>NC_091980.1:125336628-125967878 GCF_044704955.1 Pristiophorus japonicus
TATAATGGGTGACTTTAATATGCACATAGATTGGGCTAACCAAACTGGAAGCAATACGGTGGAGGAGGATTTTCTGGAGTGCATAAGGGATGGTTTTTTAGACCAATATGTCGAGGAACCAACTAGGGGGGAGGCCATCTTAGACTGGGTGTTATGTAATGAGAAAGGATTAATTAGCAATCTCGTTGTGCGAGGCCCCTTGGGGAAGAGTGACCATAATATGGTGGAATTCTGCATTAGGATGGAGAATGAAACAGTTAATTCAGAGACCATGGTCCAGAACTTAAAGAAGGCTAACTTTGAAGGTATGAGGCGTGAATTGGCTGAGATGGATTGGCGAATGATACTTAAGGGGTTGACTGTGGATGGGCAATGGCAGACATTTAGAGACCGCATGGATGAACTACAACAATTGTACATTCCTGTCTGGCATAGAAATAAAAAAGGGAAGGTGGCTCAACCGTGGCTATCAAGGGAAATCAGGGATAGTATTAAAGCCAAGGAAGTGGCATACAAATTGGCCAGAAATAGCAGCGAACCTGGGGACTGGGAGAAATTTAGAACTCAGCAGAGGAGGACAAAGGGTTTGATTAGGGCAGGGAAAATGGAGTATGAGAAGAAGCTTGCAGGGAACATTAAGACGGATTGCAAAAGTTTCTATAGATATGTAAAGAGAAAAAGGTTAGTAAAGACAAACGTAGGTCCCCTGCAGTCAGAATCAGGGGAAGTCATAACGGGGAACAAAGAAATGGCGGACCAATTAAACAAGTACTTTGGTTCGGTATTCACGAAGGAGGACACGAACAACCTTCCGGTTATAAAAGGGGTCGGGGGGTCTAGTAAGGAGGAGGAACTGAGGGAAATCCTTATTAGCCGGGAAATTGTGTTGGGGAAATTGATGGGATTGAAGGCCGATAAATCCCCAGGGCCTGATGGACTGCATCCCAGAGTACTTAAGGAGGTGGCCTTGGAAATAGTGGATGCGTTGACAGTCATTTTCCAACATTCCATTGACTCTGGATCAGTTCCTATGGAGTGGAGGGTAGCCAATGTAACCCCACTTTTTAAAAAAGGAGGGAGAGAGAAAACAGGGAATTATAGACCGGTCAGCCTGACATCGGTAGTGGGTAAAATGATGGAATCAATTATTAAGGATGTCATAGCAGTGCATTTGGAAAGAGGTGACATGATAGGTCCAAGTCAGCATGGATTTGTGAAAGGGAAATCATGCTTGACAAATCTTCTGGAATTTTTTGAGGATGTTTCCAGTAGAGTGGATAAGGGAGAACCAGTTGATGTGGTATATTTGGACTTTCAGAAGGCGTTCGACAAGGTCCCACACAAGAGATTGATGTGCAAAGTTAGAGCACATGGGATTGGGGGTAGTGTACTGACATGGATTGAGAACTGGTTGTCAGACAGGAAGCAAAGAGTAGGAGTAAATGGGTACTTTTCAGAATGGCAGGCAGTGACTAGTGGGGTACCGCAGGGTTCTGTGCTGGGGCCCCAGCTGTTTACACTGTACATTAATGATTTAGATGAGGGGATTGAGTGTAGTATCTCCAAGTTTGCGGATGACACTAAGTTGGGTGGCAGTGTGAGCTGCGAGGAGGATGCTGTGAGGCTGCAGAGCGACTTGGATAGGTTAGGTGAGTGGGCAAATGCATGGCAGATGAAGTATAATGTGGATAAATGTGAGGTTATCCACTTTGGTGGTAAAAACAGAGAGACAGACTATTATCTGAATGGTGACAGATTAGGAAAAGGGGAGGTGCAAAGAGACCTGGGTGTCATGGTACATCAGTCATTGAAGGTTGGCATGCAGGTGCAGCAGGCGGTTAAGAAAGCAAATGGCATGTTGGCCTTCATAGCAAGGGGATTTGAGTACAGGGGCAGGGAGGTGTTGCTACAGTTGTACAGGGCATTGGTGAGGCCACACCTGGAGTATTGTGTACAGTTTTGGTCTCCTAACCTGAGGAAGGACATTCTTGCTATTGAGGGAGTGCAGCGAAGGTTCACCAGACTGATTCCCGGGATGGCGGGACTGACCTATCAAGAAAGACTGGATCAACTGGGCTTGTATTCACTGGAGTTCAGAAGAATGAGAGGGGACCTCATAGAAACATATAAAATTCTGACGGGGTTAGACAGGTTAGATGCAGGAAGAATGTTCCCAATGTTGGGGAAGTCCAGAACCAGGGGTCACAGTCTAAGGATAAGGGGTAAGCCATTTAGGACCGAGATGCGGAGGAACTTCTTCACCCAGAGAGTGGTGAACCTGTGAAATTCTCTACCACAGAAAGTTGTTGAGGCCAATTCACTAAATATATTCAAAAAGTAGTTAGATGTAGTCCTTACTACCAAGGGGATCAAGGGGTATGGCGAGAAAGCAGGAATGGGGTACTGAAGTTGAATGTTCAGCCATGAACTCATTGAATGGCGGTGCAGGCTAGAAGGGCCGAATGGCCTACTCCTGCACCTATTTTCTATGTTTCTATGTTTCTATCTCCTTAACCGAGACTCTGCCTTTGACATGAGTATCCTCGACTCCATCTCGCAGCATGCTACCCACCACCATCTCAGCAAAACCCCAGCCCTGCATGAGGTAGAAAAGGCCATCTGTCAGCTCAGACAACAAGGCATCAGGAGCAGATGGAATCCCCGTCGAGGCACTAAAGTATGGCGGAGAAGCACTATTGGCATGAATGCATGACCTCATTACTCTTATCTGGAAGGAGGAGAGCATGTCAGGAGATCTCAGAGATGCCATAATCGTGACCATCTTTCAAAAAAGGGGACAAGTTCGACTGCGGTAACTACAGAGGAATCTCCCTGCTGTCGGCCACTGGGAAAGTCATTGCAAGAATCCTCCTCAATCTCCTTAGATATGTCATAGTGAACTAACATGGTACTCGCGACTAACTGGCTTTTGCATTCTTTGAATGCTGTGCCACATTCTTCTGACCACTTCCAGTGAACCTGTTTTTTCAACAGCTCATTCAGTGTATGTAAGACTGTAGCCAGATTTGGGAGGAACTTCCCCATATAATTTTAAAAACTCAAAAATGCTCGAAGTTCAGTGACATTCCTGGTGCATTTCTGGTTGCATCCAGCTTTACCCGATTTGGATGTAAATCATCTTTGTCTACTCTGTGCCCTAAGTACTCCACTGAGTTTTGAAATATCTCACGCGTGAGCACTGACTCATACTCTGTGCTTCTCTATCCTTTTGAGCACTTCATTCAACATGTTATTATGGATTTGCCTGTTTGGCGCTGAAATGCATATGTCATCTAAATAACACAGTACCCCTTCAATTCCTTGAAAAATCTGATTCATCACCCCTTGGCATATGGTGGGGGCAGAAGACACTCCAAATGGTAGCCTATTAAACTGATATAGGTCTAAATGAGTATTTATAGTCAAGCATGACTTGGACTCTTCATCTAACTCAAGTTGAAGGTACGCGTTTGTTAGATCTATCTTTGAAAAGATTTGGCCACCTGTCAGCGTTGTGAACATATCTTCTACATTTGGCAATGTATTGGGTAGATTACACTTTAGAACCTGGTTTACGGTTACTTTATAATCACCACACAACCTTACCTTACCATCTGACTTCGCTACAAAAACAATAGGTGTAGCCCAATTACTTGGATCGAGCAGATTGGAAAACTGCAAATATAATGCCCCTATTTAAAAAAGGAGGGAGACAAAAAGCAGGGAACTATCGACCAGTTAATCTAACATCTGTGGTTGGGAAAATGTTGGAGTCCATTATTAAAGAAGCAGTAGCAGGACATTTGGAAAAGCATAATTCGGTCAGGCAGAGTCAGCATGGATTTATAAAGAGGAAGTCATGTTTGACACATTTGCTGGAATTCTTTGAGGATGTAACGAACAGGGTGGATAAAGGGGAACCAGTGGTTGTGGTGTATTTAGACTTCCAGAAGGCATTTGACAAAGTGCCACATGAAAGGTTACTGCACAAGATAAAAGTTCAGGTGGTTAGGGGTAATATATTAGCATGGATAGAGGATTGGCTAACCAACAGAAAACAGAGAGTCGGGATAAATGGTTCATTCTCGGGTTGGCAATCAGTAACCTACTGGGGTGCCGCAGGGATCAGTGCTGGGATCCCAACTATTTACAATCTATATTAATGACTTGGAAGAAAGGACCGAGTGTAATGTAGCCAAGTTTGCTGATGAGACAAAGATGGGAGGAAAAGCAATGTATGAGGAGGACACAAAAAATCTGCAAAAGGACATAGAAAGGCTAAGTGAGTGGGCAAAAATTTGGCAGATGGAGTATAATGTTGGAAAGTGTGAGGTCATGCACTTGGGCAGAAAAAAATCAAAGAGCAAGCTATTATTTAAATGGAGAAAAATTGCAAAGTGCTGCAGTTCAGCGGGACCTGGGGGTCCTGGTGCATGAAACACAAAAGGTTAGAATGCAGGTACAGCAAGTGAGCAGGAAGGCCAATGGAATCTTGGCCTTTATTGCAATGGGGATGGAGTATAAAAGCAGGGAAGTCTTGCTACAGTTATACAGAGTATTGGTGAGGCCACAGCTGGAATATTGCATACAGTTTTGCTTTCCATATTTACTAAAGGCTATACTTGCTTTGGAGGCAGTTCAGAGAAGGTTCACTAGATTGATTCCGGAGATGAGGGGGGTGACTTATGAGGAAAGGTTGAGCAGGTTGGAATTCAGAAGAATGAGAGGTGATCTTATTGAAACATAAGATTATGAGGGGGCTTGACAAGGTAGATGCAAAGAGGATGTTTCCACTGATAGGGAGAACTAGGGGGCATAATCTTAGAATAAGGGGTTGCCCATTTAAAACTGAGATGAGGAAGAATTTCTTCTTTCAGAGGGTTGTAAATCTGTAGAATTCGCTGCCTCAGAGAGCTGTGAAAGCTGGGACATTGAATAAATTTAAGGCAGAGATAGACAGCTTCTTAACCGATAAGGGATTAAGGGGTTATGAAGAGTGGGCAGGGAAGTGGACCTGAGTCGATCAGCCATGATTGTATTAAATGGCGGAGCAGGCTCGAGGGGCTGTATGGCCTACTCCTGCTCCTATTTCTTATGTTCTTATGTTCTTATGAGCTTAGAGATAATGTTCTCAGTTTCTAGTCTTTTGCGTTCTTGCTCAACTTTCTCCTTGAGTGCGTATGGTACGGGAAGTGGCTTGCTGTAAACTGGTCTTGCATCCTTCTGTACTCTGACACTCACCTTGAAGTTTTGGATCGGACTGCCTGTTTCATAGAACACCTTTGGATACTGCTTAATGACGTCATCTATCGATGCAAATTTTGTTTCCACACGAAAAATCTCATTCCAATCCAGCTTCAGTGATCCAAAGCAATTTCTATCCATCAAGGCAGGCTTGTCTCCTGCCACTACTATGAGAGCCAAGCTCAGAAACTGATCCTTGTATTTCACCAGTATGGTGATGCTTTCTACCACAGGGATTTGCTCTCCTGAGTAGCCTCGCTGCTCTATCTTCAATTTCTTTAGTCAAAAATCACGCAACTTGTCGAAATATAGCGATTCCGGTACTACGCTTACAGATGCACAAGTGTCGATTTCCTTGGGTTGCCTGGTTCCTGCAACGCCTACTTGGATGACGATACATCGCAAATCATTGTTGGGTACCCTCGTGCTCCTGATGATGTGTATCTCCAGAACCTCCTCGTCCTGTGCTTCTCTGCAATGCTCTGTAGTGTCTTGTGATTTCTTGCAGCAGAAATACTCTGCTCAAAGCTGTCCATTTGTGAAGGCAATGTGTTGTCCCATGCACCGATAGCACGACTTCAATGCATTGTTAGCTTAGCCAGTTTCTGAAGCCTTGGGGCCTAACTGCCTTTTACTTTTAGCCTGCAGCTGATTCACCTCGGTTGTCTGATGACTGGAAATTGTGCAAAATTCTCGGGAGTTTTAGTCGGCCTTATCCATCAACATGGCCGCCTGATACGCCAAATCAAAAGTCAAATTCGGGGTTGTCAACAATTTTATTCTGATTCCTTTATTTTTCAACCCACAGATAAAGTGGCCACACAATGCTTGGTGCTGATGCTACAATATACTCACTGATACCCTCATTAATTAATTGATTTTGTGTTCCAAAATGATAACTTTCAGCCATTTCCAAGAGCTCAGAACTGTAATGCTGTTCTAACTTGGTTAGAATCTCCCTCAGTGGCGTGTGCTTTGGCTTGGCCGGGATCAAACACATTTTTCAGGGTTTCATACACTTCGGGGCCTGCTTCTGTCAAGAAAATATCCCGTTTCCTTTCCCTAACCACCTGGTTATGGTTTATATCATCGTTGACCTCAACAATATTATTCGTGTTGAAAAACATTTCTAGCCGCTCCACATACACTCCAAAAGTCTCTTGGTCAGGATGAAACTCACCCAAGTGCCCTACTATTCCCAAAGGTGCGGCCATCTGGACTCTGGCAACGTCGTCATTTCAGCCAAGTTTGCATGAAATTTATGGTGGACTTTTTAGCTGTTCTGCAAAACAAAGAATCTCTCAAAGTCTTTCCGTCCGTTGGCAGGTTTATACATCAACAAAAATTTCAGCTAGGGAATCCAAAATCCTATCCTCATCACCAATCTGTGATATCTTAGACATAGCTACACAAGCACACAAACTACATGATGGCTCCTTAACAGAACTGTGATCACATGACCTTGCCACATGACCTTTTATTGTTATTACATCAGTAATTGTTATTACATCAGTAATCCACTAGATGGATTTCTGTTACAGTGGCCAAAGTGGAAATTCTGCCCTATATTATCTGGTCATTAGTTGCATTGCTGTTTATGGGACCTTGCTTTGTGCAAATATGGCTGCTGCGTTTCTTACATTACAACAGTGGCTACACTACAAAAGTACTTCATTGGCTGTGAAGCGCTTTGGGATGTCCTGAGACCATGAAAGGCGTTATTTAAACAGAAGTTCTTTATTTCTTTCACAACTAACAGGACAGCTGTGTACTTTACACATTGGCAGAAGGTAATTGGCAGAGAATTGTGAACCTGTGGAATTCTCTACCACAGAAAGTTGTTGAGCCCAGTTCGTTAGATATATTCAAAAGAGAGTTAGATGTGGCCCTTACAGCTAAAGGGATCAAGGGTATGGAGAGAAAGCAGGAATGGGGTACTAAAGTTGTATGATCAGCCATGATCATATTGAATGGTGGTGCAGGCTCGAAGGGCCGAATGGCCTACTCCTGCACCTGTTTTCTATGTTTCTATGTTTCAATTAATAGGGCTGGGTCCTGCACTAGTTTCCTCAACCACAATCCAAATATTTGATCCTTCTTACTTTGAATTCTATAAGGCATTCTTGCTAAGTCTCACTTAACAAGACTGCAAGTTAAAGACAGATTCGGGTGCCATTCGGCCCAAGCTTAGAAATCCATCTATTAAAGTCTAGTCTTTCCCACCACAACATCTAACTGTCATGAGGTGATCGCACTAAGCCCCCTAGTTGTCCATTCCATGTCCTGTATGAAGATCTTTCTGGGGGTTAGTTCCTTTAGACTATCACCATGTTTATGCAGGATCAAAATCGTGTGGAATACTGACCCGCTGACCAACCGCGAGTTGTCAGCCCACTCCAATGTTCAGCCGAACCTTGAATTGGGCGGCCAGATCTCCAGCCTGAAACAAATGGGATGGACCTCTTCAATGTTTGCAAAATCAAGGCCAAATGATGTTAATCTGATCTGGAATGCACTGCCTTAAAGGGTGGTGGAAGCAGATTCAATAGTAACTTTCAAAAGGCAATTGTATACGATCTTGAAAAGGAAAAATTTGCAGTGCTATGGGGAAAGAGCAGGAGAATGGGACTAATTGACTCGCTCTTTCAAAGAGCCGACACAGACATGATGGGCTGAATCGTCTCCTTCGGTCCTGTAAGATTGTAGCTGGTAGATGTTGTGCAATAGTGTAAAATGGGTGATTGTGAGTCAGCAGCCCGATTTACATCTCTCCCCAGTTTTATTTCCGTTGAAGCAGGTCGGCACTCATTCTTACTGCTGTTGCTTGTGGTTTTGACGGTAAAGGCTTCCAGTAATTTCACTGAACTGGTTCTCATTCACTCCCGGCACTTGCACCTCTCCACTTTAAAGTGCCTATAAAGATCCACCTGCCATTGTTCCTGGGGTTCTTCCCGACTTGGAATTTCAGGCCAATGTTTATTTTCTCTTTCTTTTTTCTTTTTGCCTCTCCGTCTCTTTCCTGTCCTCACCTTATCTCTCAGTGTCTTTCTGTCTCTCTCTTTCCCTTCTATATTTTCCCTTTAATCCTCTCTCCTTTCTCTTTTCAATCAATCACTCTTCTCCTCTCTATGTCTGTCTCTTTCTCCTCTACTTTCTGAATCTCTGTCCCATTCTCTTTTCTACTCTGTCTTTCTCTCTGGAACTCTATCTTTCAATTTTTCATTGTCTCCTCTTATACTGTTTTTTCAGCCTTTCTCATCCTTTTATCATTCTTTTTTCACTCCTCTCTCAGTCCCTCTCTCTTTCTCTTTTCTTTCCCTGTCTCTTTCTCTCTCTTCCCACCCCATCTTTCGACACCATCCACTCCGAAACATCGATGAGCTGTAGTTTTCCCATAATAGATGCACAGCTGTTCTACTTTATTCACTGTTCTTTTTGACCCCAGTTCAAATCAAACAACTAGCCACTAACTGCGTTAATATCAACATTATGCCAGGCATTCAAAAGGGCTTTTATGTTTAATAATTGAAATTAAAGAGAAATGATGTTGCTCTGTGGTTAAACATTGAATAATTTGTAAGGTGATACAAGGAAACAGACGTCAGAACAAATTAATATATAACAACAAGCTATATACGATTAAACTGTCCATAAGTCAGCCATGTGGGGAGTGTTGGCTCCTCTGATTTGACTAAATGCCAGTGGAGACACTTCCCCCTGAAGACCTTCGGACCTGCCCCTTCCCCTTTAACCAGAATGGCCAGATGATTCCCGTCTATGAGATCCTTTGGAGTTTTGCAACAGGCATTGACACAGGAGCCTGCAGCCTTGCCGAAATGCCGCTGGCACACAGCCGATATCGTATATCGAGGCTACCATTAGCAGAGTAGTTTAGCTCCATGCAAGTATAACTCAGGCTGACATAGCTACTTATTTGTACTTGGAGATCTCATTGGATAGAACCACATGGAATGATAGAATGATAGAATGAGACTATTCGGCCCATCGTACCTGTGCCGGCTCTATGAAATAGTCCTTTAGCCCTACAAAGTTTTCCTTTTCAAGTATTTATCCCATTCCCATCTTGAAAATTACAATTGAATCTGTTTTAATTGCCCTTTTAGGCAGTACATTCTAGATCATAACAACTCGCTGCATAAAATAAATTCTCCTCATCCCCCCTCTGCATCTTTTACCAATTATTTTAAATCTGTCCTCTAGTTATTGGCCCTCCTGCTAGTGGAAACATTTTCTCCCTGTCTACTCTATCAAAACCCATCTTAATTTTGAACAGCTATATTAAATCTCCCTTTAATCTTCTCTGCTCTAAGTAGAACAATCCCATCTTCTCAAGTCTTTCCACATAACTCATGTTTGTCATCCTTGGTACCATTCTAGTAAATCTTTTCTGGACTTCTGAACCCTCTCTAAGGCATTGACATGCTTCCAAAAGTGTAGTGCTCAGAATTAGATGCAATACTTCAGCTGAGGCCGATGTATAAAGATTTAGCAGAACTTCCTTGCTTTTCTACTCTTGCCCTATATTAATAAAACCCAGGATCCCATATACCTTTTTAACAGCCTTATCAAGTTCTGACACTTCAAAGATTTGTGTATGTGGACCCCAGGTCTCTCTATTCCTGCACTGCCTTTAAAATTGTACCATTTAGCTTATATTGACTCCTCATTCTTCCTTCCAAAACGCATCACATAGGTGATAAATTTATGCATTAGGTAACAATGCAATGGTTCGGATCAATTGTACTCTGACGAACTAACTCATAGAACAGCTATAATAATAAATGCTGTAGATCAATAAATAAAATTCATTAACATTAAATTAAGTTGGTGAGAAATAACTGGCAATAAGTAATTATGTCCAATTTTATTGAATGCTTGGCATCAACGTTTCACGGTGCCTGCACCATAAATGGAAGGTGTGCAGAAAATGTGATGCCACGAGTAAATGTAACTGAGAAACAGGAATAATGGGATATGGGAACAGGGCAGGCACATAAGATTAGGACTACTGCTTGTGTGAGGATCAATAACAACATGGACTGGCTGGGCCGAACAGCCTGCCATTTCAATGTAGTTCAATTCACCAGTTGCACAGTGGCAATAGGTACCTGACCAAGATTAAATCATTCATTTGATACTGTTTGAAATAGATCATCGCTTCGATCAAAGTACTTAATAAAGCTCAACTGAACCAATACCTTATACTATTAGAAACATAGTGGTTTACAGGACAAAAGAAAGTAATTCAACTCAATTTGTCTTTTTTCTTATTTATTCTCACGATGTGGGTGATGATAGCCATCATTATTGCCTTTTGCTAGTTGCCTGAGAAGGAGGAGGTAAACCTTTTTCTATAACCAACATAAGAACATAAGAACATAAGAATTAGGAACAGGAGTAGGGCATCTAGCCCCTCGAGCCTGCTCTGCCATTCAACAAGATCATGGCTGATCTGGCCGTGGACTCAGCTCCACTTACCTGCCAGCTCCCTTCTCAACTTGGTTTTAAATTGGCTCCCCCGTATTTTGAGGCTGTGCCCCCTAGTTCTAGTCTCCCCGACCAGTGGAAACAACCACTCTGCCTCTATCTTGTCTATCCCTTTCATTATTTTAAATGTTTCTATAAGATCACCCCTCATTCTTCTGAACTCCAACGAGTAAAGACCCAGTCTACTCAATCTATCATCATAAGGTAACCCCCTCATCTCTGGAATCAGCCTAGTGAATCATCTCTGTACCCCCTCCAAAGCTAGTATATCCTTCCTTAAGTAAGGTGACCAAAACTGCACGCAGTACTCCAGGTGCGGCCTCACCAATACCCGATACAGTTGCAGAAGGACCTCCCTGCTTTTGTACTCCATCCCTCTCGGAATGAAGGCCAACATTCCATTCGGCTTCCTGATTACCTGCTGCACCTGCAAACTAACTTTTTGGGATTCATGCCCAGGTCCCTCTGCACCGCAGCATGTTGTAATTTCTCCCCATTCAAATAATATTCCCTTTTACTGTTTTTTTTCCCAAGGTGGATGACCACACACTTTCCGACATTGTATTCCATCTGCCAAAACTTAGCCCATTCGCTTAACCTATCTAAATCTCTTTGCAGCCTTTCTGTGTCCTCTACACAACCTGCTTTCCCACTAATCTTTGTGTCATCTGCAAATTTTGTTACATTACACTCTGTCCCCTCTTACATAGAAACATAGAAACATAGAAAATAGGTGCAGGAGTAGGCCATTCGGCCCTTCTAGCCTGCACCGCCATTCAATGAGTTCATGGCTGAACATGCAACTTCAGTACCCCATTCCTGCTTTCTCGCCAGACCCCTTGATCCCCCTAGTAGTAAGGACTTCATCTAACTCCTTTTTGAATATATTTAGTGAATTGGCCTCAACAACTTTCTGTGGTAGAGAATTCCACAGGTTCACCACTCTCTGGGTGAAGAAGTTTCTCCTCATCTCGGTCATAAATGGCTTACCCCTTATCCTTAGACTGTGTCCCCTGGTTCTGGACTTCCCCAACATTGGGAACATTCTTCCTGCATCTAACCTGTCTAACCCCGTCAGAATTTTAAACGTTTCTATGAGGTCCCCTCTCATTCTTCTGAACTCCAATACAAGCCCAGTTGATCCAGTCTTTCTTGATAGGTCAGTCCCGCCATCCCTGGAATCAGTCTGGTGAACCTTCGCTGCACTCCCTCAATAGCAAGAATGTCCTTCCTCAAGTTAGGAGACCAAAACTATACACAATACTCCAGGTGTGGCCTCACCAAGGCCCTGTACAACTGTAGCAATACCTCCCTGCCCCTCTACTCAAATCCCCTCGCTATGAAGGCCAACATGCCATTTGCTTTCTTAACCGCCTGCTGTACCTGCATGCCAACCTTCAATGACTGATGTACCATGACACCCAGGTCTCGTTGAACCTCCCCTTTTCCTAATCTGTCACCATTCAGATAATAATCTGTCTCTCTGTTTTTACCACCAAAGTGGATAACCTCACATTTATCCACATTATACTTCATCTGCCATGCATTTTCCCACTCACCTAACCTGTCCAAGTCGCTCTGTAGCCTCATAGCATCCACCTCGCAGCTCACACTGCCACCCAACTTAGTGTCATCCGCAAATTTGGAGATACTACATTTAATCCCCTCGTCTAAATCATTAATGTACAGTGTAAACAGCTGGGGCCCCAGCACAGAACCTTGCGGTACCCCACTAGTCACTGCCTGCCATTCTGAAACGTCCCCATTTACTCCTACTCTTTGTTTCCTGTCTGACAACCAGTTCTCAATTCATGTCAGCACACTACCCCCAATCCCATGTGCTTTAACTTTGCACATTAATCTCTTGTGTGGGACCTTGTCGAAAGCCTTCTGAAAGTCCAAATATACCCCATCAACAGGTTCTCCCTTGTCCACTCTACTGGAAACATCCTCAAAAAATTCCAGAAGATTTGTCAAGCATGATTTCCCTTTCACAAATCCATGCTGACTTGGACCTATCATGTCACCTCTTTCCAAATGCACTGCTATGACATCCTTAATAATTGATTCCATCATTTTACCCACTACCGATGTCAGGCTGACCGGTCTATAATTCCCTGTTTTCTCTCTCCCTCCTTTTTTAAAAAGTGGGGTTACATTGGCTACCCTCCACTCGATAGGAACTGATCCAGAGTCAATGGAATGTTGGAAAATGACTGTCAATGCATCCGCTATTTCCAAGGCCTTAAGTACTATGGGATGCAGTCCATCAGGCCCTGGGGATTTATCGGCCTTCAATCCCATCAATTTCCCCAACACAATTTCCCGACTAATAAGGATTTCCCTCAGTTCCTCCTTTTTACTAGGCCCTCTGACCCCTTTTATATCCGGAAGGTTGTTTGTGTCCTCCTTAGTGAATACCGAACCAAAGTAATTGTTCAATTGGTCCGCCATTTCTTTGTTCCCCGTTATGACTTCCCCTGATTCTGACTGCAGGGGACCTACGTTTGTCTTTACTAACCTTTTTCTCTTTACATATCTACAGAAACTTTTGCAATCTGTCTTAATGTTCCCTGCAAGCTTCTTCTCGTACTCCATTTTCCCTGCCCTAATCAAACCCTTTGTCCTCCTCTGCTGAGTTCTAAATTTCTCCCAGTCCCCGGGTTCGCTGCTATTTCTAGCCAATTTGTATGCCACTTCCTTGGCTTTAATACTATCCCTGATTTCCCTTGATAGCCACGGTTGAGCCACCTTCCCTTTTTTATTTTTACGCCAGACAGGAATGTACAATTGTTGTAATTCATCCATGCGGTCTCTAAATGTTTGCCATTGCCCATCCACAGTCAACCCCTTAAGTATCATTCTCCAATCTATCCTAGCCAATTCACGCCTCATACCTTCAAAGTTAGCCTTCTTTAAGTTCTGGACCATGGTCTCTGAATTAACTGTTTCATTCTCCATCCTAATGCAGAATTCCACCATATTATGTTCACTCTTCCCCAAGGGGCCTCGCACAACGAGTATGCTAATTAATCCTCTCTCATTACACAACACCCAGTCTAAGATGGCCTCCCCCTAGTTGGTTCCTCGATATATTGGTCTAGAAAACCATCCCTTATGCACTCCAGGAAATCCTCCTCCACCGTATTGCTTCCAGTTTGGCTAGCCCAATCTATGTGCATATTAAAGTCACCCATTATAACTGCTGCACCTTTATTGCATGCACCCCCAATTTCCTGTTTGATGCCCTCCCCAACATCACTACTACTTTTTGGAGGTCTGTACACAACTCCCACTAACGTTTCTTCCAGGTCATCTATGTATATTGTAAACAGTTGTGGTCCCAGCACCGATCCCTGTGGCACACCACTAACCATCGATTTCCAACCCGAAAAGGACCTATTTATGCCGACTCTCTGCTTTCTGTTAGCCAGCCAATTCTCGATCCATGCTAATACATTTCCTCTGACTCCACGTACCTTTATCTTCTGCAGTAACCTTTTGTGTGGCACCTTATCGAATGCCTTTTGAAAATCTAAATACACCACATCCATCGGTACACCTCTGTCCACTATGCTCGTTATATCCTTAAAGAATTCCAGTAAATTAATTAAACATGATTTCCCCTTCATGAATCTATGCTGCGTCTGCTTGAGTGCATTATTCCTATCTAGATGTCCTGCTATTTCTTCCTTAATGATAGTTTCAAGCATTTTCCCTACTACAGATGTTAAACTAACCGGCCTATAGTTACCTGCCTTTTGTCTGCCCCCTTTTTTAAACAGAGGCGTTACATTAGCTGCTTTCCAATCCGCTGGTACCTCCCCAGAGTCCAGAGAATTTTGGTAGATTATAACGAATGCATCTGCTATAACTTCCGCCATCTCTTTTAATACCCTGGGATGCATTTCATCAGGACCAGGGACTTGTCTACCTTGAGTCCCATTAGCCTGTCCAGCACTACCCCCTAGTGATAGTGATTGTCTCAAGGTCCTCCCTTCCCACATTCCTGTGACCAGCAATTTTTGGCATGGTTTTTGTGTCTTCCACTGTGAAGACCGAAGCAAAATAATTGTTTAGGTCTCAGCCATTTCCACATTTCCCATTATTAAATCCCCCTTCTCATCTTCTAAGGCGACAGTCCTTGTGGTAATGGTGCTCCAATAATGGTGTTGGGCAGGGGATTCTAGACCAAGTGACGAGGAAAAACAACAAAATATGCCTAGGTCAGCACAATCCTTAGAAGGACGTTTATTTTCCAAAACTGCCCTGCTCTCTCGCCGTCGCCCTGTATCATTCTCTGCTTCAAATATTTATCAACTTTCCCTTTAATAGATGCAATGGTCTTGGCTGCAACTAGAATCATGGAATCCTTCAGCACAGGAGGCCTTTCAGTCCATCGTGCGTGTGCTGGCTCTCCAATTAGTCCCATTCCCCTGCTTTTTCCCCATAGCTCTGCAATTATTTCATTTTCAATTGTATATCCAATTCTCTTTTGAAAGTTACTATTGAATCTCCCTCCACCATCCAGTCAGACAGTGCATTGCAGATCTGAACAACTCACTGTCAAAGAAATTCTCCTCATTTTTCCTCTGCTTTTTTTGCCAATTACCTTTAAATGTTGCCATCTGTTTATTGACCCAGCTGACAGTAGAAACAGTTTCTCCTTATTAACTCTATCAAAACTCTTCATAATTTGGAACAGCTCTATTAAATATTCCCTTCACCTTCTCTAATCCAAGGCAAAAAACACAGCTTCTGTAGTCTGTACATAACTAAAGTCCCTCATCCCTGGTACCATTCTGGTCAAACTCCACTTCACCCTCTCCAAGGCCTTGACATCCTTCCTGAAGTGTGGTGCCCAGAATTGGACACAATACTCCAGCTGAAGCTTGCCCAGTGATTTATAATGGTTTCTCGCTTTTGTACTGTAGGCCTCTATTAATAAAGCCCAAGATCCCATATGCTTTTTTAACAAACCTATCAACTTGTCCTGCCACTCTCAAAGATTTGTGTACATATATCCCAGGTATTTCTGTTCTTGCACCCCCTTTAAAATTGCACCATTTAGTTTATATTGTCTCTCCTCATGCCTCCTGCCAAAATGCATCACTTCACACTTCTCTGCATTAAATTGTATCTGCCATGTGTTTGCCCATTTCACCAGTCTCTCTATGTCCTCCTGAAGTCTGCGACTATCCTCCTCGCTGTTTATTATATTTCCATGTTTTGCAACATCTGCAAACTTTTAAATTATGTCTCCTATACCCAAGCCCAGGACATTAATATCAAAAAAGAGCAGTGGTCCTAATACCGACACTACTGTATACATGCCTCCAGTCGGATAAACCACCGTTCACCACTACTGTCTGCTTCCTGCCTCTGAGCCAATTTTGTATCCAAGATGCCACTTTAATTGTGGACAACGTGGATCATTTTCCATACCTCGGGAGCCTACTGTCAACAAAGGCAGGCTTCGATGACTAAGTAACACCACCTTCAATGTGCCAGTGCAGCCTTCGGTCGCCTGAGGAAGAGAGTGTTTGAAGACCAGGACCTCAAACCCAGTACAAAGCTCATGGTCTACAGAGCAGTAGTGATACCCGCCCACCTAGATGCTTCAGAAACATGGCTATGTACAGCAGGCACCTCAAACCACTGGAGAAGTACCACCAATGTTGCCTCCGCAAGATCCAGCAAATCCATTGGCAGGATAGACACACCAATTTCAGTGTTCTCGCTCAGGCCAACATCCCCAGCATCGAAGCATTGACCATGCTCAATCAGCTTCAATGGATCAGCCACATCGTCCACATGCTCAATACGAGACTCCCAAAGCAAAGGCTCTACTCAGAACTCTGACACGGCAAATGAGCCCCATGGGCAGAAGAAATACTCCAAGGACACCCTCAAAGCCTCCTTGAAAAAGTACAACATCCCCACCGACACCTGGAAATCCCTGGTCCAAGACCACTCAAAGTGGAGGAGAAGCCTCCGGGAAAGCACCGAACACCTTGAGTCTCTTCGCCGTGAGCAGGCGGAGGCCAAGTGCAAACAGCGGAAGGAGCGCACGACAACCCAAGCACCCCACCCACCCATTCCTTCAACCAACGTCCCTTCACCCACCGTCTGCCCCACCTGTGACAAAGACTGTAGGTCCCGCATTGGACTCATCAGTCACCTGAGAACTCATTTTTAGTGTGGAAGCAGGTCATCCTCGATTCCGAGGGACTGCCTAAGAAGAATAAGAAGAATCCCATGGGTTTTGATTTTACCAACAAATTTATTGTGCGGCACTTTATTGAACACATTTTCAATGTTCATGTACAGAACATCAACTGCATTATCTTCATCAACCCTCTGCAATATTTCATCTACTCTCAGTGGCAAAGCATATATGTCCTAATATCACTCTAAATTTAGAAATTGATCCTAAACTATCTCCTCACTCTCTTCGTGACATTTTTAGGTTGCTTAGCTCCTTGTCACTCATTTCCCAACTAGAGAAAATAATTTTCCCTATTCACTCTTCAAAACCCTTCCTAATTAAAAAAAAACAACTTCTGTTAAATCTCCTCTTAACCTTCTCTGCTCCAGTGGAAATAATCTCAGTAACTCATCTCTCCTTATAACTATCATTTCCCCATCTTGATGAATATAGGCTGTATGGTCTTTCCAGAGACCTGAACGCATAATATAGGCTGACATTCAGTGCAGTACTGGGGGTGGGGGGTGTTATACTGTTGGGGATGCTGTATTTCAGGTGAGATATTAAACTGAGGCCCCATCTGCCTTCTCAAGTAGATGTCAAAGATTCCATGGCATTATTCTAAGAAGAGCAGGGGAGTTCTCCCCTGGACAGTTTTTATCCCTCAACCAACAACACTACAACATATTATTTGGTCATTGTCTCATTGCCATTTGCGAGACTTACTGTGGGGTACTGAAGTTGCATGATCAGCCACGATAATATTGAATGGTGGTGCAGGCTCGAAGTGTCGAATGGCCTGCTCCTGCACCTATTTTCTATGTTTCTATGTTTCTATGTTACTGTGTGCACATTGGCTGCCACATTTCCTACATTACAACAGTGACTACACCTCAAAAGTGTTTCATTGGCTGTGAAACATTTGGGATGTCCTGAAGTCATGAAAGGCGCTATAGAAATGCAAGTCTTTCTTTAAGTAGCTGTTAATTAGGAGTCAGCAGTAAAATTGGGGAATAGCATCCTATTATTCCAGGTCTCTCACATCATTCTCCTGCTCTCCAACAGAGACTGAATACAGAATGTCTACATTGTCAGCATGCAGGACACACTTTGATCAGTTAAGAGATCAAATTATTTACTTGTTTAAGTTTTAAATTAACTATTTTTAATATGAATTAAAGGAATGCATAAGGAAGGCACAGAATTATGATTTTTTTTTTACACCACCTTTCTGCCTTTGCTAGACATTATGCACAGAGCAAATCTGCACAGAGATGAGTACCCCTCTGGTTCCTAGAAAGTCAGTCAGAAATTGCTGATCGCTGTGAAGAAAACAAGACTTAAAATGTCTGACCCCAGCATAACAGTGGTGCTGCTCTGTGTGCATCAATGCTTTTGGTGAACTGTAGAGTTTTAGATGATTAACAGGTTAGGATCAAACTAGAAGGTAAGCACCGAAGCTTGCAAGGTTGATCTATGCCACTTCCTGTTTTTGAGAGTTTATTTTTGCTGAGTTCAGAGATTTTGAACCCAACACAGAGCCTTGCTAAATGGGAGTGTAAGTTGCAGAATTGCCCCTTTAGTATTGGTCTGGTATGGATTCTGTAAAGTCCTTACTCTACAGTATGAAACCACACTAGGCACATTCTGGGGACAAGGTCACTCTGTGACCTTAACTCTTTATTCACAGGACTCCAAAGACGATGACCCTGCGTGGGACCTCCCTTTTTATACCTGTGTGATCAGGTAAGGAGTGTCTCCCACAAGTTCACCCCATGTGGTCAAGGTGTGCATCTGCGTTGAGTATATACAGTAATACAGTGGTGTTACATTGTGGTTACATACATGACATCACCTCCCCCCCCCCCCCCCAGAGTCTTATTGGGATCATAGGTTTAGTCTTTCAGGTGGTCTACGCTCCCTCGTGGAGCACCGCAGTTGGGGCTCTAGTTGTTGGACACTGTCGTGAGTGTCTGTCACCTGTGGTGACTCCAGCCTGTCCAGGCTGACCGCAGGGACTGTGCATTCTTCTGATTGCTCTTGTTGCTTGTTCACTGGTGGTGTTGTGAGCTCCATCTCATGGTCTTCTTCAGGTTCCTCCGTGTCGATGCTGAACCTTTTTTTTAATTGGTCCAGATGCTTACGGCATATCTGACCATTGTTGAGTTTTACCACGATGACCCTATTCCCTTCTTTGTCAATTACAGTGCCCTCAAGCCATTTGGGCCCCATGGCGTGATTGAGGACGAATACAGGATCATTTATTTCTATACATCTCCCCCTTGAATTACGGTCATGGTACTCGTTTTGTGACTTGCGCTTGCCCTCAACTATGTCGGTCAGGACTGGGTGAATGAGGGACAACCGAGTTTTGAGTGTCCGTTTCATTAGTAGCTCTGCGGGCGGGACCCCCGTGAGCGAGTGCGGACAGGATCTATAGGCCAGCAGGAGACGCGATAGGCGGCATTGTAGGGAGGGTCCCTGAATCCTGAGCATACCTTGCTTAATGATTTTGACCGCACGTTCCACCTGGCCATTGGAGGCAGGCTTGAACGGCGCAGTACTGACGTGGTTGATGCCATTGTCCGAAATAAACTCTCAGAATTCGTAGCTTGTGAAACATGGGCCATTATCACTAACCAGGATGTCCGGCAAGCCATGGGTTGCAAAGATCGCACGTAGGCTTTCCATGGTGGTGGATGACAAGCATGAATTCAGAATGGTGCACTCGATCCATTTCGAATACGCATCTATCACAATAAGGAACATCTTACCCATGAACAGGCCCGCGTAGTGAACATGAATGCGTGACCATGGCCTGGTGAGCCAGGGCCACGGGCTGAGTGGGGCCTCCCTGGGGGCATTACCCAGCTGGGCACATGTCATGCACCTGCGAACACAGTGTTCCAGGTCTGAATCAATTCCAGGCCACCAAACGTGTGACCGGGCAATGGCCTTCATCAGCACAATGCCTGGGTGCTCACTGTGAAGTTCCCTGATGAATGCCTCCCTGCCCTTCCTAGGCATAACTACCCGGCTGCCCCATAGTAGGCAGTCGGCTTGGATGGAGAGCTCATCCATCTGTCTGTGGAATGGTCTGACCTCCTCAGGGCATGCTCCGTGTGCGGATGCCCAATCCCCAGTGAGGGCACATTTCTTAATCAGGGATAAGAGGGGATCTCTGTTTGTCCAGATTTTGATCTGGCGGGCTGTGATGGGGGAGCCTGTGCTGTCAAAGGCATCGACAGCCATGACCATCTCGGCGCTTTGCTCCGCTGCCCCCTCAGTGGTGGCCAGTGGAAGCCTGCTGAGCGCGTCAGTGCAATTTTCAGTGCCGGGTCGGTGCCGGATGGAGTAGTCATAAGCAGCTGTATGAGCTCATCGCTGTATGTGAGCTGATGCGTTGGCATTAATAGCCTTGCTGTCTGACAACAGGGATGTTAATGGCTTGTGGTTTGTCTCTAATTCAAACTTCCTACCAAAGAGGTACTGATGCATTTTTTTTTACACCATAGACACATGCAAGCACTTCCTTCTCAACCCTCCCATATCCCGGTTCTGCTTGGGAGAGCCACCTGGAGGCATAAGCTACAGGTTGTAGTTGACCCTCAGCATTGCCCTGCTGCAACATGCACCCAACCCCATAGTACGATGCATCAAATGTCAGAAACAATTTTTTACAGGGGTCGTACAGAGTCAACAACTTGTTTGAAAAACTAGATTTCACGCCCGATCAAAAGCCCGTTCCTGACAGTCCCCCCAAAAGCAATCGCAATCCTTACACAGGAGCACGTGCAGCGGCTCAAACAACGTGCTCAAGTTCAGCAGAAAGTTCCCGAAATAGTTCAACAGTCCAAGGAATGAACGCAACTCCGATTTGTTGCAGGACCTGTGTGCCCGTCGAATCGCCTCTGTTTTGGAATCGGTGGGCCGAATCCCATCTGCAGCAACCCTCCTGCCCAGAAACTCAACCTCAGGAGCTAAGAACACACATTTAGACTTCTTGAGTCGCAGGCCTACCCGGTCCAGTCGGCATAGCACCTCCTCCAGGTTGTGGAGGTGTTCCTCGGTGTCTCGACCCGTGATGAGGATGTCATCCTGGAATACGATCGTTCCAGGAATGGATTTAAGCAGGCTTTCCATGTTTCTTTGACAAATCGCGGCCGCTGATCGAATGCCAAACAGGCACCTGTTATAAACTAACAGTCCCTTGTGCGTGGTGATGGTGGTCAGTAGTTTAGATTCGTTGGCCAGTTCCTGGGTCATGTAGACTGAAGTGAGGTGAACAGCTTGCCGCCTGCCAGCGTGGCGAAGAGGTCCTCCGCTCTCGGAAGCAGGTATTGATCTTGTAGGGACACCCGATTGATGGTGGCCTTATAGTCACCACAGATCCTGACAGAGCCATCCGCTTTTAGGACGGGAACGATGGGACTCGCCCAGTCGCTGAATTCAACAGGCGAGATGATGCCCTCTCTCAACAGCCGGTCCAATTCGCTCTCGATCTTTTCCCGCATCACATACGGCATCGCTCTGGCTTTGTGGTGCACTGACCTGGCATCCGGGGTGATGTATATCACTATTTTAGTGCCTTGACAGTCCCGACACCAGGTTGGAATAGTGAATCGAATTGTTGTCGGACATGTGAGCACGAACTTCGCTCCACAGATGACATTGCGTGAACATCCCTCCATTTCCAGTTCATCTCGGCTAACCAGCTCCTCCTCAACAGTGCGGAACCATTGCCCGGGACAATCCAGAGCGGCAGCCAATTCACTAATCCATTGTGTGTGACAGCCAACATTGCACTGCCTAGCACCGGAATGATTTCTTTAGTGTAAGTCCGTAATTGTGTCTCACTACGTGCTAATTTGGGTCTTCTGGCTTTAAGTGGCCATAGCTTCTCAAATTGCTGAACGCCCATAAGTGACTGGCTGGCTCCAGTGTCCAGCTCCATGCGTACTGGGATATCGTTTCATAAAACCCTCATCATAGAAACATAGAAAATAGGTGCAGGAGTAGGCCATTCGGCCCTTCAAGCCTGCACCGCCATTCAATGAGTTCATGGCTGAACATGCAACTTCAGTACCCCATTCCTGCTTTCTCGCCATACCCCTTAATCCCCCTAGTAGTAAGGACTAAATCTAACTCATTTTTGAATATATTTCGTGAATTGGCCTCAACAACTTTCTGTGGTAGAGAATTCCACAGGTTCACCACTCTCTGGGTGAATCATTGATGGCGTTTTGGTGTATGAACTGTGAATATTCGCCACATGGACCCGCTGAACCTCAGCGTCCATCAATTTGCCCCAAAAATCATCCTGCCTCAAAGAACCCTCTTCTGGTCCATCCGCCTCATATATTAGTCTGGTTGCAGATTTCCTGCACTGAGGTTGCAGTTCCTGCAGACAAACTGTTGAAATCTGCAAGATCGAGCTGAGTGTATTCCTCTACACCTCCAGCATGAGTTAAAGTTTCCATTGTTGGTAACAAAGGGGCAATGGCCAGGCATTCCACGCTGACTGTCCCTTTGACTGCTCTTAAGTACCCTATTAGTGGGTGTCAATGGCCCCATCCCGAGTCACATTGTCCACTGTGAGGGCGTGAATGTCCATTCAGCCTGCCATAGTCTCTGTTGAAGTCCTACTCTGGGGTCTATTGCTGCCTGGGGACTGTCTGCTGGGCTCTGAGTCACATTGATGATGTTGACTCTCTGATCCATCACCGCGTTAGAAACAGAATTGCGCGTGTATATTATTTTCGTCTCTTCCTCCCCCGCCATGAAAGTTTGAGCTATCAACGTTGCCGCTTCCAAGGTCAAATCCTTGGTCTCAATTAATTTGCAGAAAATTCCCGCATGACCTATGCCCTCGATAAAGAAGTCCCTTAGCATTTCCCCGCTGCAGGCGTCTGTGAACTTATAGAGGCTGGCCAAACGCCGGAGGTCCACTACGAAGTCCGGAATGCTCTGTCTGTCACGACGTCGGTGGGTGTAGATTCTGTGTCGGGCCATGTGTATGCTACTCGCCGATTTGAGGTGCTCCCCAATCAATTTGCTAAGTTCTTCAAAGGTTTTGTCCGCCGGCTTTTCAGGTGCTAGTAAGTCCTTCATGAGCACGTAAGTCTTTGGTCCGCAGCTGGTCAAAGGATGAGCCCTTCGCTTTTCGGACGTTGCACCCCCCAGCCATTCTTTCGTAATGAAGCTTTGCTGATGTCTCTCGACAAAATCGTCCCAGTCTTCCCCAACACAGTACCGTTCCTCTGTGCTACCGGTGGCCATTCTCGTGGGTCGTGAATTCCCGTTTCTCGTCGCCAATGTAAAGTCCTTACTCTACAGTATGAAACCACACGAGGCACATTCTGGGGACAAGGTCATTCTGTGACCTTAACTCTTTATTCACAGGACTCCAAAGACGATGGTACCTCCCTTTTTATTCCTGTGTGATCAGTAAAGGAGTGTCTCCCACAAGTTCACCCCTTATGTTCAAGGTGTGCATCTAGGTTGAGTGTATATGTTAATACAGTGGTGTTATATTGTGGTTACATACATGACAGATTCTATCGCTTCAACATTGGCGACTGTGACTTCAGCTATCTGGGTATAAGCTTGGGCATTCTGTCACTAAACCTCTCCCCTCGCTCTCCGCTTTTAAAACTCTATTTAAAATCTACCTCTTTGACCAAGCTATTAGTCATATGTCCTAATATCTCCTTCCTTGGCTCAATATAAATTTTTTTCATCTCATTACACTCCTGTGAAACTGCTTGGGACGTATTACTGTTATAAAGGTGCTATATAGCTGCAAGTTATTGCAAGTTGCTGCACGACAACATGCTGGCCGTTATCTTTACCAACGGATCCATTACAGACTCAATCCACGTCCGGACCAGGGTCAAACAGGGCTGCGTCTTCACCCCAACCCTCTTCTCGCTGCCATGCTCCACCTCACAGTCAACAAGCTCCCCGCTGGAGTGGAACTAAACTACAGAACCAGTGGGAACCTGTTCAACCTTCGTCGTCTCCAGGCCAGGTCCAAGACCACCCCAACCTCTGTCGTTGAGCTACAGTACGTGGACGGCATCTGCGTCTGCGCACATACAGAGGCTGAACTCCAGGATATAGACAACGTATTTACTGAGGCATACAAAAGCATGGGCCTCAAGCTAAACATCCGTAAGACAAAGGTCCTCCACCAGCCTGTCCTCGCCGCACAGCACTGCCCCCAGTCATCAAGATCCACGGGGCGGCCCTGGACAATGTGGACCATTTCCCATACCTCCGGAGCCTCTTATCAACAAGCGCAGACATTGACGACGAGATTCAACACTGCCTCCAGTGTGCAAGTGCAACCTTCGGCCGCCTGAGGATAAGAGTGTTTGAAGACCAAGCCCTCAAAACTGCCACCAAGCTCATGGTCTACAAGGTTGTAGTAATACCCGCCCACCTGTATGGCTCAGAGACATGGACCATGTACAGTAGACACCTCAAGTCACTGGAGAAATACCACCAACGAAGATCCTACAAATCCCCTGGGAGGACAGATGCACCAACGTTTGAGTCCTCGACCAGGCCAACATCCCCAGCATTGAAGCACTGACCACACTTGATCAGCTCCGCTGGGCAGGCCACATCGTTCGCATGCCAGACACGAGACTCCCAAAGCAAGCGCTCTACTCGGAACTCCTTCACAGCAAACGAGCCAAAGGTGGGCAGAGAAAACGTTACAAGGACACCCTCAAAGCCTCCCTGATAAAGTGAAACATCCCAATCGACACCTGGGAGTCCCTGGCCAAAGATCGCCCTAAGTGGAGGAAGTGCATTCGGGAGCGCGCTGAGCACCTCGAGTCTCATCGCTGAGAGCATGCAAAAATCAAGCACAGGTAAACCTGTCCCACCCATCCTTTCCCTCAACGACTATCTGTCACACTTCTGACGGACTGTAGTTCTCTTATTGGACTGTTCAGCCACATAAGGACTCATATTAAGAGTGGAAGCAAGTCTTCCTCGATTCCGAGGGACTGCCTATAATGACGGTTGTTGATTTATATTGTGAGCAGAGTTTCATAAAATTAGCTGTTTGGAGTTAGCTGATGTGAATTGAAAGAAAAGTTCAGACACAATCGGTCTCAAGGAGTGTGGTCAGGACTCCAACTGTAATCATTTATGAGAGTTTTTGTTAAGACATTTTTTTGATTTTTTTTCCTTATTAAAGTTAGCACAGAGGGAATGGGGTCCTTTCCCATAGGCAGTCCCTCAGTAGCGAGGAGTCCAATGCGGGACCGACCGTCTCTCTCATAGGTGGGGCAGACAGTGGTTGAAGGAAAGGCGGGTGGGGAGCCTGGGTTGACGCATGCTCCTTCCACTGTCTGTGCTTGGTTTCTGCATGCTCTCGGTGATGAGACTCAAGGTGCTCAGCACCCTCCCGGATGCTCTTCCTCCAATTTGGCCGGTCGTGGGCCAGGGACTCCCAGGAGTCAGTGGGGACGTTGCACTTTATCAAGGAGGCTTTGAGGATGTACTTGAACAATTTCCTCTGCCCACCTGGAGCTCACTTGCCATGTCGAAGTTCCGCGTTGAACGCTTGCTTTGGGAGTCTCGTGTCGGGCATGCGGACGAAGTGACCCACCCAACGGAGCTGATCGAGTGTGGTCAATGCTTCGATGCTGGGGCTGTTGGCCTGAGCGAGAACACTAACGTCGGTGCGTCTATCCTGCCAATGGATTTGCAGCATCTTGCGGAGGCAGCGCTGGTGGTACTTCTCCAGTGTTTTGAGGTGTCTGCTGTATGGGGGTGAATGGGGGGTTGGGGAGGAGAACTTTGGTATGGTCAAGTATGAAAGTGACAAAGGCATGGATGAGGGTTTCAGCAGCAGGTGGGTTGAGATAGGGGCAGAGGTGAGTGAGATTGCAGGCAGTTATTACCCTGGAGATCTAGATTAGGACATGTTTATCCATTCATTGGCCTAATGAGCCACAGCCAGTGAGGTTATATTGTCCTTATCTCTGTTTTCTCCAGAGGGGTTATGGGTCCAAGATGACTGGCAGCCAGATATTACCTTCTTGCCATTGTTCAAACCTGAGCCTAAACAGTGAGCACCAGCAGGCTAGTCCCCTTGGAGGGATCACAGTTGAATTCAGTTTTTCCAGAATTAACTTAAACACGTGTGTAATCACTGGTCATGATCACGGGGAGGGGTGTTTATTGTTGTTTCTGCTCCCTCACTCAGACATACTGAAACCAATTATGATTCCAATACTGTTCCCTCGTTGAGATTATATAACTCAGCACAGATTCAATTACTCAGCAAGGAAGCCCCTGACTTTGTTTCTAATTGATTTTACAAATTTGAGTCTTTAGTTGGAATTAATCTAAATGTCCCTCACAGCTATTTACTGCTATTAAATAAATTAGCTGACTGCTTCAATTTCCTCTTCCTCAACCCTCTTATATTTGGTTAGTCTTATAAAGAAGAACTTGCATTTATTAAGTGCCTTTCACCATCTCAGGATATTGCAAAGAGCTTTACAGACAATGAAGTACTTTTGATGTGCAGTCAATGTTGTAATGTAGGAAATGCGACAGCTGAAAGCGCACAGCAAGGTCCCACCAGCAGCAATGAGATAATTACCAGATCTGTGTTTTATCCTGATGTTGGTTGAGGAAACATAGAAACATAGAAAATCAACCCTTTGAGCCTGCACCACCATTCAATATGATCATGGCTGATCATGCAACTTCGGTACCCCACTCCTGCCTTCTACCCATGCACCCTGATCCCTTTAGCCGTAAGGGCCACATCTAACTCCCTTTTGAATATATCCAACGAACTGGACTCAACAATTTTCTGTGGTAGAGAATTCCACAGGTTCACCACTCTCTGGGTGAAAAACTTTCTCCTCATCTCGGTCCTAAATGTCTTACCCCTTATCCTTAGACTATGACCCCTGGTTCTGGACTTCCCCAACATCGGGAACATTCTTCCTGCATCCAACCTGTCCAATCCCGTCAGAATTTTATTTGTTTCGATGAGATCCCCTCTCATTTTTCTAAATTCTAGTGAATAGCACACATGCAGCTAACATCTGCCGGAAGTTTGCAGAGCAGACAGATCATGACGTCAATCATCAGGCAGTGCTGATTTGAGGCCAGTGCTGCCATTTTGGAGCTCAATGTCATGTATTTCATCATCTTGCAATGACAATAGTTATGTAACTGTAACTCATGCACACTGTACCTGTACCCTTGAAATGCACACCCTGACCACAGGGGGTGAGCTTGCGGAAGACACTCCTCACCTGCATTTCAAGGTATAAAAGGGGAGGTCACACCCAGGGTCAGCACTCCTTGGTCCTGGGAATAAAGTGAAGGTCACAGAGTGACCGTGTCTGATATATACATGCCTCGTGTGAGTCTGTAACAAGGTGCAGAGACACTACATTTGGCGACGAGAAACGGGAATCACCGAACCACGAGGATGGCCACCAGTGGCACAGAGGAACGCTACTGTGTGGGTGAGGACTGGGACGACTTTGTGGAAAGATTCCAGCAGAGCTTTGTCACAAAGGACTGGCTGGAAGAGACAGCGGCTGACAAGCGGATGGCACATCTACTGATCAGCTGTGGTATGCGCTGATGAAAGACCTGCTCGCACCCCAAAAGCCAGCGGACAAGTCCTTTAAAGAGCTCAACCAGCTGATCAGTGAGCATCTCAAGCTGGCAAGTAGCATACACATGGCCCGGCACCGGTTCTACTCTCACCGGCGTCAGGAGGGTCAAAACATCTCAGACTTCGTGGTGGAACTGTGGCGTTTAGCCAGTTTCTGTAAGTTCTCCGATGCCTGCAGGGGGAAGATGTTAAGGGACATTTTCATTGGAGGCATTAATCATGCCGGCATTTTCAGGAAGCTCATAAAGACTGAGGACTTGACTTTAGAAGGGGCAGCATTGATAGCTCAGACCTTTATGGCAGGGGAAGAGGAGAACAAGCTAATTTACGCACCCAGCCCTGGTTTTAACGTTGCGATGAACCAGGGAGTTAATGTTGTAAAAGTGATACAGAACCCTGCAGGCAGGCAAGGGCAATTCGACACCGCCCAGGCAGGCAGACAAGGGCAATTCGACACCGCCCAGGCAGCAACAAGCTCCAGGGTGGGCCCCGCAACAGAGACAAGGGGATCAGCAATTCACGCCATCACGAGGAACAATGCATCTCATGATGGGACCAATAACACCTTCCATCAGAGTGCTTAGAAACAGCCAAACGGGCCATCAGAGAGGAATGCCTGGGAATAGTCCTTTTGTTAACAGAAATCTCAGCTCATGCTGGAAGTGTGGGGGTAGACACACTGCCAAAAGCTGCAGGTTCCAGCTTTATACTTGTAGGATTTGTAATGTCAGTGTACACTTGGCCAGGATGTGCAAAAAGGCAGTAGCGAGGCTAATCTGCGAGATAGAGGAACCAGACGAGGGGTCTGCAATGCAGGATGAGGCCTGGGGAACAACCATGGATGCTGAAGTTCAGAGAGTTCATGTGGCTGACATCCACAGCTCATACACTAAAACACCACCCATGATGATGAACGTCTGACTGAATGGCATCCCGGTGCACATGGAGCTGGATACGGGAGCTAGCCAGTCACTCATGAGCGACCAACAATTTGAGAGACTATGGCCACACAGAGCTAGCAGGCCCAAGCAGGAAAGCATTGAGACGTACACCAAAGAGATAATCCCAGTGCTGGGCAGTGCAAACTTGGTGGTAACACATAATGGATTACAGAACCGGCTGCCACTCTGGATTGTTCCAGGAAATGGCCCCGCGCTTTGGGGAGGAGTTGGCTAGCTGAGATGAATTGGAAATGGGGGGATGTGCACGCCATTTCATCCGTGGAGCGAAGTTCATGCTCGCAGGTATTGCAAAAATTCGAGTCACTCTTTCAACCCGGTGTCAGAACGTTCAAGGGCACTAAAGTAGTGATGCGCATCAGTCCGAACGCCAGACCAGTGCACCACAAAGCCAGAGCGGTGCCGTATGTGATGCATGAGAAAATTGAAAGTGAACTGGAAAGGCTGCTCAGAGAGGGCATAATTTCAGCCATTGAATTCAGCGATTGGGCTGGTCCCATCGTTCCCGTCCTCAAAGCAGATGACTCGGTTAGGATTTGTGGCGACTACAAAGCCACCATCAACCGAGTGTCGCTGCAAGACCAATACCCGCTTCCAAGAGCGGAGGACCTCTTTGCCACGCTGGCAGGTGGTAAGCTGTTCATGAAGCTGGACCTCACTTCGGCCTACATGACTCAGGAACTGGCAGAAGATTCCAAAGTTTCTGACCACCATCTCGACGCACAAAGGATTATTTGTCTACAACAGGTGTCCGTTTGGCATTCGTTCGGCAGCGGCTATCTTTCAGCGAAACATGGAAAGCTTGCTCAAGTCCATCCCTGGAACGATCGTATTCCAAGACGACATCCTTATAATGGGTCGAGACACCGAGGAACACCTCCGCAACCTGGAGGAGGTGCTACGCCGATTGGATCGGGTAAGCTTGTGGCTGAAAAAGGCCAAGTACGTGTTTTTGGCCCCAGAGGTCGAGTTCTTGGGCAGGAGGGTTGCTGCAGATGGGATCCGGCCCACTGAATCAAAAACTGAGGTGATTCGCCGGGCGCCCAGGCCCGGCAACACGTCGGAGTTGTTATTATTCCTGGGACTTTTGAACTATTTTGGGAACTTTCTGCCGAACTTAAGCACATTGTTGGAGCAGTTACACATGCTCCTCCGTAAAGGATGTGAATGGTTTTCGGGGGATTGTCAAGAACGAGCTTTCAATAAGGTGAGGAAACTGCTATGTTCCAACAAACCGTTGACTTTGTATGACCAATGTAAAAAACTGGTTTTAACATGCGATGCATCATTCTATGGGGTTGGGTGTGTATTGCAGCAGGGTAATGATGACGGCCGACTCCAACCTGTGGCTTACACCTCCACGTCGCTCTCCCAGGCAGAGCGTGGATACGGCATGGTCGAGAAGGAGGCACTCACGTGTGTGTACGGTGTGAAAAAGATGCACCAGTACCTTTTCGGTAGACAGTTCGAGCTAGAGATGGACCACAAGCCGTTAACATCCCTGTTGTCCGACAGCAAGGCTGTCAACGCTAACGCATCAGCTCGCATACAGCGATGGGCCCTCACGCTGGCTGCGTATGACTACACCATACGGCACCGGCCAGGTATCGAAAATTGTGCCGACGCACTCAGCAGGCTCACACCGGCCACCACCGAGGGGGTGTCGGAGCAGAGCGCCGAGATGGTCATGGCCGTTGAGGCTTTTGACACTGCGGTCTCCCCCATCACAGCCCGACAGATCAAACTCTGGACCAACAGGAACCCCCTCCTATCCATGATAAAGAAATGTGTCCTGACTGGGAATTGGGTGCCCGCACACAGGACGTGCCCCATGGAAGTCAGGCCGTTTCAGAGATGGATGGATGAATTCTCCATCCAAACCGACTGCCTGTTATGGGGCAGCTGGGTCAGTCATGCCCCAGAAAGGAAGGGAAGCGTTCATCAGGGAACGCCACAGCGAGCACCCTGGCATCATGTTAATGAAGGCCATTGCCTGGTCACATGTTTGGTGGCCGCGGATTGACTCAGACCTGGAACACTGGGTTTGCAGGTGCACGCCGTGTGCCCAACTGGGCAATGCCCCCAGGGAGGCCCCACTCAACCCGTGGCCCTGGCCCACCACGCCATGGTCATGCATTCACGTGGACTATGCGGGCCCGTTCATGGGGAAAATGTTCCTGATTGTTGTCGATGCATACTCAAATTGGATCGAGTGCATCATATTGAACTCGTGCATGACATCCATCACTGTGGAGAGTCTGCGTACGGTTTTCACGACCCATGGCTTGCTGGACATCCTGGTCAGCGACAATGGCCTGTGTTTTACCAGCCATGAATTCCAGGAGTTTATGTCGGGCAATGGGATCAAGCACGTTCTGACAGAGCCGCTCAAGCCGGCTTCCAATGGTCAGGTGGAACGGGCGGTCCAAGTCATAAAGCAGGGCATGCTACGCATCCAAGGACCCTCCCTTCAGTACCGCCTATCGCGCCTCCTGCTGGCCTACAGGTCCCGGCCGCACTCGCTCACGGGAGACCCGCCATCGGAACTCCTCATGAAACGTACACTCAAGATGCGGCTGTCCCTCATTCACCCAGACCTAGCAGACATTGTTGAGGGCAAGCGCCAGTCCCAAACCGAGCTCCATGATCGAGGCTCAAAGGGGAGGTGTATAGAAATAGATGACCCGGTATTTGTTCTTAACCATGCTTTGGGACCCAAATGGCTTGAGGGCACTGTAATCGGCAAAGAAGGAAACAGGATCATGGTGGTCAGACTAAACAATGGGCAGATATGCCGCAAACACTTGGACCAAGTAAAGACAAGGTTCAGCATAAACACAGAGGAACCTGAAGAAGAGCATGATGAGATAGCACCCACACCACTGCCAACGTACGAGCAACAAAGACAGCCCTCAGCATGCACAGTCCCGGCGGCCAGCCCGGACAGGCCGGAATCACCTCAAGTGACAGAGACGCGTGCTGAGGCTCAGCCACCAGAGCCACAACTGCAGCGCTCCATGAGAGAGCGTCGACCACCCAATAGACTTAACCTCTGAAACTAAAAGACTTAATGGGGGAGGTGATGTCATGTATTTCACCATCTTGAAATGACAATAGTTATGTAACTGTAACTCATGCATACTGTACCTGTACCCTTGAAATGCACACCCTGACCACAGGGCGTGAGCTTGCGGGAGACACTCCTCACCTGGGTTTCCAGGTATAAAAGGGGAGGTCCCACCCAGGGTCAGCACTCCTTGGTCCTGGGAATAAAGTGAAGGTCACAGATTGACCTTGTCTGATATATACATGCCTCGTGTGAGTCTGTAATAAGGTGCAGAGACACTACACTCAACACTCCAGCTGATGCTCTCTCTTAACCTTGCACAGCTGAACACGCTTTAAGAAGGCAGAAAAGACCCCCCATCCATGCTACTTAAATGGATCATTAACTACTTTGGTACTTTCCATAGTTCTTTTGGGTTGCAAAAGACTACGAGGAGTAGTGTTGCAGGGGCAGAAGTACTTTTTGCTGACTTCAAGGCTTCTTCACAAACCAGCTACTCCCAGATATGCACGCAGTGGTGGGTATTCCCCATGGAAAACAGCATGGCGGGGAGAATGAGCAGAGGCCACTCAGAACAAGATAAGCTGCGAGAGGAGGGAAGAGCAGGAGGGGGGAAAGGGCTCTCAGCAGGAAGCCATATCTGCCCAGGGTGTTAAGAGAGCAATACTCCGACCTGAACCTCCCCGAGGAGCAATGTGTGAGACGTCTGCCCTTCAATGAGGACATCCTCACTGAAATCTGCCACCTGCCGCAACCTCACAGCAGGGTAAGGACTGCATTGCCAGTCGCTGTGAAGTCACCATGGTGATGCCTCTGGCATCTTCCAGGCTAGAGCTGGCAGTTTGCCATTCACTGTTTCAGAAGGGAGGTTACTGAGGCTTTCTATTCAAATATAAATAACTACATTTCATTCTCTTTTGTCAGAAACAAGCAGGCGTGGTGAGCTCATGTGGTTGCTAAGATCGCAGGCTCCCCCATGATGCAGGGTGCCATTGCCAGCATGCATATCGCTTTGCGGGTGCCACATGTCAACTCTATCAAAATACTTATTGAAACTTATAAGATAATGAGGGGGCTAGACAAGGTGAATGCAGAGAGGATATTTCCACTCATAGGCGAAACTAAAACTAGGGTCATTGGGCTAGAACTTCCACTTTTTTTATATGCTTAAAGCTCACTTAACTCCCATTTTACCGCTGAAATGACGTATAACGCCCATATATTGCCCATTTTGGCACAAAATGGAAACTGACGGGCATTTTTAGGAAACTTATCGCCGAGGGTTGCTTTCCCCATGTGCTTAACACCGGGAAAAAATATTACAGCCCGCTCACTTTTTTGGGTGCGTCAGCAGAATGGGCGAAATCAACGCCCATAATATCGGCCAGCATTACTCTCCACACGGAATTAATAGTCAATATTAACGCCCGCCCACATCGTAAAGAGCATATTTACCCAAACTAGCGGCCATGAGATCGCCCAGATTCAACTTCCCCACCTCGTACACATATCGCCCACAATATCGCTCGCCCAAAAAACCGCCCACAAAAAGTGGAACTGACCGGAACGAATGCCAGTGGTGTGGCTGGCATTTGTTAAATCCCACTCTTACCTGAGGAGCTGATATCTGAAATATTTGCCTGTAAAAGCGCTGATGTGAGTGACAACACCGACACACTACTCAGATATCAATGGTGCCCATCACCTTGGTGCCAGTTAAAGTTTACGTTGATTGATGTTAAGTTGTATTTAACCCTTTCATGGTAAGGAATCACCAGTGTGTAACTGTTCAGCGATATGAGACAATGCACAACAAGGTTATGTTCAATAACAAAAATTTAATACCAAAATTGATCTCAAATCATAAATATCACAACCAATAACACCCAACCCCCGCCCATACCCCACTTTTTCCACCATTGACATAAATCACATGTTCAACATGTCCAGCAACACAGAACACAAAGGCAAAGCAGTAGCGTGGTCCCCAGCTCCGATACATTGCATCAAATTGCATACACCCAGATGGAGATATAACACAGCCATCACCTGCGCACATGCACCTCACTTTCCTTCCCCCGCCCCTTATTCTCCCCACCTCTATCCCTTCCTCTCCTCGCTCCACAGTGCCTGGCAGAGAAGCTCCTCAGGCAGTGCCTCATTGGGGAGGGATGAAGGCTGACGCGTTGGTTGCATGGGTACGGAAGCGGGGGGGGCGCCGAGGGGGCACATTCTCTGATGGAGAAGCAGGATCTTGGTCCTTGCTCTCATCTGTCATTTGCAGTGGTGGTGCGGAACCTAGGGGTGGAGTGCCGTGCTCAGGGACCGCTGGGAGGCCTATGGCAGCAGTGTTCCTGGCTATCGCATCTTGGGACTCCACCATGCGTGGAATATACACAGTTATGGTGGCCAGCTGTCGGGATATGCCCCCCAATGCTTCATCTTGTCACCAATGTCTACAGTTCTCCTGGACAACTGTACCATCTCTTCGCTCTCATATCTCGCTCGTGGAACAGACCAGCCGCGTCCACGAGATCGCCGCGGGATAGGCCCCAACTTGGGGACAAATGGGGTGCCCTGTGGTGAGGTGCTTCAGGCCGGTACCTCCAGAGTGGAGGCAGGAGTATCATTAGATAACCTTGACGTGGAATGACTTCTGGAGCGTGGCGATGCAGGTTCTTAGAAATCCGGGTTCTCATCCGTCGAGAACAGACCCAGCAGATTGACAGGCGAGAATCGGAGTTGCTCAGCACCAGAATTAGTAGGATCGTCCGCCGAATCCTGCCCCGCGCCCCCACCTTCTAGCCTCTGTGGTCTTGCCTGGGGCCGCGCTGCTGGCTGAGCTGCAAAACACAAATGAGGTTATTAGAGGAGAAGTGGGTGCTAGGGTGACAAGGTGAGTCCAGTGCTACACACATCATATGCACGACGAAAGCACCACTGCTATCAAAATCATCACAGACGTCACATTTCAGGACCATCAACCATCAACACATTGTGCATTGCAATGATTTTCATTCGGCCATCATTATTTCTATGATTATTTTAGAAATCATCTATCATATATGATTGTTCGGATTTGAGTGGGTGTGGCATCTATTTAATTTACATGATGCAGTGGTGTAAGCTATACCCACGTGGCATCACTTCAGGGTCTACTGATGCATCCTTGGCTCTCCGGAGGTGCTTCCCCATGAGTGCAAGCACACGCTCCTCTATGTCAGTGATGTCGCTGGGTACTGGTGGCCCGTTCGCCTCTGCACGGACCTCAGCGTCGATAGCTTCTTCTGTAAAAGATGACAGGATGACATGGCATGAGATCATTGCGTGATATCATTGCTAGGTATTGTCACAGAGACTGATACAACACATAACCGACAAATGTAATCATGATTATTATGATTATTATCATTCTTTACCTAAAGACCTACACCGTGACCGCAAGCTTTGAGTAAAACATTCCCGGTAAAAGTGCAAGACCTCACATCTGCTGATAGTCACTCATGACTGTCACAAATCAAATTATATAAATACATAAGTACATGTAAATCAATGTAATACTTACTCTTGTGGATCCCACAAGGTCGTTCCATCGTTTGTGGCATTGGTTGCCCTCATGCACCTCGTTGTTTGCCGATGAGACCACCTCTGCTATCTCGGTCCATATCTTCTGGTAGGCCTTTGGGGTGGGCTTCCCATGCCCTCCCTGTGTCAAATTACCCCAGCGTAACTCGACCTCCTGCAGGAGGGAGGCATTTGCCTCGTCCGAGTATCCCCTGGCTTTTTTGCGCCCTCCAAAGTGCTCCTCTCCCAGCTCACTGCTCTCTCCAGCATCAGTCTCCTCAGCGTGCTGTAATGCCTCCTCCTCTCTCTCCATTATTGGCCAAATTCAGTCAAATATGTGGCTGGTAATACCTACTTTTTGTTTGCCTACTTGCTGTGAAGCTCTAAAGTCTCCCTCCTTCTTCCCAAAGCAGCCACACCACACCCAGCCACACCTTCAGTCCTTTGAGCTCTGTCTCCTCTTCTGTGCATGTCATGATGACCCTTGATCTCCAGAATCGCGGGAATCGAGCGTTGCCATGCCATTGCTAAGGACGACCACACTTTAGGGCAGAAGGTCAGAAAAATTTAACGCTACTGCCCATTTTCTATCGCTCGCGGTAACGCCCATTTTCAAAAGTGGAGACTAGGTGGTTTGAGAATGGGCGAGAAGTCGACGATCTGTAAAGCCTTTTTTACCACCCACGCCGGAAATATCGCCCAACCACAAAAGTGGAGATTCTAGCCCATAGTCTTAGAATAAGGGGTCACCCATTTAAAAATGAGATGAGGAGAAATTTCTTCTCTCAGAAGGGTGTAAATCGATGGAATTCTCTGCCACAGAGAGCTGTGGAGGCTGGGTCATTGCATATATTTAAGGTGTAGACAGACAGATTTTTGACCGATAAGGGAGTAAAGAGTTATAGGGAGCGGAACAGAAGTGGAGCTGAGTCTATAATTAGATCAGCCATGATCTTATTGAATGGCGGAGCAGGCTCGAGTGTGCCAAGTTGGTGCTGAACTCCGCCATGCTCTTTGACATTTCATGCAGGCTTTCAGACAGGCTTCCCAATGCCCCAAGCATTTTGTTGTGCATACCCATCAGCGTTCTTCTGTAGTTTGCCCCATTGAAGTGCTCATCTGAGTCCTGTGCAGCGGAACTCGTGTGCAACTTCATCGTCAGGTGATCTGGCACCTGCGCTATCCTTGTCCCCTGCCCTGGCTGCAGCCTACTCATGCTGGTGTCTCCGCACTTGCACTTTCCGCCCTTAATCTATCTAAGGTATGCAGTGTCAGTGTCTGAGCTGGTGGCTGCCAGTATGACATCAAGTGACTTGCTGTGTCTTCATCATCAGTCTATTCTTGGTATTCCTCCACTGCCTTAGCCAGATTGCACCTCATGGCTATCTGAAAGGAAAAAGCCACAAGGATAAGGGAAGGGAGAAGGTAAGAGGTGTATGGTTAGACCATCAGCAGCTCGTAAATCAGAAGAGATTGTGGAATGAGGAGGAAGTAGGATGTGAGAAGGAGGATTCGTTATTAGGATACCGTCATTGTCGATGGTTTCAGCCCCACCACTGACCATGGTCCCAGCATGGCCATTCCAATAATGGCCAGCACCGTCCCCTATATGGAGATTAGAACATGCAGGTGTGCCTCTGGTTAGCTCCTGTTGCTTCCGTTTAGGTGCAAACATGTCCTGCAAGATAGCGGAATTGTGTCAGTGAGTGTGTGCAATGCGTTTGCTTGATGTTGCTGTCATGGTTGAATAGCTGGCAGTGTGTGCAAGTTGTAAGATGTGATGCGTGCAGTAGTGCCAGGTATGTGAGTGTGCGGTAAAGCTATGAATGTTAGGTGTGAGCCCTGATTGAGAGAGATTGTTGGTAGGTGAGTGATGGGAGTGTGATGCATTGAGCAGTGTGTGAGGCTAGTGATGTAGATGGTATGACATGGCATCTGAAGATGCATTTATTCACCTTGACCACTCATGTGAGGCCTTTTGACCATGTATCTGGAGGGCCTCGTGCACCATGAGGATATAGGACACCTCCCCTCCTTTCCACATCCTCCACCAAGGACTCCAGTGCAGCGTCCGAAAATCCTTGGAACCTGCTCTGTCCAATGTGGTGCCATTCCTCACCATTTCCCAGGTTGCATTCACTTCCTGCTCGACTCCCAACATCTGCTCCTGTCACAATGCACCTCCCCTTGAAGAGGTGCTGAAGCAGTGCAGACTAACAAAAAGGAGTGCTAGGAAGTTAAGATTTCGGGTCCTCTGCTGATGCTTGCAGCCAATGAACAGCCTGGTTAGCGCTGGCTGCGGGCATTATAATGAGCAGGCGGCACAAAATTGTCATGCTGCCTACATTTCAATCAGCAGGCGCGAGTTAATCACTCGTTGCGATCCCCAAGCCTGTTTGCCAATTTAGCCCCCACAGATTCAGTTTATTGAAAGTGTTATTGAGATGCACCTAGGGCCTGAAATCTTAACCAGATCACAGAAGAAACCTGGAAACTGCTTCAAGCTGACAGGGAAACCCCCGAGGAGCATTCTTGTAAATGTCATTCTCTGATACTTGTTGTCTTTTTGTGACTGTCATTCACAATGACAGGCCTTATCCTGGTAAGTCAAAATAGGAAAGCTCACAGCAATGAATAAAAAAATAAAGCCAGTGGGGAGAAGGATTATATAATTGGAGCCCATTGATACCTTAATATGTGATAATTTCAGTACTGCTGTGTCCCCAACTGCAGACATGCACACAAATGAAGTGTAGGTTGGTGCCTAGCACTGGAATAATTTGAATTTTATATCTTGAGCAGTGTTAGCAGATGAAGAAACAACCTCTACTGCTGTAAAGTCATAGGCCTTTAGTCTTTGGTCTTTGGGCACTGTTCCTAGAATGTCCTAGTTTTAATTTGTTGATCCCCCAGGGAGCAACAATTATACAGTCAAGTGCTGTACAGTATATATATAGCCCCATGCTCAGTCAGATTTGCCAGTACTAATTAAGGACCTGAGAATTTACTGTAAAATTCTGCTGGAAATTTCTTGTGAAACATTAACTCTTTCTTTAGTCAGACTTCCTTATTGCCTCATCTGAAAGTGCTGTCCTCTTCTGCTGATGCTATCCTCCCTCGCTATTGTGCTCCCCTGATGCTCTTCTCCCCAATATTGTCCTCACTCGTTACTGCATTTACCCAATGTTGTCCTCACCTGATGTTGTCCTCATCTGATAGAAACATAGAAAATAGGTGCAGGAGTAGGCCATTCGGCCCTTCTAGCCTGCACCGCCATTCAATGAGTTCATGTTTGAACATTCAACTTCAGTATCCCATTCCTGCTTTCTCGCCATACCCCTTGATCCCCCTAGTAGTAAGGACCTCATCTAACTCCTTTTTGAATATATTTAGTGAATTGGCCTCAACAACTTTCTGTGGTAGAGAATTCCACAGGTTCACCACTCTCTGGGTGAAGAAGTTCCTCCGCATCTCGGTCCTAAATGGCTTACCCTTTATCCTTAGACTGTGACCTCTGGTTCTGGACTTCCCCAACATTGGGAACATTCTTCCTGCATCTAACCTGTCTAACCCCGTCAGAATTTTAAATGTTTCGATGAGGTCCCCTCTCATTCTTCTGAACTCCAGTGAATACAAGCCCAGTTGATCCAGTCTTTCTTGATAGGGCAGTCCTGCCATCCCGGGAATCAGTCTGGTGAACCTTCGCTGCACTCCCTCAATAGCAAGAATGTCCTTCCTCAGGTTAGGAGACCAAAACTGTACACAATACTCCAGGTGTGGCCTCACCAATGCCCTGTACAACTGTAGCAACACCTCCTTGCCCCTGTACTCAAATCCCCTTGCTATGAAGGCCAACATGCCATTTGCTTTCTTAACCGCCTGCTGCACCTGCATGCCAACCTTCAATGACTGATGTACCACCACACCCAGGTCTCTTTGCACCTCCCCTTTTCCTAATCTGTCACCATTCAGATAATAGTCTGTCTCTCTGTTTTTACCATCAAAGTGGATAACCTCACATTTATCCACATTATACTTCATCTGCCATGCATTTGCCCACTCACCTAATCTATCCAAGTCGCTCTGCAGCCTCACAGCATCCTCCTCGCAGCTCACACTGCCACCCAACTTAGTGTCATCCGCAAATTTGGAGATACTACATTTAATCCCCTCATCTAAATCATTAATGTACAGTGTAAACAGCTGGGGCCCCAGCACAGAACATTGCGGTACCCCACTAGTCACTGCCTGCCATTCTGAAAAGTACCCATTTACTCCTACTCTTTGCTTCCTTCCTCCGTGTTGTCCTCACTTGTGTCCTCACTCCATGTTGTCCACACTCCATGTTGTCCTCACTCGTGTCCTCACTCCATGTCCTCACTCCATGTTGTCCTCACTCGTGTCCTCACTCCATGTTGTCCCCACTCCGTGTTGTCCTCACTCCATGTTGTCCCCACTCCGTGTTGTCCTCACTCCATGTTGTCCCCACTCCGTGTTGTCCTCACTCCATGTTGTCCTCACTTGTGTCCTCACTCCATGTTGTCCTCACTTGTGTCCTCACTCCATGTTGTCCTTACTCATGTCCCCACTCCATGTTGTCCTCACTCCATATTGTCCTCACTCGTGTCCTCCCTTTTTTCCTCACTCCGTGTTGCCCTCACTCATGTCCTCACTCCATGTTGTCCTCACTCCATGTTGTCTTCACTCCATGTTGTCCCCACTCCGTGTTGTCCTCACTCCATGTTGTCCTCACTTGTGTCCTCACTCCATGTTGTCCTTACTCATGGCCCCACTCCATGTTGTCCTCACTCCATATTGTCTTCACTCGTGTCCTCCCTTTTGTCCTCACTCGTGTCCTCAACTTGTGTCCTCACTCCGTGTTGCCCTCACTCATGTCCTCACTCTATGTTGTCTTCACTCCATGTTGTCCTCGCTCGATGTTGTCCTACCCTGATGTTGTCCTCACTCGATCTTGTCCTCTCTCTATCCTGCCCTCACCCAATATCCACTTGTGTACTTTGCAATATCGGATGCTGAATAATGATTAGAGCCAGCAAGCCCTCTCCCGCCATAATGAGCAACCATTATAAATACCTCCGCTGCAATTAAGTCCAGCTCACTTACCACAGATAGGGCATCAAAAAGTTTATTGGGAAAGGACGCAAGCATAGGTCTCAATAGATGGCTCTTTCGGAGTCCGCAGAGACTTAATGGATCGAATGATTCATTCTATGCTATAAAATACCCTGATCGTCTCTGGGGACCAACTAAAATATATGATCTAGTGACTCACCAGGCTTCTAACTATTATTTTTATATACAATAGCAATGTATTTATTTCATGGTTCCTTGGTCCAAAGGTTTTATACATTTTATGGATCATTAATTTTGATATACAAAATCCTCTTTGCAATATACGATTGGGAGGTAACTCAATGCTGCAATATTCTGTGGATGAAGATAACTATTTTGAATTGGAAAGTAGAACCAGAAGACATGGAAGTATTCGAAAAAGAACAGGGGAGTTCTCCCCGGAGTCCTGGCCAATATTTATCCCTCAACCAACATTACTAAAACAGATCATTTTGTCATTATCACATTGATGTTTGTTGGACATTGCTGTGCGCAGATTGGATGCAACAGTGACTGCGCTTCAAAAGTATTTCACTGGTGGTAAAGTGTTTTGTGATATAAATGCAAGTCTATTTTATAAAGCTCGTCCTGTGAAATTTTCATCTATGTCCTCAGCAGCACAGAATATAAAAAGTTAGTATGCAGGTACAGCAAATAATCAGGAAGGCAAATGGAATGTTGGCCTTTATTGCAAGGGGGATAGAGTATAAAAGCAGAGAAGTCCTGCTACAACTGTACAGGGTATTGATGAGATCACACCTGGAGTACTGTGTAAAGTTTTGGTCTCCTTATTTAAGGAGGGATATAGTTGGATTGGAGGCTGTCAGAGAAGGTTCATGATGTTGATTTCTGAGATGAAGGGGTTGACTTATGAAGAAAGGTTGAGCAGGTTGGGCCTATACTCATTGGAGTTAAGAAGAATGAGAGGTGATCTTATTGAAACATATAAGATAATGAGGGGGCTCGACAAGGTGGATGCAGAGAGAATGTTTCCACTCGTGGGGGAATCTAGAACCAGGGGGCATAGTTTAAGAATAAGGGGTCGCCCATTTAAAACTGAGACAAGGAGAAATTTATTCTCTTAGAGGGTCGTAAATCTGTGGAATTCTCTGCCCCAGAGAGCTGTGGAGGCTGGGTCATTGAATATATTTAAGATTTTTGAACAAAAAGGGAGTGAAGAATTACGGAGAGTGGGCAGGGAAGTGTTGAGGTCAAGATCAGATCAGCCATGATCTTATTAAATGGCAGAGCAGGCTCGAGGGGCCAATGGCCTACTCCTGCTCCTATTTCTTATGTTCTTATACTCTAATCAGCTGGCTCCTCTGCAGGTATTTTGCGAGGTTATCTTTCCTGGGTGACTTTGCCACTCACTCACTTTCTTTCTTTCTTTCTTTCTTCCTTTCTTGCTTTCCTCCTTTATTTCTTTCTTTCTTTCTTTCTTTCTTCCTTTCTTCCTTTCCTCCTTTCTTTCTTTCATTCCTCCTTTCTTTCATTCCTTCTTTCTCTTTCTTCTTCTCTGTCTTTATTTTCTCTTCTTTCTTTCTCTTCCTTTATCTCTGTCTTTCTTTCTTTTCTCTCCCTTTCTTTCTTTTCTTTCTTGCTTCTCTTCCTTTTTTTACGGGCAGTCTTCTCCTGCAATAAGGTGTTAAACGATTGACATTGGTAAGGAGGATATTCATGATGCCTGCTGCCTGTAGTGCAGGTGACCTTCACCCACATAGGGCTGCATAGAAATTACAACACAGAAACAGGCTATTCGGCCTGACTGGTTTGTGTTTATCCTCCACGTGAGCAGTGGTCCAAATCCCCCCCTCCCCCCCGCATTTCCATACTCCTTTACTCCCCTTTCCCTCAGCCACCTATCTAACATATTCTTAAATGTTGACATGGTGTCTGCTTCAATCACTAACTCTGGCAGTGCATTCTACAGCCTCACCAACCTCTCTGTTAAAATATGTTATCCTGCTCTCTATCCTAAATCTCTTACCTCAGGCCCGACCCTTTACGGGTAACGTGCCTGAGGTGAATTTGAACAAGTTAGGCCCTCTTTTCACTAAATTCTACTTCTGAATAGAGGCTCCACTCAGTAGGCAGTTAAAATTGCTTCGGGGTCCGAATGATATCAGTTGACCCTGATTTACATGTATTCATGATGCCAGAGGAGGTAGGCAGCTCAACTGCCGAAGAAAATAGCGGGTGAGAAAGGATTGGTAAACCGGCTGCTTGGATTTTAACTGCCATTCTTTCCGGTTTCAGCCTCATCTTTCAGAAATTGGGACATGGAAGCACTGGATGTGTGTCAGTCTTTGAAAAAATGTTTCAAAACCACTTGTGTATTAAGGCATTTAAGACTTAATTATGGCGGTGTTCAAAATACCAGTAGGGCCAAGCCCAGCAAAACAAGCCTGTTTAAGTCACTTAAAGAATCATGGAAATGTATTATGGAGGTAGATTTTCAACTTGCCACCTCGGCGTAAAACTGGCAATGCGGATAAGCTGCCCGTAATAGAAACTGACCAATTTTGTTTTCCAATAATTTTAACCCGCAACCTCCACCACCGAGAAGGACAAGGGTAGTAGATGCAAGTCACACTCCATCCTGATTTGGACATATATGTTGCAGTTCCTTCATCATTACTGTGTCAGAATCCTGGAGCTCCCTACCAACAGCAAAATACCAAATTGAGGGAGCACCTTCACCACATGGACTTCAGTGGTTGAAGAAGATGGCCCACCATTACCTTCTCAAGAGCAACTAGGATGTGCAATGAATGTGAGCCTTGACATTGATGCCCAAATCCTGAGAATGAATTTAAATTGGGACAGTTTCGATAATGGGCAGCCGATCAACAACAAAAGAAAAAAAAGACTTGCATTCATATAAGGCTTTTAATTACCTCAAGATGGACCAAAGCCCTCTAATAATATAGGCTAACATTCCATTAGTCTTTTTATTTTTTTTGTTCCTGACTACTTAAATTTAGTGATTTGTGAATATGGACCCTTAAATCTCTTTAGACCTCCACTGTTCCTAGCTTTTCAGCATAAATAATACTCAGATTTATCTGTTTTTGGTCCAAAATACTTGACACTCAGTTACAGAATACTTTTAAACTGAAATTTAAGTTATTAACTTTAAATATCTCTATAGGGCTTAAGTTTCACATTGTGATACCTTCCCTCCGTCATAAGGTCAGAAGTGGTGATGTTTGCTGATGACAGCACAGTGTTCAGTTCCATTCGCTACTCCTTAGATAATGGTCACATGCAGCAAGATCTGGACAACATTCAGGCTTGGGCTGATAAGTGACAAGTAATGATCATGCCACACAAGTGCCAGGCAATCTCCAACAAGTGAGAGTCTAACCAGCGCCCCTTGACATTCATTGGTATTACTGTTGTCTATTGCTCTGGTACATTAAACATTCACTCCTTTCACAAGTGGCTGCAGTGTGTACCTTCTACAAGATGCACTGCAGCAACTCGCCAAGGCTTCTTCGATAGCACCTCCCAAACCCCTGCCTCTTCCGCCTAGAAGGACAAGGGCAGCAGGCACATGAGAGCGCCATCCCCTGCAGGTCCCCCTCCAAGTTACATATCATGCTGACTTGGAAATATATCACCATTCCTTCATCGTCAATGGGGCAAAATCCTAGAACCCCCCTAATAGCATTGTGGGAGAACCTTCATCACACGGACAGCAGCGGTTCAAAAAGGCGGCTCACCACCACCTTCTCAAGGGCAATTAGGGATGGGTAATAAATGCCCACATCCCATGAATGAATAAAAAAAAAATTGATCGATTTGTCCAAATTTTTTTTGTATTCAGACAACCTTTGAGCAGTGACCTTGAGGGGTTCATCGATTACATGGAACACACGGCATAAAAACAGGCCATTCCGCCCAACTGGTCTATGCCTGTTTTATGCTTCACATGAGCCTCCTCCCACCCCTCTTTACAACAACCCTATCAGCAAATCCCTTTATTCAGTTCTCACTCATGTCCTTCCCCTTAAATGCATCTATGCTATTTGCCTCAACTGCTCCTTGTGTTGCCGAGTTCCACATTCTAACTTCTCACTGGGTAAAGAGCTTCCTCCTGAATTCACTATTGTATTTATTGGTGACCATCTTATATTTATAGCCCGTAGTTTTGGTTTCCCCCACAAGTGGAAACAATTTCTCTATGACTACGCTATCGAACCCTTTCATAATTTTAACGATCTCTATTGGATCACCACTCAGCCTTCTCTTTTATGGAAAACAGCACAGGCCTGTTCAATCTTTCTTGAAAAGTATATACTCCCAGTTCTGGCTTCATCCTTGTGAATCTTTGACTTCCCCTTTTACAGTCAGACCCAGGTTTTAGTTTCAGTCCACGACCCCTTTTGCTCTAACCATCCAAGACCTAGAAAAGAGCACCCAGTACTCCCTTCAAATGCAGAACTCCGACTGGGATCGATCGATATCACTTTTGTGTCATTCAAAGCTGCTCGGATTTGGCAGTATAACTTGGAGTCAAATTCGAAGAGTTGACTGCTCAGCAAACAAAGCTTGAATGTGGATTCACTACCAGCATTCTGAAGAGAGCTGGACAGGTTCCCACTCGTGGAGGACACCTCATGTTATAGCATTTAGATTAGTTTGTGGGTATAGTGGTACCAGTCTCCTTGAGAAACTTGATCACCTACAGGCGTCGGAGAGGAATTTCCCAGAGCTTTTTTTTTTCTAAATTGGCCCAAGGTTTTTTATTAGTATTTTTATTTGCTTCTCCCAGGAGCTTATGTGGCTGTAGGGGAAAGTGGGATGAGGTAGAATTAATTAAATAGTATGAGTAGTTTGCACCGTGCAGGACAGGACAAGCTCGACCAACCAGCTGGTCCCCTGTTTGTATGCAAGAGGTAGGCAGCCTCACACTTGAGTTGATGTATCATGACAGGCAAAGATATAATTCATTGGAAGGCTTAGATGCATGTTCTAGATTAAATGTAGAGCTCGGAGAAATTTGCATAGGTGGAGACTATCGATGGGGAGAATGCTTACAGTGTGTGAGCAACAAAGAGGCCAAATGAGCCTTTCCTTGCATTCTATTCCCTTATGGGAATAAATAATGGCCTGCCTACCTCTTACATACAAACAGAGGACAGAAAACGACCAGTGGGTTGGTCGAGCTTGTCCTGGCCTGCACGGTGCAAATTACTCATAATCCCACACTACTCCACTTTCCCCTACAGTCTCCATTTCTTGTTTGTCATTAGGAAAGTTGCGGTGGTCAAGCAAAAGAAGGACTTGCATTTCTTTTGTGCCTTTTATGACTTTAAGACATCCCAAAGCACTTTACAGCCAATGAAGTATAGTCACTGTTATAATATAGAAAACACAGCCGTCAATTTGTCCACACCAAGGTCCCACACACAGCAACGAGTGAATGACCAGATAATCAGTTTTAGTGATATTGGTTGAGGGATAATTATCAGATAGGACTCTGAGAAAACTCTTGTATTGTCAAAAATAGTGCCATGGGAACTTTTACGCCCACCTGAGAGGACAGATCGGGCCTTAGTTTAACCTTTCACTGGAAAGGTGGCACCACCGGCAGTGCAGCACTCTTTCAGTACTTAATTCCCTGGAGTGTGAGTTGAACCTACCACCTTCTGGTTCAAAGGTGAGCATGCTACCACTGAGCCAAGGCTTAAACCTAGCATCCTAAGTTATATAATTTCAAATGACAAGATGACATCCTAGTTCCCTAGGCAGTTCTGCAATATAGAGAAACTGGTCGTGTCTGCAATACTAAGATCAAATGTCAATGTAGAAAGAATATTTCAAACAGTTTTTAAATAGGATTCACTTCAGCTGCAAGTTGTCCTGCAACGTAAGCCAGCATTCACCAATTACATTGAACCAGAGAGCCTAGTGTTAACCCTGAAGCAATTAAGTGATTACTATATGAAAACATACAGTGCTTTTGCAATCAGCGCCCACACAGTTTGACAAGAATAAGGAAGATTTAAAGTTAATCCCATGTTATTAAATTTGTACTCTGCAAACCTTTGTTATTCTGAGGTCTGTTTGATTGGCTGTCATTGGATAGTTAGAGTTTTAAATATTCAGTAACAATCACAGGCGACAAAGATGAATTTAATCAGTATCTTTCATCTCAAAACATCGATGACATCACAAGAAATAAAGTTTTATTATTTCTTTCCAGAATGTGGGCAAAGCTGCATTTTTTGACAGTGGAAAAAACTATTGTTGATGGAGTTTAGTGTGGCCCACTGTGATTTGTTAGCTAAGTATATTAAGGGATGTGGGACAAAGGCAGGTGTAGGAGTTAGGTCACAGATCAGCTATGATCTCATTGAATGGTGGAACAGGCTCGAGGGGTTAAATGGCCTATCCTATGTTCCTATGTTCATCCACTTTAGATCTGAGAGACAAATAGAAATATTTTCTTAATGGGGAGCGACTAGGGGGATAAATTTGGCTGCTTTGCGCCTTCTGAAAGCACCTGTGGTGGGCGGTAATGGGGCGCTAAAGGTTTACCGACTGGGCGCGGCGAAATCACCAACACCCGCGAACTTCCCTGCCGGTTTTGCGCTGGCACTAACACTTACTGCCTCAGCCTCTATTGCCCTGTAGATCGTGATGTCATTAAGTGCGCAGCGCCCTGTTACCGCCCCAGATGTGAAATTCGTTCCCGTCCCCTGCTGCATCGTCAGGCGTCAACAACGGCAGCAAGAGGAGGCATTGCCACCTCGGCTCGCTGCTTGGAGAGTGATAATTAAAGGCAGTGGTGTTCAGGTAGGGAAAACTTTATTCTTTGTACCAGTCTGGTGCCTGCTGAAAGTTTTTGAAGCCTCACTGCTGCGTGATGTCCAAGCTCTCCACTCTCTGAGAGTGATTGAGGCTGTAATGGCAGTCGCGCAGATCCCCTGGCTCTACAGAACTGACTATAAGAATGCTGCAAACCATCATTGCCCCTTCCCTTTAAGCGAGGAAGGAGCCTCTGACTCCAGTAGCATGGCATGAACATTGATTAAAGCTCTGCCGCTACTGCCCCTCTCACATACTTTAGAGCCCTAAGAGCAGTGGTTAGTGCTTGATTTAGCACTCCACTTCCCTCTTGAAACACTAAAGCTGAAGTTCCCGGGATCAAAAAAGGATTATCTCCTGGCAATACTTTTCACATATTTCAAAAGTTACCGCCACAAGTGGGGTATAACGGAATTTCTAGCTCGAGGAACTGTGGAGGCAGTAGAAATGTGGAACTTTCTCCACCAGGGACAAATTTCCTTGTAAAGTTACTGTTGAATCTGATTTCACCATCAATTCTGACAGTGCATTCTAGATCATAACAACTTGCTGCATAAAAATATCCTCCTCATCCGCTCTCTGTTTCTATGAGGCCTCTTTGTGAGATAAAGTTGTGCAGAATACAGTCACAATCATTGTGACCTTAGCTGGGCTATAATTACTAGACACCTCCAGATCAATCTAGGCACATGAAGTGCATCTTGGCAGTGGTGTGCTCAATTATTGCTCTGGCGGATGTATGGGCCTCTTTATACCAGTGCTCAGCTCCTGGGAAACCACTTATGTACCATCAGCTCTGACTGCAGAAGAAAGCCTTGATATCATAGGAGCTACTCAGGGAATTGTCTCTCTGGATGAAAGAGAGCAGTCATGGTGAAATAGCTTAAAGTAAAGACATCATGGCAGCTCCGAGGAATACAATCCTTCACATACATGCACGGGGTCATAAATGAGCTGCACATTGAGACAGTGGAGACAATTCTATTGATGTAGGTGGTGGTATTGAGGAAGGGAGCATGTATGGTCATGTGAGTCCAATGTTGCCATTGAATATAATGGGCGGCCAATTCAATATCACCATTTTACATCAACGCCCAGAATTAAAATTACCCCCATACTGAGAGAAACTGCAAAGAGGGCAGGACAGCATTTTTGAATCAAATGAGCTGCCATCTCCTGGGTGTAAATGACCTGGTCCACAATGCAGAAGGAGGAAGGTCACAGGCCAACACTCGAGCTTTGTGATATCACAAGTTGTAAAACATCTTAGACTTGAACTTTCCGTTTTCGATCTTGATGATCAGATTCCACTACTTTTTACTTGGTTTATTCCTCTTCCAACAGTGTGGGCAAGCATCCTGGTCCTGTTGTTTGGTTCATGCCACTCAGTCCAGCTGTGCAGAGATGCATTAATGTGGCTTAAAATATTTGCCATTTTCTTTCCCAGAAACTCCTGATGTCATTCAGCACCTCCGTAACACCACAGTTAAGATACAGAACTCTTGTGTCACTAACGATCCTTTCTGCTGCCCTGTCAAGCTGTTTTAAAATTGCCATCACATAGATGGCACTACCATCTGACTTATTTTGGAGACACCCCATTGCCCAGACTATGGCGATTGATGAAGTGGCATGTAGTCAAGACAAGGAGAGAAGGTCAGAAACTTGGGCTGGGAGAAAGTCAGGAACTTGGGTTGGGAGGAGGTCAGGAACTTGGTTGGGGAGGGATGTGAGGAACATTAGGGTCTTGTTAGGGGGGAGGGGCAGGCATTTGTTTGAGGGGTGAGCCCTGTCCATCTCATGAGACTAAACTCCAAGTCATAGTCAACATCTTCACTGAGGCATACGAAATCATAGGCCTTGCACTAAACATCTGTAAGACAAACATCCTCCACCAACCTGACCCCACCACACAGCACTGCCCCCCACTCATCAAGATCCATGGCACGGCCCTGGACAACATGGACCACTTTCCATACTTCGGGAGCCTATTATCAGCAAGTGCAGACATCGACGATGAGGTTCAATACCGTCTCCAGTGAGCCAGCGCAGCCTTCGGCCGCCTGAGTAAGAGAGTGTTCAAAGATCAGGCCCTCAAATCTGGCACCAAGCTCATGGTCTACAGGGCTGTAGTGATACCAGCCCTCCTGTATGGCTCAGAGACGTGGACCATATACAGTAGGCACCTCAAATCACTGGAGAAATACCACCAACGATGTCTCCGCAAGATCCTGCAAATCCCCTGGGAGGACAGATGCACTAACTTTAACATCCTCGATCAGGCGAACATCCCCATCATCGAAGCACTGACCACATTCAACCAGCTCCGTTGGGCGGGCCACATTGTTCGCATGCCTGACACAAGACTCCAAAAGCAAGAGCTCTACTCAGAACTCCTACATGACAAGCGAGCCCCAGGTGGGCAGAGGAAACGTTTTAAGGACACCCTCAAATCCTCCTTAATAATATGCAACATCCCCACCAACACCTGGGAGTCGCTGGCCAAAGACCGCCCTAAGTAGAGGAAGAGCATCCAGGAGGGCACTGAGCTCCTCGAGTCTCGTCGCCGAGAGCATGCAGAAAACAAGCGCAGGCAGCGGAAGGAACGTGCGGCAAACCAGACTCCCCACCCACCCTTTACTTTAACGATTACCTGTGACAGAGACTGTAATTCTCATATTGGACTGTTCAGTCACCTAAGAACTCACTTTTAGAGTGGAAGCAAGTCTTCCTCGATTTCGAGGGACTGCCTATGACGATGATGTGAGCTTTGTTCTGTCTGGAGAAAGGCCGTCAGAATGGCTCGAATTACACTTTGCAAACTAATTAATTACTTAGGCAGGCAGGATCTAATTACACATTCCAGAGAAACTGCTGGGTATGTTATGTCCTCCAAGGGGACCAATCAGAAATCAAGTGTTGCCTTCAAGGTGACCAATCAGAGATATAATGTTGGAAATAAACGCAACCAGATTTTATCAGCCAGGTAGCCACTTCCCAACAATTTTCCAGTTGTTATGGTCAGGAAGTGGGCCAGTGACATGGTAATAAGGGCTAATCTCTACATCCAGCATGGCCTCCCCCTGCCACACCCCAACAAGCCAGGTGTCCGCTGGGTCCCTTTGTCACCTGGGGGTTAAAGCTTCTCCCATAAACTCCATAAACACACACCAGCAAGAAGGGAAATAAAATAAAGAGATAAACTTGTTATTGATTCCTGGCTTTGTGCTGTGAGTACCAACACTATGAAATGGGACTTCCAAACTCATTTGGTTTACAACCGTTATAATCAAGAGTTGAAGAAAACCAAGATGTTTTTCTTACATTACAACAGTGACTACACTTCATTGGCTGTAAATCACTTTGGGATGTCCTGGGGTCATGATAGATGCGATATAAATGCACGGATTTCGTTCTTTCACCTGTTTCAAAATCAGAACAGGTACCTTTCGGCCAAAGTGCTTTGAGCATTCAAATCAACTCCAGCTGAATTAAACAAAAGCTTGGAAAAATGCCAAGGATCCATGCCAAAGTACTGCTTATACAGCAAGAAGGGTGATCTTGTGCCCAGCACACTACCTCATGATCACATTTCTACAACTTGTGGAAGAGTACAGAATGTTGATTTATTTTATGATTCAATCATCCTTCATTATTAAAGTTATTTAGGTGTACAGACCTGGGACTGGGTTCTAACTCCACACAGACCCAGAACTGCCTCGGGTAATAATACTTTCAAGTGTTTTTTTTCTTTTTTGTTGTGTTCCAAGCCCACTCCCTCAAAGGTGCTGACTCACACTGGGGTATGGGACAAACAGGGACTGCAAGTCCTCCAATATCGCATTCAATCTACCCTATACAAATCAGCTCTTGTATCTTCGATCGCACCAAGTCCTGTTCACTAATAACCCCTGTGCTTGCTGACCTATATTAAAATCTTGGGACCGATAATTGCTCTTAGCAAGAAATTGGGGTGGGCACTTCAATATATCCGGAAATTTAGCACTCGGCAGGAGTCGGATGGAAGAGCCAGAAAATTCGTCTCTTTAACTCTGACACCACCTCCCTACGCTTTGGGCTGTTGTTGGAGGAGGTATCGGGTCAGGAGCGGGGCGGTGTCCATCACCGTCACGCTGACCATGTCAGCGCGGTATGATACTGTCAGCGCGATGTGAACAAGCTGCGTCGCGTTGATGCATCGCAATATCCATACCCTTCACTTAAAGGGAAGGGGCACTGGGAGGCCTACGTGAAGCCCACTGGGACACCAGGGAGGGTTTCGGCCATGCTAGTGGCCGGCACCCAAGAGGAGGTGCCAAGCTGCCTGTTGGCGGCCTGGCCGAACAAGTGCCCGCCATTGTTGGGCCGACTCAGTGCAGTACAAGTCAGTCAGGTCAATACTGAGAGGATCTAAATAACCGTACAGTGCGTACATGCCACCATTGTAAGCCTTTCGACCATGGTGGAGATACCAACCAAGAACAGTCCTGCCCTCCCTTGACAACCACGCACATGTACTTTCCAATAGGGATGGCTGTATGTCAATCAGGAGTCGGATTGCTGCCTAATTTTTCCCTCTCTTTGCCAAAAGACCCCTGAAGCCATTGTAGCAGCTCTTACAACTGTCCTCCTGAGATCAGTTATGAGAAATACAGTTTGGAACACATTAAATAAAAAGGCCCATTCCAAATCTTTCCGGCTGGGACAAAAACGATAGCCCAGAAATTCTGTTCCTTCTTGAACAGGAAGTTAGCAAATGGATTGGAAGTTTGGGCAGAATCGGGATCCTCCAATTTTCTGCCCAATTGATTTCACAATGACAAATTCTTTCCACCCGCCTGTGCCGTGGCCTCAGTTTGGGGTTAGGGCATATCTTGGCAGCATTCCTAGACGGTGCCTGACAATCCCACCAATCACACCACCGCAAGGCCCAACAGCACTGTTGCTCGCAGATATCAGCTGTAGGCGCTATGCTGGCCTGCAGGTGGGGTTCACCTGGACTAAATTGGTTTTGAGTTTGCTCACCGCAGTTGGGGGTCAAGTAAGGTTTAATGTACAGAAGGTTTGGAAAGAAAACTGCCCCAACGTCCCAACCATCTGACCAAATTCTTTCCAAGAAGAGAGTGAAATTTCTGAGCTTTAATTTAAATACGTGGCAGACAATTATTTTGAATCTGACTGTCCAAAGAACAGAACGATGGAGGGCTGCTGTGCACTCTGCAAGGCCTCTGATGGCCTCCGCTGGACCACCAGGGCAGCGTGGTACTGGCCTGCAGCCCGGCACCCAAAACGGGGTGCTGTGCTGCACGATGGCGATCCGGACCACGCAAAAATAAGGTAAGTGAGCCAACCCGAGAGTCGGCAAAAATTGTAAGATGGTGGCGCAGGGCACTGGCGACCACCCCTTCAACTTACGCCCCACAGGCAGCTGTCGGCCAGCGCCACTTGACCCGCGAAGTTGCCATTGACATCCGCTCGCACTAGCCTTGCGGACCTTGGAGCAATTTCCCCCGTGGGGCAGTGAGGGGTCAGCGCATGGCACTGAGCATTGCTCCCTTGGGGTTAAAGAGACAGAAAAAGGGGTGAGAGGTGGTGGAAGTCTCTGTCTGTGAGGTACTTCACAGGGTTGCCAGGGTGACAATGAAGGTTCTCAGTTACAATCCTAGTGCCAGCACGATGCCACCAAGCCTGCTTTCTCCCATGACAAGAACAAAGTGGGAGCCCACTGGCTCCGTGGTCTTCACCTCAAAGCTGTCGAGGGGTTTCGTGGTGGTGTTGGCACCTCTGGTGGACTGCCTTGAGTGGGCATTGTGCGCCAATTTGTCCTGCAAGAGGGTAGAGTAAATGAGGGTAATGCAACAGTTGAGGATTATGTGGCAAGTGGCATGGGTGTACAAGGTTGGTAAATTGGAGGAAAAGGTTTTATGGTTGTGCATGCAAGTAATTGGTATAGTTATAATATAGTTTACTGAGTTAGAACCTCTCTTAACCAGAGAGCCCTGTGCAGGGCTAGTTGTGCAGTTGCTTCTTTAAGAGTGTGAAGAATGTGTCTGTGCCCAGGATGGGCAAGAAAGATGAGGAGAGTGCCCAGTGTGTTACCTTGTCATAAAAACAGAACATTCTGGAAATACTCAGCAGGTCAGGCAATGTCCATGGAGAGAGAAACAAAGTTAACATTTCAGATATTAATATTTTGCTTTTGTAATATTTCAGGTCAATGACCTTTCAATAGAACTGGAAAAAGTTAGAAAAGTACAGAAACAGGGAAAGGGGGGAGGGGAGGAAATAACAAAATAAAAGGTCTGCGATAGGGTGGAAGGTAGGAGAGATTAAATGACAGGAGGAATGATGTCGTAAGGCAAAAGAGGGCTGTCATGGGCCAATTAAAGAAACTAATGATGGGCCTAGAGGAGGTGTAATTGGGAATGGCAGAACCATTACCAACAGCTGCTGTCTAAAGAATTGGGAGCTCTGGTTATGATCTGAAATTGTTGAACACAATGTTGAGTCCAGAAGGCTGTAAAATGCATCATCCAAAGATGAGGTATTGTTCCTCAAACTTCATTAGAACAGTGTAAGAGGCCAAGGACAGAGAGGTCAGAGTGGGTGCGGAGCAGAGAATTAAACGGGCAGGCGACCAGAAGCTCGGGGTCATGCTTGTGGACTGAACGGAGATGTTCCGCAAAGCAGTCACTCAATCTGAATTTGGTCTCCCCAATGTAAAGGAGACCCTATCATAAGCAGTGAATACAATATACTAAATTGAAAGAAGTACCAGTAAATCCATGCTTCACCTGGAAGGAGTGTTTGAGCCCTGGATGGTGAGAAGGGAGGAGATAAAAGGGCAGGTGTTACATCTCCTGCACTTGCATGAGAAGGTGTCATGGGAAGGGGAGCAGGTGTTGGGGGTGATTGAAGAGTAGTCCAGGTTGTCACCATGGGAACGATCTGTTAATTCTGTTTCTCTCGCCACAGATGCTGCCTGACCTGCTGAGTGTTTCCAGCATTCCTGTTTTACTTCAGAATTCCAGCATCCACAGTATTTTGCTTTATTATTAATATAACCTTGCCAGTCTGGTGAGGTTGTTGAACTGTGTGGGGCACTGGTCTGCACACATTGGGGGATGGAGGGGCGGGGTTGAGGCAGATAGCCCTCAGTGGCTATGCCACCTCATTGCAGGTGGCATGAGTTCCTGCTAGGTCCCCTGCAGTCAGAATCAGGGGAAGTCATAACGGGGAACAAAGAAATGGCGGACCAATTGAACAAGTACTTTGGTTCGGTATTCACGAAGGAGGACACAAACAACCTTCCGGTTATAAAAGGGGTCGGGGGGTCTAGTAAGGAGGAGGAACTGAGGGAAATCCTTATTAGCCGGGAAATTGTGTTGGGGAAATTGATGGGATTGAAGGCCGATAAATCCCCAGGGCCTGATGGACTGCATCCCAGAGTACTTAAGGAGGTGGCCTTGGAAATAGTGGATGCATTGACAGTCATTTTCCAACATTCCATTGACTCTGCATCAGTTCCTATAGAGTGGAGGGTAGCCAATGTAACCCCACTTTTTAAAAAAGGAGGGAGAGAGAAAACAGGGAATTATAGACCGGTCAGCCTGACATCGGTAGTGGGTAAAATGATGGAATCAATTATTAAGGATGTCATAGCAGTGCATTTGGAAAGAGGTGACATGATAGGTCCAAGTCAGCATGGATTTGTGAAAGGGAAATCATGCTTGACAAATCTTCTGGAATTTTTTGAGGATGTTTCCAGTAGAGTGGACAAGGGAGAACCAGTTGATGTGGTATATTTGGACTTTCAGAAGGCGTTCGACAAGGTCCCACACAAGAGATTGATGTGCAAAGTTAGAGCACATGGGATTGGGGGTAGTGTGCTGACATGGATTGAGAACTGGTTGTCAGACAGGAAGCAAAGAGTAGGAGTAAATGGGTACTTTTCAGAATGGCAGGCAGTGACTAGTGGGGTACCGCAAGGTTCTCTGCTGGGACCCCAGCTGTTTACACTGTACATTAATGATTTAGATGAGGGGATTAAATGTAGTATCTCCAAATTTGCGGATGACACTAAGTTGGGTGGCAGTGTGAGCTGCGAGGAGGATGCTGTGAGGCTGCAGAGAGACTTGGATAGGTTAGGTGAGTGGGCAAATGCATGGCAGATGAAGTATAATGTGGATAAATGTGAGGTTATCCACTTTGGTGGTAAAAACAGAGAGACAGACTATTATCTGAATGGTGACAGATTAGGAAAAGGGGAGGTGCAAAGAGACCTGGGTGTCGTGGTACATCAGTCATTGAAGGTTGGCATGCAGGTGCAGCAGGCGGTTAAGAAAGCAAATGGCATGTTGGCCTTCATAGCAAGGGGATTTGAGTAAAGGGGCAGGGAGGTGTTGCTACAGTTGTACAGGGCATTGGTGAGGCCACACCTGGAGTATTGTGTACAGTTTTGGTCTCCTAACTTGAGGAAGGACATTCTTGCTATTGAGGGAGTGCAGCGAAGGTTCACCAGACTGATTCCCGGGATGGCGGGACTGACCTATCAAGAAAGACTGGATCAACTGGGCTTGTATTCACTGGAGTTCAGAAGAATGAGAGGGGACCTCATAGAAACATTTAAAATTCTGACGGGGTTAGACAGGTTAGATGCAGTTTCTATGTTTCTATTTTCTATGTTTCTATGTTTCTATGTATAAGTGGTCCCCCCACACAAAGGATTCTGTGCCTTCTGCCTTCAATCTCCTTGAGGAAGGCTTCATCAGTGATGTTCTGCGCTCTTCTCCTGGATGGGGTCCTGCCTGACTGCCCTCTGGTACAGATGATGCTTGAGTGGACAGCATTGTGTAAAAGATAATAAAAATATTGGTAAGGCATGTAGTAAAGTTATTGGAGATTGAAGTGTGAGAGTCAAGCACTGTTCCTCTCTTGTCTGGTTATCCTTTTAACATAGAAACATTGAAAATAGGTGCAGGAGTAGGCCATTCGGCCCTTCGAGCCTGCACTGCCATTCAATGAGTTCATGGCTGAACATTCAACTTCAGTATCCCATTCCTGCTTTCTCGCCATACCCCTTGATCCCCTTGGTAGTAAGGACTACATCTAACTCCTTTTTGAATATATTTAGTGAATTGGCCTCAACAACTTTCTGTGGTAGAGAATTCCACAGGTTCACCACTCTCTGGGTGAAGAAGTTTCTCCTCATCTCGGTCCTAAATGGCTTACCCCTTATCCTTAGACTGTGACCCCTGGTTCTGGACTTCCCCAACATTGGGAACATTCTTCCTGCATCTAACCTGTCTAAACCCATCAGAATTTTAAACGTTTCTATGAGATCCCCTCTCATTCTTCTGAACTCCAGTGAATACAAGCCCAGTTGGTCCAGTCTTTCTTGATATGTCAGTCCCGCCATCCCGGGAATCAGTCTGGTGAACCTTCACTGCACTCCCTCAATAGCAAGAATGTCCTTCCTCAAGTTAGGAGACCAAAACTGTGCACAATTCTCCAGGTGTGGCCTCACCAAGGCCCTGTACAACTGTAGCAACACCTCCCTGCCCCTGTACTCAAATCCCCTCGCTATGAAGGCCAACATGCCATTTGCTTTCTTAATCGCCTGCTGTACCTGCATGCCAACCTTCAATGACTGATGTACCATGACACCCAGGTCTCGTTGCACCTCCCCTTTTCCTAATCTGTCACCATTCAGATAATAGTCTGTTTCTCTGTTTTTACCACCAAAGTGGTAATTTTGATGTAGTTCTTGGTCCTGAGCTCCGATTCTCCTTATTGGGTGACCATGGTGGCATTGAACCTACTGTATGGCTATTGCACTCTTTCAATATTGACCTGATTGCCTTGAACTGTATTGTATTGAATGCAGACTACGTGACCCAGAGATTTGCTTACTAACAAGATCTGGCAAGATTCACCAGTTATAGGTAATAGTGCAACCAGAGAAACTGTGCTCTGATGTGGGCCTTCTAATAATGAAGTACAACAACAACTCACATTTAAATAGCACCTATAACATAATAAAACGTCCCAAAGCGCTTCACAGGAACGATTTAACACCAAGCCACATAAGGAGATATTCAGACAGGTACCAAAAACTTGGTCTAGGTTTTAAGGAGCTTCTTAAAGGAGAGAGAGCTAGAGAGGCAGAATGATTTAAGGATGGAATTCCAGAAATTAAGGCCTAGATAGCTGAATGCATGACCGCCAATGGTGGGCCAAAGGAGGTCAGGGTGCCTTAAACGAACACTTTCATAGGAATAACCTGCTAATTTAGAGCTAATTTACAGCTGACCAACTAAAATTATTTGTAAACTTCCAAACTCCAAAAGTAGAATGGTTTTTAACTTCATTCTCTGATGCAACCTAGCGCTCTACCCATCCTCTAATATGTAATTGGCATAATTAACCTTAATCATTGATGTCACAGCTTACCTCAGAGCTGATGCAATGAGTAGAGTTCACATTTTTATCGGCTAACTCAAGAGAGTTCATACTCATGTGTTTTTCCTGGGATTTAGGGAGGCCTTGGTTAATTAAAAAGAATGTTTTAAATTCATATGCATTTTTTTATGATCTCAGGCTATCCCAAAGTGCTTTACAGCTATTTAAGTCATTTTGAAGTGCTGTCACTATTGTAATGTCGGAAATTTGGCAGCAAATTTGTGCACAGCAAGGTCCCACAAACAGCAGTATGATCATGACCAGAAAATGTGTTTGAGTGATATTGGTTGAGGGATAAATATTGTCCAGGACACTGGGAAGAACTCCCTTGCTCTTCATTGAATCGTGCCATGAGATCTTATACATCCATGGGAGAGGGCTGACTGGGCCTCAGTTTAATGTCTCATCCAAAAAACGGAACTTCTGACAGTGCAGCACTCCCTCATGACTGCTTTGAAGTGTCAACCTGGATTAGGTGCTCGTTTCTGGAGTGGGTCTTTAACCCACAATGTTGATGATCAGAGGCAATGGGAATTAAAATTGGGCAGTTTGTATAATGGGCAGCCGATCCATAACCTTAGTTTTGCACCTGGGTGGAGAATTTTTACTCCAATGAATCATATCACAAGATCTCAAAACAAATACAAATGAAGAAGGCCATACAGCTTATCTTGGCTTAGTCATTCAGGAAAAAGAAAAACTTACATTTCCTCCATCATATCATTCAACTGTACCTAGAAAGAATCTAAGATTGTCTCGTTCACTGCGCTACCTGGAAGAGCAATCCAAATATTCATCACTCATTGCTTCAAGCTTGGTTTTCCTGACAGTAGTCCTAAATTTATCAGTTCTTTTCCACCAAACTCTGCCCAAGTCACCACCTCGCTCCATGCCAATCTGTTTGAGTCTTTCTAATCTTGCCTCAGTCCTTTCCAGAACACAGGGATTGCCTGGACAAAGTCACCAATGACATCCAAATTGGGTGATACCATGGCATAAGAACATAAATAGGAACAGGAGTAGGCCATAAGTCCCCTCGAGTCTGCTCCGCCATTTAATAAGATCATGGCTGATCTGATCATGGACTCAGCTCCACTTCCCTGCCCACTCCCCATGACCCCTTATCCCCATATCGTTTAAGAAACTGTCTATTTCTATCTTAAATTTATTCAACGCCCCAGCTTCCACAGCTCTCTGAGGTCGCGAATTCCACAGATTTACAACCCTCTGAGAGAAGAAATTTCTTCTCATCTCAGTTTTAAATGAGCGGCCCCTTATTCTAAGTTCTAATCTCCCCCATCAGTGGAAACATCCTCTCTGCATCCACTTTGTCAAGCCCCCTCTTAATCTTATACGTTTCGATAAGATCACCTCTCATTTTTCTGAATTCCAATGAGTAGAGGCCCAACCTACTCAACCTTTCCTCATAAGTCAACCCCCTCATCCCCAGAATCAACCTAGTGAACCTTCTCTGAACTGCCTCCAAAGCAAGTATATCCTTTCATAGAAACATAGAAACGTAGAAAATAGGTGCAGGAGGAGGCCATTCGGCCCTTCAAGCCTGCACCACCATTCAATATGCTCATGGCTGATCATGCAATTTCAATACCCCACTCCTGCCTTCTCCCCATACCCCCTAATCCCTTTAGCCGTAAGGGCCGCATTTAACTCCCTCTTGAATATATCCAACGAACTGGACTCAACAACTTTCTGCGGTTGAGAATTCCAGAGGTTCACAATTCTCTGGGTGAAAAAGTTTCCCCTCATCTCGGATCTAGATGGCTTATCCCTTATCCTTAGACTGTGACCCCTGCTTCGGACTTCCCCCAATATCGGGAATATTCTTCCTGCATCTAACCTGTCTTCGTAAATATGGAAACCAAAACTGCATGCAGTATTCCAGGTGTGGCCTCACCAATACCTTGTATAGCTGTAGCAAGACTTCCCTGCTTTTATACTCCATCCCTTTTGCAACAAAGGCCAAGATTCCATTGGCCTTCCTGATCACTTGCTGCACCTGCATACTATTCTTTTGTGTTTCATGCACAATTGCCCCCAGGTCCTGCTGTTTTGCAGCACTTTGCAATCTTTCTCCATTGATTTTTTCTGCCAAAGTGCATGCTCTCACACTTTCCAACATTATACTCCATCTGCCAAATTTTTGCCCACTCACTGAGCTTGTCTATGTGCTTTTGCAGATTTTTTGTGTCCTCTGGTATACCATCCCTTTCTGACTTTCCCTCAGTCATCGATTCATTCCATCCTCAACCATACTTTTTACATTAGCCGCTTTTATGGTACTATTCTCTCTTGGTTCAATCTTTTACATGTCCCAAAAGAGCTAGTTCATCTTATCCAATGCCTCAATTTTGTCACCTCCTGTATCTTTGACTCATTTAGTCATCTCTTCACTGCCCCGCAATGACTTCATTTGCAAACGTGGAGTCTTCCTCCATATATAAGCTGATGACACACAACTCCATCTCCTTTTAAGATTGCATCACAACTACCGTACCCAAAATCATGTCCTAGATTAACTCAATGTATAAAAAACAAAATCGTCCACATCAACTCCTGCCAAAAATGTAGCAGCTGGGGATTGCATTCAATCTCCTGTCCCAATCCGTTCATGCAGATTGAATCTGCAGGTTGTCAACCTCAAAGTCCTGTTTGACACTCAGCTGAGCTTCAAACTTAATATCCAATCCATTACTAGGACCAGTTGCCGGACATTGATCACATTTGCCTCTGCTTCATTCTGTCTGATGCTGAAATTTTCATCCATTCTTTATTTATTTCAAGACTTGATTTCATCATAGAAGCATACAGCACAGAAGGAAGCCATTCGGTTCATCGAGCACTCTTCAGCGGAGCACTGAAGGAGTGCAGCATTGGCAAATGTGGCACCTTTGGGATAAGATGTTAAATCAAGGCCCTAATCAGGGTGAGCGAAAAGGAGCTCATGGTATCCTTTCAACTGCAAATTTGTAAAAATGCCGCCTTTAACACCATCAAGGTTTATATGAGCAATGGATTTGGACTCAGTGCACTCCTCCAAGTATCATGGGGGCAAATTTCTGGGCTGTCCGCAGATCTGCTGCCAAAGTTACCACAAATGATTGGTGTAAAATCCAACATTGACCGGGCCATCTGGCTCCCATGTACAACATGGGATCTCAATTTACACTTATTCGTTGCAAAATCCAGTGGCGCTAAACCAGGAACGGAGCAGGAAATGGAACTGCTCCATTATAACTGCCCCCTCTTCCTTCCCCACCAATTTAAGAGAGTTAAATCTCCCCTGTGTGTGGACCAGTTGCCAACGCAAACATACTTTACCTTGCTAACTGCCAAAAAAACATTACATTGCTTCTGTCCATCTGAAGGACTTTCCGAATTAGGCAAGTTGTGTTATTTGCGTCTGAACTGTAATTTGGTAGAACACACAGTCCCAGCTCTCACTGTGTCAGCACTTTCTCCAACAAAAGTTGATTATAAATTAACAATATCCAGCTTCCTAAGCAATGGTTAGTTATTGCAGGTGCACGCTCCACAAGTCTCGCGCTGCAGACTTTGCTCTCTTAGTCCCAGTATAAAAAAAAAGTGTTGAAATTATTTCTTCTCAAACTGGGTCAAGTGTGTGAATGTGAGAGTTCGCATGTGGAAATTTGTTCCAAAACCAGGTAAGGCACAAAGATATATTAGCGAGTCAATGAGTCTTTAAATTGTAGGTTTGATGTTTAATGATGTTTGTATTTGAATTGAAGTTGTTAAAATATTGTCATGAATGTGTATTTATTCCTCCTTTTTATTTGAATAGTGTGTAATGAAAGAAAATAATCAAATCATTCACTTCATCAATGTTCAAGATGTCAATGTAGAATTGGATTAATCATGGGCATTATTTTTACTGAACCTCTCTTAACAGCTTTGTAAGACCCTAGCTGTGCTATTTTAATGCAGTAATTTACTAGGTTAACAATTGAGTTCAATTCATTCAAAGGTGTTATGAAGATAAGATAAAAAATAATACCTGGTACATGGAGGAAATTAACAGAGCTTATAGTGCTGTATGCAAACTGGAGAATAATGAATTAAACATCACGTGGTACTCAGTCTGTGAGGGAACCAACTTGGATTATTAATCTTCCAATACAGCTGTATCCTGAATTTATATTTGAGGTTGGTCGATTCTTATGTGCAGTCTCCCTCTACAGGTGCATTATAAAAGAGGTTGCACTATACTGACTAAAGGCAAAAGCATAATAATATCATTGCACATTCACGATTTATGTTCAGATATAATTATTTATTTAATATGTAAAAGGTAAAATTTACATATCTTTTTTAAGTCATGCGGATTCCTGAAGGAAAATATATTAAACAGCTTGCGATTTTAATGTAGAAAAACATCCCAAGGTGTTTTGCGGAGGGGCAGGAAAGGAGCAGACACATAGCCGACGTGGGAGTCAGGAGAGATGACCGGACTTTTGGTCAGAGATGGATTTTGAGAAGACATTTGAGGATAGCTGGGCAGGTAGAGAGGCCGAGGAGTTTAGGGACTGAGTTTCAGAGAGTAGGTCCAAGGTTATTCTGCTCTGCTTCCAGTGGTGCAGCACACATGCACAAGAAGCCGAAGGTCCAGAGAGCATGGGAGAGAGCATAACACTGGATGGGTTACAGAGGTAGAGAAAAGCAAGATCCTGACTCTCAATTTTAATATATCTCATACCTATGTTAGAGGTATTGCTGAAATTAATTCTCTGTATTGGAATTGTAAGTATATGACCATTTTTTGCTCTGACGAAAACAGTATATAGCAACACTGTCATTTATTTCAGTCATTGTGACCATCACAGGTCCAAAGCAAATCAGTCGCAATCCCGGCATAATATATCCAGGCAAAGACTGAACGACAAAATATTTTATATATCTGAATAAATCTGAATGGGTCCAAATTCCAGATATTCTGAACAATCTAAATTTTGATATGAATTTGGATTATGTTGAGACAGAATGGCCTGTTCTTTCCATGAGCAACAGAGGGGGGGAGGGGAGAGAGGGAGGGGGGGAGGGGAGAGAGGGAGGGGAACAGGGGCGGGTGTCGGGTCGGGGGAGCGGGTGTCGGGTCGGGGGGGGGGGGTGGGGGGAGCGGGCCTCGGGGCGGGGGGGGAGAGCGGGTCTCGGTCGGGGCGGGGAGGAGCGGGTCTCGGGTCTCGGTCGGGGCGGGGGGGAGCGGGTCTCGGGTCTCGGTCGGGGCGGGGTGGAGCGGGTCTCGGGTGTCGGGTCAGGGCGGGGGGGTGGTGTGGGAGCGGGTCTCGGTCGGGGTGGGGGGAGCGGGTCTCGGGTCTCGGGTCGGGTCTGGTCGGCGGGGGGGGGGGGGGGGGAGCGAGTGTCGGGTCTGGTCGCGGGGGGAGCAGGAGCTGGCCGTGGGAGGAGCCTCATTCACGCAGCCCCAGTGAGGCCATTGGGCCAGGGCTAGGGGCTGCGTGCTTCGGGCCCCTCCCACACAGTTCGGCGCCTGGAGCTACTGCACTTGCGTGCCGACTGCAGCGCGCATGTGCAGAGGTCCCAGCACTGTTTTTAGCGCAGGGACCTGGCTCCGCCCCCCCCCCACAGCTCGTGCTGGCTGCGTTGAGTGCCACAGGACCTGTAAGTCGGTGGAGAATACCGAAGATTTTTTTAGGCGCCGTTTTTGGCGCGAAAAACGGGCGCCCAGCTCGGAGAGGCGCCCGTTTTTTTTCTTGTGGAAACTTGGGCCCAATAACACATAATCAAGGTTGACACGTGAGTGCACTACTGAGAGAGCTACACTGTTGCAGATGCCGTCTTTCGCAGGTGGTCCGAAAAGATCCCATGGCACTATTTCAAACAAGAGCAGGGGAGTGCTCCTCTGTGTCCTGGCCAATATTTATCCCTCAATGAGCATCACTAATACAGAATATCTCGTTATTATCACATTGTTGTATGTGGGAGCTTGCTGTGCACAAATTAATGATCTTGTATGCCTTCCCTCCCCCTGTCTCATCAAGAGGACAATTTTGAAACAAGTTTCTCCATCTGTGGAATTGAAATGTAAATATGCCAATTAAGACTTGGCGTGAATCCTTTTAAAAGGCCTCACATCTTCACTAGAGTAAAATAATTGATCCCCAAGAGAGAGAATCAATACCTTTTCTAGTCAGAGTAATTAAAGAGTTCTTTTAAAGTTTTTTTTCTTTGGCCCATTTGGGCCCCAAGAGGACTCTGCTTTGTCTTAGAAGGGAAGAATGGTTCAGGCTGGGGCAGTCTTCCTCTGCTATGCAAATGACCCCATCCCTGGAATTTGGGACAGGGTCTCCTCCCTTGTGTGAGGGTGGCCATTAATGCCAGAAACGTCCACTGTCTTCCACCAATTTCAAGGCTGACTTGTTTGGGTTGAACACTTCAGCGTATCCATTTAAAGGAACGTCATGACATCTTTTCACATCCTCAATGCTCCTCAATCACTTCACAGCTAATGAATTAATTTTTGAAGAGCAGTCGCTATTTTGATGTGGCAACCAATGTGGCAACCAATTTGTGCACAGCAAGGTACCACAAAAATAAAGTAAGTAAAAGAAAGAATGTACATTCAAATAGCATCTTTCACATCCTCAGACGCTTTACAGGCAAGTTTAGAATTGTAGTCACTGTTGTAATGTAGGGAAATGCAGTTGGCAATTTATACACAGCAATATGATAAGGACCAGATCATCTGTTTTACTGATGTTGATTTAGGGGTAAATATTGGCCAGGACACCAGAGAAAACTTCCTTGGTCTTCTTCGAAATAGTGCCATGAGATCTTTTACATTTACCTGAAATGGCAGACATTTGGTTTAACATTTCATCTGAAAGACAGCACCTCGACAGTGCAGCACTCCCTCAGCATTGCAGTGGAGTGTCAGCCTAGATTTTCTGCTCAAATCTCTGGAGTGGGCCTTGACCCCCTAACCCTGACTCAGAGGTGAGGGTGCTACCTACTGAGCCACAGCAAACGGTCATAAGATGCATCCCATAAAATATGCAATATACCCACATTGTACAATATGAATGGTATACATCCCATACAATATGCATGACATACGTCCTATACAATATGCATAATAAATATCCCTTGCAAAATGTTGGTCCTGAAATTGCAGTCGGGGGCTTTCTGCTGGCAATTGCCTCCGACCTGAAACATTTCTACGGAAGTACCTGGTGGTCCGGGAGGTGCCTACAATTCCGGTGGGGAGGTCTTCTCTTCCTGGACTGCGAAGCGCGCTCCCGTCCTCCTGATTCCCATGCAGAAGGTGCAGTCATGTGTAATTGCTCAGCCAATCAGGTACAGTATTCCACAGCTTTTTCATTAATAGCAATGAGAACTCCGTATCTATGAGTTCACATTGCTATTAATGAGAAAAAAAAACAAAGACACTAAACACATGTAATAAAAAATAAAAAACACACCTCACATAAATAAAATTAATTGAAATGAAAGTTAATAAGTGTCTGAGAAATGTTTTTCTGAGTTTTTAAAATTATGGTTAAAAATAAAGGTTATTAAAAATGTTTTTTTTAAATTTATTTAAATTATATTTTTGTATGTTTTTAAACTCTTATGCTTGTAAAAATAAGCTATATGTCTGCTTTTATCAGGCGCAAGAATTCTGAGGACATTTGCTGGGCAAGATATGGGTAAATAGCGCAATCTTGCCCTTGCAAATGTCCTCGCTCCCGAGATGCGGAGGATCTGTAAAACTCCAGCTTGACAGATCGGAAAAGCCGGTTTTCAGCGCATGAGCATTGTGCGCTGAAAACTGGCTTTTCCGATGCCATCCCGGTCGTAGAAACTTTGTACAGACCCGGGGAGGCCGGAATTTCAGGGCCAACATGTTTACTTTGCTTCTAAAGCCAAAGAATTCCTGCAAGTTCCTCAATTTATTTTGTAGAATTATTACAGGGTAGCTTCCAGCAACTTGTTTTCCTTGCAGAACGTGAGCTGGGAGAGGTGTTTCTGACATAATTGCAGTTGCTTCTTTGCCAGGCAGGTCTCGGGAGTGATACTTTTAACAGAATGACATGTCCTTCTTTACTGCAGCCTTGGAGCGAGATGGCATCACATCCCGGAGCCAGTCCAACCAGTCCCAGGAGGGTGCACCACGGACCTCTCTCCCTTCCATGTGGGGGTGCCCCTGAATCCCCCCGGCTGCCGTGTACAATCATCAATGGTATTCAACTCTAGAGGGCGCTCATAGTCAATGAGGACCCTTTTCTACTACAACATTAATAAACAAGATCTATGCCGTGAAACTCTAAGTATGATTATACATATATAAGACGTGTCTGATTATACGTGGTGCAAAGCAAATTAATCTTCTATAAGAATGGAACAGAATACAGGGCCAGGGTGGGAAGAACATAAGAACATAAGAATTAGGAGCAGGAGTTTGGCTCCTTGTGCCTTCTCCGCCATTCAATAAGATCATGGCTGATCTTCTACCTCAACTCTACTTTCCTGCACTATCCCCATATCCCTGGATTCCCTTAATATCCAAAAATCTAGCGATTTCTATCTTGAATATACTCAAAGACTGAGCATCCACAACCTTTTGGGGTAGAGAATTCCAAAGATTCACCACCCTCTGAGTGAAGAAGTTTCTCCTCATCTCAGTCCTAATTGGCCAACCCCTTATTCTGAGAATGTGATCCCTGGTTCTAGACTCCCCAGCCAGGGGAAACATCCTCCCTGCATCTACCCTGTTAAGCCCTATAAGAATGTTGTATGTTTCAATAAGATCACCTCTCATTCTTCTAAACTCGAGAGAATATAGAAGAGGCCACTAGAGTGTGTGTATAAACACTGGCCTAGACATGTTTGGCCAAATGGCCTGTTTCTGTGCTGTAGATTCTATGTAATTCTATATAGAATCATAAAAGTCATGCATATAGTACATGTCCTTCACACTTCACATTGCCACTTCAAAGTGACAAATATGTATAAAAAAGACAGAAAGAGCGGCAGTGATTTCCTGCTGGTTTTGCTGATCTGGGCGAAAGAGCCTCGTCCAAAGGCCAGCGGCTGAGGAATTTACAAGCAGCTGCCAACCTACAAAACCTTCCCTCAGACATTAAAAATACGCATGCGAGGTGAACGAATTGCTGACTACTACAAGTTTATTGGCAAGCAGGGGAATTTCATTCCTATCTAAAAATCGCTGTCATTTCAAAGTTGCAGCTTGACGACCCAGCTGTACGTTCGTTCATTGGAGTGTGTGAGTCACCGTCAGGAGTCAGGTCGGGGCAGGACTGTCGATGGGAATTGAGTTGGGGTGGGATAGTGCTCAGGAGTAGGGATCCCGGCAGATTTTCCCCTCCCTAAAAGGAAAAGGAGAAAGGTTAATATTTATATCGTGTCTTTCATATCCTCAAGACTGCCCAAAGTGCTTTACAGCTAATGAAGCACTTTTTGAAATGCAGTCACTGTTGCAATGTAGGAAACGCGGCCGCCAATTTGCGCACAGCAAGCTTCCGCAAACAGCAAAGACTAGAACATCAGTTTTGGTGGTGCTGGTTGAGGGACAAATATTGGCCAGGACACCAGGGAGAACTCCCCTGCCCCTCTTTGAAATAGAGACATGGAATTATTTATTTCCATCTGAGAGAGCAGAAGGGGCCTTGGTTAATGTGTCATAAGAACATAAGAATTAGGAACAGGAGTAGGCCATCTAGCCCCTCGAGCCTGCTCCGCCATTCAATAGATCCGAAAGATGGGATCAGATCTCAGCACAAATAAGCTCTAAGTCTCAAGTAAACACTGAATAAGCTTGCTCAACCACTGGTGGCAGTCTTTAAATTATTCTAATGTATTCTTATAAAACGCCCTCCCCCCACCCCCCACCCCCAGGCTCTCCCCAATTGGAAACTGCTAATGTTCTGGAAGTGCTGTTCCGCAAGAGCCTGATTTTCCAATCCATATAAATGAATAAATGAAAATTCACGTGACTGGGACCCTTCAATTCCCCAGCCAGTACTCTTGCGAGTGCTACACCACATCGGGAGGGTAAATTAGCCCGTATAATACAAAATGCAACAACTATCATTGTGTCGTTCAAATGTGGCAGGCATGAACGGGGTCGCTGGCACTAAACCGTACCCTCTCCCTGCGGTCGGAGGAGTTCCACACTCGGATCATGGATACCTCTGCCCGGGCTCAACAGTCAACCTGGTGGACAGCATGGACAAGTTTGAGATTGACACGCATTCGGCTAAGGCCTGGGCATTCTCCAAACTGGACAATTCCAACGTCCCTCAATGGCGAGGTAAGTGGTGTGCTATCTGCCTAAGCACCTCAAGGGAACATTCTTCCCGAATGTGGAGTTTGTTTGTTTTTTTGTCGCTTTTTGCTGTTGGACGTGTAATAACTATGTAATGACGGTAAATAGGACCGCTTGTGCAATTGTGCGTTCCCAGGAGTGCGCACAGCAAAAAATAGGCTCTGATATAACGTTAATCGTCATTTAATCAGAGTGCATAGAATGTGCTGGAAATACATGGTGGGTCAGTCAGATTTTGTAAAAGTAAAGGACAGATTAATGTCCAGACTTGAAAAGTGATGAATAAAAAAAGCCCTTATATGGCGTTGATCACAATAAAGAGAAAAAAAGAAAAAAAGCAAGAGGCACAGCAATAGCAACAAAACTTGCATTTATATAGCACATCAACATAATAAAACGTCCCAAGATGCTTCGCAGGAGTGTTATCAAACAAAATTTGACCGAACCACATAATGAGCTATTAGGACAGGTGACCAAAAGTTCGGTTAAAGCAGTAGATTTTAAGAAGCGTTTTAAAGGAGGAGAGAAAGACAGAGAAGTGGCAAGGATTAGGGAGGGAATGCCAGAGCTTAGGGCCTAGGCAGCTGAAGACATGGTCGCCAATGGTGGAGTGATGAAAGTCAAAATTATAGGAGTTAAAGGCTTGAAAATCCTGCTCATTAAAAATGCAGTTCACAAGCCATTCAACACATTAACTCAGTCAGACATCCCATATCTGCAGTTCTTAGGGCATTATCTTTGATTGGTTTCGAGGGACTGCCTATGATGATGATTACCCACGAGCCTTTAGTTGTCCAGGAGGGATTGACAAGCCAGGCTGTGGCTAGGGGAACAACCAAGAAAAAGAAAGAACTACAGGGATAGATCAATAGCTCAAATCTACTAACGAGGAGCAATTAATAGGTTTGATCAGATTAATGACAGAGTTTAGAAGATGAAGAGAGATTTACATTTTGTACATTTTGCAAAGGTAGCTATGGATTTTTTTTTAATTGACTCTCGCGATGTGGGCATTGCTGGCAAGGCCGGCCTTTATTATGGTTCTTGAGGCTGCTGCAGCAGCAGCTGAATACAACTGAGTGACTTGCTAGGCCACTCCAGAGGACAGTTAACAGTCAACCGCATTAGTTCAGGAATAGCATCACATGAATGCCAGACCGGGTAAGGACGGCAGGTTTCCTTCTCTAAGCGACAATGGTGAACCACTTGGATTTTTACGACAATCCAACAGATTCATGGTCACTTTTACTGATCCCAACTTTTTATTTTCAGATTTTTTAAACTACAAATTCTCAAAATTGCTATGGCGGGATTTGTACTCACATCCTTGAGATTATTAGTCCTGGCCTCTGGATTACCAGTCCGGTAACACAGGTTAGGGAGGCAAGAACTTAAAAATCAAAGGTACAGGCAAACAAAGCATTGAGTCAGACATGGCAACAATATGGAAATAGCACAATGAGAATGGTATTGGCTGTATTCAGTGGGAACGTAAGCTCGACAGCCGGGAACATTTCTAATAGACACAAGGCTCCAAATCATGAAGCTGTCTGCTGGTGATGAAGTTGCTGCGCTGTCCTTTACTTTCCCTTGGGCAAAGCATGAATGTGTGCATGGAGCTGACATCAAACCTTGAAATCGTTGAGCCAAGATAATTTTTGACACAACAGATAAGAAACTGAGAAGTGTCTTTGTTTTTCAGAGCTGGATGCAAAAGGGAAAGTGAAATCTGTTCTGAACTCGATGATGAAGAGTCTTCTCCTCTTTAGCTTTCTCTACATGTTTGTGTGCTCTCTCGATGTCCTCAGTGCAGCCTTTCAACTTGCTGGAGGTAATGAATGCTTCATTCTTTACTCTTCAGACCCGAACCCGCATTGCAATTTCTTTCCAAACTCTATGGGGAACAAAGTCAAGATGGTCATTGTTCACAATCAGTATCAAACTACCCTAAACCAGCTGGAAATAATGTAATGGGCCGTATTTTCGGTTTGGACGTTTTTGGGGTGATAATGGCGGCGGGGCGGGAAAGTTAGCGCCCAAGAATAGTTTGCGCCTCAGTAAGTAAGTTTGGCAGCTGAGACCTGAGTCAGAGGGCGCAGCGCTAAGGGAGGCGTTGTACACCTCTTTTAGGCGTTAGGATGGAAAACTCCCGAGCGAAAGAGCTGGGCTGGGAGAGCGCTCTGAGAGATACTTGAGGTGTGGGGGTGTGGGGGGGCGGGGGGGCGAAAGCCTTAAAAAAAACCCACAAAAACATTCCCAAAACATTGCCCATACCACCGCAACACAAACTGCAATTTTTTTTTTAAACAATTACGCTTACCTTAGGAGTCCATGAATTACCTCTTCGCTGTCAGGATCGTTGGATGGCCTGATTTCCCAGGTATTCCCTGCGGGGTGCGCTTTGCGGCATATGGGTCGGGCTGAAGTTCAAACTCGCGCTGGTGTCGCAACCAGGGGTGTTGCACACCGGGCACAGTTCTTCTGGTCAGTGCTGCTCCGCGCCACCGCTAAACCAGACCCGAGGATCGCCCACCCGGACAGAACACCTCACCGCCGCCCTTGCCACCAGTCTGGAACGAAAAACGGAGTGCAGAAGACCTGAAAATCCAGCCCCAACATGTATAAAACGTTAAAAGGATTCGATAGGGTCGACACAGAGAAAGTATTTTCTCTGGTGGGGGCAATCAAGAACACGGGACATCATTATAAAATTAGAGCTCGGCCTTTCAGGAGGGAAATCAGCGAGCACTCTTTCACACAAAGATAGCAGAGATCTGGAACTATCTTCCCCAAAAGGCCGTGGTGCTGGGTCAATTGGAGCTTTCCAGATGATGATAGATTTTTGTTAGGTAAGGCTATTGAGGGATATGGAGTTAAGGATGATGTTGAGGTACAGATCAGCCATGATATAATTGAAAGGCAGAGCAGGTTTGAGGGGCTGAATTGCCTGAATACTCCTGTTCCTATGTACCAATTGGGGCCAGGAATTGGGTGGTGCACTGGATTAGATTGTTTCCATTCACCTTTTGGACCTGGGTCAAAGCTTGGACTGGTGGGATGAAAGTCTTCTTTGGCTTTTGGCTGTAAGGGTCTTGCGTGCAATAATAAAAACATCCTGTGATTTGATCAAATATATTTTTGATTCGTTTAGTTGATTCTTTTGAACCAAACAGACAGCTATTTAAATTCTGCTCAGTCCCGATCGGAAAGTATTTATCAGCCTGTCTTATTCAAATTGGTGAATTTATCTGGAGGTTTCAGAGAGTTAGTAAGGCTAGATCGCTTCCACCATTGGAAGAGAAGAGGAGAATAGAACCATTATGTGAAAATAATTATTTATAGAATAGATGAGCATAGCAGTTTTAAACTGTTTACTATTTTATATTACAATGAGGAGCCAGGCTGCTGTGAAAATCTATGTTGTGTTACTCTGATGGGATCTCTGCTCCACTGCCAGAAGTGCGGTCAAATGGGATTCCTGGCTATCTCCAGCAGAGGACATGGGCCCTGTCCCAAATATCGGGAACGGGTAAGGCGCACCTATAGGGGCTCTGCAGAGGGCCCTCCGACATGAAGAATTGATGTGGAATCAGAGTGGATCCATGTCATTTGAAGAGCCAAGGGGTCTTAACGAGCTGAAGATGAAAGTTTTTAAAAAATAATTCTTTCCCCACATACCCTCACTCCAGAAAAACAATGTTCTCTGGGATTGAATATGTCCTATTTTAGGTGGCTGCCCAGGATGCCTAAATAACGGGCCGAAGGCACCACCGATTGGACAGAGGTCCTCCCACTACTAAATTTTCAGTGTTGGGCCTGATTTACACCTGAAAAACATAGAAACACAGACCCCAAGTTTCCACATGATTTGCTCCTGATTTTTAGGAGCAACTGGTGTAGAACGAAGTATCTTAGAAATCGGAATTCTCCACATTTAGTTTGCTCCAGTTCTAGTCAGTTAGAACAGTTTCACTTTGGAACAGAATTTTTTTTTCAAAAGGGGGCATGTCCGGCCACTTACGCCTGATTTCAAAGTTTCGTGAGTGAAAACTTACTCCAAACTAACTTAGAATGGAGTAAGTGAAGATTTTTGTACGCTCGAAAAAACCTTGTCTACACTTTAGAAAATCAGGCGTAGGTTACAAATCAGGCGTAGGGAATGGTGGGGGGTGGTGTTCAAAGGGAAGTTTACAAACATTAAACACTTCAGTTTTACAAATAAAGAGCCATCATCAATAATAAATGATAAATACATCAATAAATCAACCAATAAATCAATCAAAAAAAATTAATAAGAAATAATGTTTTTTTTAAAATCAATAAATAAAACATTTTCTACTTACCGACTGCAGCACCGGGAGCCCTCCAACAGCGTGCTGGGATGCTCCCCCGCCAGTGTGTCTCTATCTCTCTGTCTGTCTGTGTGTCTCTCATTCTCTGTCTGTCAGTGTCTGTGTTTCTGACAGCGAGGGGAGGGGGAGGAGGAGGGTAAAGGGAGAGAGGGGGGAGCAGAAGGAGGGAAGGGGGAGGGAGGGGGAGAAGGGGGAGGGATGGGAGAGAAGGGGGAGGGATGGGAGAGAAGGGGAGGGATGGGAGAGAAGAGGGAGGGATGGGGGAGAAGGGGGAGGGATGGGGGAGAAGGGGGAGGGATGGGGGAGATGGGGGAGGGATGGGGGAGATGGGGGAGGGATGGGGAGAAGGGGGAGGGATGGGGGAGAAGGGGGAGGGATGGGGGAGATGGGGGAGGGATGGGGGTGATGGGGGAGGGATGGTGGAGATGGGGGAGGGATGGGGGAGATGGGGGAGGGATGGGGGAGAAGGGGGAGGGATGGGGAGAAGGGGGAGGGATGGGGAGAAGGGGGAGGGATGGGGGAGAAGGGGGAGGGATGGGGATAAGGGGGAGGGATGGGGGAGAAGGGGGAGGGAGGGAGGGGAGGAGAAGGGGAGGGAGGGAGGGGGGAGAAGAGGGAGGGAGGGAGGGGGAGAAGGGGGAGGGAGGGAGGGGGAGAAGGGGGAGGAAGGGAGGGGGAGGGGGGGGGAGAAGGGAGATGGGGGGAAAGGAGATGGGGGAGAAAGGAGATGGGGGGGAAGGAGATGGGGGGAAAGAGATGGAGGGGGGAAAGAGATGGAGGGGGGGAAAGAGATGGGGGGGAAGAAGATTGGGGGGGAGGAGATTGGGGGGGAGGAGATTGGGGGGAAGGGGATTGGGGGGAAGGAGATTGGGGGGGAAGGAGATGGGGGGGAGAACGAGATGGGGGGGGAGAACGAGATGGGGGGGAGAACGAGATGGGGGGGAGGAGATGGGGGGAAGGAGATGGGGGGGAAGGAGATTGGGGGGGAAGGAGATTGGGGGGGAAGGAGATTGGGGGGGGAAGGAGATTGGGGGGGTGGGGGGGAAGGAGAAGGGGGAGGGAGGCTGAACGGGCCAGGCCCGAGACTTCGGGCAGGGCCCGTCCCCAGCACCAGATTTACAGGTAGGTGGCATTGGGTCGGGTCGGGGGGGTGGTGGGAGGGAGGTCGGTTCAGTTCGGGTCGGGGGGAGGGAGGGAGGGAGGGAGAGGGAGGTCAGGTCAGGGGGAGGGATGTCAGGTCGGATCCAGTCCGGAGGCCGGAGGGGAGCGGGTGTCGGGTCCGGTCCGGGGGCGGGGGGGGGAGGGTGAACGGGTGTCGGGTCCGGTCCGGGGGTGGGGGGGGAAGCGGGTAGCGGGTGTCGGGTCCGGTCCGGGAGCGGGTGTCGGGTCGGGTCGGGTCCGGGGGCGGGGGGGGTGGGGGGAAGCGGGTGTCGGGTCCGGTCTGGGGGGCGGGGGGCGGGAAGCGGGAGTCGAGTTGGGTCGGGAGGAAGCAGGAGCTGGCCGTGGGAGGAGCCTTATTCACGCAGCCCCAGTGAAGCCATTCGGCCAGGGCTAGGGGCTGCGTGCTTCGGGCCCCTCCCACACAGTTTCGGGCGCCTGGAGCTACTGCACTTGCATGCCCACTGTAGCGCGCATGTGCAGAGGTCCCGGCACTGTTTTCAGTGCAGGGACCTCGCTCCGCCCCCTACAGCTCCTGCTTTGCTGCGCCGAGGGCCAGAGGACCTGCAGGGAGGTGGAGAATACGGAGGGTTTTTTAGGCGCACTTTGTGGTGCGAAAAACGGGCGTCCAGGTCGGGACTGTGCCATTCTAGGTGCGGCTCGAAACTTGGGCCCACAAAAAGTAGGTGCAGGAGTAGGCCATTCGGCCCTTCGAGTCCGCCATTCAATATGATCATGACTGATCATGCAACCTCAGTACCCCACCCTGCCTTCTCTCCATACCCCCTGATCCCTTTAGCCATAAGGGCCACATCTAACTCCCTTTTGAATAAGTCTAACGAACTGGACTCAACAACTTTCTGTGGCAGAGAATGTCACAGGTTCACAACTCTCTGGGTGAAAAAGTTTCTCCCCATCTCGGTCCTATATGGCTTACCCCTGGTCTTTAGACTGTGACCCCTGGTTCTGGACTTCCCCAACATCAGCAAGATTCTTCCTGCATCTAACCTGTCCAGTCCCATCAGAATTTTATAAGTTTCTATGAGATGCCCTCTCATTCTTCTAAATTCCAGTGAGTATAAGCCTAGCTGATCCAGTCTTTCCTTACATGTCAGTCCTGCCATCCCGGGAATCAGACTGGTGAACCTTCGCTGCAATCCCTCAATAGCAAACACATCCTTCCTCAGATTAGGAGACCAAAACTGCACACAATACTCAAGGTGTGGTCTCACAAAGGCCCTGTACAACTGCATTAAGATCTCCCTGCTCCTATACGCAAATCCCCTCGCTATGAAGGCTGGCACGCCATTTGCTTTCTTTACTGCCTTCTGTACCTGCATGCTTACCTTCAATGACTGATGTACCATGTACCCAGGTCTCGTTGCACCTCCCCTTTTATTAATCTGTCACCATTCAGATAATAATCTGCCTTCCTGTTTTTGCCACTAAAATGGATAACCTCACATTTATCCACATTATACTGCAGCTGCCATGCATTTGCCCATTCCCCTAACCTGTCCAAGTCCTCCTGCAGCCTTTTAGCATCCTCCTCGCTGCTCGCACTGCCACCCAGCTTAGTGTCATCTGCAAACTTGGAGATATTACATTCAAAGTATCATCTGCAAACTTGGAGATAAATGGGCGCAATGCATACTAATTCCTTCCCCAAAATCTCTGAGTTAGTTCTCCTTAAATTCTTCCCTTTTTCAAAAGAGAATAAGACCAGTGCAATCGGCAATACATCAAAGATAATTTAGATTAGCCAGCATTACCATGACAGACATGTGTGTGAATATCTTGCTGGATGTGTGCCAATGAGGTCTCTCTTTTTCAGGCAAGGTGGCTGGTGACATTTTTAAAGACAATGCAATCCTGTCGAATCCTGTGGCTGGACTTGTGGTGGGAATCTTGGTCACTGTCCTGGTCCAAAGCTCGAGTACATCAACGTCCATCATTGTCAGCATGGTGTCATCAGGATGTAAGTAGACCAACCCTGCCTATGGGAAGATCAAAACAGCACAAGAAGTAAAGATTTAAGAAGGGAGATAGAGAGATCTTGGCTCATCTTAAATCATTATCGGCCATGAAAACCATTAATAAATATCATAACGTATCTAGACCATGTAATGGTGGTCAGTTTGATGACCCTACCATTGGAAGAACATCAGAAAAAGAGATATCTGCACATTTTTGAACTCATTCTTGTTTCTTTGAAAGAGCCAGCACGGACTCAATGGGCCAAATGGCCTCCTTCTGTGCTATACTATTCTATGATTCTATGACACTTTTATGCTGTAATCTACTTGCCGGAGATGACCCGAGAACAGATGGTTTGAGTAGTTCGCCCCTTGTTGTGATTCCCAGTTCTCGTCTGGTGGCTCCATGAATTTGGGGTTGCTGCCACAACCCCCTATCCCCCATTCATGATGTTGCTGGAGCAGAATTTCATGGTGTCAATGAACAGAAGATTCATGACAAATGTCTGCTCCAACGCTTTCTCCGACCAGTAGCTTAATGGCATTCAGGGAAGCAGGAAATGGAGACAAGAAGACCAAAACCGGCCATGAAATGGCTTTGGTGGTTTTAGGGGATGGATGTCATTGCTTGGTTTGTCATTTTACCAGAGGTGTTAACTCACTAACATAAAAAGTTCATGTCTGCGTTAAAATAATGGGGGGGGGGGGGGGGAAGAATATTTTGGGAGAGCTAAATCCATTGTCTTCGGCCTACACCACGAATTCCAGATCGTTGTCACTGAATCCACCCCCTTCCCCAGCAATTGTCCGAGATTAAACCAAATTGTTTGACCCCGAGCTGAGATACTGACCCTGTATCATGCACAAAGACTGCCTACTTACATCTCCATAATATCACTCACATCTACCCCTGCCTCGGCCCATTGACGCCTTTGACTATTGTAGCTGGTCTCCCATTCTTCACCCTCCGTAAATTTCAGCTCATCTATAACTCTGCTGTCCGTCTCATACCGCCCTCATTAAAACCCATCTCTTCGATCAAGCTTTTGGTCGATCCTCCTATTAGCTTCTTCTTTGTCTTGGTGTCAATTTTTGTTTGATTATGACTCTGTGAAGTGCCTTGGGGGATTTTTCCATGTTAAAGGCGCTGTATAAATGCAAGTTGGTGGATGTTGTTGGTTGCAGTTGTTGGATTTGCTTTTAACTGGCTGACTTCAAATTCTAAGTTAATGTTCAAATTCTTTTTGAATTATCTTACCACATCTTAATCTTTGTTAGATTCCCGTGATGATAAGAACATAAGAAGATAAGAAATAGGAGCAGGAGTAGGCCATACAGCCCCTCAAGCCTGCTCCGCCACTCAATACAATCATGGCTGATCATTGACCTCAACTCCACTTTCCCACCCGATCTCCATATCCCTTGATTCCCCAAGACTCCAAAAATCTATCTATCTCAGCCTTGAATATACGCAGAGACTCAGCATCCACAGCCCGCTGGGGCAGAGAAATTCAAAGATTCACAACCCTCTGAGTGAAGAAATTCCTCTGCATCTCTGTCTTAAATGACCTACCCCTTACCCCAAGACTGTGCCCCCTAGTTCTAGACACTCCAGTCAGGGGAAACAACCTCTCAGCATCTACCCTGTCAATCCCCTTCAGAATCTTGAATGTTTCAATGAGATCACCTCTCATTCTTCTAAACTCCAGAGCGTATAGGCCTACTCTATACAATCTCTCATCATCAGACAGCCATCTCATCCCAGGAATCAATCCAGTGAACCTTTGTTGTACCACCTCAAAGACAAATATATCCTTCTTTAGATAAAGAGAAGAAAACTGTGCACAGTACACCAGATGTGGTCTCACCAAGGCCCTGTACAATTGTAGCAAGACTTCCTTACTCTTGTACTCCAACCCCCTTGCACTAAAGGACAACATGCCATTTGCCTTCGTTATTGCTTGCTGTACCTGTATTTATTGCACAAGAACACCCAAATCTTTCTGAACACCAAAATTTAAAAGTTTCACACCATTTAAAAAACATTCTGTTTTTCTGTTCTTCCTACCAAAGTGAATAACCTCACATTTCTCGACATATTCTGGGACTGTTCTAGAATCTAGGGAATTTTGAAAGATCAAAACCAATGCATCCACTATCTCTGTAGCCACCTCTTTTAGAACCTTAAGATGTAGGCCGTCAGGTCCAGAGGATTTGTCGGCTTTTAGTCCTATTAGTTTCTCTAGTATTTTTTCTCTACTTATCTTAAAGACAGCTAATAACAGATTTAATTTGCTTCAATTGCTGATTTTCTCATTTTAACTTAATTTATAATTTTTATATATTAATTAATATTGTTTAATTATAATTAATTAATTTAATTATACTGATTTTACTATTGTATACCATGTAATTAAAACATTTTTTTTGTTTTTTTCTCCTGTGTCTATCTGTGTGCGCATTTTGGCTGCCGCTTCAGACCCGAGTCTTTAACCTCTTTTTCACTTCCTTCTCCCGCTTTTTCACTCTTTCCCTCAATGGTCAATATCTAACGTGTTGTAAAATTGTTGCGAAGCACCTTGGGCTGTTTTACCACGTTAAAGGTGCTATATAAATAAAAGTTATTATTATTATTGATAATAATTATAATAATTGCATTAAGTTCCTCACCATCATTGGTTCCGCACCATTTTAGGTATGCTTTTTGCATCTTCGACTGTGAAGACATATAAAATATTTGTTTAACATTTCTGCCATTTCCTTATTCCCCATAATAATTTATCCTGTCTCAGCCTCTAAGGGACCAATATTTACTTTTGCTACTCTTATCCTTTTTACATACTTCTAGAAGCGCTTACAATCTATTTTATATTTCTTGTTAGTTTTCTCCCATATTCTATTTATTCCCTTTTTATCAAATTTTTGGTCATCCTTTCCTGGTTTCTGAAATGCTCCTAATCCTCAGGCTTTCTACTATTCTTTAGAACATTATAAGCTTCTTCTTTCAACCTAATGCTATTCTTAACTTCTTTAGTTAGCCACGGATGGATCACTTTTCCTGTGGAGTTTTTGTTTCTCAATGGAATGGATTTTTGTTGAGAATTATGAAATATTTCTTTAAATACTAGCCCCTGCCATACCTTTTATCTATTTTTCCAATCTACCTTAGCCAACTCATCCTTCATACCTATGTAATTGGCTTTTTTAAGTTTAAGACACTAGTTTTGGATTTAGGAAAGTAATTCTCAAACGTAATGTGAAATTCTATCGTATTATGCTCACTCTGTCCCAGAGGATCCCTTACTATGAGATTGCTAATTAACCCGGTCTCATTACACAATACAAGATCTAAAACATCCTGTTCCCTGGTTGGTTCTATGACATATTGTTCTAGGAAACTGTCCTGAATGGATTCCATGAACTCGTCCTCCAGACTAGCTTTGCCAATTTGATTTGTCCAGTCTATATGAAGATTAAAGTCCTCCACAATTATTGCATCACCTTTATTACAAGCTCCTATTATGTTTTGATTAATATTACGTCCAATGGTTACTGTTAGCGGGCCTATATATTACTCCCACCAATATTTTCTGCCCCTTGTTATTCCTTATTTCCACCCATACTGATTCAACTTCCTGATCTTCCCATCCGAGATCCTTTGACTCTACTGTCCTTATGTCATCCTTTATTATCAGGGCTATCCCCTCCTTTTCCATTCTGCCTGACTTTTCAAAACATCAAGTAACCTGGAATATTTGCAACCATGAAACTGTAATGGCTATTAGATCAAACCCATTTACCTAAATTTGTGCCATTAGTTCATCTATCTTGTTACAAATGCTTCAATCATTCAGATAAAGAGCCTTTAATTTAATTTCCCATTATTCCCTGCTTTGAGCTTATTCTCTGCTGCACTGCTACCATTAAACTCTCTGTCCCTTCATGTCACACTCTGCTTATTTTTACCCAAATCGATGATGGGGCTTTTACTTGGCGCTTTATGAAAATATAGATGTTTTCATCACATTCCTTTGTGCAGGTTTACTCATTGAAGGTTTCTAAGGCCCAGGTTTGTTGCTTTGTTAACTTTAACCAAGGGTTTTGTTGAAAAGGTTGAATGAGTTCTTGAAGGATACTGTTATGTAATGATGTGTGTATCGTCCCAGTACCGTAAATGTAATGTAAGCACTATGCCACACCACAGAGGGCGCTGTGGTGGGAAACCTGGTAGTACCTGCAACAAGGGCTATATAAGGCTGACCACTACACCTGGGAGGCACTCTGGAGCTGAACAATAAAGGACGAAGGTCACAGCAGTTAGACTTACACCAGAGTGTGGAGTCAGTGATTTGTGTGCTACATACACCACATTGGCAACGAGGAAGCGGACGAACTCCACGCAACCATGGCTACTCTGGGCTCGCTAAAGGATTTTACCGTGGGCAATGATTGGGAGGCCTTTACGGAAAGGCTCGAGTACTACTTCACAGCAAACGACCTGAAGGAGGACACATACGCAATGAGAGAGAAGCGTAAGGCGATATTGCTCTCCAGTTGTGGAGATGAGGTTTACTGTCTCGTCAGGGATTTGCTGGCACCTGGGAGCGCCAGGGACAAGTCATACGAGGAGCTGACTGAACTCATTCGTGACCAGTTGAAACCGATGGATGAGTATCCTCACGGCCAGATACAAATTTTACCATCACTGCAGAATGAGGGCCAGGATGTCACCAAATATGCTGCGGACCTCAGGAGACTCGCGGCGTCGTGTGATTTTGGCGCACACCTTGACGAGGCTTTGCGGGACGTTTTCGTCATGGGGATTGGCCACGAGGGCCTCCTTCACAAGCTGCTGGCCATGGAACCCACAGTCACTCTGACAAAGGCCATCACCATCAGCCGGGCATATAGACCTCGACTTGCAGCAGCAAGCAAATGATCCACACAGTCTCGAACCCGGCAGGCACTGTCCACAGGATAGCGCCCACCACGGACAAAACTGCAGAACGTGGCTCTGCCCGGGGCAGAGAGCACGGACCTCGGGATCCTGGAACTCAGAGTCCACTGAGGGGGGCCAATCAAGCAGCACCATGCTGGCATTGTGGAGGAAGCCATGGGGCTCACCGGTGCAGGTTTGCGGAGTACACGTGCAATACCTTCCACCTGAAAGGCCACCTTCAGCGTATGTGTAAAAGAAATCAGACTCACCATGTGGCTGAGGAGATGGGAGATGATCCACTGTTCAGCGAGGAGCAGACAGAAGATGATGAGGTGTTGGGACTGTACACGTGTACCGACGATTCACCCCCAGTGATAAGGGAAGTAAAAATCAACGGAGTCCCTGTGAGTATGGAAGTGGACACGGGCTCGGGTCCGTCGTTGATGAGTCGGAGAACTTTTGATAAACTGTGGATTAACCCAGCTGCACGACCCAAGCTGGTCCCGGTCACGGCAAAGCTGCGTACCTACACCAGAGAACTAATACCTGTTCTTGGCAGAGCGGAGATGCAGGTATCCCACGGGGACGAGACGCACGCTTTACCTCTGTGGGTCGTTGCAGGTGATGGGCCGACACTCCTCGGCCGGAGTTGGATGGGGACGGTCCGTGGGAGCTGGGAAGACTTCATCACTCCACAGGCTGCTGCTCCCCGGGGTGCTGCCGTGCCCCGGGTCCCCAGAGAGCAGCGCCGACCGAGCTGGAGCTGCAGCCTCAATCCACCCACAGGCAAGCCCCAGCCCTGGACCTCACACAGAGATCCTGCAGCCTTAGCCCCCACAGGTAAGTCCCAGCCCCGGACCTCAAACAGAGATCCTGCAGCCTCAGCCCCCACAGGCAAGCAGCTCTGCACAGAGGGGCCTAGTGGCGGGGGAGTGAGCCGGCTGGGTGCGAGGGATCCAGGATGGCCAACGGTTCGGAAGAGCCCCGCCGAGGAGCTGTTAGTGTCGGACGGCGGCAGCAGCTGGAGGTCGGCGGCTATGGAGGTCATGGGGGACGCGGCAAGTGAGGCCACTGGAGAGGCCACGACGGCCGCAGGAGAGGCGACAAGTCAGGTGGCAGCGGAGGGGAATGGAGGCTGCGAAGGCGGAGGGCATCCTGAGCGGCGGAGAAGAAGATGGCGGCGGCATCGTGTCGGAGCAGCAGAGCATCAAAAATGGCGGCACCCAAGGAGAAGCCTCGTGGAATCCTCCTGCATCAAAGATGGCGCCTTAAAAAGGAAATGCACCCGGCAGTCTTAAAAGGGCCTTACCAAGAGGTGGTCCCCACAAAGGACTTCTGTAAGGCAGAGCGAGTCTAAAATGAGCTATGTTAATGTGAGATCGTGAATTTATATAAGAATTACTTTTTTAATGCTGAATGGCCACTGTATTTGTGTAAAATAATAGATGAAGTACAATTAATGATAACGGCTAACAAGGAAATCAAGGATCCGTTACCAGTCAATAACCAGTTAATGTACCAGATAATATGTACCATACTAACGCACTGTCTATGCCCACCTGCCTTGCGTTGGACAAGTGTGATGTTTTGTAATGATGTGTGTATCGTTGTCCTGCGTCCTGGGGGGGGGGAAGGTGATGTTATGTAATGATGTGTGTATCGTCCCAGTACCGTAAATGTAATGTAAGCACTATGCCACAGCACAGAGGGCGCTGTGGTGAGAAACCTGGAAGTACCTGCAACAAGGGCTATATAAGGCTGACCACCACACCTGAGAGGCACTCTGGAGCTGAACAATAAAGGACGAAGGTCACAGCAGTTAGATTTACACCAGACCGTGTGGAGTCAGTGATTTGTATGCTACATACACCACAAATCCCATGTTATAGAGGAATATAACTTCCTTAGTTTTAGCGTGTCAATGCAACTGTGCTGAAATCGAGACTCATCTGCTCTAATGCATTGGGGTAAAATTTTGTCTTGGACTTCAATGGATGAGAAAATCAGGCAGAGGATAAAACTGGCTGCCAATTTTCTGTCACCCATTTTGTGCGACCGCCCAATACGAATTTCTAGCCTGTTCTTTCCTCGGACCACAGGACTGTGGCACTCCTTACCTCACTCATTCTTCCCTTTCTCCTACAATCTACAGGCTTTTAAAACCCAAAACCAACTACAACTTCTGGAAATAACTCATCCTCACCAAGTTCCCAGTGAGGGGGCTGTGTTTGAAGAGAGAACGAGAGCAGGTTGGAAATCAGTGCTGCAGAGTGGGATCGGTGAAGCTACCCTTTTCTCCCTCCAGCTCTTGGTGGTTTCTTGTGATGTGGGTCTTGGCCCTTCCTTTAGGTTTCTTAATAAAAATAATTGTGTACTAATAACAGATACATGTGATACATACGGACAGGGAAAGTCCTTCTGGTCTATCCAGCCTATCCCACACAACTGCGATGTGCCTTGAGCATCACAATATATACACTCACCACCACACCAAAAACTATATGATTTCCTGGGAGAGGCGAAAAACCAGATAAATACCCAGGCCAATTCGGGAAAAAAAAATCTGTAAAAATCCTCTCTGACCCCTTTAGGTATTTACTAGTCCAGGACAGCAGTGGACCTGATTAATGTTGTACAGTGCCTACCTATTGTACAATGTGATCTCCGCCCCAGCCAGGAACAGGTCCGTCTCTCGTTTGAAGGAATTCAGCGAATCGGTATCCATCGAATGAGCTGGCAGCCTGTTCCAGAGGTCCACTATTCTCGGAAAACAACCATCTCCTGACATCCAACCTAGTTCTGGCTTTATATGAATTGAGACGGTGAGATATAACTGCATCAGACAGATAACTTGATGATGGTTAATATAAGTTAATATATGCCAACAGATACTGCCAGGAGCATTCCAATGGATCAGGAACATAATGAAGAAGTTTGCCCTCATTTGTAATATTGTATAACTGTTCTACATCTTTGTATACTGAATGCAGGCCAGGTACTGAACTTATATCTTTGATTTTTTCCAGTACTGGGAGTGCGTTCTGCAATTCCTATTATCATGGGATCCAACATTGGGACCTCAGTAACAAACACTATTGTAGCCCTAATGCAAGCTGGAGACAGAAAAGAATTCAAACGGTAAGATAGTCCATTAGTTATGTTGCAGCGATCACAAGCCATTGGGATATCCATCCCAGAAACTATTAGGGGCAGCAGAAACAATCAGGTGTAATAAGGACATGTTGCAATGTGAAAATCAGTGAATAATTGCCGTTGACTATTTAGCGACAATTTATTCAACAGGTAAACCAACTCATTTTGTTTCCAACATCAAAGTTCTCCCCATCTGTCAGGAGACCACTAACTCATACTGGGCGATGGTCCCCTAGGTCCTGGCTGTTCTCCAGTGCCTTTCCCAATTGGCTATCCTTCAGGCCGAAGGATGGAGTTTCCATTTCCCTCAGTTGCAGTGTGCTACGGCACCCATTGTGTGCTCGTATTGGGAAATGGCATGTGAATCCAGCTCACGATTTGGGGTCCATTAAAGCTCCAGTTAACTCTTGAGTGTCAGTGGACATTTTAACCATGGGTGGGGGGGGGCATCCTGTTCCTGTCCTCAGCAAAGTTCGCAAGCAGGGGTCACTAGATAACAATCAAATCATGGAAACCTGGTCTGACCTCCCCTCGAATCTATCAGAGCTGAGGCAAATTGTCTCACCACTGTTGCGGCTCGGATCGGGACAGACCAGAGACTCAAGCCTGGAGCCTTCCAGGTCTAAATAGAGTTCAGGTCTGGCACTTATCTTTGTAATCTTTGGAATTCTCTACCCCAGAGAGCTATGGAAATATATTCAAGGCTTAGATAGTCAGATTCTTGAAATACAGGAAAGTTATGGGGAGCGGGCGGGGAAGTGGAGTTGAGGTCAAGATCCGTTCAGCCATAATCCTATTGAATGGCGGAGCAGGCTTGAGGGGCTGTTTGGCCTACCCCTGCTCCTATTTCTTATGTTCTTATCAATGAGCCATCTGGGAAACAGCTCCAACGTGCTCTGTCATTCAAACTGATCATTCAAGTTTATTTCCAAAATGAAAATCACTTGTCATTCTACATTGCGGCACATTTCTTAAATTAATTACAGGGCTTTCGCAGGCGCCACTGTCCATGATTGCTTCAATTGGCTCTCGGTGCTGGTGCTGCTGCCCATCGAAGTGGCCAGCGATTTCTTGTATCGACTGACTAAGGTCGTGGTGGGCAGCTTCAAAATCCAGACAGGAAAGGATGCACCAAACCTCCTTGGCATCATTACAGATCCATTCACCGACTACATTATACAGGTACGGGCAGCAGCTATCCTACTAATGGCATTTATTACCTATATCATGTACATTGAGTATAATAATATACTGTAGTTTGTTTTTAGTTTTGAATTAGTAGTTGTCCAGTCACAGTACATAAGGCTCATGTGGAGCATAAGCACCAGTATGGACCAGTTGAGCCGAATGGTCTGTTTCTATGCTGTACTTTCTATGTAATAAGCATTTAAAGAAAGTAATGACTGTAGTTCCGATTCCTGTACCGAGCTTATTTCAATAGAATGTTGTAATTTTTGTTAATTACAGGCTGGCATGAGGAACAATTCAAACTTAAACAATGTTGTGCATTTGGTTCACTTTGTATATAACTGACAGCTCCTTTTAACATGTCAATGGTCAGATGATCAAAATCCTGCAAGTCCCCGATATCTCTTTGCTGCGATTTAGGAACAGCTGTTCTGTTCAAACCAAAGAGTTTGTTTCAGCAAAAGAAAAATTGATTTGAATTTCATTTGAGATTTATTTGTCCGCCACAGTGACAAGATATTCAAAGAAAATCATCGCTATGTTTAAAAGTTATTTACAAAAGGATTAGCTTAGTTAACGAGTCATTTTTTTTAAATTGTCCACTCGAAGAGTAAGGTGAAAGGATGTCAACTGGAAATATAGAACTATGTTATATAACTGTTAGTTATGTGCCTTGTTCATCTCTTATTTGATAATGTTGCTTAATATTTTTAACTTTAAATGAAATCCATGATGCTCAACCATTTTAGAAAACTGAAGTGAGATTTTATGAAGGTGGAAAATATTTCCTGTTTTTGAAAGTAATTGCTGGACAGGGTTTAGTGTTTGTTTCTCAGCCATGTTACTAAAAGCTCACCTTGTTACACCCCAAGAGTTCCACGAGTAAAATTGCCCTTACACTGCAACGTACAACTCATTGTGAGCAACACCAGAGGAGATCACCTCGTAAACTCAGCCTTAGACTGCACCCTACAACTCACTGAGCAACACCACGGGAGCTCCACTAATAAAATTGCCCTTACACTGCATCCTGCAACTCACTGAACAAAACCACAGGAGATCAACTCACAAAATCTGTATTCTGTCAATCACCATGAGCAATGCCACAAGAGGTGCACTAGTAATAAGTTAAAGTAATAGAATATTTGGGAAAAATATCTGCATTCTTTTTTTTTAGCTTGATAAATCTGTGATCACCGCAATAGCGATCGGGGATGAAAGTTCCCGGAATAAGAGTCTCGTGAAGATTTGGTGCACCAAAAGGATTGTACAGGTAAAAAAAAGTCACTCAGGCATTGAGAAATGTCAAATACTGCTTCAGCTTTAGGCCTTCTTTACTTTTATATTGCAGGGAGGCAGACTAAATCGACTGTGTGATGTGGCAGAATTCATACATGAGCAATATTAATGTAGTAGGACTATATTAACAGCTATTAGCATTTATGTAGCGACCTTAACACAGAAAGGCATCCGAAGACGTTCCACAGAGGTATGGGGGTAAATAGATTCAACCAAAGAAGGAGAAGTTATGTGAGGTGACCAATGGCTTGCTCAAAGAAGAGGGTTTTAAGGAGCATCTTAATGGAGGAGTGATGGAGCAGGATTAGTGTGGGAATTCCACACAGTGGGGCCCAGTGGCCAAAGGCACTGCTGGCAATTGGTGGGGTGAAGGAAGGGATAGATGCACAAGAGGCCGGAGTCAGAGAGAAACAGAGAGTTGGGGGCATTGTATGCCTGGTGATTATAGAAATAGGAAATAATAAGGCCATAGACTTATTATAGACAAGGCCAAGGATAGTGCTGTAGCTGCTCCCACATATTCTAATTAAAGTTTAGCATGTTACATAGAAACATAGAAAATAGGTGCAGGAGTAGGCCATTCAGCCCTTCGAGCCTGCACCGCCATTCAATAAGATCATGGCTGATCATTCACCTCAGTACCCCTTTCCTGCTTTCTCTCCATACCCCTTGAATATAGCCAATAAACTGGCATCAAAAACTCTCTGCGGTAGGGAATTGCACAGGTTAACAACTCTCTGAGTGAAGAGGTTCCTCCTCATCTCAGTCCTAAATATCCTTAGACTATGTCCCCTGGTTCTCGACTTCCCCAACATCAGGAACATTCTTCCTGCATCTAACCTGTCTAGTCCCGTCAGAATTTTCTATGTTTCTATGAAATCCCCTCTCATCCTTCTAAACTCCAGTGAATACAAGCCCAGTCGATCCAGTCTCTCCTCATACGTCAATCCTGCCATCCCGGGAATCAGTCTGGTGAATCTTCGCTGCACTCCCTCAATAGCAAGAATGTCCTTCCTCAGATTAGGAGACCAAAACTGAACATAATATTTCAGGTGAGGCCTCACTAAGGCCCGTGTACAACTGCAGTAAGACCTCCCTGCTCCTATACTCAAGTCCCCTAGCTATGAAGGCCAACATACCATTTGCCTTCTTCACCGCTTGCTGTACCTGCGTGCCAATTTTCAATGACTGATGTACCATGACACCCAGGTCTCGTTGCACCTCCCCTTTTCCTAATCTGCCACCATTCAGATAGTATTCTGCCTTCATGTTTTTGCCACATTTTTCTCATATTTATCGACATTATAGTGCATCTGCCACACGTTTGCCCACTCACCTAACCCGTCCAATTCAACCTGAAGCCTTTTAGCATCCTCCTCACAGCTCACACCGCCACCCAGCTTAGTATCATCTGCAAACTTGGAGATATTACACTCAATTCCCTCATCCAAATCATTAATGTATATTGTAAATAGCTGGGATCCCAGCACTGAGCCCAGCGGCACCCCACTAGTCACTGCCTGCCATTCTGAAAAGGACCCATTTATCCCGACTCTCTGCTTCCTGTCTGCCAACCAATTCTCTATCCACGTCAGTACATTAATACCATGTGCTTTAATTTTGCACACCAACCTCTTGTGTGGGACCTTATCAAAAGCTTTTTGAAAGTCTAAATGCACCACATCCACTGGTTCTCCCTTGTCTACTCTATTAGTTACATCCTCAAAAAATGCTAGAAGATTTGTCAAGCAGGATTTCCCTTTCATAAATCCATGCTGACTTGGACCGATTCCGTGACTGCTTTCCAAATGTGCTGCTATTTCATCTTTAATAATTGGCTCTGATATTTTCCCCACTACTGATGTCAGGCTAACTGGTCTATAATTACTTGTTTTCTCTCTCCTTCCTTTCTTAAAAAGTGGTGTTACATTAGCTATCCTCCATAGGAGCTGATCCAGAGTCAATAGACTGTTGGAAAATGGTCACCAATGCATCCACTATTTCTAGGGCTACTTCCTTAAGTACTCTGGGATGCAGACTCTCAGGCCCCGGGGATTTATCGGCCTTCAATCCCATCAATTTCCCTAACACAATTTCCCGCCTAATAAGGATTTCCTTCAGTTCCTCCTTCTCACTCGACCCTTGGTCCCCTGGTATTTCCGGAAGGCTATTTGTGTCTTCCTTCGTGAAGACAGAACCAAAGTATTTGTTTAACTGGTCCGCCATTTCTTTGTTCCCCATTATAAATTCACCTGAATCTGACTGAAAGGGACCTACGTTTGTTTTCACTAATCTTTTTCTCTTCACATATCTATAGAAACTTTTCAGTCAGGTGAGTTCAATTCTCTAGGCAGATTATTTTCCTGTTGGCCACTGAATTGTGTATCCATTTTCCCTTCCTCCTCCTTGTTTTTGCACTAAAAAATCTTTCAACTGTTTTCCCATCTGTGACTTTATGTCACATGATTTGCCTTCACATCAATCTTCATTCTCCTCGCTATTCATTTGCTAAAAAAAAGTCTTTAGAGAGTTGTTTGCTTTTAGCCATTTGAAATTATATATTTTTTTAGAACAAGATACTCTGGCCATCAAACTCAGGAAAGAGAAAGAAAGTGGGAAACGGAGAGAAAGTGAAAGAAAAAAAGTGGGGAGAAAGAAAGAAAAAGAAAGGCAAATCCTTGTGATGTTGGGCTTTAGAGAAATAAGGTGCAGACTGACTGGAATGGATTAAATAGAAAAATATTAATAAAATAAAAAAGGGCAGTGAGAATGGGAAAGAGAATCAAGGAAACAATGATGGGGAACAGAATGATTTCAATTACAATTGTTCTGTGGTTTTTATTTCTGTATTTATTAATTCATGTTACCATGATAAAAGTAGAGAGACATTAGGATGACGTCATTTGTGTTTAGCCCACTCGCTGAGCTGAAAATGAACAAACCCTTCAGCCCAGGGAGGCTGCCATATCCCTGGACGTAAATTAGATGAATTATCAGTTACTCACCTGATGAAATAAAACTAATATAATATAATGAATATAATATATACTGAAAGGTGCACTAATTGTTATATAGCAATATTGAACCAAAAAGCATGTGATGACCATGCCAACATCTCAGAAGTAATCATATTCTATATACCATTTTTTTCAAATAGTCCTCAGTTCTGGGGTTACATTCAATGGGTGCTTGCATTGGTCTCTTTAGAAGAAAGAAAGAATTTGCAGTTATATATAGCGCCTTTCAGAACCTCGGGATGTTCCAAAGCACTGAAGTACTTTGGAACTGTTGTCACTGTTGTAAGGTAGGCAAACATGGCCACCAATTCATGCACAGCAAAGTCCCACAAACAGCAGTGAGGTAAATAATCATTATTTATCTCTTTACCTCATCACCTTTGTGAGATAGAGTGAGTCTTTCGCTTAGTGGTGGCATTCTTTCCCCTGAGACAGAAGGTACAGGGTTCAAAATCCACGACAGACAGTCATGGCAAGTGGAGATCAGAGCTCCTGGCTCATAAAACATTAGACAAGAGGTAACATAAACTAGTGTAGGACAAATTTAGAACTGATATCAAATGTTTAGAATTTCAGACAACACATGGTAGGGGCAAAAACATTCCTTCGTCCCTTCCTTCGAAGTGGCAGCTGGATGCTATGGTGGTGGGATTGTGGGTTCATTCTGGGTAGGTGAGCTAACTTGAACTGAATGAATATCCTCATCCATATCTAACTCATGATGGAAACCACCTTAAACCCGAGTGTTGCAGACCTCTTGGTATGTGCTGCTAATGAGCTCTTGCTTACAGCTGCAGGACAACATCACCGTGGACGGTTTGGAGAAGTGCACATCACCAGAATCGTGCTGGCAAGACAAGAACTACACCTGGACCTTAGTCAACAGAACGTATGAAGTAAACTTTGTGAAATGTAAGTGTGAAAATAGTTAGTGGAAGTTGATGCTGGTTTACATATTAATGCAAATGTATACTTTACTTAAAAGGAGCAAACAGTTGACAGTGGTTTTGGTGATCTAGCTGTTGAGTAATAATAAAGAATTGTAGTTGCACTTGTCGAGTGCCTTACAATGTCACAATATGGTTTAATATATTTCACCTGTGTGCACATTCCCACACATATGCACACACACAGACATGTACATTCACATACATATGCACACACATGCATAAAAACATATATATGTAAACACACATGCATATACATATGCACACGCTTGCATATATTATATACGCTCTCTATTATTCTGTTGACTTCACAGCAGTATCTATGGAGCAGAACAACGAGAGAGTTTGAGACTTAGGAACTTCTTCGTCATGCACTATATGAAATCCATCCTCTTGGTGCTCTTCGCTCTCCGATGGCTCAATGGGGAAATGTAGCACCCGGCATGCTACTGAGCTTTACAGAGCAGGAGAGAATGTTCTGATCTCAGGTCTGTGCTGAGTTAACTGACTTTACCCAGTTGGCAGTGGAGGTGCTGAAATCAGAGAGGAATGTCAGTCAGGTTCAAAACCCAGTCAACGTTCTGTGCCAGCTGCTTGCTAATGGGATTGTGTGGATGTTGAGGTGAGGATTGGATCGGCCTCAGCTGAATTCCTGTTCTTTCTGACCTCCCACCCATCCCCCACTACCGAAAACCCGCTGTTTACACATGAATAATGCCCAGTAGAGTGAATTGCAGAGGGGTGGCTAAATAATTATCTAAGTATATGCCTTCAGAAAAAGAGTGGAACTGGTGGGACCAGTCTGTCATTGTACATCAAGTTGTCAAGAAAGAGAGGAGCATTTTGTTGTAGTTAAAGAATGTAGTAAATCCCACATCATTTATGGAAAAGCGATGTGCCCAACTCAATTACATTTATGTTAAACTGATCACTTATACAATGTATAATGGATTGATTTCAATGCAAGTTTAAAATGAGTTCTTAAGATGCTTTTATCAAAAGCGGGTAAATGGAGTTGAGGCACAGATCTAATTGAAGTGAACATAAATGGATTTAAGGGGAAGCTAGAAATGTGCATAAGGGAGAAAGGAATAGAAGGATATGTTGATAGGGTGAGATGAAGTTAGGTGGGAGGAGACTAGCGTGGAGAATAAACACTGGCATAGACTAGTTGGGCCGAATGGCCTGTTTGAGCTGCACAATTCTATGTAATTATATGAATGGTGGAACAGGCTTGAAGGGCTGAATGTCCTACTCTTAATCATATGATCCCATACTCCTATCTGAGTGGAGTACCATTGATTGCTGATGTGAGAGTCTCACGCTGACCAACGGCGCTCACAAGTATAGCCAATCAAATCTCTAGACCAACAGAATTGGAGACTCACTTCTTCATGAGTCTGCCAATCTGCCATTGGGGCAACAAACTCCTCCTGTGTCCTACTAAACATACCGATACAGCTCAGCGTGTCAGCACTCTCTGTATCAAGATGCAGAAATAGCATTGTGATTCGAGCACGGTGACACACAGGGCTGACTCAGCGTTGAGTGACGTGGCCTGCCCACTGCATCAGGCTGTAAGATTCTCAGGCTCACTCCTAAATGGGTCTGTGTGTGTGTGTGTGTGTTTGTGTGTGTGTTTGTGTGAACAAAAGCATCTTTAGTTATACAATACTGGGACTCACTGCACCATTCAGCAGTTGTAATCACAGAACAGGAAGTGGGTCATTTGATTTTTCAGGTATTTGAGGATGGCATTGCTTCAACTTTCATCAGTGCAGGAGCCACATGCCTTAATTGGGAATGATTGCTTGATCTGCCAATGTTTATGCCTTGTTTCCAGGTAACCATTTGTTTGTGAACTCCACCATGCCCGATCTGGTGGTGGGCCTGATCCTGCTGGCTGGCTCCCTGGTGGTTCTCTGCACATGCCTGGTCCTGATTGTCAAGTTGCTGAATTCTATGCTGAGGGGACAGGTTGCCAAAGCCATCAAAAAAATCATTAACACCGGTGAGCCACTGACTGCAGTTGAAGGGTTGAGTTCCCTGGTGTGATTATTGTACTTTTAATGGATTTGTTTGTGCCAGGCGAACAGCTCACACAATCGAGCCTTGCCATTTCTTCAGAGCAAAAGTTTAGCAAGCCTAATTCAAATTGAAATAAAACCAAGAAACATTCAGCAGATCTGGCAGCAGGTGTGAGAGGAAAGTAGCGTTGAATTTCAAGATCGATGATACTTTGTCAGATCAGAGAACAGATAATGAAGGGTTAGTCATGAAACATTAACTCTACCATCGTCTCTCCACAGATGCTGACCGACCTACTGAACGTTTCCAGTGGTTTCAGTTTTTATTTCAGATTTCCAGCCTCTGTGGTACTTTGCTCTTTGTCTAATCAGAACTGAGCTGAGAGTATCGCAGGTTAGCATCTTAACAAATAGAAGACTGGCCTCTTTGCCATGAACTGCTCACCAATCCAAATATGCCCGTCAGAAGCTTGATAGGTGAGGCTCAGTTCAAGGCCAATTGGATTGAGGCCAATTTTAACAATACTCAGTTGTCAATCCTCATTGCCAGGAAGTTAGACTATTGTGGCAGTGGGAAAGGAACGTCCTACCGCTCTCTCTGATATTGGCTACACAATATTTTTATATCTCTTGTGTGCTTACCTCCAACTAAGAGTTAACATTACAAGTGAGTGGGAGTGTGCTGCGAGAGGTTGCGGTGTCTCACGGATAGGGTGGCGTTTACATCAAGCTCGTAAACTGCCTGACAGAAAACAGAAGGCACCAATAGCTACGTCACTACAGAAGGTCAGAAAAGGGTCTCATGGTACTTCATTCATTAAGGATAAAACTCCACATATGGGAGCAGTAATTTCTCTTGCCATTACATATAGAGTCATTGTAATTGTGTTCAAAAGAACAGAGTATCCCTACATATAATGACCAGAGCGATTTAGCCCATGCACGCACCTTCAACCCCCCACCTCACCCACCCTTGTAGTCAACATGTGTTGGGCAACAAGAACGGCAGGTTCTCGCACTTACAGAAGAAGCTGGCTGTTCTAGTGTCAAATGAATAGTAACTCAGCAGGAATGTGTGAAATGTGTCATAAGAATTCCATGGGGCAAAATCCTGGAATTCCCTACCTTACAGCCCTTTGGGATAATCATCACCATATGGAGTGCAGCAGTTCAAGAAGAAGACCCATCACCACCTTCTCAAAGGCAACTAGGGATGGGAAATAAATGCAGGCCTAGCCAGTGACACCCACATCCTGAAAACTAACAATAAAAACATATTAACAAAAAATAGTTCTACATAGCTGATTTACATTGGAGGAAAACTGCCCTGGTTCTAAGGACATTTCCAGTATTCATCAATGGAAACCAATTAGTTACTGAGACTCATCACTGCCTGAGGAGTCCACCAGATACTGACTGTTATTGACATGTCTTGCAATAAGCTGAGGTATGACAGGAAAGTGCTGATGTTCTGAAGGATCCCAGACGGACCCTATTTCATGCCATGTCCTCTGTTTGATTTCAGATTTCCCATACCCGTTTGGCTGGTTGGCAGGGTATCTGGCCATGGTGGTGGGGGCTGGCATTACTTTTGTTGTCCAAAGCAGCTCTGTGTTTACTTCGGCCATCACTCCCCTCATCGGTAAGTTGATATGTGACAAGTCAGGCCAGCCTTCTGGCAGCCAATCCATGGACGTCGTTAGAATCATAGAATAGTAGAGCACAGAAGGTGTTTCCTCATCTTCCCCCAATTCTTTTGCCATTATCTTAAATCTGTGACCTCTGGTTATCGATCATCCTGTGGTAACAGTTGTTCCTTATTTACTCTCTTAAAACCTTTCATAATTCTGAATAGCTCAAGTAAATCCTCTGTTAACCTTCTCTGCTCTCAGGAGAACAATCCCAGCTTCTCTAGTTTCTCACATAGCCGAAGTCCTTCATCCCTGATATCATTCTGGTATATCTCCTTTTCATCCTCACCAAGGCCTTGACATTCTTCCTGCCTAGAATTGGACACCATTCTCTAGCTGATGCTTAACCAGTGATTTATAAATGATTAGCATAACTTCCTTGCTTTTGTCATTTACACCTCAATTTATAATGCCCAGGATCCCATATGCTATTTTAACAACCTTAACAATTTTTCCTGCCACCTTAAAAGATTTGTATATTTGAACCCTCAGGTCTCTCTGTTCCTGCACCCCGTTTAAAATTGAACCAGGGTTAACTATTTTCATTCTCACCTCTGAGTCAGAAAGTTGTGGGTTCAAGTCCCACTTCAGAGATTTAAGCACATAATCTAGGCTGACGATTCAGTGCAGTTCTGAGGGAGGTCCTGCACTGTCAGAGGAGCCGCTTTTCAGATGACTTTTTAAACCAAGGCTCCGTCTGCCCTCTCAGGTGAACATAAAAGATCCCATGGAACTACTCTGAAGATGAGCTGAGGAATTTCCGTTGGTACCCTAGCGAATATATATCCCTCAACCAATACCTAAAACAGATGACCAGGTCATTTATTTCATTGTGGGAGCTTGCTGTGTGTGTTTTTGCTGCATTACATCAGTGACTACACTTCAAAAGCTCTTTCTTTATTTCTATCTCTTTCTTTCTTTCATCCCACCATCTCTGCTTCGGTCCTGTGTGTGACCTTTTCCTGAATGGGGCCCATTCTATCACTGCCCAAGAATACCGATGGCCTACCCAACCCAATCCCACCACTGCCACACTTTCTTTTACTTTGTGCACATTCAATACCTCAGTCTTGAACACCTTGTCGTTCTAAGCTGATGCCTAACATTCTCCTTGCACAGTGTATTCAAGGAGGTATCCAGCCTATCCTTCTATACCTTCCCCAACAAAAGACTGCCTCACACATGCTCCTTTCCACAGCCATGACCCAACCTTCCTCCTTGGTTTACATGGATGCTCTTTTTCATGTATCCTTCACATCCCCCTTTAGCCTGACATACAATTTCCTGAGCATATAAAAACTATAGTTATAAGGGTGAAAACCCAGATTGCTAAACTGGATAATTGGATAAGATTAGCGGGCGGGTGAGGTAGGGTCTGCAATATGTTGGATGGTACTGCCATTCTCACGGGTTCCTTAGTTGCAATACCCCTGATAACTAACGAGCTTGACATCAGCTTTCTAAAAACAGTGATTGTGCTCATTATAGGGCCTTGGTGAGACCACACTTAGAGTACTGCATACAGTTTTGATCTCCTTACTAGGAGGATATACTTGCCTTAGAGGGGGTGCAGTGAAGGTTCACTAAATTGATTCCTGGGATGACAGGGTTATTCTCTGTAGTCTAGAAGAATGAGAGATGCTCTCTTTGAAACATAAAATTGGTAGCGGCCTTTAAACGGTAGATGCTGAGCAGCTGTTTCCGCTGGCTACAGATTCTAGAACTAGGGACAAGGTCTCAGAAATTGGACTGAAATGAGAAGAAATGACTTCACTCTTAGGAATCTTAGGAATTCTCTACCCTATGCTGAGTCGTTGAGTATATTCAAGACTAAGATCGATAGATTGTTGGACACTAGGGGAATTGAGGGATTATGGGGAGAGGGCGGGAAAGTGGAGTTGATGTAAAAGATCAGCCATGATCTTATTGAATGGCAGAGCTGGCTCAATAGGCCATAAGGCCTACGCCTGCTCCTAATTCTTATGGTCTTATGTTCTTAAAAAGGGGAGCGCATGGAAGGACGAGAAAAAGGTAATGAAAGTGACGATCTGAGGATATTGGATATTCATAAACAACATGAGATTCCATAGTGCCGGGATTTTTAGGGAGCCAGCCTCTGGGAAGATAGAAAGGCATCATAACAGGCATGGCACAGCACTCCCAGGCTGCAAGTCCATGAAAAGGACAGGACATTTTAATTTTTTTTTTAAGTTCGCAGGCCTGTGAGATAATTTGATCTTCCTGAAATCGATTCAACACCTCTGCAGGCAGTTAAAATTTAAATCCATTTCCCTGCACACCAAAACAATGCTGGACCCCAGGAAGGCACAGGTTTTCCTCGTACACAGCTAGGGCACCAATGACACGAATTATTCTGTATTCCCCTGTCACTTGTGACAGAAAACCACAGAGGTGATGTGTGGAAACCAGACTGTTGACAGAATGTCTCCCAGAACAAATTTTCTGCTGACCTGCTGGAGTGAAACCGGACTGCAGTGGAAAATCCTGACCTCAGATCTTATATCACTGAACACTAAGGCTTCTTGGGCCTGTATACTTTAAATACTTGATAAGCCAATAGTTTCTGTGTGTACCATTTGATCAGTTGGATTGTGTTGAACTGGGTCTACTTGTGGTGTTGTTTCATATTGTCTAGGTATTGGGGTGATCAGTATTGAACGTGCCTATCCTTTGACCTTGGGATCCAATATTGGCACCACCACCACTGCAGTCTTGGCAGCTTTGGCCAGCCCAGGTGACACGTTACCAAGTGCTTTCCAGGTAAAACAAAATCTTTCCCACTAACTTACAGTATTCTATATTCGGATGAACACAAAAGTCGCAATACACATAGGGCTACTTGAGGTTTACATATTTCATCCAATTTACCCTCTGTTTTCCCCTCCTCCTTTCCTGGAGGTGCTTACTTAGGCTGAGGCAGGGTTCCACAGGGTGCTGGCAGCCCTCTGACACCTTATCCAAGTGTCCACCTTGCCAGTGAGCTTCAGCAGGTTTTCGACCATGGACGCCCAACACACCATGTTCCAACACACACACTTTCCAGCAGAGGTCAATAGATGGTGCTGAAGCCCAGTGGATTATAACTCTCCTTAGATTAAGAGTGCTGTGGCTATTTGTAGTTCCTTTTTTTTAATTGGCTGAGGCAGTGCATGCAACACAGACTGAGGATCGAATGTGAAACCTTCTGTATCTTACTGACTTTGCTCACATCTTCCTGCATCTTCAAATTGACCATTTATAAAGGCTTAGTTAATGTAAAGCATCTTGTAGTTGAACCAACAAAGCCAGCCATTCAGCCCAGTGAAACTAAATGTGATGTAATTGAAAAATGCATCACTGATGGAGCAAGTGATTTTTTATTAAGCCGGTTTGCTCAGGTACCCACACTTTTATTGCCCCAAGAACTGTCCATGTGAAACAGTGATACCTGGGTAGCAAACAACACTGTCAGCTATGGCTCAGTCGGTAGCACTCTTGCCTCTAGAACAGGATGTCATGGATTCAAACCCCACTCCAGAGGCTCGAATACATAAACCAGGCTGATACTTCAGTGCAGCATTGAGGGTGTGCTGCACTGTCATGGTGCCTTCTCTCAGATGAGATATTAATCAAAGCCCTATCTTGTGATTCAAGGTGGATAGCAGGGGAATTCTCCCAGCATCCTGACCTGTATTTATCTCTCAATCAATACCATTATAACAGATTATCTGGTCATTTAACCCATTGGTGTTTGTGGGATCTAGCTGTGCACAAATTGGTTGCCGCATTTCTCTACAAAACAACAGTCGCTACAATTCAAAAGTACTTCATTAGCTGTGATGCGCTTTGGGGTGTGCTGAGGATATGAAGAACATTGTTTGCTTGCAAATTATTTCTTTTCTCTGTTTTCCATTGTACTACGGAGTTCCCCGATGTTACATCTTTTACCTGAGCAAGTGCAGTAGAACAGCCATTGTACTACTGACTGCATAACTGTCGTGGTACTGAGTACAATGTCGGCTCATCCAGAGATAATCCACAATTATCTGCTCAACTTTTATCTGGTGACTTGTGCAGATCAACCCTTCCCAACTACAAATGACGAGTGCATAGCCTATAAGGAAAGAAGGTACAGGAAACAGTGTAAATTAAACTGCAGGATAATGGAGCATGTGTTGAAGATGGCAAAAGGCAATTTTAGGACTGATTTCAAGAAGTTCTTCTTCACATGAAGAGACAACAAGACTTGGAATTGACTTCCACGCAAGGCAGTGGAGGCAAAAACTAAGACGTATTTGGTTATGGTGATGAGGGGGCAACTGTAGGTTCTTTCTGGATGAATGAGCTCGTATGAACCTTTAGTCATCTGTATCTATCTCGTGAGCTTGTTATTTGCAGGTCTGCTCTTTAAAACGCTGTAAATATGTTGGGTAAGGGTATCAAGGAATATGGAGCCAAGGCGGGAAAATGGAGTTGAGGTGCAGATCAGCTATGACCTAATTGAATGGTGAAGCAGGCTCGAGGAGCTAAATGGCCTACTCCTGTTCCTAATGTTTCTATGAAGGAGTGATTCCAGCTGTGGAATAGCGCTCATAGGGAGCAAATCTTGGGAAATCTAGGATGCACAGCCCAGTTTTTCATTCATTGCTCGGAGGTAGACTGACCAAGCCTCGAGTACAATCCTGACCTGGTCCCAGCACACAGCCACATTGTAGGGGTGAGTGTTATCACTGAAAGTGGTGAATGAAACGGATAGATAGCCTTGCTGCCATCTTGAAATGTATCCTGCCGGTGATTTAATGCTCACCACCTCACCCAGTGATAAGTTAAATAAATGTAAATAAAAACAGAACATTGTGCAATTGCAACAGCAATTCAGTCAACTTCTCCAGAGAGAAAAGGCCGGTTAATGTTTTGGGTGTATACCCATTGCATTTTGAAGTAAAGTGGTTGAGGTGGTTCTTTTGGGAGAGTAACAAATTGTTTGTGGGAAATGAAAAAGAAATTGCCACAAAAAGAATTTCCAGTTCCCCTTTTTTTGGGGGGGGGGTGCGGGGTTTAGGCACTAAAAAGAGAAATTATACAAGTGCCACCTGGCTAAAAGGGAGGGGACACTAAAATAAAATTAAAATTTGGTTGCCGGGCTGATGATGCACTCCAGTCTCTTCGGCGCCCACCTCTCGCGGAAGGCTGCGAGCGTAACGATAGACACCGCGTGCTCCATCTCCAGGGACACCCTGGCTCGGATGTAACCGCAGAAGAGAGGCAGGCAGTTGGGCTGAACGACCCCCTTGACCACCCGCTGCCTAGACCGGCTGATGGAGGAATTGCCACAACTCTTTTGTTGCAAAACAAAAATAAACATTAAATCAAGTGCCCGGGAGGCACTCCAAACAGTTTGCAAGTGCCCTTTTTTTTGTTTTTGTTTTTTTATGGGCAATAAAACCACAAATTATACAAGTGCTCCCTGGCTAATATGGGAGGGGGACACTAAAACTCGGTAATAAAACAAATTAAACTTTAAAACATATGAAATCAAATTAAAATTTGGTTGCCAGGGGTAATGATGCACTCCAGTCCCTCCGGCGCCCACCTCTCGCGGAAGGCCGCAAGCGTACCAGTGGACACTGCGTGCTCCATTTCCAGGGACACCCTGGCTCAGACGTAACCCGTGAAAGAGAGGCAGGCAGTCGGGCTGAACAGCCCCCTCGACCGCCCGCTGCCTGGACCGGCTGATGGAGAAATTGTCACAACTCTTTTGATTGGAGAACAAAATTAAACAGTTAAATCAAGTGCCCCCCTGATCTGGGGGACACTCCAAACACTTATCAAGGCCCTTTTTTTGTTTTTTTTTTGGGGTGTGGGGGGGTGTTTTGTGTTTTTTGTGAGGTTTTTGGAGGTTTTTTGGGCACTAAAAACATACGTTATACAAGTGCCCCCTATAAAAGGGGAGGGAGACACTAAAACCCAGCAATAAAACAAATTAAACTTTAAAACATATAAAATCAAATTAAAATTTGGTTGTCGGGGGTCATGATGCACTCCAGTCTCTCCGGCGCCCATCTCTCGCGGAAGGCCGCGAGCGTACCAGTGGACACCGCGTGTTCCATCTCCAGGGACACCCTGGCCCGGATGTAGGCGCGGAAGAGAGTCAGGCAGTCAGGCTGAACGACCCCCTCGACCGCCCGCTGCCTGGACCGGCTGATGGAGAAATTGCCACAACTCTTTTGGGGGGGGGGATAAAATAAACATTAAATCAAGTGCCCCCCTGATCTGGGGGACACTCCAGACACTTTTAACTGCCCTTTTAAGAAGTTTTTTAGTTTTTTTTGTGGGTTTTTTTGTGATTTTTTTTTTGGAGCATTAAAATCATATATTTTACAAATGCCCCCTATAAAAGGGGAGGGGGACACTAAAACCGGCAATTAAAACAAATTAAACTTTAGAACATATAAAATCAAATTAAAATTTGGTTGCCGGAGGTAACGATGCACTCCAGTCCCTCCGGTGCTCACCTCTCGCGGAAGGGCGCGAGCGTACTGGTGGACACCGCGTGCTCCATCTCCAAGGACACCCTGGCCCGGATGTAGGTGCGGAAGAGAGGCAGGCAGTCGGGCTGAACGACCCCCTCGACTGCCCGCTGCCTGGACGGGCTGATGGCCCCCTTGGCCGTGCCCAGGAGCAGTCCTACGAGGAGGCCCTTGGACCTACCCGCTCCCCTCCGCCCAGGGTGCCCAAAGATCAGGAGTGTGGGACTGAAGTGCAGCCAGAAATTGAGGAGCAGCCCATTTAAATAGTGGAACAGGGGCTGCAACCTCGCACACTCCATAAAAACATGGAACACGGACTCTTCCAGACCGCAGAAATTGCAGGCATTATGGGAGCCCGTGAACAGACTTAAAAATTTATTGCACGGGACTGCTCCGTGCACCACCCTCCAGGCGAAGTCCCCGACAAACAGTGGGAGGACTCCCGCGTAGAGTGTACTCCATCGGGGACCCCCGCCTCCTCCGGACGGCAAGATGGTACGCCATGGCGTGTCCGGATGGCAGACGAGGATGGCAAGGTTGAGAGTGTGCAGGAGCAGACCGTATAGGAAACCCCTCCGCGCAGAACTGAAAAGCACGGAGGGGATTTCCCCGAGGCGGCTCAAGTTGTGAGGCGCCGGCTCCCGAGGGAGGTTCCGGGGTTTGGCGCCGATGAGGAATTCCATCTGGACGGGGGTCAGTTCGGACGGGATCTCCCCACGTGCTTGAGCCTCCTCGACACACCTAACGGAGTCGAGACCCAGAGCTGTTTTTAGCGACTCGATGGTTTCGGCCGCGCGGCGGACGTCGGCCGAATTTAGGCGCCGCCCCAGTGTGTCTGGTGCCATCCAGCCCGCTCCTCCGCCATCGAGCAGGTCCCTGACCCTGGTCACCTCACCAGCCACAGCCCTCTCGTCCGATCGCCACCTAAAACCTCAGTCGTGGAGGTACGGATTCCCGAGCAGCGGCTCCTGCAGGACAGCCGCCACTCCAGCCGGTGGAGAGCTGCGCTTGGAGGAGACTTTGTTCCAGATCCTGGTGAGTTCCTTGTAAAAGACAGGCAGCTCCTGGACGGCGGTCCTGACGCCCCCCCAAGCTCACAAACAGGAGCTGCGTGTCGTAGTTGAGGCCGTGCTGCTAGCGGAAGAAATACGTCACCAGCGCACGCCATCTAGGAGGGGGCTCGACGTAAAGGTATCTCTGCAGGGTCTGACGATGGATAGTCGCTAGCTGGGCACCGACGCACACCAACGACTGACTGCCCTCCCGAAGCGGGAGACTCAAGACCGCAGCAGAGACCCAGTCCACCAGCTTCTTCTGTATCTTGGCAACAAATGCAGGGCGAGGGGTCAAAGTGACCAGCCGATACCACAGCATAGCGGCCACCAGCTGGTTTATGACTAGCGCTCGACCCCTGTAGGACAGCACTCGGAGCAGTCCTGTCCAGCGCCCTAAGCGAGCGGCGACCTTGGCCTCCAGCTCTTGCCAGTTCACCGGCCAGGCTTCCTCGTCGGGGCTAAGGTAGACTCCCAGATAGAGGAGATGGGTCGTGCTCCAGGCAAAAGGCCTGAGCTCCTCCGGTAGGAAGTCCACCCGCCACTGACCCACCAGGAGTCCGGAACATTTCTCCCAGTTGATCCTGGCAGAGGATGCGGCCGAGTAAATCTCCTGGCACTCTCGCATCCTCCGCAGGTCAGCGAGATCCTCTACCGTGAGGAGCACATTATCGGCGTAAGCCGAGAGGACGACCTCCACGCCCGGCCCTTGCAGAGCCAGTCCCGTCAACCTCATCCGCAGGAGGCGCAGGAAAGGCTCCACACAGATGGCATATAACTGGCCGGACATGGGGCATCGCTGGCGCACACCTCTCCCAAAGTGAAGGGGCGCCGTCAAGGACCCGTTAACCTTAATCAGACACTCTGCGGCGGCATACAAAAGTCGGATCCGGGCGACGAAATGCGTCCCGAACCCGAGAGCGCGCAGAGTTCCGAACAGATAGTCGTGATCCACCCTGTCGAACGCCTTCTCTTGGTCAAGGGATAGGAAGGCGACCGACAGACCAGCCTCCTGGGAATGATGGATGAGGTCCCGGACCAGATGGATTTTATCGTGGATTGTCCGGCCCGGGTAGGACTGGTCGGGGTGGATCATGTGGTCCAGCACGGCGCCAAAGCGAGCAGACATCACCCTGGCGAAGATTTTGTAGTCCGTGCTGAGGAGGGAGACCGGGCGCCAGTTCTTAAGTAGGCGGAGATCGCCCTTCTTAGGCAGCAGGACGATGACTGCCCTGCGCCAAGAGAGAGGCATCTCCCCGGTCGCCAGACTTTCCCCCATTACCCGCGCGTAGTCACCCCCCAGGACGTCCCAGAATGCCCTGTGGAACTCTACGGTCAGCCCGTCCAGCCCCGGGGCTTTTCCCCTCGAGAGCCGGTCGAGGGAGAAATTGCCACAAATCTCTTGCTAGCAAAAAAACAGCTGATCTATCAAGATGGTAATGGAGACAGAATTGGGCCTCATGTCTGGGTCAGTTGTAGACTAATTGATAGCGATTAATTGCCCTGATTAGTCAATTATTCCATTATCACCGTAGCATGCAACTACCAGAATGGTAGAAGGCGAACTGGACTGACCATGGTCCTTCACCGTCTATCAATTCCTATGTTCCTACACATGAAACGTTAACCTGTCTTTCCTCTTTACAGATGTTTTTCTCTTTACATGTGCTTGTTATGTTTCCAGCATTTGCAGTCTCTCTTCATCTTGAAAATGATTTTGCACAGTGCCAATCTTGGTTCAATTAGACATGCCTTTGCCTAAATAATGATGAGCGTCTATTTACATTCAAACTCTTTCTTTTTACAGATCGCCCTTTCCCACTTCTTTTTCAATATCGCTGGGATTATACTGTGGTACCCAATTCCAATCACTCGCTTCCCCATCCGCATGGCAAAGACCTTGGGAGAACGAACTGCCAAGTACCGATGGTTTGCTGTTTTATATCTGATCATCTGCTTCCTTCTGCTCCCCTCGCTTATCTTTGGCCTCTCCATGGCTGGTTGGCAGGTTCTGATAGGCGTAGGTGCCCCCTTTCTGGGCATTCTGATCTTCATAGGCATCACCAACGTCTTGCAAACACGCAGCCCCAGCTATCTGCCCAAGAAGCTCCAGTCGTGGGACTTCCTCCCGATCTGGATGCACTCCTTGAAGCCGATGGACAGCGTCGTAACCAATGCCGCCCTCTGCTGCACGGACCACTGCATTTGTTCTGACAAGACAGAAACGCGGGAGGGTGCGAGCCACAGCGAGAAATCGCCACAGTTGAAGGTGAAGGCGGCCTGCGACCCAACCATCGCCTACTTGGAAGAAATGCCAGTCGGAGCTTCGTCTCCCATATTAAACGGATTGCCTGTGCTGGACATCACGCAGCTGTAGCACCAGATCGAATTCCCTCTTGTTCCCATGACATTTTTCAAAGCTTGCAGAGTTCTTCTTTCATCCCAGCCCCGCCCTCCTCCACACACTCGCCCCTCCTCTCCCCCCACCCCTCCCAGAATAGTGCATGTACGTTTCTGAAAGTCTTTGGGTGGTGTTTGCTCTTCGTGTTTCGAACGTGTGAACAAATGTGTCTGGAAGTGTCAGCGATATTAGTAGACGGATTCTTACTGCAATTCACCTGACAATTTCCTTGCAAGTTTAGCAGAGGACTTATCCTATTCAAAGAGAACAGTCTGTTAAAATGGCAGACAGACGAACACTAAACATCTGCCGGTTGGGTCGCCAACTGTGGTTGGCCATCTGCCTGAAGGTTTCACCACATGACCTACTGCCTCTAACTGTCCCACCCATCAAACAGACTTTCTCCATCATTTCCAAAATCTTTGAACACTTTTTTTATTAGTTATAAAAGAAAATTAAAAAATCCATGCAAATTCTTTTATTGTCCCAAGGATCTTTCTCCGTGGGTTGCTCGCAGCAGTATCCGGGCGATTAACCTTTAATTCCTGGAGACTCCAGGGCAATCCTGGAGTGTTGGCAACCTTTCCGCCCGTTGATGTCAGAAGCAGTGATTTCTAACCTGGTGCATAGGATTGCAGTGAAGTAGAAATTGTACATAGCTGCTTGATGATACCATCCTTTCCTACGTCAAAATAAAAAAGATACAAGACTAGAAATGACTGCTGGTGATATCAGCGAATGAGCTCGGTGTGAGGTCGCTCTGCTAGAAAAGCCTGCCCCACAACCTGCGCCACCCCCCCACACACACTCCCACCCCCCCCCCCACCACACAACCTCCACCCCACCCCCCCACACTCTTCCCCGCCCCCCCCCCCACACACACACTCTCCGCCACCCCCCCCTTGAAGTAAATGATTGACATCTCGATTGCAATAGTGCAAGGGTAGGGGGGGGGGTGGGAAATGTTGATGAATCATCTAGGGTGGGTTCACTGATCCCACAATGGAAGGATTTGATAATAGGGGAAAAATTTGTGCAATTTGGGGCCCACTTTTGGGTCTAAATTCCCAGGTCGTGCCCAAGGAAGATAACTAACTGCAGGCCCAAGGCTACAGCATTGTAGCCCGATCTCCGACTCATGCACCCTTCACACCATGGTTTGCCGTCGGAAGCTTGGGTGCTGTGAATATTCCTCCTTCAGAATTCATCCATTCATCGCCAACTGTAATTACTAGCCATAAGGAACGAGCATTATTGCCCAATTTTGCTTTGTATCGATTTGTATTGGATAGGCTCAACCCCTAGCAACACCATCACTTGCCATGGAAACAGCCATCCCAGAAACGCCTCTAATTAAGAAAGGAGGGACTCAGAAACAGGAGACGACAGACCAGTTAACCTAACGTCTGTCATTGGGAAAATGCTGGAGTCCATCAATAAGGAAGTAGCAGGACATTAAGAAAATCATAATACAGTCAAGCAGAGTCAGCATGGTTTTAAGAAAGGGAAATCATGTTTGACAAATCTGCTGGAGTTCTTTGAGGATGTAATGGATAAAGGATAACCAGTTGATGTCGTTTATTTGGATTTCCAGAAAGCATTCGATAAGGTGCCACATAGAAACATAGAAACATAGAAAATAGGTGCAGGAGTAGGCCATTCGGCCCTTCGAGCCTGCACCGCCATTTAATGAGTTCATGGCTGAACATGCAACCTCAGTACCCCATTCCTGCTTTCTCGCCATACCCCTTTATCCACCTAGTAGTAAGGACTATATTTAACTCGTTTTTGAATATATTTAGTGAATTGGCCTCAACAACTTTCTGTGGTAGAGAATTCCACAGGTTCACCACTCTCTGGGTGAAGAAGTTTCTCCTCATCTCAGTCCAAAATGGCTTATCCCTTATCCTTAGACTGTGACCCCTGGTGCTGGACTTCCCCAACATTGGGAACATTCTTCCTGCATCTAACCTGTCTAAACCCGTCAGAATTTTAAACGTTTCTATGAGATCCCCTCTCATTCTTCTGAACTCCAATGAATACAAGCCCAGTTGATCCAGTCTTTCTTGATATGTCAGTCCCGCCATCCTGGGAATCAGTCTGGTGAACCTTCGCTGCACTCCCTCAATAGCAAGAATGTCCTTCCTCAAGTTAGGAGACCAAAACTGTACACAATACTCCAGGTGTGGCCTCACCAAGGCCCTGTACAACTGTAGCAATATCTCCCTGCCCCTGTACTCAAACCCCTCGCTATGAAGGCCAACATGCCATTTGCTTTCTTAACCGCCTGCTGTACCTGCATGCCAACCTTCAATGACTGATGTACCATGACACCCAGGTCTCGTTGCACCTCCCCTTTTCCTAATCTGTCACCATTCAGATAATAGTCTGTCTCTCTGTTTTTACCACCAAAGTCGAACCTCACATTTATCCACATTATACTTCATCTGCCATGCATTTGCCCACTCACCTAACCTATCCAAGTCACTCTGCAGCCTCATAGCATCCTCCTTGCAGCTCACACTGCCACCCAACTGAGTGTCATCCGCAAATTTGGAGATACTACATTTAATCCCCTCGTCCAAATCATTAATGTACAATGTAAACAGCTGGGGCCCCAGCACAGAACCTTGCGGTACCCCACTAGTCACTGCCTGCCATTCTGAAAAGTACCCATTTACTCCTACTCTTTGCTTCCTGTCTGACAACCAGTTCTCAATCCATGTCAGCACACTACCCCCAATCCCATGTGCTTGAACTTTGCACATTAATCTCCTGTGTGGGACCTTGTCGAAAGCCTTCTGAAAGTCCAAATATACCACATCAACTGGTTCTCCCTTGTCCACTCTACTAGAAACATCCTCAAAAAATTCCAGAAGATTTGTCAAGCATGATTTCCCTTTCACAAATCCATGCTGACTTAGACCTATCATGTCACCTCTTTCCAAATGCGCTGCTATGACATCCTCAATAATTGATTCCATCATTTTACCCACTACTGATGTCAGGCTGACTGGTCTATAATTCCCTGTTTTCTCTCTCCCTCCTTTTTCAAAAAGTGGGGTTACATTGGCTACCCTCCACTCCATAGGAACTGATCCAGAGTCTATGGAATGTTGGAAAATGACTGTCAATGCATCCGCTATTTCCAAGGCCACCTCCTTAAGTAATCTGGGATGCAGTCCATCAGGCCCTGGGGATTTATCGGCCTTCAATCCCATCAATTTCCCCAACACAATTTCCTGACTAATAAGGATTTCCCTCAGTTCCTCCTTCTTACTAGACCCTCTGACCCCTTTTATATCCAGAAGGTTGTTTGTGTCCTCCTTAGTGAATACCGAACAAAAGTACTTGTTCAATTGGTCTGCCATTTCTTTGTTCCCCATTATGACTTCCCTGATTCTGATTGCAGGGGACCTACATTTGTCTTTACTAACCTTTTTCTCTTTACATATCTATAGAAACTTTTTCAGTCCGTCTTAATGTTCCCTGCAAGCTTCTTCTCGTACTCTATTTTCCCTGCCCTAATCAAACCCTTTGTCCTCCTCTGCTGAGTTCTAAATTTTCCCAGTCCCCAGGTTCACTGCTATTTCTGGCCAATTTGTATGCCACATCCTTGGCTTTAATACCATCCATGATTTCCCTTGATAGCCACGGTTGAGCCACCTTCCTTTTTTTTTTACGCCAGACAGGTATGTACAATTGTTGTAGTTCATCCATGCGGTCTCTAAATGTCTGCCATTGCCCATCCACTGTCAACCCCTTAAGTATCATTCGCCAATCTATCCTAGCCAATTCACGCCTCATACCTTCAAAGTTATCCTTCTTTAAGTTCTGGACCATGGTCTCTGAATTAACTGTTTCATTCTCCATCCTAATGTAGAATTCCACCATATTATGGTCACTCTGCCCCAAGGGGCCTCGCACAACGAGATTACTAATTAATCCTCTCTCATTACACAGCACCCAGTCTAAGATGGTCTCCCCACTAGTTGGTTCCTCGACATATTGGTCTAGAAAACCATCCCTTATGCACTCCAGGAAATCCTCCTCCACCGTATTGCTTCCAGTTTGGTTAGCCCAATCTATATGCATATTAAGGTTACCCATGATAACTGCTGCACCCTTATTGCACGCACCCCTAATTTCCTGTTTGATGCCCTCCCCAACATCACTACTACTGTTTGGAGGTCTGTACACAACTCCCACTAACGTTTTTTGCCCTTTGGTGTTCTGCAGCTCTACCCATATAGATTCCACATCATCCAAGCTAATGTCCTTCCTAACTATTGCATTAATTTCCTCTTTAACCAGCAATGCTACCCCACCTCCTTTTCCTTTTATTCTATCCTTCCTGAATGTTGAATACCCATGGATGTTGAGTTCCCAGCCCTGATCATCCTGGAGCCACGTCTCTGTAATCCCAATCACATCATATCCGTTAACATCTATTTGCACAGTTAATTCATCCACCTTATTACGGATACTCCCTGCATTAAGACACACTGCCTTCAGGTTCGTTTTTTTAACACCCTTTGTCCTTTTAGCATTATGACGTAGTGTGGCCCTTTTTGTTTCTTGCCTTTGTTTACTCGGCCTTCCACTATTGCTTTTTACCTTTCTACCATCTGTTTCTGACTCCATATTACTTCGCCCTATCTCACTGCATAGGTTCCCATCCCCTGGGAAACATAAAAGATTACTGCACAAGATAAAAGCTCACCTGGTTGGGGGTAATATATTAGCATGGATAGAGGATTGGCTAACTAACAGAAAACAGAGAGTCAGGATAAATGGGTCATTTTCAGGTTGGTAAACTGTAACTCGTGGGGTGCCGCAGGGATCAGTGCTGGGGCCTCAACTATTTCCAATTTATATTAATGACTTGGATGAAGGGACAGAGTGTAACGTAGCCAAATTTTCTGATGATACAAAGGTAGGTGGGGAAGTAAGTTGTGAGGATGATGCAAAGAATCTACAAAGGGATATAGATAGGCTCAATAAGTGGACACAAATATGGCAGATGGACTATAATGTGGGCAAATGTGAGGTTCTACACTTTGGTAGGAAAAATAAAAAATCTAATTATAATTTAAATGGGGAGTGATTACAAAATGCTGTAGTACATAGGGATCTGGGGGTTCTTGTGCATGAAATGCAAAATGTTAGCATGCAGGTACAGCAAATAATCAGGAAGGCAAATAGAATGCTGGCCTTTATTGCAAGAGGATGGAGTATAAAAGTAGAGAAGTCCTGCTACAACTGTACAGGGCATTGGTGAGACTACACCTGGAGTGCTGCATACAATTTTGGTCTCCTTATTTTAGGAAGGATATACTTGCACTGGATGCAGTTCAGAGAAGGCTCATGTGGTTTATTCCTGAGATGAAGGGGTTTTCATATGAGGAAAGTTTGAGTAGGTTGGGCCTATAGTCCTTGAAGTTTAGAAGAATGAGAGGTGATCTTATTGAAACATATAAGATTCTGAGGGGGCTTGACAGAGTACATGCAGAGAGGATGTTTCCCCTCATGGGGGAAATCAGAACTAGGGGGCATAGTTTCAGAATAAGGGGTCACCCATTTAAAACACTAATGAGGAGGAATTTCTTCTCCCAGAGGGTCGTGAATCTTTGGAATTCTCTACCCCAGAGAGCAGTGGAGGCTGGGTATTTGAATACATTTAAGGTGGAGATAGACAGATATTTGAGCGATAAGGGAGTCAAGGGTTATGAGGAGCGGGCGGGGAAGTGGAGTTGAGGCCAGGATCAAATCAGCCATGATCTTATTGAATGGCGGATCAGGCTCGAGGATCCAAATGGCCTAATCCTGCTCCTATTTCTTATGTTCTTATGAAAGAATTGAGACTCTGTTCCAATTTGCGATCAATTTCTGGCCTTGATTAAGAGTTTTCATGCTACAAGCTGAGCAATTAAAGGGCAGTGATCTAGGTTCGCTTGAGCTAGTGATCCCAGAACCTCATTCACTTATGTGATATCTCACATAGGTGAACACACTGCTTCCTAAACTCTAACACCAGCTGTGATTCGTTTCCACACAGGGTCACCACTTGTTGAGTGAAGTCACACTGTGCACTGTTAGTGTACGATAATTAACCTGTGTATATGGAATTCCTTGTCCTTTATTTTAATTGAGACATTGGGGATGAAATTAATCCTGGGCGGTACTGCAAAATGGGCGATATCGAATCAGTAGCCCGTTTTATACCCCACACGATTTGCTTTTCCACTGAAGTCAATGGGTGGGCTGTAAAACAGGCTGCTGATTTGTCATTTCACCTTTTGTGCTCCTAGCCAAGACCGCCACTGCACCCCCACATTAATCCTTAACGGACAATGATACTTCAGACAAATGCATTCAATGCTCAAGTTATGACAGACAGTGCAATTTCACTCCCTTGGATCTGCTGCAACTGACTCCCATCCAAGAGTATTCAGGTGTTTACAAGCCAGTTAACCAGCAAACGATCACCGGCCAGAGGTTGCCGACTTAAGGAGAAGGACAGCAGAATACAACAATCATTGGAAAAGCAATAGAGGAAAGAAACTTGAGGGGTAATTTTGCAAGTCTTTACTTCCAGCGTGGAGCCTTGCTCGACAGAGAGCAGACAGTCAGAGTGAAGGACCTGATTCATGGCGCTCTCAATTTACCCCACATATTAAAATAAATGGCCGGAAAATGGGGAAACTGCAGATCGAAGGTGCTGCATTGCTCACTCTGGTCTCCGATCCCTTCGAGTGAGACTCCTCTCGGGGACACAGAGTCACCCTAAGTTTAACATACGTTGCCCCAAGTGAGTTCCTTTCTTTCTGGAGTATTCTGCATTCTTCTGAAAATGTTATGGACAACAAACGTTTCCTAAACATTCTGCCTTTCCTAGGTGATCTTGCGTTAATCAGTCCAGTTCTATTAGTCTGTTTGAATATATTGTTATATTGTGGACATGTTTTGTACTTTATACAGATATAGAGGCTTTTATTTCAAGTCTTTCTATATTTTTCTTGATGCTGATATGGTGAAGTGCGAGAGAAGCCGATGAATTTGGAGGTACTGCTAACTACCCTGGCTAGAATACAAACATCTGTGGTCTGGTAATCCAAACATCCTCCCAATACAATGAGCGTAATTTTCACCTTCACCACCTAAGCAGTAATCTGTTGCGCTCTCAGTGTAGAACTGGCCTGATTTTCATTCCATGGGAGATTACCGCCCAGTGAATATAAAAATTACTCTCAGTGTAACTAAATCTGAGTATTAATTAATTCTTCTCTAGGTGGCCTAACTTCCTGATGTGGTCCTTAAATATCATGAATGAGGAATCTTAATTCATAACCTATCTCCTTGCACTCTCTGGTATTTCCTGGATTATGTTTAACACCAAAGCTTAAGTTAAAGTTCATTAATGTGTAAAGCATTTTGATACAATGATCTTCTGGTTAATGACGTGCAAATATTAATAACATTTCCATTTATATAGTACCTTATGTTGAAATTACCCAAAGGATTTCACATTTGCGGTTATGTAGTTAAGCAGGACAACCATTTTGTCCCAGCAATGTCCTGCAGTCTTAAGATGAATGAGCAGTTATCTGTATTTTGGTGCTGTTAGTTGAGGGTTAAATGTTGGCCAAGACTCTGGGAGAACTGCCTGCCCTTCTTTAAGTAATGCTGTGAGTTTTTTTTAACTAAACCTATTGAAACAGGCCATGGTTTGACATTACTCCTCCCTCAGTACCACACTGGAATGTTAACCAGTGGGAGTTAGATTATGGCCCTTACACCTAAAGGGATCGAGGGGTATGGAGAGAAAGCAGGAAAGGGGTACTGAAGGAATGATCAGCCATGATCTCATTGAATGGTGGTGCAGGCTCGAAGGGCCGAATGGCCTACTCCTGCACCTATTTTCTATGTTTCTATGTTAACCGAGATGAGCTCAAGCCTTGATGTGGGCCTCAAAGCCGCACCTTACTGACTCAGAGGCCAGCAGCTGAGCCTAACTGACACACCCTGTGATCCTTTCACTCCACTTTATATCTTCATGAGCTCTTGTTGAGTCCCCTAAATATAATTGTGATACGACAAGGGACCCTACAAATATTGGCACAATCCACGGGACAGCCTGCAAAGAAATGACATATTCTCACGACCTGACCTCTGAAAGATAAATGTCAGTTGCCCAAAGGGAGCGGTGCAATCATTGCAGAAAGCATATTTTCTCTGTGTACAGCAACAGAAATAACACGTTGTACAAAACAAATGCGGAATTCTGAAGGCACCATTTTCACAATGCAGAGTGGGCCTTAAACCCAGATGGGCAGAAAGCCGATGGCTTCATGGATCCCCAAGCATCATCTGGCCAACTCGCTAATGTCTGTGCTCCACAAAAGATTTTGCTGGCTTTTCCACCAATCATTGCCTGGTTGGATCGGCACAGAGGCTCGTTTTAGCAACAATGCCTTGCCGTTCTGTTTTGAGGCCCTTACCCATTTTGCATTCTCCTTAAGTGAATAGGTTAGAACTTCAGCTCCAGGAGTTTTTGGAGACAGCTGCCGTTCCTTCCCCTGGCTGATATTAATAATGCCATTTTTACCTCCTCATACCAATGGTTAGAAAATTGTGGGTAGTGCAGCCGTCCACCTGCCAATGCCATGATGGGTTCGGAAAGTTTCACCCATTTGTATCCATTTCAGACCAGGTCAGCTGGTTTGTTTTTCTCCCTAAATCTGACACTGCCTCTATAAAAGCACCCATTATGATGAAACTCCATTAAAATAACAGTCATAAAAATATTGTTACCTCCAAACTTGACTATTCCAATGTTCTTCTGGCCTGCCTGTCTCCCTTCTTCCACCAACAATAAACTTGAGCTCATCCGAAGCTCTGCTGCCCCTATCCTACATAAAAACATAAGAAATACAAGTAGGAGTAGGCCAACTGGCCCCTCGAGCCTGCTCCGCCATTCGATAAGATCATGGCTGATCTGATCATGGACTCAGCTCCACTTCCCTGCCCGCTCCCCATAACCTTTTACTCCCTTATCTCTCAAAAATCTGCCTATCTCCGCCTTAAATATATTCAATGACCCAATCTCCACAGCTCTTTGAGGCAGAGAATTCCATAGATTTACAGCCCTCTGAGAGAAGAAATTCCTTCTTAGCTCAGTATTAAATGGACGTCCCCTTATTCTGAGACTATGTCCCCTAGTTTTAGTTTCCACTATGAGTGGAAATATCCTCCCGGCATCCATCTTGTTGAGCCCTCTCATTATGTTATATATGTTTCGATAAGATCCTGTCCCACACCATGTCCCGTTTACCAATCACCCCTGGTGCTCGCCAGTCTACATTAGCTCCTAGGTCCGCTAACGCTTTGAATTTAAAATTCCCATCCTTGTGTTGAAATTTCTCCATGGTCACGACCTTCACTATCTCCGTAACCTCCTGCAGCACTACAACACTCGTACAACTCTGCGTTCCTCCAACTCTGACCTCTTGCCCTTCAACCACTTTCTTCACCCCACCATTGATGGCCATACCTTCAGCTGTCTCAACCTTGGCCTCAGAATCCCCTCACTAAAGCTTTCCACCTCGCTCTCCTTTAAAACACTCCATAAAATCTATCTCTTGCCTTGCCTAATAGCTCGGTGTCAACTTTTGTATGATTACGCTCCTGTGAAGCGTCTTGAGATGATTTACTACGTTATAGGGCCTATGTAAATGCAAGTTGTTGTTGTAAGAACATATTGTTTTAAAATAACACAATGGTAAAAATACACAAATGATTAATTGGCTGCTGTTCTAATCCTAGAGGTAGTATATATTAACAGAGTGCACAGTGCAGTGTGATAAGGAGCCAATCAATCCTAGGCTCTGAACACTGATATAAAAACTATATGAATTATATATTTGATGAATTATTTAATATTTCTGCCACTCCTCTCCTGGAGGCAATGACGCCTCAATAGAGTTATTGTCTCGAGACGATATTGGGCACCTAACCCAACAGGCCCTTCTTTAACTGTGAGCCGAGACAGTGCTGGTCAGCAACCTGCTCAACTGCAGGAGGAGGTTGCGGGTTAGAAATGAGTCCGGATCTGTTTTTGGGAGCCTGTATTCGGGGTTTCGCGAGCAGGGCGCACCTAAACTGAGAAGTTCAAGGATGCATGGAAATCAGTCCAATTTCCCCAGCGTGCCTTGCCAGCAGCGCCCCTCAGATATGTCCCGGGAGGGGTGATAGTGACTGCTGTCGAGTCCGGGGAGCACTCCACAGGAACAATTTTTAAAATAAATGAATAAGTTTTGCACAAGCTACCTATGTTTGGCGGCCACTGAGGCTGCTGAAAATTCCTGAGTGGGGCAGGTGTCAAAGACAACTTTCTAAAAGGGATCCTCAATGAGCATTCGGCCCTTCAGTAACATACTCAAGGATATCTCTTTTTTTTTTGCCCAATCTGCCTTTCATCCATGGAATGATATCCTAGCAAGGGTTGGAGCCAACAGGAACAAAGGGGAGAAAAGAGTGGAAGAAATGATATTGACTTGGGGAAAATCAAGGTTCATAGGCTATCGTGGGCGATATTAATGGCTGAAAATTGCACTAATGTACAAACATATGAGGAGAGCTATACAACATGGCTCAGCAATGGTCACCTTATCACTCAATCAGTGTAATCTCATGCACCACCCCATCCCTGATGCTAACCACTCTATCTGCTTTATTATCAGTGGCTCAGTGGTAGCGGACTCACCTCCAAGTCAGGAGGTTGTTAGTTTAAGTCCCATTTCCGAGACTTGAGCACATAATCCAGACTGACACTGCAGTGCTTTGCTGAGGGAGTGTTGCACTGCCGGAGGTGCAATCTTTTGATTGAAATCTTAAACAGTTTGCCCACTTAGCCGGAAGTAAACAATCGCACGGCACTATTAGAAAAAGAGCATGGGAGTTCTCCCTGGTGTCCTGGCCAACATTTATCCCTCCACCAACATCACTAAAACACATTATTTGGTCATTACCTCATTGTTGTTTGTGGGAGCTAGCTGTGTGCAAAATTGCCAGACGTGTTTCCTGCATTACAACACTGACTTCATTTCAAAAGTACTGCATTGGATGTCCTTTTTGACATCCTGAGAGCTTTTTTTCTTTTATTCAAATGTTAGTAGTTTGTTTATTAATTTAACACAAGTGTTAGCCCATTTATTTAAAATGAGTTAACCCTTGTTCTAAAATAACAGCCCGAGAAATGTTATGCAAGCCCCTAAACTCCGCTGTCGGCCATATCCACTTCTGGACTGTAATCGTTCATAATATTGCCTTCCCTTTATCTGAGAAGGTTGAACAGATGTGATGTAACCTGTGGCGTTTTGTACAAGAGGCTCATTTGTGGTAAACAGCAGATTTGGATTTGGGATCGTAGTAATTGAAACCTTCGCTGCGTAGCTTTCAAAGGTATAAAAGGTGCTAACATTCAATAAGGTGCTGCAAAAGCCAATGAAAGCAACGTGTAAGCTTCGGGAGGAAAAATGAGCTGTGTATTTTGTAAAGGGAATTGGGGTTTTTGCCGTATTCAGTGTTTATGGTATAAATATTTAAAGGATTGAATTGAATCACAATTTGTAAGGGAAGTATATTGAAATAAAGCTGGTCTGAGTCTTTGTATGACTATGTACATTTATTTGGGAACTTGTTTTTCTTCAGTTTAAAAATACAATTAAGTATAATCATCCTTTCCTGAAGGTGTTGAGATTTGGTTGAAAGGGTATCCAATGTCTTCCCATACATTGGCTGAGTTTCCACTCTTCATGTGATTGTTCAATCATAAAGGGCGCCACAGCCAAGCCAAATCCGGTCTCCGCTCCAAGCTTACACTAACGCACTTTCCAGCTGAATAGCAGTCAGGAGTGGGAACCCTGGGCTAATTTTCTTCTCCATAGCCCAGGGTCCCTGTGGCCAACTGAAGTGACCTTGCCATCACCCAACCTGGGGTATTCTGGTCTACACTTTACCTCAACCATCTGCCAACAAGAGAGAGACTCTGCTATTTCAAAATGCGTTACAAGCCACACTGCTTTACTTAGTGAGTTGAAATGTTAAAGAAAATTGCTCACCTATTTCAGAAGCTAATACCTCCACTGGCAGAAGAACTTTAACGAACTGATTACTGTTGCTTGAAGGAGTTTGTGCAGTCTTATTTCTGCAGTACCCATTCTCCTCAGCAGGTGGCACTGCAGCACCTCATACCAAATCAGCAGATCGACTCAGAAAACAGTACCAAGGAGAACTGCAATCAGAACATGTACATTGATTCCGAGTTAAGGTCTTTATAAAACACTGCCTATGGTTGGCAATGTTAACTAAAACCAAGCTAATAGGGCTCATAGGACTGCAAAAGACCATTTTGCTTATCTAGCTGACTGCAGAATTCAAGGGAACAGTTCACAATCCAAGTCCAGTGGGCCTTCACTTATTTTCCCGACTCATCCCTGTCCCACTTCCTCTTAAAATTACTGATATTAGCAGTTTTGATTTCTCCTCTGCACAGATAATTCCAAACAGTAACAACTTGTGTTTACATAGCACCTTTAATGTAGAAAAAGCATCCCAAGATGCTTCACAGAGGTATAACCAAAAAACAAAATGGACACTGAGCCAAAGAGGGAGATGTTAGGAGCGGTGACCTAAATCTTAGTTAAAAGATAGCTTTTAAGGAGGGTCTTAAAGAAGGAGAGGGAGGCGGCTACGTGGAGTGGTTTAGGGAGGCAATTTCTAGAGTGTGGGTCCAAGGCAGCTGAAAGCACAGCCGCCAATAGTGAGGTGAAGGAAAAGGGGGTGCACAAGAGGCAGGAGTCAGGGGAATAGAAAGTTTGGGTGGTGGTGGGGGCTGTTGTCGGGATGGAGGACGTTACAGTGATATTGAGGAGCAGGACCATGGCAGTATTTTAGCACGAGGATAAGAATTTTAAATTTGTGTTGTTGGGGGAACCAAGATCTAGAAGGGCAAGGGTGATAAGTGAGCAGGACCTGGTGCAGCTTTAGATACGGACAGCAGAGTTTTAAATGAATTGGATTTTATCAAGGATGGGGGAAGCACTAGGACTTTTGGTTTGTCAAGCTTAGTACTATCCCCTGTGGTCCATTTACCTGCTCAGTCATCAAGGAACTTTTTACTAATGCTGTGATGAGGCACTGGTGGAAAACAGTGAGACATGAACACAATCAGGAAAGTGATCTGAAACAGTTATGCGTCTGATCTAAGATTTCTAGTCAATCCAATCCAATCCCAACCAACCAACCTAGTCAATCCAATCCATCTCATCCCAATCTAACCCAGCCCAATCTAATCCCATCCAACCTAACCAATCCAATCTAATCTAATCCAATCCAATCCAACCAACGTAGCCAACCCAATCCAATCCAATCCACCCCAACCCAATCTAATCCAATCCAATCCAACCTAACCAACCCAACTGAGTCTAATCCAATCTAACCCAACCCAACCCAATCTAATCCAATCCAAACTAACCAACCCAACCCTATCTAATCTGATTCAATCCAAATCAAATCTAAGGCTATGCAACCCAAAACAGGATCTTAGAGGTGTGCCCTAGTCTGTGCTGCAACTTTGGAAGTTTCGACAGCACATTCATCTCACCTTGTGCACCATGAAATTGATAAACCATCAGAATTATCAACAAAGGGAAATCCTACATTTGAGACTTTCAGTCACAACTATTTTGTTGTAACCTAATAATCAAGTTCCCCCTGAATAAAGGGGGGTGCACACTCCAAACATTTTTCAAGTGTCCCCTTGTTTTTTTTGGGGGGGGGCACTAAGAACTCAAATTATACAAGTGCCCCCTGGCTAAAAAGGGGTGGGGACACTAAAACTGACACAATAAACAAATTAAATTTTGGACATTACATCAAATCAAAATTTGGTTGCCGGGGGTGATGATGCACTCCAGTCCCCCCGGTGCCCACCTCTCATGGAAGGCCGCAAGCGTACTGGTGGACACCGCGTGCTCCATCTCCAGGGACACCCTGGCTCGGATGTAAACGCGGAAGAGACTTTCAGCCACAAGCTGACTACATGTCAGATAATTCATCTGACAGCAAAAACATTGAAATTAATATGTGCAGTTAGTAATGAAGATGTGAGATGCTATTTTAAGCAAAACATCCACTTGTGTAAACCCATCTTTCAATGCAGGCAAGCTACAACAGAAAACATTGATCCATTTCTTAAGAGCGTGGCACAGCGCAATTTTAAAACAACAGTTTAACACAGCCGGCTCTGCAGGTAGCCTATCTGTGCTTCAATCCCAGCTCACTGCCCTCTTACCACAAATAAACTAATCTGAGTGACTTGCTCTCTTCAATTATCGCTACTGCAACTGAGTTTCGTCTCCTGGCAACTATAGAAATGCTTTCAACCTATCAGAATTCAGCTGGAAGAATTCAGCAACATAAAAGCAGTTGGTTAAAAGCCCTACCACTAAAGGTTACCTCACAAATTAGACATCCCGCTGTCCTGACAGTGAAATTTTAATGACTAAAAAGAACTACCTTGGCAGCTATTTTTAATTATTAACAATGACAAGAAGGAGACTCGAGTGGAAGGCATGGATCCCTGTCTCTAGTAAATATACAGTGTTACACATGTGTCAAAAAGATTATACTCAGTATTAGAGTGAGTAAGGGGAGATTTGAAAAAGTGCCAGAGAAGAATAGGAGACTCATCACTTTCAATGAGTAGATGATGTCGAGAAGCAATGAGAAAAGAAAGCAGAATACTGGGGAACAGAAACAGTTTTCCTTCACAGAGATTGTGCTGAGGATGTACAACAAAAGAAGTAGCTCACATTTATACAGCACCTTTCACTATCTCAGGATGTCCCAACACGCTTCACAGACAATGAAGTATTTTTGAAGTACAACCGCTGTTGTAATCTAGTCAAACTCAGCAGTCTATTTTCACACTGCAAAGTCCCACAAGTAGCAATGAAATAACTGACCAAATATTCTGATTTTAGGAATGTTGGTTGAGGGATAAATATTGTCTAAAATAACTCCATTGCTCTTCTTCGATAGTGCTACGGGATCTTGTACATCCACCTGAAAAGGCAAACTAAGCCTCGGTTTAACGTCTCATCTGAAAGACACTACCTCTGACAGTGCAGCACTCCCTCATTATTGCACTGCAGTGTTAGTCTCGAATATGTGCTCCAGTCTCTGGAGTAAAGTTTAAATCAGCAGTGGCACCTGCTGAAAACATGGTTGACACTGCTCAGAATGAACTTCAAATTTATTATTCCATTTTGGTGACCTATCTCAGGAAGGATGTACAAAAGAGCAACAAGTTAAGTCCCTAAAGTAAAGGGTAAGGTTGATGATGAAAGGTCAGAGATACCTGGGAGATGAAAGCTGTCCACACCAGCAATGTGAAACAGGCTATTCCACCCATTCATAGTGAAGTGGAGGCCCGAATTACATCGCATCTGACTTTCTTTTCCATTGAAGTCAAATGGTGGGTAAAAATGGGCCTCTTATTCCCTATGAGCCTGTTTCACGCTACTAGAGTAGACCAATTTCATCCCTTTAGGTGCCTCTGATCTTTCTTCATCAGCCATATACTTTACATTCGGGATTAGTCTTGTAGCTCTGTGCTGCACCCTTTCCATGAGGGGGTCATCAAAATTGAATAGTCGACTTGACTGCATTTGCCAACATATGTGACTATTTTGAATTTTTGACTTAAAACACGGTAAGGGATGTTAGTGCTGGAAAATGGAGAACTTCTCATTTCAGTTAGCGTATCCGTGTAAGGCAATCAGTCAGGTTAGATGCTGAGTAAAGCTCTTTCTGTTCTTTCCACCACCCAGGTTCATTTTCAAGCTCAGTCCAGGCCCCTCTACTGTAGCACTGCAACAGTTATCAGTTACCCTGCCTGCTATTCTAGAGCCATTCCAAGTGGGACTGTCAATTTCTACCAAGTAGTTAGCACGGAAACAAACTATTCTGCCCAACCATGTTTACCCTCCACATGAGCAAATAGTCCTCACCAATTTACCCACCCTGTTCCCATATTCCTTCATCCCCTTTTCCTTCATCCACCTGACCAATTTAATTGTGAATGTTGACACAGTTTCTGCCTCAACCACTGGTCCTGGAAGTGAATTCCATAGCCTCTCAACTCTCTGTGTGAAGAAGTTTCTTCTGCTCTCTGTTGTCAATCTCGTACATTTAATCTTCTGGCCCCTCGTTCCAGATCCCTCAACTTCTAGAAACAGTTAACTTATATCTACCCTGTCCAACCCTTTCAGAATTTACTCATTCCTTCTTCCTCATTCTATCACATCCTGAAATTAAAATTTAGGATCACCACCCACTGTCCAGACCCCAGACCAGATTCTTGCATTGAGGGCTGTTAGGTATACATGATGGCCTACTGGTGGGACCTTCAGCAATAAGTGGGAGCCCCCAGCCAATGACCCCCCAGGAGGATCAGCGATGTTGCTGCTGAAGTGGGAGGAGATATTAAAGTGGCCAGAGGGCCCAAGGACTGGAATGGGTCATTCATTGAAGGCCTACAAAGAGAGTGAGAATTTCAGCAGGTAAGTAGTTGGAGGATGAGGAGGCCCCTATTGATTGTATCCATTCCTGTCATTATCCTGGGCCTACCACTATAGTTCACCTGCAGTCCAAAGGAACAGAGACTAACGGGAGGAACAAGGCCCAGTTGAAGGTCCCTCCTTCCCTCAACCTCCCTCCTACCCGTCCTCTGGGCATTGGCATTGGGCAGGTGGGGAAGGGGCAGCTATCAGCAGCTCCAGGGTGGACCAGGAGAGGGAACTTCAGCTCAGAGCGGTAGCTTTCACTGTTCAACATCGGCCCCTTTCCCATCGCCATCCCCTCTGATTTCAGACAGGATAGTGACGCAAAATCCAACCCTTTAATATTGAACGTGTCGCTGGAGCAGAATGCATAAATAGTAACTGTTCATAGCTGCTCTCTCACTGAATCTTCCAACCCTCTATATGACATTAAGATCTCCTTCAGACTAATGGCTGGGATTGGAAGGAATATACTCCAAGGGTTTCCTTTGAAGATAACATCACTAATAAAGCCTGTTCAGTTCATTAGAGCTGCACTGGGCTGTGAGATAAAAGACTTGCTTAAAGTCGTGTTCTCAGTAGAGAGCACATGTAGTCAGCAGCTATTAAGGAACAAGATATTTGGCAGATGTTGAATCCATTAGGGTCCATCCTCGCAGAACAGTATTGTTGTTTCTTAACAAAAATTAAATTACCAGTGACTTCCTCCATCTCATTCAAAGAACATGGAAACTAGTCTAAATTGGATATAAATGCTCGCACAATGGACTGCAATTTGAACTGAAGATTTTTATTCCATTCCAGCATTACAAAAGAAGAAGAAACTTTGTAATCTGGAAAATAAATGGTTACTGAGCTGTGAGAGAGTTGTAGGAGGTCACAGAGATAGGGAAGAGTGAGGCCACAGAACGATTTAAATGCAAGAATGAGAATTTAAAATATTAAATATCTCTAGGGATATATTTTCACTTTTCTGGAGATCCTAAGTATATATCTATTTATGAATGCGAGCAAAAAGAGTGTGTGCATCTGTTTTCCAATCTCTCAAAATCTTGGTGCCCTGTATGTTTGCTCCATCAATTTGCACCTGGACTCCTTGGGGCCGAAATTGGGTACCGCTGTTTATGAGGCGGTGTCACCGGCTGAGAGGATTTTTTATCGCCAGGCATTAGGCACGAGCCCGAAACACGAACTTCAGTTTTTCTGCCTGAAAAGTGGATTGCAGCATAAAATCATGGCATTGCATGCTACTCTGCAGACAGTAAGTGGCGTTAAGTGGGCATTTAAGCGGGGCCTCAATATCCGGGCATTAGGCAATATTTGGAGCTGCGCCACAGACATAATAGCACCACCTGGATTCCATTGAGGCGTTGATTGGGTGCCTCAATGCCTCGTGGGTATATTCGCTTCCTACGCACTTACTCAGACCGTGAGAATGACAGACCCAGCAGCAGCTCGTCAGCGTGCCCACCAGTTCTCAGTCACCGCCGTGGATGCACTCCCTGGTGCCTTGAAGAGGCGGCGGGAGTTGCTCAGGACAGAGGCTGGGAGGAGACCACAACCACAAACCTACAGACGGCTATGGAGGGAAATCGCAGAATGACTGCGAGTGACACGGTGGTCAGGACAGCCACTCAATACCAGAAAACGTGACACGGCTGGTGAGGGTGAGTATCTTAAATCTTAAACATCACCATGCTAAGCTCTGAGCTCAATGTGCACTCGCTGCTCAATGTAGTGTCTGGAAATCCATGCTCTACCTGCAAGGTTCCCATGTGAAGCCTCACCACTGCAAGGACCTGCATGCACTGTTAACATTGCTGCTCGGTTCTGCAGACCCACCCCTCATGTTGTTGACTCCTCAGTCTTCATATGCATCTCAAAGACGGTAGCCTCTCTATTATTGTTAGATCCTGGTCCCCTAATTCAAACATTGCCACAGCAAGTCCATGCAGTGAATGGACGTTAACTCGAGCTGTGAAGACTCTCAGTTACATCTACTAAACTATGTAAGGCACTTGGGACACACTGATAGAAAGGCTTTAACTCAGACATTCTCTTTAATCTTACAGGTGAAGCTTGAACACAACCGCAGGAAGCACATGAGAACTGGAGGAGGGGTCTCTGAACTCCAGGGCCTGACTGTATTGGAGGAACACATCTCGGCCCTGATGGGCATTCAACTTGGTGCATTGGCGGTGGAGGAGGCCGAACCCCCTGGGGACAGTGACGGTATGTTGAGTTCCTTTGCAGTGTCCTGGAGGCCACTTAGGCCTGATTCCACAATCCACCAGCTCCTGCCGAGAGACTGACTTTCTCGAATGCCTTTACCACTCCTGGTCCCCTCCCCTGCAGGGAACCAGTCTTCTATGTGTTTGTGCTTTCAGATGATCAACAAGATGCACGGGGGCCTTCACGTGAGCCTTCCACTGGTGGAAATGCTGCTGAGGAGGAGGAAGAAGAGGAGGAAGAGGACACCTCATTCGATGTCACACAGGAGCCAGCAGCATCTGAGAGCGGGGCCAGTACCTTTGTTGATGAAGGGTTGGTCGGGGAGATGGAGGTGGGTGATGCTGCGGGACCCAGTGGCCTGCAGTGATGCCACGGGGGAGGGGAAGCCCGGGGGTCAGTTCCCCGGAGGGTGAGTGCTCGCCTGAGTGATGCTCAGCAGCACTCTGATGATGAGCCGGAACTAGAGGTTGTCACAAGACAATCCTTACAGTTTTACAGTGATCTGCTGGGTACACTCGCAAGGGTGCCCCAGAGTCTCGATGCACTAACTGTGAGGATGGAGGAGTCCGCCTCAACTGTTGCTCATGCCTCTCAGCAGCCCACTGAGCCCATCCTTGGTAGATACCAACGGATGTTGGATGCAACAGTTACTTTAATGTCCCAGACATGGTGGCATGGGCTATGGCTGATGTTGTAGTGCATGGTGTCTCCAATCAGCTTTATATTGTGCAGCAGATGCAGTCAGTCTTAATGCAGGGGCAACTTGATTCTGCCATCATTATAGGCAGTGCCTCGAAATTGCAGAAGACTTGCTTCCACTCTAAAAGTGAGTTTTCAGGTGACTGTACGGTCCAATACAGGAATTACAGTCTCTGTCACAGATGGGACAGACAGTGGTTGAAGGAAAGGGTGGGTGGGTAGACTGATTTTCTGCACGCTCCTTCCGCTGTCTGCGTTTGGTTTCTGCATGCTTTTGGCGACGAGAATTGAGGTGCTCAGTGCCCTCCCGGATACTCTACCTCCAATTAGAGTGGTCTTGGGCCAGGGATTCCTAGGTGCCTGTGGGGATGTTGCACATTATCAAGGAGGCTTTGAGGGTCTCCTTGAAACATTTCACTTGTCGTGAAGGAATTCTGAGTAGAGCACTTGCTTTGGGAGTCTCGTGTTGGACATGTGGACGATGTGGCCCATACACCGGAGTTGGTCGACTGTGGTCAGTGCTTTGATGCTGAGGATGTTGGCCTGATCGAGGACACCGACGTTGGTGCGTCTATTCTCCCAGTGGATTTGCAGCATTGAGATGTCTACTGTATATGGTCCACGCCTCTGAGCCATATAGGAGGACGGGTATCACTACTACCCTGTAGACCATAAGCTTGGTGCCAGATTTATGATCATGGTCTTCAAACACTCTTTTCCTCAGGCGACCAAAGGCTGCACTGGCACACTGGAGGAAGTGTTGGACATTGTTGTCAATGTCTTTCCTTGCGGATAGTAGGTTCCCGAGGTATGGAAAATGGTCCACGTTGTCCAAGGCTGCGCCGTGGATTTTGATGACTGGAGGGCACTGCTGTGAGGCGGGGTCAGGTTGGTGGAGGACCTTTATCTTACGGATATTTAGTGTAAGGCTCATGCTTTCATACGTCTCAGTGAAAATATTGACGATGGCTTAGAGTTCGGCCTCTGAGTATGCGCAGAAGCAAGTGTCATCCGATGACAGAGGATGGGATGGTCTTAGATCTAGCCTGGAGGCAACGATGGTGAACAGGTTCCTATTGATTCCACTCCAGCAGAGAGCTTGTTGAGCGTGAGTTGGAGCATTGCAGCGAGGAAAATCAAGAAGAGTGTTGGCGTGATGACGCAGCACTGCTTGACCCCGGTCCAGACGTGGATTGGGTCTGTGGTAGATCCGTTGATCAGGATCACGGCTTGCATGTTGTCGTGGAGCAGGCGGAAGATGGTGACAAACTTTTGGGGGCAGCCAAAACGGAGGAGGACACTCCATAGTCTCTCACAGTTGACAGTGTCAAAGGCCTTTGTGAGGTCAAAGAAGGCCATGTACAAGGGTTAGTGCTGTTCCTTGCATTTCTCTTGTAGTTGTCACGTGGTGAAGATCATGTTCATTGTACCCCTTAGTGGACGGAATCCACATTGTGACTCTGGGAGGAGCTCTTCAGCCACAAGGAGAAGGCGGTTGAGGAGGATTCTAGTGCTGACTTTCCCAGTGTCTGACAGCAGGGAGGTTCCGACAGAGCCGATCGCTGCACCGTCATCGTTGCCCAGGAACTCAGATGCTCCGATGTTGACATCACCGCCCTAAGCGAGACCCGGCGGCAAGGGAAGGCCAGCTCAAAGAACAAGGTGGTGGTTACACCCCCATGTGGTACCGGTGTGCAACGGCCACCCCATGTTAAAAGAACACACGCACAGGCATCTTCCACCCTTCAAAATAATGTTCGGGACCTGGAACGCCAGGACCCTCATGGACAATCCCAACAACTACTTGACTCCACGGACGCACTGACCGCTGCCATCCTGTCTGGGGCCCCATCAGTTCAACGGGGACCTAAACTTGCCGAACCAGGGCAGCAATCTCTGCTCACCCAGATTGCTGCAGATAATGAGGCTCTGCCTCGGGGGAGCTGCAGCATGTCAGCCTTTGCACCTATTGCCCTCTGCAACCCATCCAGAACAGAGTGCTGCCACCCATGCTGAGGTAATGCAGTCTGTAGCCGGCCCTTCTAGGGCCCGAGGTGGTCAGGGACCTCCTGCTAGGTCATCATGTGTGGCTGAGGATCGAAATCAGTAATTGACTACCATTGAGGAGGAGCAGTAGGTGTGGGAGGGGAGGGTGGGGGGGGGAGAAGGGAAGGGGTGATAAAGCATTCCATAAGACCATTTAAAGACCTGTGGTAAGGTGGCCACATCGTCTCATCTTGTTAAGATATGAACTGATATAACTAGTTGCACTTGTATGACCCAGCAAACAATTGCTTGATAGTCATCCAGAGATGGTTACCTTGTTGGAATGTGAGCTAATGTAAAATGTTGCACTTGGATGAACGAAGAAACAATTGTTTGCTAGTCGCCAGAGATGGCTGCCTTGTTGGAAAATGAACTGATGTCGATAGTTGCACTTGGATGTGGTTGAGAATGTTTGAAGGGGTCTTGTGGGTATGATTATTTGTTGCAGATGAAGGCGTTGTCTTGTGCTTGTTTTCAGCACACCATGGTTTACGTGTTCAATAAACAAAGTGTAGATTCTTCACGTTATTGTGCTGCGATTTATATACACAGAGGGTTGCAGGGTGGGGAGCGATGTGTTTAGTAGATGCCGAGGTGTGCAAGCTGGCAATTCGGTACGTCTTGACTCATTCACTGGAATCGATGGGCGATGAGTCTCTGACGAGCAGCTCTTCCAGCCGCAGCAGTGTAGGCTGCCTCCTCCTTGACTGAAGCTCATCGTCTTCCTCCTCATCATCATCATCCTCCTGAGGTGGGTCATCCAACCCTGGTGGTAATGGCTGGCCCCTCATAATGGCCAGTTTGTGGTGAACATGGAGACTCTATCAGGTGAGTACTGAAATATCCCTCATGAGTGGTCAAGGCAGTGGAATCGCTGCTTCAGAACCCCGATAGTTTGCTCTATAATGGTCCTGGTTGCGATATGGCTGCTGTTATAGAACTGCTCGGCAGGGGTGGTGGGATTGTGGAGGGGTGTCATCAGCCAGGTGGCAACACTATATCATTAGTCGATGAGGAGCCTTCATGTGGTGGCTGGAAGAGTTGTGGCTCTCCCACAGGATGAATGCATCGTGGCAGCTGCTAGGATATCGTGCAGTGACAGCGAGGATCATCTGCCTGTGATCGCAACCAGCTGAACGTTGGGGGAGTGGAATCCCTTGTGATTCCGATACACCTCTCCATTGCGAGGTGGGATCCTCAATGCCACATGCGTGCAATCAATGGCTCCCTGAAGCTTGGGGAAGCCCGCTATCCTGGCGAAGCCACGGGAGCGCTCATCCTGGTCTTCTCTGGACATGCTGAACTTGATATAATCCATTCGTTTGCTGTAGAGAGCATCGGTCACTTGGCGAATGCAGCAATGTACTGAAAACTGCGAGATGTTGCATATATCACCTGCAGGAAACTGGAAGGAGCCAGTAACATAGAAGTTAAGGGCGCTGTCACTTTCACTGCCACTGACAGCGAGGTCCTGGTGCCGATGTCAGCTGCCAGGTATGTCTGCAGGAGGTGGCAGAGCTCTGTGACCACCTCCTTGCAGAACCTCGGCCTTCTTCAGCACTGCTTCTCGGACATCTCAAGGTAAGAGTAATGCCCTGTGACTTTATGGCCTCCTGCCCTGCCGTTTGGGGTCTTTCCCCTGGTGAGCATCCACATTTGCCATAAGCCTTTGAATTCTTCGCTGCAGGTGTGCGACCACTTCCCCCATAACTTTACAGAGGTAACAGTGATATGCTGGTTCCAAAAGTAGCAGATTTTGAACCCAACAATGTCTCCGAGATGCTGGTACTGAAGCATAGGAAACAGTAGCCATTGGACGCCGGTATCTTCGAACTGTGCAAGCAGCCAACGCAGTAATGTAGCGAGCTCTGTGGACCAGCTGCAACTCCCGTTAATTAATGCCCCGGATTCGTTTCCACACCTTGTGCATGCCAACTTTTTCAGGTGTCATTGTGGGCCAACCGTTAAGTAAGGGGGAAAAAGTGAATTTGGTGAGACTGGCGAAGTGATGTCATAATTTCCATATCGTTAGCTGGCAGGATGTTAAATTTTAATGCCCTTAAAAAATAAAACCCAATTTCGCGGCAGGCGTCAAAAGCGTCTAGCTGCAGCGACAACCCACTGCCGCCCAATTAACGCCTAACGCCGGTGTTATCAACAGGTGTTGGCAACCGAATTTCGGCCCCCTAGTGCTCATTTCCTGCTTCTGCTCCACTGGCTGATAAGCCACCTCATTTTTTACTATGTTTCTCATGGCCTTCCTTTCTTCTCCTTTCTTACTTCATCATCATCAGTTGACTATCATTGGTGCTTCTAGAATCTCCTCCACACCTCTTCATTCATTATGCACGGTGGTATGGGGGGAACTTTCTGTCTCCCATACAAGTTGAGCATTGTATTTGATTCTAGGCCAATCCCTCTTTTTGTTTCCACATTTTGGTTCCCAGAATAATAATTCTGAAACCAGTTCCTTCTTTTGCTCTGAAGGAATGATAAACAAGTTTCAGCCTTCTATGCTTTATTACTGTTGCTATTCTTTCTAAATTTCCATATTGTATCTCATTGGGGATGTGGTCATTCCACCTGACAGCTAAGGCTTTTCTCCAACAGTCTTGCATAGGTGCCACCTAGTTTGCTAATAAATGTCCCAAATGTCAGCACTATATCTCAACACTGTATTTCTGAATATGTTGATCTTATGTTTCCTGTGCAAATCTATGCACTTCCAGACTCTATTCATTTGATTGCAAGCTGACCAAGCCTTACCTATTCTGGTGTTAATATCCTTTTCTGTTGTCCTAATCCATGATCCTCAATATGTGAAGTAATTCATAGGAATAGGAGTAGGCCATTCAGCCCCTCGAGTGGAATGCAATTAGATTATAGCTGATCTGTATCTTAACTCCATCTACTCTCCTTGGTTCCGTAACCTTTAATACCTTTGCCTAACAAAAATCAACTGACCTAATCTCAACAGCTTTTTGGGGGAGAGAGTTCCCGATTTCCATTAACCTTTGTGTGAAGAAGTGCTTCCTGACATCACATCTGAACAGCCTGGCTCTAATTTTAAGGTTGTGCCCCTTGTTCTGGACTCGCCCAACAGAGGAAATAGTTTAGAAACATAGAACATAGAAAATAGGTGCAGGAGTAGGCCATTCGGCCCTTCTAGCCTGCACCGCCATTCAATGAGTTCATGGCTGAACATTCAACTTCAGTACCCCATTCCTGCTTTCTCGCCATACCCCTTGATCCCCCTAGCAGTAAGGACCTCATCTAACTCCTTTTTGAATATATTCAGTGAATTGGCCTCAACAACTTTCTGTGGTAGAGAATTCCACAGGTTCACCACTCTCTGGGTGAAGAAGTTCCTCCGCATCTCGGTCCTAAATGGCTTACCCCTTATCCTTAGATTTCTCTCTATCTACACTATTAAAGCCTTTAATCAACCGAAACACCCCAGTTAGATCACTCTTTAACCTATATTTAACTGAATGCAACCTGTCCTCATAATTTAATCCATTTGTCCCTCGTATCATTCTGTTGAAACTGCGCTGCATCCCCTCCAAGGTCACTATGTCCTTCCTGAGGCAGGGTGCCCAGAATTGAACACAGTACTCCAGATGTGGTCTCACTAGAGCTCTGTACAACTGTAACATAACTTCCACCCTTTGTATCCCAACCCTCTTGAGGCATTCCTTTTAAATTATTTTTTCTCCTCTTCTTCCTTACTCAATGACCCCCTTGTCCATTATTTGATTCCCTTCCCCAATTCTCCATAACTATTCCACAACCATCCTGTTTCCAAGCCAGATTCAACAGTATACCTCCGCTAAAATCCTTCTCCTCTGCAACCCAGGCTCCTACCCTTACTGAACTGGCACACTGCCTCCCACTGGGAATCTTGTGCTGCACACAACACTGGTTTTATTCCACTCGTCACCCCAACTGTCTCATTCCCCAATCCGATGACTTTTCCATCTGCCTTGCTCCTCCTCAACCTCCTCATCATTTCACTCTCCGCCATACTCACACTCCAATTCCCCCCGCTCCCCGTGAGACTCCCTTCATCTTTCTCCCCCAACCTATCTAATTAACCGCCAGCCACTGTACCTCTCCAAACATCCCACAAAATATTCACTCACTCGCATACAAGGACCTGCACATCCACGGCTTCACCTTGGCAGAGCAAATCATCATTTTGACACCCTGAGCCTGATTGGATCCTGACTTATTCTGATGTCTCCTTCCTCTCCTTCTCAGTCAATGAAGCCGCCCCACCTGGCTTCATGTTCTACATGTCCCGTGCCCTGGCTCCTTCTCTATATTTGAACACCTCACCCTCGAGTGCCCCTCACAAGTCCACTTTAAGATCCCATTAATTGTCCGCCTTGGCTCAGTGGTAGCACTCTCGCCTCCTGAATTAAAGGTTGTGGATTGAATTCCCACTCCAGATTCTTGAGAACATAATCTAGGCTGTCACTTCAGTGCAGTACTGAGGGAGTGCTACACTGTTGGAGGTGCTGTCTTTGGGATGAGACATTAAACTGAGGTCCCATCTGCCCTCTCAAGCGGACGTAAAAGATCCCATGGCACTATTTCGAAAAAGAGCAGGGGAGTGCTCTCTGTTTCCTGGCCAATATTTATCCCTCAACCAACAGCGAAAAAACAGATAATCTGGTCATTATCACTTTACGTTTGTGGTGCCTTGATGTGTGCAAATTAGTTGCTGCGTTTCCTATACTACTTAATTAAAAAGTACTTAATTGGTTGTAAAGCGCTTGGAATCACCCGTAGATCGTGAAAGGAGCTTTACAAATGTAAGTCTTTCTTACTTTCTTTACTGCCCCCTTGAGATCCAATGCCTTCCTCACAGAGCTCTCTTCCCTTCAGTCGGGTCCCAGCATCTTCACGGAGCTATTCCTTATTCTCGGGTTTTAAACTTCACCCAAAATTCACCCTCCTCTGCCTCCATCAACTTTGCCCTACGCACTTCTCTCAACCTGGCCCTCCATATCAGCTCACCACCCACATATGGTCAGCCCTCAAGTTTATGATCAGACATGGTCTGGAGACCTTCAAAGGTACTATTCTTGAATAGGCTCTCTCCACTCTCTTCTTCATCTTCACTCTCCTATATGTGTCTGCCTGATTGTAGCTCCTGTCACTTTTCACCCTTGGAAAAAATGACCCCATCCCCAACTCATTCTCAAGCGGCCTCTCTAATTGTGACCTCTGACCTGTCACCTGTGTTGATAGCATTGTCCCTGTCGATTTCCTTCATAATCAACCCGCTGTCAGCTTTGAAGCTTTTGTTCCCTTCAGATCCCAGAAAACTTCCACACTTACTTCATGCCCCAGAAAAACATGTGCTTCCGAACCGTAGCTCGCACTTCATGTGCTGTGCCTGGGTGTTATAGCGGCAGCTCTGGCTCGACCGCCTAACGACATGCCAATGCTCCCTCTCCTTGGCGAAAACTGCTTATTACTCCAAAGTCAACATGAAGAGTAGAAATAACTTCAAGCTATTTACCACAAGGTGTCAGCCTTGGCTCAGTGGTAGTACTTTCACCTCTGAGTCAGAAAGCCAGAGATATGAGTACGTAATCTAGGCTGACACTCTAGTGCACTACTGAGGGAGAGCTGCACTGTCGGGGAAATGAGACATTAAACTGCGAGCCTTGTCTGCCTAACAGGTGGAAGATCCCATGGCACTATTTCAAAGAACAGAAAGGGGCCTAGAAGTTAGCACCATGAAATGGCATAAACTGGAGGCCGGCACTCTTCTGGTGGGGGCTACCACAGTGGCCGCCATTTTTGACAGGTTTTCAATGCTGCCATTTACTGATATCGATGAGAGTATTTTAATGAGGTGGAGCATGACGTCAATCAGTGTACAATGCCAATTTGAAGCCAGCTCATCCATTTTGGAGTTCTCCACTCGCATTACTTGCTGCCGCTAAAAGGTCTTTCAGCAATGTTAACAGCCATGAATGTAAAGTCCTTACTCTACAGCATGAAACCACACGAGGCACATTCCAAGGACAAGGTCATAGATAGGGAATAGATAGGCGTTTCTGCGGACGCAACCGAGACTCCAGGATGGTATGTTGCCTCCCTGGTGCAAGGGTCAAGGATGTCTCGGAGCGGGTGCAGGACATTCTGAAATGGGAGGGAGAACAGCCAGTTGTCGTGGTGCACATTGGTACCAACGACATAGGTAAAAAAAGGGATGAGGTCCTACGAAAAGAATTTAAGGAGCTAGGAGCTAAATTAAAAAGTAGGACCTCAAAAGTAGTAATCTCGGGATTGCTACCAGTGCCACGTGCTAGTCAGAGTAGGAATCGCAGGATAGCGCAGATGAATACATGGCTTGAGCAGTGGTGCAGCAGGGAGGGATTCAAATTCTTGGGGCATTGGAACCGGTTCTGGGGGAGGTGGGACCAGTACAAACCGGACGGTCTGCACCTGGGCAGGTCCGGAACCAATGTCCTAGGGGGAGTGTTTGCTAGTGCTGTTGGGGAGGAGTTAAACTAATATTGCAGGGGGATGGGAACCTATACAGGGAGACAGAGGGAGACAAAAAGGAGGCAAAAGCAAAAGACAGAAAGGAGATGAGGAAAAGTGGAGGGCAGAGAAACCCAAGGCAAAGAACAAAAAGGGCTACTGTACAGCAAAATTCTAAAAGGACAAAGGGTGTTAAAAAAGCAAGCCTGAAGGCTTTGTATCTTAATGCAAGGAGTATCCGCAATAAGGTGGATGAATTAATTGTGCAAATAGATGTTAACAAATATGATGTGATTGGGATTACGGAGACGTGGCTCCAGGATGATCAGGGCTGGGAACTCAACATCCAGGGGTATTCAACATTCAGGAAGGATAGAATAAAAGGAAAAGGAGGTGGGGTAGCATTGCTGGTTAAAGAGGAGATTAATGCAATAGTTAGGAAAGACATTAGCTTGGATGATGTGGACTCTATATGGGTAGAGCTGCAGAACACTAAAGGGCAAAAATCGTTAGTGGGAGTTGTGTACAGACCTCCAAACAGTAGTAGTGATGTTGGGGAGGGCATCAAACAGGAAATTAGGAGTGCATGCAATAAAGGTGCAGCAGTTATAATGGGTGACTTTAATATGCACATAGATTGGGCTAGCCAAACTGGAAGCAATACGGTGGAGGAGGATTTCCTGGAATGCATAAGGGATGGTTTTCTAGACCAATATGTCGAGGAACCAACTAGGGGGGAGGCCATCTTAGACTGGGTGTTGTGTAATGAGAGAGGATTAATTAGCAATCTCATTGTGCGAGGCCCCTTGGGGAAGAGTGACCATAATATGGTGGAATTCTGCATTAGGATGGAGAATGAAACAGTTAATTCAGAGACCATGGTCCAGAACTTAAAGAAGGGTAACTTTGAAGGTATGAGGCATGAATTGGCTAAGATAGATTGGCTGATGATACTTAAGGGGTTGACTGTGGATGGGCAATGGCAGACATTTAGAGAACGCATGGATGAATTACAACAATTGTACATTCCTGTCTGGCGTAAAAATAAAAAAGGGAAGGTGGCTCAACCGTGGCTATCTAGGGAAATCAGGGATAGTATTAAAGCCAAGGAAGTGGCATACAAATTGGCCAGAAATAGCAGCGAACCTGGGGACTGGGAGAAATTTAGAACTCAGCAGAGGAGGACAAAGGGTTTGATTAGGGTAGGGAAAATGGAGTACGAGAAGAAGCTTGCAGGGAACATTAAGGCGGATTGCAAAAGTTTCTATAGGTATGTAAAGAGAAAGAGGTTAGTAAAGACAAACGTAGGTCCCCTGCAGTCAGAATCAGGGGAAGTCATAACGGGGAACAAAGAAATGGCAGACCAATTGAACAAGTACTTTGGTTCAGTATTCACTAAGGAGGACACAAACAACCTTCCGGATATAAAAGTGGTCAGAGGGTCTATTAAGGAGGAGGAACTGAGGGAAATCTTTATTAGTCGGGAAATTGTGTTGGGGAAATTGATGGGATTGAAGGCCGATAAATCCCCAGGGCCTGATGGACTGCATCCCAGAGTACTTAAGGAGGTGGCCTTGGAAATAGCGGATGCATTGACAGTCATTTTCCAACATTCCATTGACTCTGGATCAGTTCCTTTCGAGTGGACGGTAGCCAATGTAACCCCACTTTTTAAAAAAGGAGGGAGAGAGAAAGCAGGGAATTATAGACCGGTCAGCCTGACCTCAGTAGTGGGTAAAATGATGGAATCAATTATTAAGGATGTCATAGCAGCGCATTTGGAAAATGGTGACATGATAGGTCCAAGTCAGCATGGATTTGTAAAAGGGAGATCATGCTTGACAAATCTTCTGGAATTTTTTGAGGATGTTTCCAATAAAGTGGACAAAGGAGTACCAGTTGATGTGGTATATTTGGACTTTCAGAAGGCTTTCGACAAGGTCCCACACAGGAGATTAATGTGCAAAGTTAAAGCACATGGGATTGGGGGTAGTGTGCTGACGTGGATTGAGAACTGGTTGTCAGACAGGAAGCAAAGAGTAGGAGTAAATGGGTACTTTTCGGAATGGCAGGCAGTGACTAGTGGGGTACCGCAGGGTTCTGTGCTGGGGCCCCAGCTGTTTACATTGTACATTAATGATTTAGACGAGGGGATTAAATGTAGTATCTCCAAATTTGCGGATGACACTAAGTTGGGTGGCAGTGTGAGCTGCGAGGAGGATGCTATGAGGCTACAGAGTGACTTGGATAGGTTAGGTGAGTGGGCAAATGCGTGGCAGATGAAGTATAATGTGGATAAATGTGAGGTTATCCACTTTGGTGGTAAAAACAGAGAGACAGACTATTATCTGAATGGTGACAGATTAGGAAAAGGGAAGGTGCAACGAGACCTGGGTGTCATGGTACATCAGTCATTGAAGGTTGGCATGCAGGTACAGCAGGCGGTTAAGAAAGCAAATGGCATGTTGGCCTTCATAGCGAGGGGATTTGAGTACAGGGGCAGGGAGGTGTTGCTACAGTTGTACAGGGCCTTGGTGAGGCCACACCTGGAGTATTGTGTACAGTTTTGGTCTCCTAACTTGAGGAAGGACATACTTGCTGTTGAGGGAGTGCAGCGAAGATTCACCAGACTGATTCCCGGGATGGTGGGACTGACCTATCAAGAAAGACTGAATCAACTGGGCTTGTATTCACTGGAGTTCAGAAGAGTGAGAGGGGACCTCATAGAAACGTTTAAAATTCTGACGGGTTTGGACAGGTTGGATGCAGGAAGAATGTTCCCAATGTTGGGGAAGTCCAGAACCAGGGGTCACAGTCTAAGGATAAGGGGTAAGCCATTTAGGACCGAGATAAGGAGAAACATCTTCACCCAGAGAGTGGTGAACCTGTGGAATTCTCTACCACAGGAAGTAGTTGAGGCCAATTCACTAAATATATTCAAAAGGGAGTTAGATGAAGTCCTTACTACTCGGGGGATCAAGGGGTATGGCGTGAAAGCAGGAAGTGGGTACTGAAGTTTCATGTTCAGCCATGAACTCGTTGAATGGCGGTGCAGGCTAGAAGGGCTGAATGGCCTGCTCCTGCACCTATTTTCTATGTTTCTATGTTTCTATGTTTCTATGTCACTCAGTGACTTTAACTCTTTATTCAGCACTCCAGAAAGGATGACCCTGTGTGGGACCGCACTTTAAATACATGAGTGATCAGGTAAGGAGTGTCTCCCACAAGTTCACCCCTTGTGGTCAAGGTGTGCATCTGTGTTGAGTGTATACAGTAATACAGTGGTGTTACATTGTAGTTACAAACATGACATCACCTTCCCCCCCTCAAAGTCTTATTGGGCTCATAGGTTTAGTCTTTCAGGTGGTCTGTGCTCCCTCGTGGAGCGCCGCAGTTGGGGCTCTAGTTGTTGCACACTGACGTGAGTGTCTGTCACCTGCAGTGATTCCGGCCTGTCCGGGCTGACCTCAGGAACTGTGCATTCCTCTGATTGCTTTGTTGCACATTCACTGGCGGTAGTGTGAACTCCATCTCATGGTCTTCTTCAGGTTCCTCCGTGTCATTGCTGAACCTTTTTCTTACTTGGTCCAGATGCTTATGGCATTTCTGGCCATTGTTGCGTTTTACCACGATGACCCTGATACGTCCTTACTATACAGTATAAATGCACATGAGGCCCATGCTTGAGAGAAGGTCAGTCTGTGACCTGTCCTTTATTCCTTAGCACTCAAGTGATGAAGGTGGGTGGAGCTTCCCCTTTTATACCTGAAGGTCCAGGTTAGGAGTGTCTCCCACCTAGTGGTCATTGTTCACACAGTGTACAACTTAGGTCAGATTATACATGGGTTACAATGCTGGTTGAATACATGACATCACCTCCCCCTCAAAGTCTTATTGGGATCACAGGTTGAGTCTCTCTGGTGGTTTACGCTCTCTTGTAGAGAGCCTGAGTTGGGGCTCTGGTTGTTGGGTGCTGGCCTGAGTGTCTGCTGTTTGTGGTGCCTCAGGCCTATCCAGACTGCCCACAGTGATTGGGCTCTCCTCCCTTTGGTTCCGGTGTTCGGTCACCTTTGGTGGAGTGAACTCTACATCGTGTTCTTCCTCTGCTTCTTCTATGGGGTTGCTGAACCTCCTTTTTGTTTGATCCATGTGTTTGCGGCATATTTGTCCATTGGTAAGTTTAACTACCAGAATCCTATTTCGCTCTTTGGCAATCACAGTGCCTGCGAGCCATTTGGGCCCTGCAGCGTAGTTGAGGACAAAAACAGGATAATTTACATCAATACATCGTGCCCTCGCATTCCTGTCATGGTAGTCATATTGTGGCTGGCATCTGCTCTGGACAATTTCTTTCATGGTGGGGTGTATAAGGGATAACCGGGTTTTGAGCGTCCTTTTCATTAGCAGCTCTGCGGGTGGAACCCCTGTGAGCGAGTGTGGTCGGGATCTATAGGCCAACAGGAGGCGTGATAAGCGAGTTTGTAGGGAACCCTCTTGGATTCTGAGCATCCCCTGTTTGATTATCTGCACTGCTCGTTCTGCTTGGCCGTTTGAGGCCGGCTTGAACGGTGCCTTTCTGACATGGTTAATTCCATTGCCTGCCATGAAGTCCTGGAATTCAGTGCTTGTGAAGCACGGGCCATTGTTGCTGACCAAGACGTCCGGTAGACCATGGGCGACGAACATTGCCCGTAGACTTTCTACCGTGGCAGAGGCTGTGCTTGAATTTAAAATGACACACTCGATCCATTTGGAGTAGGCGTCTACTACAACCAAAAACATTTTTCCCATGAAAGGATCTACGTAGTCCACATGGATGCGTGACCAATGCTTGGCGGGCTATGGCCAGGGGCTAAGGGGGGCTTCCCTCGGCGCATTGCCCAGCTGGGCACACGTGTTGCACCTGCGAACACAAAGTTCCAGATCTGCATCTATCCCTGGCCATCAAACGTCATCATGACAATGCCCGGGTGCTCATTGTGGAGTTCTCTGATGAATACCTCTCTGCCCATCTGAGGCATGACTACGCGGTTTCCCCACAGTAGGCAATCGGCCTGAATCGAGAGTTCATCCCTGCGCCTGTGAAATGGTTTAAATTCCTCAGGGCATGCCCTGTACGTGGCTGCTCAGTCCCCATTCAGGACACATTTCTTGACTAGAGACAATAGCGAGTCTCTATTTGTCCAGACTTTAATCTGACGGGCTGTCACGGGTGAGCCTTCGCTTCCGAAAGCTTCAACAGCCATGACCATCTCAGCACCATGCTCGATAGCCCCCTCAGTGGTGGCTAGTGGGAGCCTGCTGAGTGCATCGACGCAGTTTTCGGTGCCCGGTCTGTGCCGAATGATATAGTCATAGGCGGCTAACGTGAGTGCCCATCTCTGTATGCGGGCCGATGCGTTTGCATTTATGGCCTTGTTGTCGGCCAAAAGGGATGTTAGGGGTTTGTGATCTGTCTCCAGCTCATATTTCCTGCCAAACAGGTACTGGTGCATTTTCTTTACAGCATATACACATGTGAGCGCCTCCTTTTCTACCATCCCGTAGCCCCTTTCTGCCTGGGACAGACTCCTGGAGGCATAAGCTATCGGATGTAACTGACCCTTGACATTGACATGCTGCAACACACACCCGACACCATAGGACGACGCATCGCATGTTAACACAAGTTTCTTACATGGGTCATATAGCGTTAACAGATTGTTGGAACATAACAAATTGCGTGCTCTATTAAAAGCTCTTTCCTGGCTGTCCCCTCAGACCTTTGCGTAGGAGCACTCGTAGCGGCTCTAGCAGCATGTTCAATTTGGGAAGAAAGTTACCAAAATAGTTCAGGAACTCCAGGAACGAACGCAGCTCCGTCGTGTTACGGGGTCTGGGTGCTCTCTGGATCGCTTCCGTTTTGGATGCAGTAGGGCTGATCCCGTCTGCTGCTACCCTCTTCCCCAGGAATTCTACCGCTGGAGCTAGGAAGACGCACTTCGCCTTCTTCAGTCACAGCCCTACCCGGTCCAGTCTGAGTAGCACCTCCTCCAGGTTGTGGAGGTGTTCTTCAGTATCGTAACCCGTGATGAGGATGTCGTCCTGAAAAACCACCGTCCCTGGAATCGACTTGAGGAGACTTTCCATATTTCGTTGGAAGATCGCGGCGGCCGAACGAATCCTGAACGGACATCTGTTGTACTCAAACAACCCCTTGTGTGTCGTGATGGTGGTCAGCTTCTTCGACTCACTCGCCAGCTCCTGTGTCATGTAAGCTGAGGTCAGGTCCAATTTTGAAAAAAGTTTGCCACCGGATAGCGTCTCAAAGAGGTCCTCTGCTCTCGGTAGCGGGTACTGATCTTGGAGTGACACCCGATTGATGGTGGCCTTGTAATCACCACATATCCTGACCGACCCATCCGCCTTGAGCACCGGCACGATCGGGCTCGCCCAGTCACTGAATTCGACTGGCGAGATGATGCCTTCCCTCAGCAGGCGGTACAATTCGCCTCTATCTTTTCCCGCATCACGTACGGCACCGCTCTGGCCTTGTGGTGTACTGGCCTGGCGTCCGGGTTTTTGTGAATCACTACCTTGGCCCCCATGAAAGTGCCGATGCCGGGTTGAAATAATGAGTCAAATTTGTCCAGGATCTGTGAGCATGATACTCGCTCTACAGAGGAAATTGCATTGACATCGCCCCATTTCCAGTTCATGACAGCAAGCCAACTCCTCCCCAGCAGTGCGGGACCGTCCCCTGGGACAATCCAGAGTGGCAACGTGTTCTCTGAATCTTTGTGGGTCACGACTACCGTGGCACTGCCTAGCACCGGAATGATCTGCTTTGTGTAAGTTCGTAGCTGTGCGTCAATCAGCGATAATTTTGGCCTCCTGGCCTTGGACGCCCACAACTTTTTGAACTGTTTGATACCCATCAGGGACTGGCTGAACCCTGTGTCTAACTCCATTGATACTGGGATGCCATTGAGGAGCACTTTCATCATTATCGGTGGCGTCCTGGTGTATGAACTGTTTTCGTGCTCCACATGAACTCGCTGAACTTCAGCTTCCAGCGATTTCCCCCAGTGTCCATTTCTGCAATTTCTGCAGGTATTTTGCTCATCTCTGCAAACTCTGGCTGAGTGTGTGCCTCCACGCCTCCAACATGAGCTGCGGTTTGAAACAAAAGGTCCCTTGCCAGTCGATCGTCCCTGACTGCCTCTGTGACTGTCCTTGAATGCGCCATTAACAGGTGTTGATGGCCCCATTACTGGCCGCATTGTCCCTTGCAAGGCATGAATCGCCGTTCAGCTTGCCATTGTCTCTGTCGAACTCCCCCTCTGGGTTCGACTACATGTTGGGGCATGCCCGACTGCCCTTGTCTGCCTGGAGAACTGTGTGCTGCTTTAACAATGTTGAATCTCTGTCCCAACCATTCCTTAACAGAGTACCTCTCGTCTGTTCTGCTAGTGGCCATGCACGCGTGGTTTAAATCCCAGTTTCTCGTCGCCATTGATATATCCTTACTACACAGTATAATTGCACACGAGGCCCATGCTTGAGAGAAGGTCAGTCTGTGACCTGTCCTTTATTCCTTAGCACTCAAGTGATGAAGGTGGGTGGAGCTTCCCCTTTTATACCTGAAGGTCCAGGTTAGGAGTGTCACCCACCTAGTGGTCATTGTTCTCACAGTGTACAAATTAGGTCAGATTATACATGGGTTACAATGCTGGTTGATTACATGACAGACCCTATGCCCTTCATTGTCAATTACGGTACCCTCGAGCCATTTGGGCCGCATGGCGTGATTGAGGGCGAATACAGGATAATTTATTTCTATACAGCTCCCCCTCGAATTACGGTCATGGTACTCGTTTTGTACCTTATGCTTGCCCTCAACTATGTTGGTTTGGACTGGGTGGATGAGGGACAACCAAGTTTTAAGTGTCCGTTTCATGAGTAACTCTGCAGGCGGGACCCCCGTGAGCGAGTGTGGGCGGGACCTATAGGCCAGCAGGAGGCGCGATATGCGGCATTGTAGGGAGGGTCCTTGAATCCTGAGCATCCCTTGCTTAACGATTTGGACTGCACGTTCCACCTGGCCATTGGAGGCCGGCTTGAACGGCACAGTCCTGACGTGGTTGATGCCATTGCCTGACATAAACTCCCAGAATTCATAGCTCGTGAAACACAGGTCATTATCACTAACCAGGATGTCCGGCAAGCCATGGATAGTGAAGATCGCACGTAGGCTTTCCACGGTGGTGGATGACATGCATGAATTCAGGATGATGCACTCGATCCATTTTGAGTACGCATCTACAACAATAAGGAACATCTTCCCCATGAACGGGCCCACGTAGTCAACATGAATGTGTGACCATGGCTTGGTGGGCCAGGGCCACGGGCTGAGCGGGGCCTCCCTGGGGGCATTACCCAGCTGGGCACATGTCGTGCACCTGTGAACACAGTGTTCCAGGTCTGAATCAATTCCAGGCCACCAAACGTGTGACCGGGCAATGGCCTTCATCAGCACAATGCCTGGGTGCCCGCTGTGGAGTTCCCGGATGAATGCCTCCCTGCCCTTCTGGGGCATAACTACCCGGCTGCCCCATAGTGGGCAGTCAGCTTGGATGGAGAGCTCATCCATCCGTCTGTGGAATGGTCTGACCTCCTCAGGGCATGCTCCGTGTGCGGGCACCCAATCCCCAGTCAGGACACATTTTTTAATCAGGGATAGGAGGGGATCCCTGTTTGTCCAGATATTGATCTGGCGGGCTGTGATAGGGGATCTGCACTGTTGAAGCATCGACAGCCATGACCATCTCAGCGCTTTGCTCAGCTGCTCCCTCGGTGGTGGCCAGTGGGAGCCTGCTGAGCGCGTCAGCGCAATTTTCAGTGCCGGGCCAGTGCCGGATGGAGTAGTCATAGGCCGCTAGCATGAGAGCCCATCGTTGTATGTGAGCAGATGCGTTGGCATTGACAGCCTTGCTGTCTGACAACAGGAATGTGAGCGGCTTATGGTCCGTCTCTAATTCAAACTTCCTACAAAAGAGGTACTGATGCATTTTCTTTACACCATAGACACATGTGAGCGCTTCCTTCTCAACCATCCCATAGCCCCGTTCTGCTTGAGAGAGCAACCTGGAGGCATAATCCACAGATTGTAGCTGACCCCCAGCATTACGCTGCTGCAACACGCACCCAACCCCATAGGACGATGTATCACATGTCAGAACTAAACTTTTGCAAGGGTCGTACAGGGTCAACAGCTTGTTTGAACACAGTAGTTTTCGCGCCCGATCAAAATCCCGTTCCTGACCGTCCCCCCAAAACCAATCGCAACCCTTATGCAGCAGCACGTGTTGCGGCTCCAATAATGTGCTCAAGTTTGGCAAAAAATTCCCGAAATAGTTCAACAGTCCCAGGAATGAATGCAACTCCGATGTGTTGCAGGGCCTGGGTGCTCGTCGAATTGCCTCTGTTTTGGATTCTGTGGGCCAAATCCCATCTGCAGCAACCCTCCTGCCCAGAAACTCAACCTCAGGAGCTAAGAACATGCATTTAGACTTCTTGAGTCGCAGGCCTACCCGGTCCAGTCGGCGTAGCACCTCCTCCAGGTTGTGGAGGTGTTCCTCGGTGTCTCGACCCATGATGAGGATGTCGTCCTGGAATACGATCGTTCCAGGAATGGATTTAAGCAGGCTTTCCATGTTGTGTTGAAAAATCGCGGTCGCTGATCGAATGCCAAACGGGCACCTGCTATACGCAAATAGTCCCTTGTGCGTGGTGATGGTGGTCAGTAGTTTAGATTCGTTGGCCAATTCCTGGGTCATATTGGCTGAATTGAGGTCCAACTTGGTGAACAGTTTGTCGCCTGCCAATGTGGCGAAGAGGTCCTCTGCTCTTGGGAGCGGGTATTGGTCTTGTGAGAACACCCGATTGATGGTGGCCTTGTAGTCGCCACAGATCCTGACAGAGCGAACCGCTTTAAGAACGGGGACAATGGGGCTCGCCCAGTCGCTGAATTCAACAGGCGAGATGAAGCCCTCTTGCAATAGCCGGTCTAATTTGCTCTCGATTTTATCCCGCATCACATACAGCACCCATCTGGCTTTGTGGTGCACTGGCCTGGTGTCTGGGGTGATGTGTATCACTACTTTAGTGCCTTTGAAAGTCCCGACGCCGGTTGGAAAAGTGACTCGAATTGTTGTGGGACTTGTGAGCACGAACTTCGCTCCACCGAGGACATTGCGTGAACATCCCCCTATTTCCAGTTCATCTCGGCTAACCAGCTCCTCCTCAACAGTGCGGGACCATTGCCTGGGACAATCCAGAGCAGCAGCCAGTTCACTAAGCCATCGTGCGTGACAGCCAACATTGCACTGCTTAGCACCGGAATGATTTCTTTGTGTCTCGATACATTCTAGTTTGGGTCTACTGGCTTTGTGTGGCCATAGCTTCTCGAATTGTTGAACGCCCATGAGTGACTGGCTGGCCACCGTGTCCATCTCCATTCGTACTTGGTTACCATTCAATAAAACCCTCATCATCATTGGTGGCGCTTTCGTATATGAACTGTGAATATTCGCCACATGGACCCGCTGAACCTCGGCATCCATCAATTTGCCCCAAAAGTCATCTTGCCTCACAGAACCCTCTTCTGGTCCACCTGCCTCATATATCAGTCTGGTTGTAGGCTTTCTGTACATACAAGCTAAATGGCCACTGAGGTTGCAGTTTCTGCAGACAAACTTTTGGAAACTGCAAGATCTGGCTGAGTGTTTCCCCCAAACCTCCAGCATGAGTTAAAGTTTCCATTGTTGGGGACAAAAGGGCTGTGGCCAGGAATTCCATGCTGACTGTCCCTCTTAAGTACCCTATTAATAGGTGTCAATGGCCCCATCCCGGGCCGCATTGTCCACTGTGATGGCGTGAACGTCCGTTCAGCCTGCCATTGTCTCTGTTGAGGTCCTACTCTGGGGTCTATTACTGCATATGAATGTCGGACTGCCCCTGCCTGCCCATGGGTCTCTGAATAGCATTGAGGACGTTGACTCCCTGATCCATCGCCACATTGGAGGCAGAATTGCATGCGTAAATCATTTTCGTCTCTTCCTCTCCCACCATGAAAGTCTGAGCCAACAACACCGCCGCTTCCAAGGTCAAGTCCTTGGTCTCAATTAACTTGCGCAAAATCCCCGCATGACCGATACCCTCGATAAAGAAGTCCCTTAGCATCTCCCCCATGCAGGCGTCTGTGAACTTACAGAGGCTGGCCAAGCGCCTGAGGTCTGCTACAAAGTCCGGTCTGCTCTGTCCTTCACAACGTCAGTGGGTGTAGAATCTGTGTCGAGCCATGTGTATGCTGCTCGCCAGCTTGAGCTGCTCCCAAATCAACTTGCTAGGCTCTTCAAAGGTTTTGTCCAACAGCTTTTCGGGTGCCAGTAAGTCCTTCATGAGCGCATAAGTCTTTGGCCCGCAGCTGGTCAAAAGATGAGCCCAACGCTTGTCGGCTGCTGCATCCCCCAGCCAGTATTTCATGACAAAGCTCTGCTGAAGCCTCTCAACAAAATTGTCAGTCTTCCCCAACACAGTACTGTTCACCTCTGCTACCAGTGGACATTCTCATGGGTCGTGAATTCCCGTTTCTCATCGCCAATGTAAAGTCCTTACTCTACAGCATGAAACCACACGAGGCACATTCCAGGGACAAGGCCACTCAGTGACCTTAACTCTTTATTCAGCACTCCAGAAGTGATGACCCTGCGTGGGACCTCCCTTTAAATACCTGAGTGATCAGGTAAGGAGTGTCTCCCACAAGTTCACCCCCTGTGGTCAAGGTAATACAGTAGTGTTACATTGTCGTTAGAAACATGACAGTGAGGAGTCTGGCAGGATTATGATGGATGCCGGAACTTCAAGCACCTCCTTTGCCAAGGTTCTTCTTTTAAACTTTATTTTTTGCTTATCAGTGGCAATGAGTGCGGTGGTGGGGGGTTTGTATTTTCTGTTATCTTTCGGAGGGGCCTATAGTGTTTGCGAGTCAGTAACTCAATGGGTGAACTCCATTGCAATGATTGAAGATGACCTCTGATAACATTTCTTTTATCTGCATTCATGTCATCAACAAACAAAAAAATCGATAAATATCGGGTAGCAGCTAATATTTTTGGAGCATGTGTGGCAACAGTTCAGGCCCTCCTGCCTTCCCTGCTTCCCTACACTGCGAGGAGGAGACCGAGGCTATCTTTGGCCTCCTTCTGACATTAGCGCTGCGAAGAGTGCGTTGCACTAGCAAATCGGTGCCATGTTGATGATAATGAGCAGGCAGTACCAAAATGCCAGAACTGCTGACGCTCTCTCAGCCAGCGGCCAATATCCTTTGCTGCCAATGTTAAAGGCAGGTTTCCAGTGTTCCTCAGTTTCTAGGCTAGGGAATTCTCCTGGTATCCTGGACAATATTTATCCCTCGATCAACATGACTAAAAACAGATTATTTCCTCATTTATCTCATTCTGTTTGTGGGACTTTGCTGTGTGCAAAATAGTGACTGCACTTCAAAAGTGCTTCTTTGGCTGTAAAACTTTTCAGGACTTCCTGAGGTTGGCAAAGGTGCTATTATAAATGCAATGTCTTTCTTTCACAAATTTTGAAATAACTCGAAAGCATTCAAATTGTATTACAGGGTAACGTAGATGCTGTAATGCTTCATGTCTGGGTTCATGAAACAGCAAAAAACTCCAACCTTATCTCGAAATAATTTACCATCAATTCCTAGGCAATGCTGTAACCCAGGATACCATATATAGTTTTCTATTTGAGTTAACACAGTCTCCTCACAGGCTGTGTCTCTTTAAAAAAGATGTCACTCTGATCAGCTTGGTGCCTTCCAATTCTGATTATTTTAGATCGCAGCCTTGCTATCTGTGCTTTGTCAACATGGGAAATTTCAGGCTTTCATAGTGAATTTTATTTATGCCATGACGTCTGAAACTCTTGATTGGTGGGAGGCTGCTGTTAAAGTGTGAGTGGAGATGACTGCCTGTTGTTTGCTCGACTGTGATTGGTGAGGACAGCAGGTTGCCTGCGATACTCTGCTCTATAAATGCTCCTCCATTCTAACATTATCTTGTTCAATTTACAGTGGACCCCAGGCTTAGGCAGCACTATAGTCCTTCGACTGAACTGCATCCTCACAACATCCACTCTCATAGATCAGTCAGTTCAGTGGACGTTTTACTCCTGACTATCTTTAAACATAACGTTAGCAGCACAGCAGCACAGCAGCACAGCTAAACACCTTATGTGCTATTTTGACTGTACATCAGGGTAAGTAAAAACATTGCTTGGATTAGTCTTTTACTGAGATCATCAATAATATTAGTAATAGTATATTAGTAATGATAGCATTAGTAATAGTAATAGTTCTAGTTACAATAATTATGTAACAATAATAGTATTAGTAATAGTGTATTAGTAGTACTTGTAAGTATTAGTATTGCATTCATTTATAGTTATAGTAAACTATGATGTTGTCCCTTTTTAATTTCTGCTAGTATTTGTATTTTATATCAGAATGAATTACCTGTTGATGTGTTTTACCCCATTTTTTTTGTAGAAAATGAATCATGAGCTCTCTTTGGAAAACAAATAATTCTTCCAACCACAGCCTGTCTCCTTTGGCTTCTCTCGGGGTTGGAAATGCCTCTCACAGGCAGATCTCCCACCAAGAGGTGCTGGTTGCGACCGTACTGACCACGGTGGACCTGGTGACACTGCTGGGGAACATGATGGTGCTTATCTGCCCTGCTTTGGAGAAGAGACTGAGAACAGTGACTTACATGTTCATCCTGTCCCTGGCGACAGCAGACCTACTGTTGGCGTGTCTGGTCATGCCCTTTAGGTAAGTGCAAGTATGGAGAGTTAATGTTAATACCAACATCGATTCCTTTGGGCAGAGGGTAATTTTAAAAGATTCATGCAGCACAGCAGCAGGCCATTGGTCCCATCATGTCTGTGCCGCCTCTTTGAAAGAGCTATCCAGTTAGTCCCACACCCCAACTCTCAGCTCATAACCCTGCAATTTTTTTTCTTTTCAAGTATATATCTAATTCCTTTTTGGAAGTTACTATTGAACCTGCTTTCATCACCATTTCAGCCACTGCATTCCAGATCAGAACATTTCACTGAAAGAAAAAGAAAGGCTTGGATTTATGTAGCGCCTTTCACGACCACCGGATGCTTCAAAGCGCTTTACAACCAATAAGTGTAGTCATTGTTGTAATTTGGGAAACGCGGCAGCCAATTTGTGCACAAGCATGCTCCCACATCAGCAATGTGATAATAAGCAGATAATCTGTTTTTGTTATGTTGACTGTGTAAAAATTATTTCTCTTCATCTACCTTCTGGTTCTTTTTCCAATTATCTGAATCCTGTGTCCTCTGGTTACTGACCCTCCTGCCAGTCTTGTTATTTACTCAAAATCCTTCCTAATTTTGAACACCCCATATTAAAGGCATCTGTTTATTTTTGCTCAGCATCATCTACGAGGTGACTGGAATCTGGATGTTTGGCCGTATGTTCTGCAAGGCGTGGATCTCCTTCGATGTGATGTTTTGCACAGCCTCCATTGTCACACTCTGTTTCATCAGCTTGGACCGTTACTGCTCTGTGGCTACTCCTTATCACTACCCTAAGCGTATGTCCCACGGAAGGTAAGGATCACCAGACCTCATGCTTTGACACTAGAAACAGGCATTCAGTCACAAAATCTCTTCCCACTTAACAAAAGCAGAACTGGGAATCAACAGGCTCCCCATTTAATGAGTAAGTAATATTTAGATTGTTCTGTCAAAATAGGTTCTTGTATTTATATAGATCCTTATCACTGTTGAAATATCTCTAAGCTCTTCACGTAAAATGAGCAACTTTTTTTTGGAATCAATGACTTGTGACAAACATGGTCTGCACACTGGCAACAAATAGTTTTTGTGTGGTGTAATTGAGGGCAGCCATGGCTCAGTGGGTAGGACACTTACCTTTGAACCAAAAGATCGTGGCTCAAGTCCTACTCCAGAGACTGGTGCACATAATCCAGGCTGACACTCCTGTGCAGTACAGAGGGAGGTCCTGCACTGTTGGAAATGCCATTTTTTCAGATTATCGGCTCACAATCACATTGCTGTTTGTGGCACTGGAAGTGCCAGCTTGGATTATGTGAGGAATTAAATCTTCGAGTGAGACTGGAACCCACGACCTCTGACCCAAAGCTGAGAGAGCTACCAACAGAACCAATGTGGATATAAAAAAACTCTTTTGTACTGTAGTGGAGTATTTAAAATAAACACTCAACACCAGGTCTGGGTTCGAAGATTCAAGTAGTCCAGTGGGAAGACTGCCTGCTCTCTGTCTGTAGCCAAGCTTCTCCTATGATACAAAGTTCCAAGCAATCTTTTATACACTTAAAGATGTATGTCAGCCTCGTGCACGATCCCCCTACACCATTTAACTGGCCCAAAGTCAGCTTGCACAATTGCTGATTGACTAATTCCCTTTCGCGTCACACAGTCATTCGCCTATGTTTCATACCAGATGGAGTTTCTCCAATGTGTTACTTCTGACCCCTTGCCCTGTTTAACTGCCCCTCTGGGCATCCTGTGGTTCAACAGTTTGGCTATTTGTGATTGTCCTCAAGTTACACAGCTTGCAACAGTTAATTATTCTGACTTGTTATTCTTAGCGTTATCTCTTCTGCCCGTTAAACAACTTAGAAAGCTAACCACTACAAAAGCCTATTTAGCTCTTTTTAGTCCTGAGACCCATCTTTAACTCTTTAATTATAGCAGAGCTCAAAAGCCCCACTTCAGTCCCCCCTTTTGGTTCTTGGCTACCCAGCCCAAGATTACCAACCTAATTCTACTTCATCCTATGTCCTCTGCTCCGTTCTGTGGTGATCAGCCACGCAGTTTGGGAGACTCAGGACGTGACCTACGTCTCAAAGTATTTCAAGGTACTCGGCTAACAACTTTCACTGTTCCATAATTAAAGCTTTTCCTTTCCTTCTCCATTGCCTCTTTCTGCATGCCATGCATAACCCAATTCCCCATCCGACATCTAGCCTTAACTGTAAGACCACCAATACGTGAAAGGCTATACGAATCCATGGATGGATATGTTCCCACCATTGAATGTCTCAATGTCCTTCGAATGCTGTATGGAATCTTCCGGAATCTCATGATAATGTTGTATACTTTTCTCAGTGTCCTTTTTCAATTGCGTCAAATGTTCTTCAAGACAGGGAATGTCTTGCCAACTTGGTATCTCATATTGTTTCATTTCATCATCCCATCTCAAGATGTTTAAAGTGATGTTCTCGACATATTCCTCTCTTTGTGGGAATAGGTATTGATGGCCTATTTTGACCATAGCTTTAGGCATAAAACAGAAATTAGGTTGTGGGATCGCATATTCAGCACTACCATATTTGTACTTAGTTTCTTTGGTGGATATGCATTATGTCCCATCATCCCGGGCTGCCACCTCAGTCCCTCCATGACTAAGGAGACTAATCTCCAACGTGCAATTAACCATCTGAGTGAACCCGCATGTTGTGCATTGCCCTCCTTCCATGGGGTGCATGTACACTACCACATCCAAATATTGAATGCAACCATTGATGTGCACCCCTTGGAATGTGCCATTTAGTTTTACCGCATAAGGGGTCGTATCATGAAATCGTACCCGGGATTGGCCTTGTATTTTGCCTATGTTCTGTACTACCGACAGAGGTTCGGCATCCGTACCCTCTATCTGTGGGATAGCTCGAACCATACCTATCAATATCAATTCTCTGGTAATACAATTACTTGAGGACAAGAACGCTTGTGTCGTCTTACGAACATCACAGAGGGTAATACCATCCTCAGTCCATTTGGACGGCTGCTCATTACTTATCCAATTGGGTATTTTTCCATGTTTCATCTGGTTTACATTGTATCGGATGTTCCCTTGTAATCATGTGCCATGCATTGCACATACAAGTTCTTTATGTGTTTCTTGGGTTAGATCATTTAGTCACACACTTATCTTATTGATAGTTTGGGCATGAGGCTCTCGGATTCCCTTGACTTGCAGCATTTGTCTGGCAACCTCCTCCCCTGTTTCTGACATAGAAAAAACATAGAAAATAGCTGCAGGAGTAGGCCATTCGGCCCTTCTAGCCTGCACCGCCATTCAATGAGTTAATGGCTGAACATGCAACTTCAGTACCCCATTCCTGCTTTCTCGCCATACCCCTTGATCCCCCTAGTAGTAAGGACTTCATCTAACTCCTTTTTGAATATATTTAGTGAATTGGCCTCAACAACTTTCTGAGAATTCCACAGGTTCACCACTCTCTGGATGAAGAAGTTTCTCCTCATCTCGGTCCTAAATGGCTTACCTCTTATCCTTAGACTGTGATCCCTGGTTCTGTACTTCCCCAACATTGGGAACATTCTTCCTGCATCGAACCTGTCTAAACCCATCAGAATTTTAAACGTTTCTATGAGGTCTCCTCTCATTCTTCTGAACTCCAGTGAATAAAAGCCCAGTTGATCCAGTCTTTCTTGATAGGTCAGTCCCGCCATCACGGGAATCAGTCTGGTGAACCTTCGCTGCACTCCCTCAATAGCAAGAATGCCCTTCCTCAGGTTAGGAGACCAAAACTGTACACATACTCCAGGTATGGCCTCACCAAGGCCCTGTACAACTGTAGTAACACCTCCCTGCCTCTGTACTCAAATCCCCTCGCTATGAAGGCTAACATGCCATTTGCTTTCTTAACCGCCTGCTGTACCTGCATGCCAACCTTCAATGACTGATGTACCATGACACCCAGGTCTCGCTGCATCACCCCTTTTCCTAATCTGTCACAATTAGGATAATAGTCTGTCTCTCTGTTTTTACCACCAAAGTGGATAACCTCACATTTAACCACATTATACTTCATCTGCCATGCATTTGCCCACTCACCTAACCTATCCAAGTCGCTCTGCAGCCTCATAGCATCCTCCTCGCAGCTCACACTGCCACCCAACTTAGTGTCATCCGCAAATTTGGAGATACTACATTTAATCCCCTCGTCTAAATCATTAATGTACAATGTAAACAGCTGGGGCCCCAGCACAGAACCTTGCGGTACCCCACTTTTCACTGCCTGCCATTCTGAAAAGTACCCATTTACTCCTACTCTTTGCTTCCTGTCTGACAACCAGTTCTCAATCCATGTCAGCACACTACCCCCAATCCCATGTGCTTTAACTTTGCACATTAATCTCTTGTGTGGGACCTTGTCGAAAGCCTTCTGAAAGTCCAAATCTACCACATCGACTGGTTCTCCCTTGTCCACTCTACTGGAAACATCCTCAAAAAATTCCAGAAGATTTGTCAAGCATGATTTTCCTTTCACAAATCCATGCTGACTTGGAACTATCATGTCACCTCTTTCCAAATGCGCTGCTATGACATCCTTAATAATTGATTCCATCATTTTACCCACTACCGATGTCAGGCTGACCGGTCTATAATACCCTGTTTTCTCTCTCCCTCCTTTTTTAAAAAGTGGGGTTACATTGGCTACCCTCCACTCGATAGGAACTGATCCAGAGTCAATGGAATGTTGGAAAATGACTGTCAATGCATCCGCTATTTCCAAGGCCACCTCCTTAAGTACTCTGGGATGCAGTCCATCAGGCCCCGGGGATTTATCGGCCTTCAAATCCCATCAATTTCTCCAACACAATTTCCCGACTAATAAGGATTTCCCTCAGTTCCTCCTCCTTACTAGACTCTCTGAGCCCTTTTATATCCGGAAGGTTGTTTGTGTACTCCTTAGTGAATACTGAACCAAAGTACTTGTTCAATTGGTCTGCCATTTCTTTGTTCCCCGTTATGACTTCCCCTGATTCTGACTGCAGGGGACCTACATTTGTCTTTACTAACCTTTTTCTCTTTACATATCTATAGAAACTTTTGCAGTCCGTCATAATGTTCCCTGCAAGCTTCTTCTCGTACTCCATTTTCCCTGCCCTTATCAAACCCTTTGTCCTCCTCTACTGAGTTCTAAATTTCTCCCAGTCCCTGGGTTCTCTGCTATTTTTGGCCAATTTGTATGCCACTTCCTTGGCTTTAATACTATCCCTGATTTCTCTTGATAGCCACGGTTGAGCCACCTTCCCTTTTTTATTTTTACGCCAGACAGGAATGTGCAATTGTTGTACAGTTGCGAAGTCAGATTGTTTCTTTTTAGTAAAAGGGTTCTCAAACGTTGGGCTAAGTCTTGAACTTCTTGGTCTATACTGGAACATTTCAAATGTGTTAACAGCTGCCAACAGATTGCATACCGATCGTGTGTGTCAGTTGTTGTTAGACAATAGATAACATGAAAACCACACATAGTCTCGTGGTTCATTGTCGGACTATCTTGATCATATGTACTATAAGTATCACTTCAGCATCTAGCCGTTGTGACCCTCTGTTCCCCATTTCGCTTAATGCCCATTGTACTTGGTCCTCAATTAACTATCCAAATTCATTATATCTTCCCTTGGCAGTTACACTTTTAACTCCTTTCTTATAGTGATATTTACTTGCCTACGCAAATAATTACTTAATGACACCCGCGTCCCAAGTCTCACAGTTTGGACTGGGGTAAACCAAAATGTTCCTGTCGCAATGAGACAAGTCAGGTTGGTACCATTCTTGTCAAGTATGATTATGCCCATCACTCTCCCTGAATTCAGTGCAGGTTGTCCTGGCCCTCTGCCAAAATCCCTTGATCATTCTCCCATGTAACCGCACTGTTTTAGGCTTGCACCACCCAGGTAGTCCCACTTTGGTCAGATTCAATATTACAGATACCACTTCATGATGCACATCATGGTACAATATCATCAGAGTTGGGATTACTATTAGCCCATTTGTTGGCACTGGGATGTGTTTATCACAAACAATCCGCTTTTCCCACAAATCTGTTTATTCATTGGAGAAGGAGCCTTTGGATGAGTCTCTTTTGAACTCTATTGCTTGAACAACCACACTCCCATCCTTGTACCCCTTGATATAATGGATGGTTACAGTGATATGATTACCAAATGTACCCCTATCCCACACCCTCGGCCATCCCTACTTCTACCATTCACAATAGGGTTTCTTACGACTACGTGAGATTGGCAGGGTTTGCGAGGCATGAATGTGGACAGGAGGTGGTTCCAGATCTGGGACCCGAGGAGATTCTTCCAGCTCCCGTGTCCTGTCCACTTCCACTTGGATCATACTGTATCTGATTCGGTGGGGGTATCCCATTCAGCACGCCTTCTTCCTCATCCCCCTGGAGAGGCCGAATCCAGCTCCCCATGTTCATAACCATTTCCCCTTGTCTTGGTACCTGTTGGTGAACTGGTTAATATAAAACCATTTAATTCTCTAAGGTAACCGGGCTGCATATACCATAGGTTTATCAATGATATTATACGGTCCCTTGTACTGGAGTTCAAAACTTCCACCCTGACATAGTTTTGTTCTATTACCTGGCCCCCACCTCCCACTCCTGAGATTTACTCGGGGCCAGATGTAGTCGGTTATGATGGTGTGCCCTCCTGATCCCTCAGGCACAATCCACTAACCCCTTTAAACAACTATGTTTCTTCCCGATGGTCACCTACTTAAAACAAAAGAAACAGAGAACCTCTGATGACTCTGCTTAAGAGCCCGAGGGGTTAATTTGTAACATGATCCTAAAATTCCTTCTACCTCAGGAGCAAATATTTCTTCAAATTAGGAAAATTTCCAATATTAAAAACTGAATTAAAACAAAGTTCACAGCTGCTTATGAAAGAGTTAACGTCTTTTGTTTCAAAAGCCGACAAACACAGACACCATCAATCAATGTCAACTTTCGTCCCACAACTTGCAGCCTTTCCAGTTTAACTTTCCAGTTCAAAAACTTTTACTTTTGTAAAGTCTCTGTGCTTTTAGTCTTAAAATAAACATTCAGAAAAATAACTTTGCACCCAATAGCATTTCATCCTTTTCTCCTCAGTTACACATTGGTCAGAATTTTTAAAAAACCGTACCAATTATTGATGTGAAATACCTTATATCCAGAACTAAAGACTCTCCACACAATTTACACCAACCAGAATTTTATCATGGCCGTAATAAAAGTCTGATTTTAATAGGTAATGAACCTCAGTAATTCTAATCTTAAACTCCCCAATGCCACTTAGAAAAGGGGGAGGAGCCACAGTCACAAGGAGGAATATGCCTTCCCAAAAACTTTAAACACCAAAGAAAAACACCAGAACAGTAAGAAAGAAACATGATCTTCCCTTTTTTATTGAGTCATAACTACCCATTATTTCTTAAACCAGTTTCAATTTCTGAGCTCTGAACACTCTAAGTGCATATCCAAGTAACTTTTAAATCTGGTGAGGGTTTTTGCCTCGACCAACCTTTCAGCCAGTGAGTTCCTTACCCCCACCACCCTCTGGGTGAAGAGATCTTCCCTAATCCTCCCCTTAATTAATTTAACCCTATGCCCCCTGTAGGTTTTAGCACTTTTCTCTGCTATATGTCTCCAATTTCATGGTTTAATTTCCCACTAAACATCTCTTTCAAAAAAATAAAATTCCTTCCTGCTTTTCCTTAAATGGTCACCATAGCAACTAACTTCGACCCTTATCTCTTGCAGCACAAAGGGGCCTCTCTCTCCACATTCCACACACCACTTTTGTCTGAGTTTGTTGCAGTTATAACAGACTTTGGGTTTTCCTACCACCTCCACTGTTTCTAATTAATGGGCACTGCTGGCAGTTGTTTCTCAAAGAGGGGTGTTATGTCCTATCCATGGTCTTGGTTGTACAAAGCTGCCTTTCTACCTAAGTCCCCCCAAGTCTATATCATCGACCTTTTCATGTGTCATAACGGATGCTGTCGCCATCACACCTACTGTTGGTTTATCGCTATTTTATGTTTTCAGTCAACAGTCCAGTCCATTTATTTAATTCATAATACGCGTGAGTGACTAAAATGAGGGCTTTATCCCCTTTTTGTTTCTTTTCCGACGCCCACCATTTCCTTTGTTCAGCGGGTGGGTCGCTGGTTTCCAATCTTGTTTAATCATTATTTCAATTAGTTTTTGATTTTTGTCTGCTAGGTACCATGTCAGAGACCCCTCTGGTCCCCACTCGAGTTTCTCACTTCCATGACTATTGGTTATCAGCGGTACATCCCTTACTTACTCCTCATGAGTGAGACCATTACTTGCAACCTATTGGTTGTCAGCGGTACATCCCTTACTTACTCCTCATAAGTGAGACCATTACTTGCAACCTATTGGTTGTCAGCAGTACGTCCCTTACTTACTCCTCACGAGTGAGACCGTTACTTGTGACCTATTGGTTGTCCGCAGTATGTCCCTTACTTACTCGCCCTGAGTGAGACCGATACTTGCAACCTATTGGTTGTCAGCACTATGTCCCTTACTTACTCGCCCTGAGTGAGACCATTACTTGCAACCTATTTGTTGTCAGTGGTACTTGCCTTACTTACTCCTCGCGAGTGAGACCGTTACTAGCAACCTATACCAATTATCAATCGCAATGTTACACAGAGGCACTTCTATATAACCGATTGTATTGTTTCACCTGGGATCTTCCGCTGACTACTTGAAGTCTCAGCCAGACCTACAGATTTTGGCTCTCTCTGACAGCTGATACCAGACAGATTTCTGCCCTTATCCTAACTGTGGGTGGTAATTAAAAAGTACTCACGCCTTTGACATGGTTTCCATCTGCTGGTGTCCGCCGTCCGCTTGAGATCCTACTGACTACGCCAGTTGTAGTGGAGTATTTAAAATAAACACTCAATACCAGGTCTAGGTTCGAAGATTCAAGTAGTCTTTATTTGCACTGGCGGGGAGACTGCCTGCTCTCTGCCTGTAGCCAGGCTTCTCCGATGATACAAAGTTCCAAGCAATCTCTTATACACTTAACGATGCATGTCAGCCACGATCCCCCTATGCCATTTAATTGGCCCAAAGCCAGTATGCACAGTTGCTGATTGACTAATTCCCTTTCGTGTCACATAATCATTCGCCTATGCTTCGTACCAGATGGAGTTTCTCCAACGTGTTACTTCTGACCCCTTGCTCTGTTTATCAGCGTCTCTGGGCCTCCTGTGGCTCAACAGCTTGGCTATTTGTAATTGTCCTCAGGTTACACAGCTTGTAACAGTTAATCATTATGACATGTTATTCTTAGCATTATCTCTTCTGCCCGTTAAACAAGTTAGAAAGATGGCGACTACAAAAGCTATTATCTCTTTGAGACCTATCTTTAACCCTTTAATTATAGCAGAGCTTGAAAGCCTCACTTCAGTGCCAATATTAACATTGCAGTGCGAATGCATCCTTAGACAGGCAGTGCAAGACCGCCCCTGAAAACTGGTATAACACAAGTTGAGCAAAGGTTTTCTTAACTTTTTTAATTAATGTTGAAACAGCTCTCTGTGCAAATGAGACTTGATATCTCATTCTATCCTCTGCTTATTTACCTTCCATGCCCACAGGTGCATTGCCATGACTATTAGCATCTGGGTTTACTCCTCCATGATTTCATTTCTGCCGGTGATGCAGGGTTGGAACGAAATCCCGGGCGTGGACTTTGATGGCGGCAGGGAATGCTTGTTCGTCACCAATGGCACCTTCGCGATCGTGGCTTCCGCGCTGGCCTTCTACATCCCTTTCTTGATCATGTGCACAATGTACTTCTTCATATACCGTGCCTCCCGCCTGAAGGCAGCGCGGATCATGTCGCAGTCGCTCGACCTCCACTATCACCCGGCCAGCAGTCGGCAAGAGAACCTGCACCTGGAGCACAAGGCCACCAGGACCATGAGTATAATCATATCGGTCTTCGTGCTGTGCTGGCTCCCCTACTTTGTCTTCAACATCTGCATCGCCGTGCGTGGCTCACAGCTCAACAGCCCCGCCATTAACTGCGCATTTAAAGTCATCACCTGGTTTGGATATTGCAACTCCACCATTAACCCCGTGCTCTATGCCTTCCTCAACCGAGACTTTCAACGGGCCTTGAAGAAGATGCTGGTCTGCCAGCGCTGGAGGGTGCGGGTTGATATCGGCGACGACATGGTTTCCATAGTCACCTTCACCAAAACTGTTCAGGACGCAGAATGCAGTGTGAAAAGTATTCACGATTGCCAGTGGCAACATGAAGCTGAAGACAAAATCATAGAAAGAAACAGGTTTATTCAGTCCCTTTCCCCAACTCAGGATGCCCCCAAAGTGCTTTACAGCCAATGGAGTTCTTTTGAAGTGTAGTCACTTTTGTAATGTAGGAAATGCGGCAGCCAATTTGTGCACAGCAAGGTCCCTCAAACAATAATGTGATAATGACCAGATCATCTGTTTTAGTGATGTTGGTGGAGAGATAAATATTTCTCAGGACTCTGGGGAAAACTCTGCTGCTCTTCTTCAAAATAGTTCCATGAGATATTTTACATCCACCTGAGAGGATAGATGGGGCCTCTGTTTAATGTCTCATCCAAAGGACAGCACCCCCGACAGTGCAGCACTCCCTCGTTACTGTGGGAGGCACATGTTGGGATAGCGTAGAGGGAGCTTTACTCTATATCTAACCCATGCTCTTCCTGCCCTGGGACTGTTTAATGGGACAGTGTAAAGGGAGCTTTACTCTGTATCTAATCCATGCTGTACCTTCTCTGAGAATGTTTGATGGGACAGTACCTCTCCTTCAACACTCCCTCAGTACTACACTAGAATGTCAGCCTAGATTATGTGCTCAAGTCTCTGAAGTAGGACTTAAACCCACAACCTTCTGACTCAGAGACGAGAGTGCTGTCACTGAGCCACAGCTGACAGTTAATGCTTGAACACTCCTAAAAGTTGGTACTCAGTTTATCCACCTGGGAGGCTGAGTGACCCTTTCTGGTTCCGGATCTAGCATTTATTTAACTCAGCTACCGAAGAATGAGAGGTGATCTTACCGAAACGTATAAGATTATGAGGGAGCTTAACAAGGTGGATGCAGAGAGGATGTTTCCACTGATAGGGGAGACTAGAACTAGAGGGCATGATATTAGAATAAGGGGCCGCCCATTTAAAACTGAGATGAAGAGGAATTTCTTCTCTCAGAGGGTTGTAAATCTGTGGAATTCGTTGCCTCAGACAGCTGTGGAAGCTGGGGCATTGAATAAATTTAAGACAGAAATAGACAGTTTCTTGAACAATAAGGGAATAAGGGGTTATGGAGAGCAGGCAGGGAAATGGTCAGATGATCAGAACAGCCTAATCGTATTAAATGGCGGAGCAGGCTCGATAGGCCCGTATAGCCTTCTCCTGCTCCTATTTCTTATGTTCTTATGTTCTTAAGTTCTTATACTGAACACTGTATAATTATACATGGATATTGTAAATGAAAATTCATTATTTGCTGTAAATCATTAGCTGTTAAATAACACATTTTTATTATGTCAATAAAAAAAAATCTAAAGTTATATTAGTTAATAAGCAGCTTTTAATAGCGTGAAGTAAACAGTGCGTGTTTCTATTTTTACACAGTGACACATTTAAAAATGGAATTCTTGGAATTCGGGCAAGGTTGGCATTTATTTCCCATCTCTAGTTGTTAAATAACAGTTTGATACAACGAAGTGGCTCACTGGGCCACTTCAAGGGCAGATAAGAGTCATCCACGTTAGCGTGGGACTGGAGTCACGTGTAGGCCAGACCAGGTAAAGGCAGCAGATTTCCTTCCCTAAAGGACATTAGTAAACTGGTTGGGTTTTTACAACAATCCTTCATGGTCACTTTTACTGATACCAGATTTGTATTGCCCAGATTTAAAAAAAACTGAATTCAAATTCTCAAACTGCCAAAAACTTCAAGCAGCCCAGAATAACCAATAGAATTTTTTTTTTAATGGACATGAGTTATGCAAAGGTAATCCTTTACCACAACAGAAAGTATAAAAACAACCAGTCTAGAACATCATTGCAGCATTTAGTTGTTTTCTATTTGTTCTAGATCCAAATAGCCACTGCAAGGTGGGATTTGCATTCATTTCTCTGGATTACTAATCCAACAACATAACTACACACAGGAGAGTAGAGCGACATGAGGGCGATTCCTCTGCTGAAAGGGGCATTTCTGACTGGTTAGTACAATTTACTGGCTTAGCAAACAATAGGTTACCATGGCGATTTAATCAGACATGTTGCCAATTCAGGATTGCATTTGGTTGATCCTATGAATCTTTCCTATTATTTCAGACTCGATTGAAGCTGAGATTAATGAGCCTCTCCCATAGCTCAGCTGGTGAGTGGCCTTGAGCAATACGATCTCGAAGGGCCCCAGGCTCCATCCCAGGTCTGTGCTGTGCTTACTGCTTCCAGCTGGGGTGCTGCAGATTTGCCTCAATGTCACTAGCCTGGGGAGGCTGGAGAAAGGAAATCGATCGGGCGTTCCCGTTCTTACCAGTGAATGCTGCTGGATGCTCCCCATGGTTGAATACCACTCTTATCACATGGAGAACAGATGTCCAGAGAGGGTAGCTGACACAAGCACACCAGAACAAGTTGTCAGCATCTTTATGACAGGACGAATGGAGACTGCTAGGCTGAAGATTAAAACAAAAACTGTGGGCTAGACTTTCCACTTGGTGGGTAAGGCCCAAAAAAATGGACCTTGTTGCAGCGATCTAGGACGTATCGCCCGTGCTGATCGCCGGCACAAGGCCCATTTTTTTTATAGCAATTTTCCACTTGGCCTTATCCCGGCAATGTCAAATGGGCAATGTGATTTATCGGCGATCCCACGATTGCCCAAAGAAAACGGAAGTGAATGAAAAAAAAAGCTTCCCCAACAACACTATACTGAGCATGTGTAGCTTGATTTTTTTTTTCAGGTTGATGTTCCTTCCCGCGTTTTGGGAGGTTAGGGTTCATCACACATGCTCAGAAGCTCTGTGAGGGTCAGGGAGAGAGAGAGGAGAAAGCATTTTGTGGTTTGATTTATCTGATATTAATCGACATGGAGGGATCAGTTGAGAGGCGTAGGGCCAAGCCCTTCAGCGAGGAGGCCAATGAGGCCCTCGTGAATGCTGTCAGCACCAGGTGGGAGGACCTGACATGGGGTGGGCATGGGAAACCTCCACCCCATGCATATCAGAGGATTTGGTCTGACATTGGCGACGTGGTCACATCGGCCTCTAATGAAATGCGCACACCGGACCATTGCCGCAAACAGTGGAACAGCCTACTGGCAGCTGCGAGAGTAAGTTGAAATTTATATTTATGCATTATTTAATGATCTAAATAGTAACTAGAATCTGCAATGTTATTTGGTTACATTTAAACATAACTAAATTATGAATAAATTTATGCAACCCCGCATAAAGTTAATTGTTGTTGTGTGAAATATGCAACGTAATGCTAATTTGTAATAGAACATTTAAATCTGTCATTCTTAAATGTTTTTAATGTCTTAAATTGCCTGATCCATTTGCTTATGCCGTGCAATGCTATCGTATCATTTACAGAAGAAGATCTCGAGCAGCGCAGGATGAGCAGGGGCTCTGCCATGATGTACAGTTTAAGTGCTTACGAGGAGCTCGCAGTGGCTTTGGTGGGGCCAGAAAGCCATTCGGTCACATCCCGTGGTGTGGCCGAACCCACCCTTGAGACATGTGAGTAATGAAAAATGTGCGTTGTTCAATGTGTGAATCATTAGTAAATACTGAAAATATTGTAGTTACGCATGTAATGTTATGCAATTAAAATGTAATTTGATGTTATGCAATGTTATGCAATTACAATGTAATGTTATGCAATTATAATATAATCTGATATATAATTGTGATGTACTATAGATCTTCGAATGAGGTCATGTCAGGTCATGTTAAACCTTGTGATCACTTGTGCATATGGGGTAATGGAAAGCATTGCAATGTTTTGAGTTCGAGAAAAATTGTAATGCAATGGTTTGAATTGTTAAACATTGTTTATCAAATTAAAGGTGAAGCGTTCGTCGAGTCAGTGGAGTCCACTACCACTGAACCGTCTCCAACATCGCAGGAGGATGAAGAAGAAGAGAAGCCACTGCAGACTCCTGTTGCTGTGCTTCAGCAGGAGGAGGAGGAGGAGGAGACGGAAGAAGAAGATATTTTTTTTGTGTGGGGTGGTGGGGGGGGAACAACCTGCGGCCATCTCGGTTGAGATGGAAGAAGCACCGGGAACAAACGGTGTGCAGGTGGCGACGCCAAGGCGCGTCATATTGCAAACGCCGACCCCACGGAGGTCCGATCATCGTGGCGAGCAATCGCCTGCCTTGGAGGGCCAGACAGAGAGCTTGATTTCCCTGTGCAAGGAGATGGTCGCGATTGGTCGCGACTTTATCCAGGGAACTGGAGCCAGTTTCCAGCATCCTGGAGCGAGTTCTGCCAGAACTTCCCCAAATGGCCGTCTGAGCAGTCACAGATTGCAAGCGAGACCTTGGAGGTTATTCAGCAGCAGACAGCCGCAACCAATGCCCTATGACATGCGTTTCTGGCTGGACACAGCGCTGCACCCCAAGGTGTCGTGTCTGCTCGCAGCGACACCCCGAGCACGTAAGGGAGTACGGAGGGCACAGTTCCTCCGGACTCGGAAGTGGAGCCTCAGGCTTCTGCTTCCTCTCCGTCACCTCCACCACGGCAGGAAGTCTTGACATCCCACTCTGCACGACGTCTTGGTGTCGGTCCGCGTAGACCAAAACGGGCGGGTGGGGTGCGAACACGGGGTGGGACAGGATCTGGAGGGAAACGTGGTCGCAGGTAGGGAGGGGGGAGTGCTTCTCAATAGTTCACTTGTTTTAAAATGTTCACTTGTTATTATCACTTTATTATTCTCTTGTTATTGTTACTAAATTCGCCAATTGTATTCAATAGTTAAATGTTCACTTGTTATCATTACTTAACTGTTCATTTTCCATTCTTTCTGAAATGGTCACTTGTTATCGTTACTGAAATGGTCACTTGTTATCATGACTGAGATGGTCATTTGTTAGCATGACTGAAATGGTCACATGTTATCATTACTTAAATGGTCACTTGTTCTTTAAAATGTAACGCCCCTATTTAAAAAAGGTGGCAGACAAAAAGCAGGAAACTATAGACCAGTTAGCCTAACATCTGTGGTTGGGAAAATGTTGGAGTCCAGGACATTTGGAAAAGAAAAATTCGGTCAGGCAGAGTCAGCATGGATTTATGAAGGGGAAGTCATGATTGACAAATATGCTGGAAATCTTTGAGGATGTAACGAGCAGAGTGGATAAAGGGATGTGGATGTGGTGTATTTGGATTTCCAGAAGGCATTTGACAAGGTGTCACATAAAAAGTTACTGCACAAGATAAAAGTTCACGGGATTGGGGGTAATATATTAGCATGGATAGAGGTTCATTCTCGGATTGGCAATCAGTAACTAGTAGGGTGCCGCAGGGATCAGTGCTGGGTCCCTAACTATTTACAATCTATATTAACGACTTGGATGAAGGGACTGAGTGTAACGTAGCCAAGTTTGCTGATGATACAAAGATGGGAGGAAAAGCAATGTGTGAGGAGGACACAAAAAATCTTCAAAAAGACATAGACAGGCTAAGTGAGTGGGCAAAAATTTAGCAGATGGAGTATAATGTTGGAAATTGTGAGGTCACGCACTTTGGCAATCAAAAAATCAAAGCGAAAGTTATTATTTAAATGGAGAAAGATTGCAAAGTGCTGCAGTACAGCGGGACCTGGGGGTACTTGTGCATGAAACAAAAAAGTTATTAAGCAGGTAAAGCAAGTGATCAGGAAGGCCAATGGAATTTTGGCCTTTATCACAAAGGAGATGGAGTATAAAAGCAGGGAAGTCTTGCTACAGTTATACAGGGTATGGTGAGGCCACACCTGGAATACTGTGTGCACTTTTGGTTTCCATATTTACGAAAGGATATACTTACGTTGGAGGCAGTTCAGAGAAGGTTCACAAGGTTGATTCCGGAGATGAGGGGGTTATCGTATGAGGAAAGGTCGAGTAGGTTGGGCCTCTACTAATTGGAATTCAGAAGAATGAGAGGTGATCTTATTGAAATGTATAAGATTATGAGGGGGGTGGATGCAAAGAGGATGGTTCCACTGCTAGGGCGGTAAAAAAGGGTTTTCAGATCTCCGGCTTCTCACCCATTCTCAAAACACCTAGTTTACATTTTTGAAAATGGGCGTTACCGCGTGCGATATCAAATAGGCGGGAGCGTTACATTTTTTTGACCTTCTGCCGTAAAGTGTGGCCGTCCTTAGCAGCGCCATGGCAATGCTCGATTCTTGCGATTTTGGAGGTCATGACATGCGCAGAAGTGGAGACAGAGAGAGAGGGAGCTCAGAGGGACTGAAGGCGTGGCTGGGTGTGGTGTGGCTGCTTTGGGAGGAAGGAGGGAGACTTTAGAGCTTCAGAGCAAGTAGGCAAACAAAGTATGTTACCAGCCATATATTTGACTGAATTTGCCCTATAATGGAGAGAGAAGAGGAGGCATCACAGTACGCTGTGGAGACTGACACTGGAGAGAGCAGTGAGGTGGGAGAGGAGCACATTGGAGCCCGTAAAAGAGCCAGGAGGTTCTCGGACGAGGCAAATCCCTCCCTCCTGCAGGAGGTCGAGTTACGATGGGGTGATTTGACACAGGGAAGCCCACCCCAAAGGCCTACCAGACCGAGATAGCAGAGGTGGTCTCATTGGCGGTGCATGAGGGCAACCAATGCCGCAAATGATGGAATGACCTTGTGGGATACGCAAGAGTAAGTATTACATTGATTTACATGTAATTATGTATTTATATAATTTGATTTGTAAGAGTCATGAGTGACGATCAGCAGATGTGATATCTTGCACTTTTACCGGGAATGTTTTACTCAAAGCCTGTGGTCACGGTGTACGTCTTTAGGTAAAGAATGATAATAATCATAATAATCATGATTACATCTGTCGGTTATGTGTTGTATAAGTCTCTGTGACAGTACCTAGCAATGATATCATGTGATGATCTCATGCCATGTCATCCTGTCACCTTTTACAGAAGAAGCTATCGATGATGAGGTCTGTGCAGAGGCGAATGGGTTGGGGCCCACCAGTCCCCAGGGACATCACAGAGATGGAGCAGCGAGTGATCGCACTCGTGGGGAAGCACCCCCGGACAGCTATGGACACATCTGCAGACCATGAAGTGATGCCACGTGAGTAAAGCTTACACCATTGCGTGATTTAAAGTCAATAGATGCCACACCCACTCATATACGATCAATCATATATGATAGATGATTTCTAAAATTGTCATAGAAATAATCCTGTCCTGATGAAAATCATTGCAGTGCACCATGTGTTGATGGTCATGAAATGTGATGTCTGCGATTTTGAGAGCGGTAGTGCTTTTGTTGTGAATATGCTGTGTGTAGCGCTGATCTCACCTTGTCACCCTAGCACCACCTTCTCCTCTAATAACCTCATTTGTGTCATGCAGCTCAGCCAGCAGCGCGGCCCCAGGCAAGGGCACAGAGCCCAGAAGTTGGGGGTGCGGGGCAGGAGTCAGCGGACAATCCTACTACATCTGGTGCTGAGGAGCTCCGATTGTCGCCTGTCAATCGCTGTGTCTGTTCTCGACGGATGAGAGCGTGGACTTAGAAGAACCTTCATTGCCACGCTCCAGAAGCCATTCCACCCCAAGGACATCGAGTGGTCCTCTGGTCATTCCCGCCTCCACTCTGGAGATACCAGCTCCAAGCACCTCATCACAGGGCATCCCATTTGTTCCCTGGACACGGCAAGTCTGTTCCATGAGTGCGACATGACTGCAGAGAGATGGTACAATTGTCCAGGGGGACTGTAGACATTGGTAACCAGCTCATTGAAGCTTTGGGGGGCATATCCCGACACCTGGCCACCATGACCGAGTACATTCCGCGCATGGTGGAATCCATTGGATGTGATAGTCAGGAAACTGCTGCCACAGGCTTCCCAGTCATCCCCGAGCGTGGCACTCCATCACTAGGTTCCACACCACCACTGCGAACGACAGATGAGAGCAAGGACCAAGATCCTGCTTCTACATCCCTCGGCACTCCCCGCTCCGGTACCCATGCAACCACTGCATCTGCCTTTGTCCCCCCCCAATGAGGCACTGCCTGAGGAGCTCCTTGGCCAGGCACATGGAGTGAGGAGGGGAAGGGGTAGAGGTGGATGGAAGAAGGAGAGGGGGAAGGAAAGTGAGGTGCATGAGCGCGGGTGATGGCTGTGTTATATCTCCATCTGGATGTATGCAATTTGTTGCAATGTATAGGGGCTGGGGACCATGCTCCTGCTTTGCCTTTGTATTCTGTGTTGCCGGATTTGTTGAACATGTGATTTATGTCAATAGTGGGAAAAGTGGGGTGTGGCCGAGGGTTGGGTGTTATTGGCTGTGATACTTATGATTTCAGACCAATGTTGGTGTTAAACTTTTGTTATTGAACATAACCTTGTTACGCATTGCCTCAGATACCTGGACCATTACACACTGGTGATTCCTTATCATGAAAGGGTTAAATACAACTTCACATCAATCAACATATACTTTACCTGGCACTAAGGTGATGGGCACCATTGATATCTGAGCTGCACACACACAGCAGTGTGTCAGTGTTGTCACTCACATCTGTGCTCTTTCAGGCAAATCTTTCCGATATCAGATCCTCACATAAGAGTGGGATTTAACAAATGCCAGCCACACCGCTGGCATTCGTTCCGGTTAGTTCCACTTTTTGTGGGCGGTTTTTTGAGCGAACGATACGGTGGGCGATATGTGTGCGAGGTGGTGAAATTGACGATGGCCGATCTCCATGGCTGCTAGTTTGGGTAAATATGCTCTTTACGACAAAAAACAGTGGCCGGGCGTTCATATTGAATCTCGCCGTTAATTCCATGCGGAAAGTAATGGGCGATATTATGGGCGTTGATTTCGCCCATTCTGCTGATTCCGCCCAAAAAAAGAAGGCGTTAAGCCCATTGGGAAAATAACGCTCATCGATAAATCTCCTAAAAAAGCCCGTCAGTTTCCATTTAATGCCAAAATGGGCAATATATGGGCATTATTCGTCATTTCAGCGATAAAATGGGCGTTAATTGGCCGTTAAGCATGCAAAAAAAGTGGAGGTTCTAGCCCTAAGTGTCACCTGTGGCTCAGTTGATGGCGTCTCTGAGTCAGAAGGCTATGGATTCAAGTTCCACTCCAGCACATAATCTTGGCTGACAGTCCAGCTGGGAGTGCTACATTGTCACAGGTTCTGTCTTTTGGATGAGTCATTAAACCAAGACCCTGTATGCTCCCTCAGGTGGATATAAAAGCTCCAAGGGCACTATTTTGAAGAAGAGCAGGGGAGTTGTCCCTGGTGTCCTGTCTAATATTTATCCATCAATCAACATCACTAAAACAGACTATCTGGTCATTGTCACAATGTTCTTTGTGGGATCTTGTTGAGCATAAATTGGCTGCTGCGTTTCCTACATTACAACTGTGACTAGACTGCAAAAATACTTAATTGACTGTAAAGTACTCTGGGACATCTTGAAGTCATGAAAGGCACTATATATATGCAAGTTCTTTCTTTAGTCATCTTGTTTCATCATTTACAAAAATATAATAAACCTGAAAAATAAAGCTGCAGAATTCAGTTTTTTTAGATGGCTGACCTGTCGGATTACATTCATTTATTCAATTAAGCAACTTACTAAGTAGCCAGATTGGTTCAGTTCGTTGCAGTGAATCCAAAGTTTGTAAGTTTGAACCTCACTCCCAGGCCAGAGCATGTCATCTAGGCTGTAATTATCGTGCAGTACTGAGGCAGTGCTGCATTGCTAAAGATGCCACCTCTTGAATGATATTAAACTCCCTGGGGGCGAAATTCAGCCTCACAAAAAGGCTACTTACTGTCAGAAAGTGGCGTCCAGACGGCGGAGTTACCAAAATTCACCTCGGGGATTTTTCTGCCCCGCTGCTGCCGACCGTCGTAAGTACATCATCAAAGGGCGCACCGCTGATCTCCCGCACCTCCATCGCACCTCCGGTGAAATTTAGTGCGAAAAATCTTAAATCCGCCACGCGGTGCCCCTGACAACTTTTTCTGTCGGTGCACCTTGTATTCTGTGTGTGAGCCACGGCAGCACGGCGGCCCTTCAAGATGAGGGTGCACTGCTGCAACCGCCATGTTTTTTTACCTCCTCATCTTCCATCTGAAATCTTACATTTTCTACTTCTCTCCCCCGCTGTGCGGTATCAGGTTGATATGTGGCTCTGGAACCACAGTCATTGTGCCTCTCACAGAGACAGAGGGACCAGGGGATGCAGAGGTGGTGTGCTGAGACACAGGGTTGCTACCCACCAACACCCCTTCCACAAGCTCTAACTCCACCCATGCCTCCTGCGGTGCCACACTTACTGCTGGCACCAGATCTGAAATCCCTTGCACAATGTCCTCTGCAGCATCAGTCTCTTCGAGCTGTTCACCGCCTGTGCCTGAGGGCAGCTGTCCACCTGTGGAAGTAAACAGTAAACATTTACAAAGATGACAGGCGATCTACCACATCACACAAGCTAATTCTGCCCATAACTAACAGTTTTAAACAAGGAGCTGGACAGAGCCACTCACTTTTCGGCATCCTATAGTCTGCTTGGGCAACAGTCGCAGAACTGCCACATTCGAGACCAAACAATTCTGCGACCCTTTCCTCCAGGTTCGATAACTGCCTTAGAGTGGCAATGCCCCCGCCTGTCATTGCATGCTCCCTCGCATTATGGAACACTTTACTCTAAATTGAAAACATAAAGGAAAATTAAAATTTGAGGTTTTTAACAGAGACAAGCACCTGTCTCTCTTGGAGGCACACAAATGTTGACTTTTTACAACTTAGAAGCAGTTCAAAGATAAATGTAAACAAGCCCTTTTATTGAACCACAGCCATAAAACTTCACAATGATCTCAGCTAACCAGATAATTAAGTCAGTTAACAATGAACTTTTAAATAGGTTAAAAACATTTTAAATTTCTTATAACTATAGAAACCTTAGCAGATCGCATCAAATCATTTAATTTCTTGCGGCATTGTTCCGGTGTCCGTGGAATGGTGGAGTTGGCGCGAACAACCATCGCAACTTCTGTCCATGCTGCCTTTTGTCATTTCTGTGGTGGTTTCGACTTCGCGGTCCCATTGAGCCGGAGGCATTTCGCCTCAACCTCATTGGCAAATGTTGTCAGATCACCATCAGAGAAATTATGAGCCCTTTTCATGACGATGTTAGATACATCCATTTCACTCATCTGTTTAATGATAATAATTACAAACTATTTAAAGTTTATTAAAAGTCTTTAAATTGCTTTAATTCTCTTTTAAAATGGTTAAAACTAATTAAAATGCTTAAAATCAATTCGACAATCTTTAAAATGTTCTTAAAGATTAAAAAGTCTTTGAAAGATCTTACCTTGAAAGCCTTTGCAATGATTTCTAATGCTGCTACAGAATTGAACTCTTTTCAGTGACCTATTTAAATGAGCTCTTTTGACAGCTCCTGGGGTTGGGGACAATCTCCGAACGAAGCCACAGGCTTTCCGTGCACAGCGTTCCCTGACGGCGTGATGTCAAACGCTGCCCGGGAATCTTCCACAGAGAAACGGAATCGCAGGAGGGCGTAGGAGAAAATGGGAGGTGCGCATCTTATTTCTTCTTTTCACCCGAACGCCCATGGGAAGCCTCCGACCGGGATTTTTGCCCCATAAAAATCGTGTGACCAGGAACTGAACTTGGTCAAAAGCCCATTGACATAAAATGACTGGCCAACTGAGATCTCCATTAATTGACAAGTTTGGTGAGGGATGGGGTCAGTCATGATTGTAGCAATACAGCTAATGAGCTTTCAGAACTTATTTTGTAATTAATGTTTCAAAATGATGGAAATCGTATAAACCGTTATCTAACATTTTCTGGAATTAAATAGTCATACTCATTCTGTGTGAAATCTCCTTGACATTTACATGAATGCTAATTAGTGGGATTAAGTCTTTGGTTATTGCTGTCAGTGTAACTGGAAAACTTTGAATCAAAGATTAATGCACATTAAATGCTGCCTTATAGGAAAAGTAACAGCTTCAATAAAACGGCACTACTTCTCAGAGCGAGCTTTACAAAATTCTGCTCTCCGAGTGGAGTTTCATGCAATTATTTCTGTTGAAGTCAATGGAAATAAAAACGTGGAGAAATGTAAAATGGGCTGACGACTCACTATCGCCTGTTCTGCACTCTTGCACAAAGTCAAGATCTATCGCATTGATAGAAAACATGTTTTTCCTAATCCGAGAAGAACTCCCTTGTATTATACTCCTACAGCCCCATTTCTTCCAGAGGGCCACTGTGTCTGGGGAACTTGGAACTCATGTTTTCCCAGTGTAGCTACATTTCTTGCTGAGGGCTTTCATTGCCATGAATTTGCCTTCTAGTCAGACCAAATCGCAGGTCCATGACCTGGCACCTTAGCCTAAGTAAGTAGCCCCATTGTATTCTGTAACACCTCAGCTCCTTTTTTATTGTTCATGAGATGTGGGTGTTCCTGGCAAGGTCAGCATTTATTGGCCATCCCTAATTGCTCTTGAGAAGGTGTCATTATGCCTTCTTGAGCCGCTGCAGTCCATGTGGTGAAGGTACTCCCACAGTGCTGCTAGGTAGGGAATTCCAGGATTTTGACCCAGTGACAATGAAGGAACGGCAATATGTCCAAGCCAGGATGCTGTGTGAACTTGAAGTAATGGTGTTCCCATGCGCCTGCTGCCCTTGTCCTACTAGGTGGTCGAGGTCCCGAGTTTGGCAGGTGCTGCCGAAGAAGCCTTGGCGAGTTGCTGCAGTGCATCTTGTAGATAGTACACACTGCAGGCACGGTGCGCCGGTGGTGGAGGAGGTGAATGTTTATGGTGGTGGATGGGTTTGCTGAGTTGGCACCAGGCCAAAAGATTCTTGTCAAGTCTCAACAGATGCCACCAGAGAGAAGTGGATTTGCATTGGACCCAAAGCAGAGAGTTGCTGGCCTGTGTAACTGCTGCTGTTTGCACTCTTTCCCACTTGTCACCATTCAATGAAACTTAAACTAGACCAGGCACAACCACACCTTTCTGCTGCCCTCTCTTCTGCCACCCTTGATCTTTCTCTGCCTCGAATGCATAAAGAAAATGATCACACTTAGCTTTTCAGATTACTTGCATCATCATTTTGAGAGGGAGAGGGTGACATTTTTCAATAATTTTAGCGCGTTTGAGCTGCTGCCAGAACTGAACAATGGCTGGGCTTCTCTGGTGGCTTTTTGCTGCTATTGCTTATGTTGTAGTCGCTGTTTTTATTCTACGTCGGAAGATGCCTCTCACAGCAAGCGAACTAAAACTTCGACCAGACCTTCAGAGAATCAAAGAAGAGAAGGAAGTTGGTGATACAGCAAGGTACGTGAAGAATATTCGAAGTGTTCATTTGTGGATGAAGTTATTAGGGAGACTGTAGGGCTGATTACGATATTGCATGTTATATTACTGGACTAATAATCCAGAGAACGTGATCTCAATTCCTATCATGGCAGTTTGAGAAGCTGAATTCAGTTTAAAAAATCTAGAAGTTAAAAAGATGGTATCAGTAAAAGTGATCATGAAGTAGTTAGATTGACATAAAAACCAAACTGCTTCATTCATGTCCTTTCGGGAAGGAACGTTGCCATTCTTACCCGATCTGGTCAATATATGACTCAAGCCTCACACCAACGTTGTTGACTCTTCATAGCCCTCTGAAGTGGCTACATAATTGCACGGGCAACTAGGGATGGACAATAAATGCCAGCCTTGCCAACAATGACCATATCCCGAGAATGAATAATAAAAGAAAGATTCACTGATTGCATGCGCCCAGCAATAACTGGCACAGCCAGAGGGCTCTGTGCAAAATCATAGGCCCACAGTTAAATTTTTCCTCAAATCTCCTTGTGTTGCCATGGATACATTGATCGTAAAGGAACCTCATAGAAGGAGAGTTACAATTAAGTATTGTGTTCGATATTGATTAAATGTTAGGGATAATGATATGTGGTGCACACCTTTTTGGATAACCATGTAAAGCTTCTTTTGCCAATTTCATCGATTATACCAGAAATTGCTACAAACAAAATGTGTAGAAAATAGAAACAACAAATGCTGGAAACAGTTAACATTTATGGTCAATGATCCTTCAGCAGAACAGGAAGATGTTAGAGATGAACAGTTTTTGAGCAAGTACAGAGTCAGGGTAAAGAGGGGTAAGGAAGAACAAAAGGGAAGGTCTTAGAGTGGAGGGCAGGTGAGATTAAAGGGATGATGGTGCAAGGTGAAAGAGGGTGATAATGAGACAAGTATTTAAGAAAGGAGCGAGACAGAAAGCAGGAAACTATAGACGAGTTAGCCGAACATTTGACATTGGGAAAATGCTGGAGTCCATTATTAAGGAAGTAGTAGCAAGACATTGAGAAAACCATTATGCAGTCAAGCAGAGTCAGCATGGTTTTATGAAAGGGAAATCATGTTTGACAAATTTGCTGGAGTTCTTTGAGGATGTAACGAGTAGGGAGGATAAGGGGGAATCAGTGCATGTGGTGTTTTTGGATTTCCAGATAAGGTGCCACATAAAAGTTTATTGCACAAGATAAGAACTCACGAGGTTGGGGTTAATATATTAGCATGGATAATGGATTGGCTAACTAACTGAAAACAGAGAGTGTGGATAAATGGGTCATTATTTGCTTGGCAAATTGTAACTAGTGGGGTGCCACAGGGATCGGTGCTGGGGACTCAACTATTTACAATCTATATTAATGACTTGGATGAAGGGAATGACTTTAATGTAGCCAAATTGCTGTTGATACAAAGACAGGTCGGAAAGCTAGTTGTGAGGAAGATGCAAAGAATCTGCAAAGGGATATAGATAGGCTAAGTGAGTAGGCAAACATTTGGCATTTGGAGTATAATATGGGAAAATGTGAGGTTATCCACTTTAGTAGGAAAAATAAAAAAGCAAATTATTATTTAAATGGGGAGAGATTACAAAATGCTGAGGTACAGAGGGATCTGGGTGTCCTTGTACACAAAAAGTTAGTATGCAGGTGCAACAAGTAATTAGGAAGGCAAATGGAATGTTGGCCTTTATTGCAAGGGGGGTAGAGTATAAAAGTCAGGAAGTCCTGCTACAACTGAGACCACACCTGGAGTACTGCATACAGTTTTACTCTCCTTATTTAAGGAAGGATATACTTGCATTGGATACAGTTCAGAGAAGGTTCACGAGGTTGATTCCTGAGATGAAGGGTAGTCTTATAAAGAAAGGTTGAGCACATTGGGCCTATACATATTGGAGTTTAGAAGAATGAGAGGTGATCTTATAGAAACATGTAAGATTCTGAGGGGGCCGGACAGGGTAGATGCAGAGAGGATGTTTCCCCGTGGAGGAATCTAGATCTAGGGGGTATAGTTTCAGAATAAGGCATCGCCCATTTAAAATGGAAATGACCATGAATTTCTTCTCTCAGAGGGCCATGAATCTTTGGAATTCTCTGCCCCAGAGAGAGGTGGAGGCTGGGTCAATGAATATATTTGAGCTGGAGATAGATACATTTTTGAATGATAAGAGAGTCAAATGTTAAGGTGAGCGGGCGGGGAAGTGGAGTTGAGGCCAAGATCAGATCAGCCATGATCTTATTAAATGGCAAAGCAGGCTCAAGGGGCCAAATGGCTTACTCCTGCTCCTATTTCTTATGTTCTTATGTTCTAAGTATAGAAACAAATGTTCAGAGGCGGTGTAAATGGTTACAGCAGAATAGAGAGGAGGAGGGAAGAATGGAAAATCTGGCAAGGCAAAGACTCCCCTGGCCTGTGAATGTGTCGGAGAAAGTCAGGTAGACCCGAGGGATGTGGACCACCCCATGTACCGATAGGGAATCCTAACCACAAAGCCCAGTCCACACCTCCTCCACTTCCACTGGCTCTGGTACAGCCATCCTCCATTCCCAGAGCTTGCTTGTACGAGAGAAAATGGGAGCAATGGTTAAGGTCTAAAGTTGTTAAACTCAGTGTTAAGGCAGGAATGCTGCAAAGTGCTTGTTTGAAAGATGACGTGCTGTTCATCAAGCTTGCGTTAAGCGCCATGTATGGGAAACTCAGCTTTTGTTGAGGAGCCATCTGGTTTGTTCATTTATTGAGGACTGTGCCAGACTTTGCTCTACTTAAATTCACTTTCCCATTTGTGCTGTCTAACTGGAACTATATTACCACTTGTGTTTTTGTCAGTTATGATTAGGTACTGTATTTTAATGTGATACAAAACCTAGAAAACTAGCAAAAGCTTCAATATGCGCGATTGCATTTCCCATGAATACAGGCCTATGACATGTAGCTAGCGTTGTGTAGTTGTGAAATGCATTACCAGAGTTAACAATTGAAGCAGAGACCATATCAACATTTAAGAATAGATTAGAGTAGGTGGTTGAAGGAAAAAAGAATAAAGGGATTTGGGAAAAGGGGAGTGGGGGCACATGGGATTAGAACTATTGTTCTTGTTGGATCGAATGGCCTATTTCCATGTTGTAGTTTCTATCCAATCCTATGTAATAGTCATCTTTTTAACCCCCATGGGAGTGTTCTTTGAAAAGTGGTCAGAATATCATATGCTGCACATCATCAAAATAGTGATAGGTGCTCCCAGTGGGCAAGGCTACAACTGGGAGCACCAAGTCCTAAAATGACTCCACCCCACCCCTGCCCCCGCCAGTGAAAGTGCAGTGGGACAAATTTGTTGATGACCACCAGCAGTTTTAATTTGTGTATCTGTGGCCTTCACCTTTAATGAAAGCTGCCATCTTGTGGGAATGAGTTTGTGCTACTGTACTATGGCTGGGGCAGAGTCAGCATCCCATGCATCAATCTGGGTGCCCATATAATCTGCCTTGGAAGGAATTGGTGAAGGGGCAACACCATGGTGCCAAGCTGTAGATGGAGGAATGGGAAAGACAAAAAGTGTGCCTATGAAAAATGGTAGAAAGAAAAGAAAGACTTGGACTTATATAGCGACTTTCACGACCACCAGATGTTTCAAAGCGTTATACATTCAATGAAGTACTTTTGGAATGTAGTCACTGTTGTAATGTGGGAATCACAGCAGCCAATTTGCACATAGCAAGCTCCCACAAAAAGCAATGTGATAATGACCAGATAATCTGTTTTTTTTGTTATGTTGATTAAGGGATAAATATTGGCCAGGACACTGGGGATAACTCTCCTTCTCTTCTTTGAAATAGTGCTATGGGATCTTTTATGTCCACTTGAGAGAGCAGACGGGGCCTCAGTTTAACATCTGATCGGAAAGACCTCACCTCCGACAGTGCAGCAGTCCCTCAGCACTGCACTGGAGTGTCAGCCTAGATTTTTTTGTGCTCAAGTCGCTGGAGTGGGACTTGAACACACAACCTTCTAACTTAGAGATGAGAGTGTTACCAACTGAGTCACAGAAACATGAGAGGGTTCCTGGTTTGACTCTGAATTATCATTTAATATGCTATATTGTGGAGTTTTCCCTGGTGTCCTGGCCAATATTTTCCTTCAAACAACATCATTAAAACAGATGATCTCATTATTTTGACGCTCTTTGTGGGACTTTGCTGTGCTCAATTTAGCTGCCGCATTTCCTACATTGCAAGAGTGACTACACGTTAAAAGGAATTTAATTGGCTGTGATGCACGTTGGGATGGCCTAAGGTCATGGAAGACACTATATAAAATACAAGTCATTTTTTCTTTATGCGCTGATGAATCAAGCATATCACCAAATAAATTATTCTCTAGCACCAGCCATTTCCAGATGGGCAACCTATGGCAGCATGTTAGGGCACTGCAATGTTACAGTGGCTGGATTTCCCAAGATCGAAGAGTAATTGACTGCACCTACATGGCCCTGTGTGCTTTCTTGCTGGATGACATCACCTACGTCAACAGGAAAGGTCTCCATGCTCTCAATGTGCAGCTCATTCGAGGCCAGCAGCATCATGTCATGCAAATAATTACTCATGGACCCAGAAAGACAAGTCTCTAGGTGGCTCCTCAAAGATTATGGAGCCTATTTTGATGAATGTACCGCCCACTGCTGCCCACTGCTGCCGACATTCCTCTGCTCGAACTGCCCAGTGCCACTTTCAAAGTGACCTGGAGCGGACGGGAGGGGAGAGCCGCCGGGAAGTGCCCACTGACATCAGCGGACAGCCGATGTAAGTAAGTAGACTCCCGCCCACCGAGATGCCAGATTGCGGGCGGGAGTCGGCTGGAGTTAGTGGCAGGACGGCGGTGGACCGCTGCGTGGAGGCTGCTCTGTCCTGAATGGTGAGTGTCAAGATCCTGTAAAAAAGGTGAGTGGATGTTTTTTAATTATTTCTTTACGGGTACTTACCTGGATGGGGTCCCCTGAAGGTCCTCAGATTTTTTTTTTGTTGCCGCTCATTTTTATTTTTACTTCTTCGACCCTCCGTGGGCCCGACTCCATCCTCAGTGGCACTTGGGCGGCAAGCGCCTCTGCCGCCGAGAATGAGAGCTCCCACCCGCTGCCGCCCAGATTGGCAGCATACGTCATTGGTTTGCCAACCGCCAACCTTCGAGAGACCTTGGCGATGAAAACCCTACTGAAAGTACCATCCGGTACCTCGGCGGTCATCGGCGGCACTTGGGGGGCACTTGGGCGGGCGGAGACCTTGATCAACTTCGGCCCCTATGGCTGGTGACACCAGTTCTCTTTCTCTACACCCAGCTGATCAGCAGTATAATAAGGTTCATTCATTCAATCCCCTAACAAATTTTTTATAAAGCCCGACTTTGTAGGAGTATGAAGTGATCAGTTACTGCTCGAGCCTGGACCCGTCGGATTTAAAAAAAAATCTAGCCACCGCAGCAGCAGAATCAACCATAGTCTCGAGAGGGTGACAAGATCAAAGAGGGCAACAAAAATCGACGTCACCGGAATCCAGGTAGCTGATTGGTGGCATATCTTGTAGCGTGGTGGAGCCAAGTGGAGGGGTCGGGACCCAGGAACAGGAGTGGGAGGAGCAGAGGTCGGAAGCAGCAAGGAGCAGAGGCCAGGACCGGCGAGGAACAGAAGTCAGCAGTGGCGTGGAGCGGAGGTCGGAAGCGACAAGGAGCGGAGGTCAGAAGCGGTGAGGATTGGAGGTCGGAATCTGTGAGAAGCGGAGGTCGGAAGCGGTGAGGAGCAGAGGTCAAAGCAGTGAGGAGCGGAGGTCGGAAGTGACAAGGAGTGGAGGTCGGAAGCAGTGAGGAGCAGAGGTCGGAATCTGAGGAGTAGAGGTCAGAAGCGGTGAGGAGTGGAAGTCGGAAGCGGTGAGGAGTGCAGGTCAGAAGCAGTGAGGAGTGGAGATTGGAAGCGATGAGGCGCGGAGTTCAGAAGTGGCGAGGTCCGGAAGTCGGGACCGGCGAGGTCTGGCGGTCAGGACCGGCGAGGTCCGGAGGTCGGGACCGGCGAGGTCTGGAGGTCCGGACCGGCGAGGTCCGGAGGTCAGGACCGGCGAGGTCCGGAGGTCGGGACCGGTGAGGTCCGGAGGTCAGGACCGGCGAGGAGTGGAGGTCAGGACCAGCGAGGGTTGTCATATGAGGAGCAGTTGAGTAGAACGGGCCTATATTCTCTGGAGTTTAGAAGATAAATTCAATTAAACATTAAAAACTCTGAGAGGGCTTGACCAGATAGATGCTGAAAGGCTGATTCCCCTGGCTGGAGAGTCTAGAAGTACAAGTCAGTCAATTAAATCTAAGATGAGGAGAAATGTCTTCATTCAGACAATTGTGAATCTTTGGAATTCTCGACACCAGAGGGCTGTGGATGCTCAATCGATGAGTATAGTCAAGAATGAGATGAATAGTGTTGTGTATGGAGAAAGAGTCAGACTGAACACTGTGAGCTCAAAGTAAAGTGTAAGCTTAATCTTTCATTGCAGGTCTCCAGAATGCCTCTCCAGCCTGTGAGGCCTCCTTAAGTACCTGTGCTCCCAATAGATTGTGGGATCCCTTGGGACACCAAGGTATGAGCCCTCTGGTGGCTACACAAGGTATTTACAAGTTTACATATATAACAACACTCCCCTCCCCCCCCCCCCAAAGTCAATACTGTAATTATTTACAATGTGAGTCAATCTGGGGCCCTTCTTGCCCTAGTTGATTGTCTCGGTGTGAAAGTTGGTCGTGTTGAATCATTTGTTCGGCTCTCGCTGGGCTGCTATGCAGCTGGCCTTGCTGGGCTGCCTGGTGTGTTGGGCCCTGCTGGGCTGCTGCGGGTGATGGGTTCTGCTTCATGGCCAACTGGGGTGTCGGTTGCCACTGGTGTGTATGTTGGGGGGTCAAAGAAGGTCGGATCCAAAGTGCTCTGGATAGTCCTTGAATCTGAGTTTGATTTGGTCCAAGTGTTTCTGGTGAATGAGTCCATTTGAAAGTTTGACCTGAAACACCCTGCTCCCCTCTTTGGCCACAACAGTGCCCGGAAGCCACTTGGGAACTTGTCCATAATTTAATACAGGATCATTGATTTCAATTTCGTGTGACACATTTGCGCTATCATGATATGTAATTTGTTGAAGCTGCCTGCTCTCTACCTGTTCATGTAGATCAGGGTGAACTAACGAGAGCCTTGTCTTAAGTGCCCTTTTCATGAGCAGTTCAGCAGGTGGAATCCCAGTGAGCGAGTGGGGTCTCGTGCAGTAACTAAGCAGGACTCGGGATAGGCGAGTCTGCAGTGAGCCTTCAGTTACCCTTCTTCAAGCCCTGCTTGATTGTTTGCACTGCTCTCTCTGCCTGACCATTGGATGCTGGTTTGAGTGGGGCAGATGTGACACGTTTGCGGATCATGAATTCTTTGAACTCGGCACTGGTAAAACATGGCCCGTTGTCGCTCACAAGGACATTGGTTAGCCCGTGTGTGGCAAACATGGCCTGCAGGCTTTCAGTGGTGGCAGCGGAGGTGCTTGCTGACATTATCTCACATTCAATCCATTTGGAATACATATCTACAACCATAAAAAACATTTTACCCAAGAACGGACCTGCATAGTTGACGGGTACCATAGACCACGGTTTGGAGGGGCAAGACCATAAACTTAGTGCATTACTTAACTGCGAGCATGTGTTGCATCTGTGCACGCAGGACTCTAAGTCCGCATCGATAACGGGCCACCTCATGTGGGATCTGGTTATCGCTTTCATCATTACAATGCCTGGGTGAGTACTGTGGAGACAACTGATGAAAGTGTCACTGCCCTTCTTGGGGACCACTACCCGATTACCCCACAGAAGGCAGTCTGCCTGTATAGACATTTCATCTTTGCGCCACTGGTACGGCTTTATCTCTTCCTGAATTTCCACTGGGACACTGGACCAGCTCTCGTGAAGCACACAGTTTTTAACTAGGGACAGTAAGGGGTCCTGGCTCGTCCAAGTTCTAATCTGTCAGGCTGTGACGGGTGATTGCTCACTCTCAAATGCTTCCATAACCATGACTAAATCTGTGGGCTGCAGCCTTTTCCACCCCTGTGGTGGGCAATGGCAGCCTGCTGAGAACATCGGCACAGTTTTCTGTGCCTGGCGTAGTTGTATGCAGACAACGTGAGCGCCCATCTCTGAATGCGGGTGCCAATGCATTTTCTTTACCCCATAGACACACCCTAATGCTTCCTTTTCAATCATGCTGTAGGCTCTCTCAGCCTTAGACAGAATCCTGGATGCATAAGCAACCAGTTGCAATTTCCCAAAATCATTAGCTTTTTGCAATACACAGCCAACGCTATACGACGACGCATCACATGCTAGTACCAAACACTTACATGGATCATGCAACACAAGCAATTTGTTTGAGCATCACAATCTTCCAGCTTTTACAAAGGCATTTTCTTGGCTTTTGCCCCAAACCCATTCGTCTCCTTTACACAGTAAGGCATGCAGTGGTTCTAAATGTGTGCTGAGACCCGGTAAGAAGTTACCAAAATAGTTCAGGAGTCCTAGAAACGACCGCAGCTCCGTCACGTTCTGTGACCTCGGTGCATTCTCAATTGCCTCCCTCTTCGAATCGGTGGGCCTGATGCCGTCCATCGCGATTCTTCTCTCCAGGAACTCCACTTCAGGCGCCAGAGCATTTCAACCTGAGCCCCACGCGGTTGAGTAGACTATGAACCTCCTCCAGGTTCTGCAGATGCTCACTTGTGTCCTGAACTGTAAACAAGATGTCATCCTGGAAGACCACCGTGCTCGGGACCGACTTCAGTAAGCTTTCCGTGTTTCTCTGGAATATCGCTGCCATGATTGAATTCCAAACGGATATCTGTTATAAATGAAGAGACCTTTGTGCGTGTTGATGCAGGTGAGGGCCTTCGATGATTCCTCCAGCGTCATGTAGGCTGAGGTCAAGTCCAGCTTCGTGAACGTCGTTCCTCCCGCCAGCGTAGCAAAAAGCTCACCGGCCTTTGGTAGTGGATATTGGTCCTGCAGGGTGAAACGATTGATACTTTGTAATCACCACAGATTCTGATGGTGCCGTCTCCCTTCAGGACAGGAACGATCGGACTGGCCCACTCGTTGAATTCAATCGGCGAAATGATGCCCTCTCGTTGCAGCCGGTCTAGCTCGATCTCTACCCTTTCTCTCATCATGTACGGTACTGCTCTCGCCTTCTGATGGATGGGTCGCACCCCCAAAATTACGTGGATATGCACTTTTGCTCCTTGGAACTTCCCAATGCCTGGTTCGAACAGCGAAGGGAACTTGTTTAAGACCTGGGCACACGAAGTGTCGTTAGCAGACGAGAGCACATGGACTTTGTCCCAGTTCCAGCATATCTTTCCCAGCCAGCTCCTGTCGAGCAACATGGGACCATCGCCTGGTACCACCCAGAGTGGTAGCTTGTGCACCGCTGCTCCATCATAGGAGACTTTTACAGAAGCACTGACGATTACGGGAATCAGTTCCTTTTTGTAAGTTCTCAGTTTTGTGTGAATTGGAGTCAAGACTGGCCTTGAGGCCTTGCTGCACCATAATGTTTGGAAGTCTTTTTGCTCATAATGGACTAGCTCGCGCCCGTGTCCAACTCCATTGACACCGGGAGTTCATTTAGTTCAACCTTCAGCATTATCGGGTGACACTTAGTGGTAAATGTATGTACCTTATATACCTCTGCCTCCTCAGTCTGAAGCTCTGGTACGTCGTGATCTGCTGTGGATCTGTCCTCTGCAACACGGTGGTTTGCAGGTTAACAGGATTAACAGCTCGCCTGCACATACGTTGGAGGTGTCCCATTGTTCCACAGCCCTTGCAAATGTACCCTTTGAAGCAGCATGAATGGAAACGATGATCACCCCTGCAGCGCCAACAAGGTGTTAATGGCCTAGCATTCATCACCCTTGATGGTGGACTCTGAGACATCTGCGGACATGCAGCTGCAGGCATGTGGGGCCTGCCCTGTACATTGTGATTTGAAAACAACATCATTTTGTTCACAGTACTTGGAGCAGAACTCATGTGCTGAGAGATTTGCTTAGTATTGTCACTGGTGGCAATGAACGCCTGGGCTATCGCGATGGCCTTACTCAAGGTTGGGGTCTCTACAGTCAAAAGTTTGCAAAGTATCATTTCATAGCCAATGCTAAGTATGAAAAGATTTCTGAGCATGTTCTCCAAATGTCCTTCAAATTCGCAATGCCCTGCAAGGCATCTTAGCTCGGCGACATAACTCGCCACTTCCTGGTCTTCAGACCTTTTGTAGGTGTAGAACTGATACCTCGCCATCAGAACGCTTTCCTTCGGGTTCAGATGCTCCCAGACCAGTGTGCACAAATTATCGTACGATCTCTCTGTGGGTTTCGCTGGAGCAAGCAGACTTTTCATGAGGCCATACGTTGGTGCCCAGCAGATGGTGAGGAGAATCACCCTTCATTTGTTAGTGTTCGCTTCTCCTTCCAGCTCGTTGGCCACGAAGTATTGATCAAGTCGCTCCACGAAGGTTTCCCAATCATCTCCCTCCGCGAATTTCTTCAGGATGCCCACTGTTCTCTACATCATTGGATTTGTTATCTGTATCTCGTCAACAGTTGTTACGTATGAAGAAAAAGTCTGATTGGATACTTTGAGCTCAAAGTAAAGTGTGACCGTAGTCTTTTATTGCAGGTCTCCAGAGTGCCTCTCCAGCCTGTGAGGCCTCCTTAAGTACCCATGCTCCCAAGGGATTATGGGATCGCTTGGGACTCCAGGGAATGAGCCCTCTGGTGGCTGTACAAGGTAAATACAAGTTAACATATATAACAGATAGATTTTTGGACTCTAGGGGAATCAAGGGATATGAGGATAGGACGGGAAAGTGGCATTAAGGTCGAAGGTCAGCAATGATCTTATTGAATGGTGGAGCAGGCTCGAGGGACCGTATGGCCTATTCCTGCTTATATTTCTTATGTTCTTATGTTCTCATCCTTTACTTCTAAGCCAAAGTAATTGGATCAGAAAGGTTTAAATAGAAAGTCGCAACTAGTGTATTTTCAGTTCCAATTCTTTAAGCACTTCTGCAGCATTTTGCTCTTATTGCAAGTCTAAATGATGACTGCAGAAGCGTCAGAGATTCAGTTGAGAAGGTTATTTCTTTATTGAGTGAAAGCTTAGTAAAGGTCATCCTGCTGCCATATGTTTTCGCATTCATTATATTGAGAAGAGAGCTCTGTCAGGGCTGTGATTCAAAGCAATGGTTATTTTATACCAGCCTCCGTAAATTATCAGAACTCTTAAAGCCTAACTAAGGAAAGACTTGCAACTGAAAGACACAGTTAATGCAGATCTAGTTTTATTTTTCAGGAGATGGAAAGATATAAAGAAAGAAATTACATTTATATCGAGACTTTCATGACCTCAGGACGTTACAAAGCACTTTACATTCAATGAAATGCTTTTGAAGTGTAGTTACTGTTGTAATGTAAGAAATGCAGCAGTCAATTTGCACACAGCAAGGTTCCATCAACTGCAATGTGATAATGACTAGATCATCTGTCTTATTGATGGTTGAGGGATAAACATTGGCTAGGACACCGGGGATAACACCCCTGCTCTTCTTCGATATAGTGCCATGGGATATTTTACGCCTACCTGAGAGAGCAGACGGGGCAGTCTTACGTGAAAGACGGCACCTCCGACAGTGCAGCACTTCCTCAGTGCTACACTAAAGGGACTGCCTAGATATGCGCTCAATCTCGGGAATGTGACTTTGAACCTACAAACCTCAGAGACGAGAGTGCTATCACTGAGCCACGGCTGACATATAAAGTACGTCTGCATGTATTTTTTCGTAAGAAGTATTAAGAATGCAAATATTATTAGGTGGCAAGGACTGATGGTCTTAAATTGGAAAGCGCAAAGCCTTACTAAATCCTTCACTATCTTTATACTGTTAGCCCCGATTCTCTGGATCTAGTAAGGTTAGGGCTGCACATGCTAGTGGGAGAAATTACGCCCGACATCATTAATGGGAGTGGTGAGGGGATCAGATCTCACCAAAGTATGTGAGGTAAGAGACCCCTTTCATTTGCTGAGTCCTTCTGCATTTGGGGAAAATCAAGCGGGGAGTAAGATTTGGAGACTCCCACCAGTCACAAAATTAGGCCTTCCAGTGAAACCATAAACGTTTTCAGCACAGGAAAAGGCCATTCAGCCCGTTCTGTCTGCGCCGGCTCTTTTCCAGAGCAATCTGAAACAGATCTGGCTGCTCCTTTCCCAGAGCCCTGTATCTTCCTCTGCTTCAAGTACTTATCCAGCTTTCCTTATTAATATTTTTTTAAGTTTCTTCCCTCATATTGCTTCTTTGTTTTCTTTAGCATTTTCTTAAACCTTTTCCTTATTTTCTCAGATTTTCTCTGATTTTTGTCAGACCAAAAGGCTCCATATGCCCTCTTCTTCAATTTTAGTTTATTTCTAACCTCTTTATTTATCCACAGCATTCTAAAGTAGGCTTCTCTTTCTTTAACATTATGTATTTACTTGCAATTTCTCATCTCCTTTTGAAAAATATCCTATTGATCTACAGTCCTGTGTGCCAATTTCTCCTTCCACCTCAAAGCTAGCTCACTCACCTGCTAGCTAAAATTACCCTTTCCAATCTGCTGTCGTTGTTTCTGTCGTAACTTATTCCCTTTCTAGTTGGACATTAAACCATGTCAAGATATTTGTCCATATTTAAACCATCTACCTGATCTATTCTGCGACTCATAACTAGATTTAGTAACACCTATCCCTTTGTAGGTCTACAGAAGCACTACTTGAGCAAGGAATCTGTACACATTGCTCAATGAGTGTGTAATTAGAATCTCCTACAATAATAATGTTGTTATTCCTTCTCATTTTGCTGACCTGCCTACAGATTTCCTCTTCTATTTCCCTCCCACAATTAGGGGGTCTTTAGTGCAACTCTACTAATGTAACATCTTTTATCTTTTGAGCTCTAACTAAATTGATTCTGAACCTATTTTTCGTCTACATCACCCCTCTCAACGGTATGAATTCCCTCCTTCACCAATATCGCCACACCTCTTCCTTTCTTGTTTATTTTGTCCCTCCTAAAAGTGTCAGCAGTGGCTCAGTGGTAACACTCTTGCCTGAGAGTCAGATGGTTGTGGATTTAAGTCCCACCCAAAAGACTTGAACACAAAATGCTCGGCTGACACTTTAGTGCAGGACTGAAGGAGTGCCGCACTGTCGGGTATGCCGTCTTTTTGATGAGACATTAAGCTGCCCTCTCAGTTGGACATGAAACATCCCATGGTACTTTTTTTGGAAGCAAAGCAGAGGAGTTCTTCTCAGTGTCCTGGCCAATATTTATCCCTCAAACAACGTCATTAAAAAATCAGATTACCTGATCATTATCACATTGATGTTTGTGGGAGCTTGATGTGTGCAAATTAGCTGTCATATTTCCTACATTACAACAGTGACTACACATCAAAAAGTACTTCAGCAAAATACCGCGGATGTTGTAAATCTAAAAAAATGGAAAACGCTGGAAATAATCAGCAGGTCAGGCAGCATCTGTGGAGAGAGAAACAGTTAATATTTCAGGTCGTGGGCCTTTTGTCAGAACTGCTAAATTGGTCCACGTCACAGTGGGGTCAGAGGCCAGTGGACAGAAGACTCGACTTAGCTCTTTCCAATCCAAACAGTGAAACTTCAAAACAAATATACACTCAGGGGTTCAGACACACAGATCTTTAAAAGTGGATGGACAATTGATAAAGCTGTAAAAATAAAACATTTGGGGCCCGAACTTGGGAGATCGGGCAGTACATTGGCAGGGAGATTCCTCAGAAAGATCTGCAAAGTCCGCCCGGCGGCAAAACAACGACTTGTGCCCAGAATGTGGATGGCAGCGGGCTGGAGCTCATAATCTCAGCGGCAAATGCAATCCTCGCCAAAGTGCTGCCGAGGGTTGAGTCGGGCCGAGGGAGGGGGATCACATAAAAATAAAAATTTACACAACAAAAAACACTGGAAAACCTGAATTGCTGTAAAAAAATAAGAGAAGTTTATTAACCTTTTTTTTGCAGGTCTTCATACTTACCATTGAGGTTAGACCTGCCTCCAAGCAGTGGTCCTTCCCCCTTCTGCCGCTGACTCCCACCCGGACAAATGTGGCAGCTCGGCGGGCGGAGGACACTTACGCACCTAGAACGTTAGCGGACGTCAGTGGGCGGTTCCCAGTGGTCCTCCCCTCCTGCCGGCGGGCGGCCTCCATGAAACTGGCACCAAGGGGAGACCACCCAAAAAACTCGGCGGCAGTCGGTGGAAGCGGGCAGTGATTGCACCAAGTTCTGGGCAATGTTTTCCATTACAAATAGGCGTAATGGGCTAGAAATCCGTTTGGATCACGCCCCTTGCGAGGGTTGGAACATGGGCACTAAAGGATTTGCAGCCGCTCATCAAATTCAGTGTGCCGTTACCGGTGGCGCTAAGGGGTATCGCCCGGGAGCGTGGCGCCGGTGTGCAACCCCCCCCCCCTCCCGTATCGATACGGATGCAACATTTGGTTTGCGCTGTAGCTCCCCGTTGTGACACCACCAGAGAAAGCTGGCGTGCAGAGCTGTCCCAGGACCCTAAGGGAAGGACTGATTGCATGAGGTAAGTGTGATTGCTAGGTTTTTTTTGCGATTTAACTTTATTTGGGGTGAGTAAAGTATCAGGAATATTTTTTGTGATTTTTTGTTCCGATTCTTTTTTTTTGCAGGGAGGTCTTTCTAAGGGTGCAATGAAGCCGGCTCTTTAACATGGGATATTCTGCTGCTCATCCAGCCGAGCGCCCTAAGAGAAGTGTGGAACATTTCCCTTAGTGCTCCACTCTACTGTCAAAGCGCAACCACTGAATTATTTGGCTGCTGTCGCAAACCATTTTCCAGCGCTAAATTTAGCGACCGCGCGACATTAGTGCCTTAAAAAATCTTCAACCGAATTTCCAGCCCTAGAGTCTAAAAACAAAGAAGTAATGCCAAACCTATTCTACTCACTGTTTAGGCTGCAGTTAGAATATTGTGTTCAGTTTTGGGGCTTAATTTAGGAAGGATGTCAAGGCCATAGAGAGGGTGCAGAAGAGCTTCAGTAAGATGATCCCAGAGATGAGATGCTTTAGTTATGAAGAGAAACTGGAGCTCTTTTCATTAGAACAATGAAGGTTAAGAGGACTGAGTGAGGTAATAATGTAAATTGACAAAGTCAACTCTGGACTGTTGTGTTTATATCCCTGTTGGCTGTACACCCTGAAAAGGGCTTTTGAAATACTGTGACACAAAATGGCTGGTCTGGATTAGGAAGAAACCTGTTGCTGGGAGAAACACGTGGAGGAGGATCTCTCCCACATAAACTGGTGCGAGAAGCTGGATCTGTTCAAATGTTATTTGAACACTGGCCTGCCAGAGGTTAGTGACGTCAGGGCTGGGTGCTCTTAGGAAGGCCAAGGGACTCTTTTGTGTGTGGAGTCAGGTTGTCTCGGGAAGAGAGCAAGGTGCTAGGACAAGACTGACACCTGCATTGTCTCCACAATGGTCCAGCAATCAGGACTGATGGGCCATTCTACACTCACTCAGGAATACTTCAGACATCGATCGGCTGTGTAGTGTATGGAGAAAGAGTCAGACTGAACACTGTGAGCTCAAAGTAATGTGTGACCTTAGTCTTTTATTGCAGGTCTCCAGAGTGCCTCTCCAACCTGTGAAGCACGCTTAAATACCTGTGCTCCCAAGGGATTATGAGATCCCTTGGGACTCTGGGGAATGAGCCCTCTGGTGGCTGTACAACTGCGAGCATGTATTACATCTGTGAACGCAGGACTCTAAGTCCGCATCGATGCCGGGCCACCACACATGGGATCTAGCTATCGCTTTCATCATTACCCACAGCATGATTGAAAAAGAAGCGTTAGCGTGTGTCTGTGGGGTAAAAAAAATGCATCAATATCTGTTTGGGCTAAATTGCCCCACAGAAGGCAGTCCGTCTGTATAGACATTTCATCTTTGCTCCGTTGGACTGGCTTTATCTCTTCCTGCATTTCCACTGGGACACTGGACCAGCTCTCATGAAGCACATAGATAATCAGGGGTCCTGGCTTGTCCAGGTTTTGATCTGTCGGGCAGTGACGGTGATTGCTCACTCTCAAATGCTTCCATAACCATGGCTAGATCTGCGGGCTGCGCCATTTCCACCCCCGTGGTGGGCAATGGCAGCCTACTGAGACCATCAGCGCAGTTTTCTGTGCCTGGCTTGTGGCGGATGGCGTAGTTGTATGCGGACAACATGAGCGCCCATCTCTGGATGCGGGCCGATGCATTGGTATTTAGCCCTTTACTGTCGGAAAACAGGGATATAAGTGGCTTATGGTCAGTTTCCTATTCAAATTTTAGCCCAAACAGGTATTGATGCATTTTTTTTACCCCATAGACACACGCTAACGCTTCTTTTTCAATCATGCTGTAGGCTCTCTCGGCCTTAGACAGACTCCTGGATGCATAAGCAACCGGTTGCAGTTTCCCGAAATCATTAGATTGTTGCAATACATACCTGATGCCATATGACGACGCATCACATGCTAGTACCAAACGCTTACATGGATCATACAACACAAGCAATTTGTTTGAGCATAACAATTTTCTTGCTTTTACAAAGGCATTTACTTGGCTTTTGCCCCAAACCCATTTATCCTCTTTTCGTAGTAAGACATGTAGTGGTTCTAGCAGGGTGCTGAGACCTGGTAAGAAGTTACCAAAGTAGTTCAAGAGTCCCAGGAACGACCGCAGCTCCATCATGTTCTGTAGCAACAGTGCGTTCTCGATTGCCTCCGTCTTCACGTTGGTGGGCCTGATGCCGTCTGCCGCAATCGTCCTTCCCAAGAACTCGACTTCAGGCGCCAGGAAAATGCACTTCGAGCGTTTTAACCTGAGCCCCATGCGGTTGAACTGACTAAGAACCTCCTCCAGGTTCTGCAGATGCTCGACTGTGTTCCGACCTGTGACCAAGATGTCGTCCTGGAAGACCACGGTGTGCGGGACCAACTTCAGTAAACTTACCATGTTTCTCTGGAATATCGCCACCGCTGATCGCATTCCAAACGGGCATCTGTTATAAACAAAAAGACCTTTGTGCGTGTTGATGCAGATGAGGGCCTTCGATGATTCTTCCAGTTCCTGCGTCATGTAGGCTGAAGTCAGATCCAGTTCCTCTCGCCAGCGTTGCAAAGATGTCATCGGTTTTTGGAAGTTGGTATTGGTCCTGCAGGGAGAAACGATTGATAGTTACTTTGTGATCGCCACAGATTCTGACGGTGCCGTCTCCCTTGAGGACTGGGACAATAGGTCTGGCCCACTCGCTGAACTCGATCAGTGAGATGATGCCCTTTCTTTGTAGCTGGTCGAGCTCAATTTCTACCCTTTCTCTCATCATGTACAGTACTGCTCTCGTCTTGTGATGGATGGGTCGCGCCCCCGGAATTTGGTGGATCTGCACTTTTGCTCCTTGGAATTTCCCGATGCCTGGTTCGAACAGCGAAGGAAATTTGTTTAAGACCTGTGCACACGAAGTGTCATCAGCAGGCGATAGCACTCGGATGTCGTCCCAGTTCCAGCGTATCTTTCCCAGCCAGCTCCTGCCGAGCAGCGTGGGACCATCACCCGGTACCACCCAGAGTGGTAGCTTGTGCACCGCTCCATCGTAGGAGACTTTATGGTAGCTCTGCCGATTACAGGAATCAGTTCTTTCGTGTAAGTTCTCAGTTTCGTGCGAATTGGAGTTAAGACTGGCCTTGAGGCCTTGTTGCACCCCAACCTTTCGAAAGTCTTTTTGCCCATGATGGACTGGCTCGCACCCATGTTCAGCTCCATTGACACCGGGAGTCCATTTCGTTCAACCTTCAGCATTATCGGGGGACAATTCGTGGTGAATGTGTGCACCCTATGTACCTCTGCTTCCTCTATCAGAGGTTTTGTTGCGTCGTGATCCTCCGTGGATTTGTCCTCCTCTGCAACGTACTGGTTTGCAGGTTTAGCAGGCCTAGCAGCTCGCCTGCTCATTCGTTGAGGTGTCCCATTGTTCCACAGCCCTTGCAAATGTACCCTTTGAATCGGCATGAATGGAAATGATGATCACCCCTGCAGCACCAACAAGGTTTTAATGGCCTTGCATTCATCACCCTTGATGGTGGACTCTGAGACATCTGCAGACGTGTATCTGCAGGTATGTGTGACCTGTCCAGTCCGTTATGATTCTAATACAACATCACTTTGTTCACAGTACTTGTAGCAGCACTTGTGTGCTGAGAGATTTGCTTAGTATTGTCACTGGTGGCAATGAACGCCTGGGCTATCGCGATGGTCTTACTCAAGGTTGGGGTCTCAAAAGTTTGCGAAGTATGGTTTCGTGGCCAATGCCAAGTACGAAAAAGTCTCTGAGCATGTGCTCCAAATATCCTTCAAATTCGCAATGTCCTGCAAGGCGTCTTAGCTCGGCGACATAACTCGCCATTTCCTGGCCTTCAGACCTTTTGTAGGTGTAGAACCGGTACCTCGCCATCAGAACGCTTTCCTTCGGGTTCAAATTCTCTCGGACCAGTGTGCACAAATTGTCGTACGATTTCTCCGTGGATTTCGCTGGAGTGAGCAGGTTCTTCATGAGGCCATACGTTGGTGCCCCACAGACAGTGAGGAGGATCGCTCTACGTTTGGCAGTGCTCTCTTCCCCATCTAGCTCGTTGGCCACAAAGTATTGGTCGAGTCGCTCCACAAAAGTTTCCCAATCATCTCCCTCCGAGAATTTCTCCAGGATTCCCACTGTTCTCTGCTTCTTTGGGTTCGCTATCTGTGTCTCGTCGCCAGTTGTAGTGTATGGAGAAAGAGTCAGATTGAACACTGTGAGCTCAAAGTAAAGTGTGACCTTAGTCTTTTATTGCAGGTCTCCAGAGTGCCTCTCCAACCTGTGAAGCCTCCTTAAATACCTGTGCTCCCAAGGGATTATGAGATCCCTTGGGACTCCAGGGGATGAGCCCTCTGTTGGCTGTACAGAGTATATACAAGTCCAGATACATAACAGGGTGGTTTTGTTCAGACCCCAGCACATCTCAGATAGCCAAAATAAGACCTGAAGAAGCCATGGAAAGGTTCCCCGCGGCAACAGAACTATCCAAACCCAGTCAGAATTGTGGATTACAGGAGTATAACTGTTGAGCCCTTTGGAAGCTCGATCTTCGTTCTCTCACTTCCTACGTGAAGGCACGTTTGCTCACCCCTCGAGGATAAGGACCCGAGAGCGAAGCCTCGGTTCGCCAACCCGATGGACTTCAACTTCAATCTGGATCTCACATGCTTCAGTCAAGCACGGGGCCGTGGAGTCGAACCACTGAGGAAGGACCAGCGAGCAAGGAAGGGTGGATTGGGTGAGCACTCAATAGTTGCACGCTCACCAACCAATCCACGAAAATGCGCCCTAACCAAACCAGAGCGGGGTTTAGAGTTAGGTTGGTCCCGGGAGGGGTTAGCCCACGGGAAGGGTTGGTCTGTTGTAAGGCTAACAAGGGAAGTGCACTGTTTTACTGGGTATTACTGCACTGTGTGGTTCTACTTCACAAGCATCTGGTGAGTGGAGTGGAGGTGTTGATCTGTTGTAATAAAATTTGTGTTGATTTTGAATTTGAAACGTTGGTCCATGTCTCACTGCAAGACAATCCGTTGTAACTCTTTTCGTCCGAGCATAAGGACAGGGTTGGTGTGCTTGATATAAGTGGGTGTTAAATCATAAACAGGAGATTGGATAAAGGTGAGAGACCTATTGGCACCGGTCTCTGTGGAAAACCAACCGTTAGCGCAGCAAGCAAGGCAGGGCCAATTTGGCACCGGTCACTTCCAAGTAAAAACCCTTACATATTTGGACCCTACGGTGAGGCCTCGAAAACCTCAGGAAATAACCGTAGACTGACCACTTACAATGAGAAGTTTTGATAAGACAAGGCAGGAAATCAGTTGATGAGTCGGTGACCAGAGGGTTAAATTTAAGATTATCACAAGAAGGGTGAAAAAAGGTTTGTTATGTCATGGAATGCCCGACCAGAAATATTAGGGGAAGGAGAATTCAGAATAACTTTTCAAGGAGAAGTGAATAAGCATTTGAAAAAGAAAAAATGAAAAGAGTACTGGGAAAAGTCAGGGGAGTAGGACTAAGTGGATATCACTTTCAGAGAGCTAGCACATATGTGCTGGGCAGAATAGTCTACTTCTATGGTGTAAAGGCCTTGGTTTCTATGGTTCTATCTATGTCGCACTGTTCTTACTCTTGTACATGATAGATCTCATGATGGTCAGAGTGATAAAACACTACTTGGGGGTAAAACCTCCAATGTTTGCTATTTATAATGAAACTGTAAACCTGTGACATCTTCCTTGATGATATAGCACTGAGCCATGCAGTGCCCCAGGTTTAATTCCAGTCTGTGCCTCAGCGTGGGATTTACACTGTCCTTATCATCCACAATCATCAGGACAAGTAGAGCGAATGAATCGAACTCTGAAATAACGGCTTGCCAAATATCACCAAGAAGGAACACCATGGCCCCAGGCACTACCAATAGTGCTATGTAGCATTAGGGCAACCCCGAACAGAACTACAGGTCTAAGCCCATTTAAAATTATAACAGGAAGACCCATGTCGCTGCCAGGAACTATCGATTTACAGAAAGCTGATGTTCACTTAATGAGTGACACTTTGTTATCATACTGTCAGTACTTAACCAATGCTATTAGTTCTGTTTCCCGACAGGTATCGGCAGCTTGGGGTAATCCACCCGAAGGAGGACACGACATCATCCCGGGAGTCTGGGTGTATGTGAAAAAGTTGCATAAAGAACCTTTGGGTGCCAAGTGGGAGGGACCTTATCAAGTGTTATTGACCACCCAGGCAGCTGTTAAAGTCCAAGGAAAGAAAGCCTGGATCCACGCTTCACACATTAAACGAGCACCCGTAACTGAAGCTGAAATCTAATAAGGACAATTACTTTTCTCGAAAATGTATAAATTTACTGTATTATTGATTGTAGGTATTCTAGGCATAGGCCTACTTCTTACTAGCCGACCCTCTGCACCAAAGGGAAATAGTAGAGTACCAAGGGAATTACATGTAAATTGTTTGTTTATGTTGATTAAATGTTGTTGCGACCAGGCGGCTGTAGCTGCTGTCCCGCAAGTGAGACACCTTGCAGGTCCCAGCAGACCGTCTGTACGTGGCACAGGGGTATGTTATGCTTAAGGAAAGGTGGTTTACTGGTTGAATTAAGATATTGATTTGGATTAAATTGGAATAAGGTTAATTAACCTACTAAAACCAGACTTCCATTGTGACCACGATGGAACTCGGGTTGGTGTAAATTTGTGTGGAAGCTACTAGTCCGGACATGTGGCGAAACATATCAACAAATTTTAGAAGGAAACTCTGTTAACATGTATGAAATTATTTTGTAGAATGTTTAACCAGTGATACCTGATGTTTTATGATTCACCTTGTGAAAGAATCAAAGGGGGGATTGATAGAGAATTCAAACAGGCTCATTTAGACAGACTGTGAAAATTCACAGACCCCCAAGTCAAGGCTGCTACATGCAGTTCGGCATGTTGCATTAACTCATCAATCAACTTGACATTTTCAGACCTTGGGTAGCGAGCCAATTAAAATGTTAAAAGAATATTGATTGAGCCAATAAGGTCAAAGAAGGCGAGTTCTTTTCTGTAAATTGATCCAGGCATAAAATACAGCCATTTTGACCATGTGTCTCAGTAAGACAAAGAAACTGGCAATCAGCCAGCAGTTTGTTGCTCTCTGCCAAGATTAAAAAGTTAAAACTACCATCGGAGTTCGTATTTCATTGGAAATTAAGAGATCTAACAGTATCCCAGGCTAGTGAGAGAGGAATTCAGCATGGACTAAGCAGTACCCCAGTTACTTCTGCTATAATGTGGTCATTGGGTGAGAACAGGTTACGGGGTCCTGCTGCAATATCCTCCCTCCCCTTATGGCGGTGCTGCTTTCCAGTACCCACCATGTAGGCTCACTGGGCCTTCCATTAAGAGCCAGATATGAGTGGAAGGACACTCTGATAATGCCCCTGATGCCTTGTGGCCCACCTCCTCATCAGACATAACCCTTCTAGTCCAATTATAGCCTAGATAGAGAGATAGCCAGTCAGGCAGAGACAGGGAGACAGACAGGCAGAAAGCCCTTGAAAGATAGCGAGATCTGACCAATAGAAAAGAGAGAGATATCGGTAGATAAACAGGTAGATAGACCAACTCAGAGAGAGATAAATAAATAAATAGAAACTTAGATGGTCAGATCCACAGAGAGAAAAAGATTACAAAGATATAAATATATATATAGACTGAGAGATACATGCGTAGATAAACAATCATAAAGCTTGACAGATATGAATAAATGAGACTCATAACGAAAAAGTTACTGAGTAATCCTGAATCCTCAAATGTGTCTTTTGAAGATTTCCTGTAGTGCTGTGCTCAGTGTTACAGCTGTGAATTTTAAGTCATTTCAGGCAGGGGGTTATTTATTTTCTTCTTGTCCGTGTATAAGATGTTGTTGCTAATGGGATGCATGCCAGACAAAGTGACCAAGTACTCTGCTGCTGCAGGGATTATAAGGAATTGCTTTCAGCAACAAGTGTCCCTCTTCACCAGTAACTTGATGGTAATTGGGTCGGATGCACTTTAGGCCCTGGCGTTCTCAAGGCATGCCAACATGACTACTGCTAGGAATATTTACGGGTTAACGGTTATTTTTCTGCTCATAAAGGCATTCATTTTGGATTCATGGAATCAGACATTTGCTGTAAATCTTTTAAGAACCTCTTGAACAAATTAGACTGAAAGGAACAATTCGTTCTTGGTCAATAAATCCAAAATAAAATAACAAATAAACCTTTTCATTCTAGTGTAGCCTTCTGCGAAGATGATGCAGCCCCCTTCCCAACAGATCGAATAGGCTAATAACACATGAAGAATGGCCACTTGGATGAGGTTACGAGAGGGCAACCGATGTCTAAGGACCCATGTCCCAGCAAAGAGTCGACACCTTCGGGAGAAGAGAGGAAAACATTGTGACCAGTTCTTTCCTTATTGTACAAGATGGATCATCACCAAAACAGCCCCAGTCATAAAGGTGCTTTTTGGAGCATTTTATTTCCAACATTGGGTAGAAGTACTACTCATAAATAGGGACCACTTCTGGCCAGTAAACCGGGTGGTCTTTTATCGTGCAGGTTTCATGACACAGTAAGTTTGGCCAGACCAATAGATGATTGAACTTTGGCCATCTACCTTCTAAGGAAGGAGTATTCATAGGTAATATTTTTTGTCCTGGACTAATCTTCATTCCTTGAAAGGTTATGGAAAAATATCTTGGGTTCAGAAAGAGGGGATATAAAGCAGCAGGTAAGTCTAGGAGATTGTTTTGCTCCTCACCCCACTTTTATTTCCTCCTGCTGATCTTTGCTGAGGTAGAATTTCTCTCCAGCCACTCTCCAGTATCTCACCCAAGTGGTCATTCTCCATGTGTGAGCCCAGGCACTGAATGGCAGCAGACTATTCCACCATAGAGATAAGAATGCTACCACTGAGCCACACCTGACACCTAACTAGGCTAGTGTCACATGATGAATGGCCACTTGCATGAGGTACCAGAGGACAGTAGGTGTCCATGGACCCATGTCCCAGCAAAGAGTTGAGTTGAGTTGAGACTATTATAGTTGAGCCTAGTCCTGTCTGCACCTGCCATTCCCAAAAATACATTTTCTAGCAAGGGATTACTGGATTATTAGCAGAAAACCTGGTTGGTTATCAACCCCCCTCCCTCCTCCCATCTCCCTAAACGATGGGAGATGAGGTCAATTGTAGCATCACTACAACATAAACAACTTATATATCATCTTTAACATAGCAAAACATCCCAAGGCTATTCACAGGAGCATTATCAAACATAATTTGAGACCGAGCCACATAAAGGAGATAGTAGGACAGGGGACGAAAAGCTTGGCCAAAGAGGTAGATTTTAAAGAGCATCTTAAAGGAGGAGAGAGATAGAGAGGTTAAGGGAGAGAATTCCAGAGCTTAGGGCCTTGGTAGCTGAAGGCATGGCTGCTAATAATAGGGCGAAGGATGCACCAGAGGCCAGAATTGGAGGAACACCTCTGAGTCAGGGTTCAAACCCCACTCCAGACAGTCCCAGTGAATGGAGACTGGAGCTCCGACTCCAACTTCTTGGTTGACATCCAGCGGAATGTCATGCCCGGTGGATGTAGGTGGCCCCACCTTTATTTCACAAGGGCTGTGGAAACCCATAAAACCCTCCCTCGGTATAGGACCACCCACCCTATTGGCTGGTATAAAAATGGTTACACCCCTGGAAGGAGCATCACTTCGCAGCCTGCCAGACTGTTAATCAGCCTGCGAATCCTCCCACTGTTATTCTCCAAGGCAAGAGTGCGAAGGTAATGAAAACAACATCAACAACCTGAGAAATTCAACTTGGTTTAAATATTTTGCGTGGGGCTGATTGTTGCTCATCCATCTGATGTAAAACATTGGGCCAGAAATTGCGGTCGGAGGCCTGGATCACCAATCACAATGTAATATTCTCATTGATAATAATAGTGAGTTACATTCTAGGAAAGAGTGATCATAGCATGGTTGAATTTAAAATTCAGTTGGAGGGTGAGAAAGTTGGATCTCAAACCAGTGTCCTGATCTTAAATAAAGGTGATTATAAAGGTATGAAGGCAGAGTTGGCTAAAGTGGACTTGGAAAATAGATTAAAGTGTAAGACGATTGATAAACAGTGGCAGGCATTTAGGGAGATATTTCATAAATCTCAACAAAAATATATTCCAGTAAGAGAAGGGAGAACCTTCCGTGGTTAACTAATTATGAAGTAAAGGATATATATGTCAAATTGAAAATACTGGCATACAAAGTTGCCAAGGTTAGTGGGAGGCCAGAGGATTGGGACATTTTTAAAAATCAACAAACGACAACTAAAAAAATTATAAAGAGAGGGAAGATAGAGTAAGAGAGTAAATTAGCAAGAAATATAAAAACGGATAGTAAGACCTTCTACAGGTATATACAAAAGAAGAAAGTAGCTAAAGTAAAGTTGGTCCCTTAGAGGATGAGACTGGGAAATGGCGGAGACGTTGAACAAATATTTTATATCGGTCTTCATGGTAGAAGACACTAAAAATATCCCAATACATAATCAAGAGGCTATAGGGAAGGAGGAACTTAAAACAATCATTATCAATAAAGAAACAGTACTCGGTAAAATAATGGGACCAAAGGTGGACAAGTCTCCTGGACCTGATGGCCTGCATCCTGGGGTCTTAAAAGAAGTGGCTGCAGAGTTAGTGGATGCATTGGTTGTAATCTACCAAAATTCCCTGGATTCTGATGAGGTCCCAGTAGATTGGAAATCCACAAATGTAACGCCCTTATTTAAAAAAGGAGACAGACAGAAAACAGGAAATTATAGACCAGTTAGCCTAGCATCTGTAGTTGGTAAAATGCTGGAATCCATTTTAAGGAAACAATAGCAGGACATTTTAAAAAGCATAATACAGTCAAGCAGAGTCAGCGTGGTTTTATGAAAGGAAAATCACGTTTGACAAATTTGCTGGAGTTCTTTGAGGATGTAACGAGTAGGGTGGATAAGGGGCAATCAGTGCAGTGGATTTCTAGAAGGAATTCGATAAGGTGCCACATAAAAGGTTACTGCACAAGATAAGAGCTCACGAGGTTGGAGTTAATATATTAGCATGGATAGCGGATTGGCTAATTGACAGAAAGAGAGTGGGGATAAATGGGTTATTTTTTAGTTGGCAAACTGTAACTAGTGGGGTGCCACAAGGATCGGTGCTGCAGCCTCAACTATTTACAGTCTATATTAATGACGGATAAAGCGACCAAGTGTAATGTAGTCAAGTTTGTTGATACAAAGATGGATGGAAATGTTGTGCTATACAGTTTTGGACTGCTTATTTAAAGAAGGATATACTTGCATTAGAGACAGTTCATAGAAGGTTCACTAGGTTGATTCTGGAAATGTGGAGGTTGACTTATGAAGGAAGGTTGAGCAGGTAGGGCCTATACTCATTGGAGTTTAGAAGGATGAGAGGTGATCTTATCAAAACATAAGATAATGAGGGGGCTCGACAAGGTGGAGGCAGAGAGGATAATTCCATTCATAGGGGAAACTAAAACTAGGGTACATAATCTCAGAATAAGGGGCCGCCCATTTAAAACTGCGATGAGGAGGCATTTCTTCTCTCAGAGGGCTGTAAATATTATGTCTCTACTTATCTGTAGAATAATTCCACGAGGCCTAGTACTGTGCTTGAACTGCTGTGACCTTAGTCTCTTTATTGTAACTGCAGAGTGGCTTCTCTACATGGTGACCAGCCTTTTATACAGCTCCTGCCTGGGCCTCCCACAGTTGCACCCTCTAGTGGTACCAGCATGCTATATACACAGAGTATACATATATAACATTCCCCCCAAAGTCTTTGATGCGAGTTAGGTACAGGTTGAGGCGATCCGGAGCTCTGCGTTCCCTGGTTGATCGTCTTAGTGTCACTTCTGGCTTGGGTGAGTTGGTCGGGCCACTGCTGTCTTGCAGCATTGTTGGTCTGACTGGACTGTTCGAGATGGTAGGATAATCCTCGTGGTTGGCAGTTTCTGTTGCTGATTGGGTGTGTGTAGGTGGATAACTGAAGGTAAGGTCCTCTCCCGGTAGTTCCTGGTTACCTGTAAATCGCAATTTGGTCTGATCCAAATGCTTTCTGTACGTTTGTCCATTGAGCAGTTTGACAACAAATACTCTATTCTCCTCCTTGGCTAAAGCAGTGCCAGCGACCCATTTGGGGCCATGACCGTGATTCAGCACAAACACCGGGTCGTTTACAGTGATGTCGCATGATACAGCCGCGCGATCATAGTATATGTTTTACTGATAACGCCTGGTTTCCACTTGATCGTTGAGGTCAGGGTGGACTAAGGAGAGCCTGGTTTTGAGTGCACGTTTCATTAGTAACTCCGCAGGGGCTCCCCGGTAAGGGACTGGGATCGTGTCCTGTAATTGATCAGCACCTGGGATAGGCGGGTTTGTAAAGAGCCTTCCATGACACATTTCAAGCTCTGCTTTATGGTTTGGACTGCCCGCTCCGCTTGGCCGTTGGATGCAGGCTTGAACGGGGAAGACCTGACATGCTTGATGCCATTGCGGGTCATGAATTAATTGAATTCCGAGCTGGTGAAACATGGACCATTGTCGCTGACCAGAATGTCGGGCAAGCCACGGGTGGCGAACATGGTCCTGAGTCTTTGGTGTAAGTGCGCAGCTTGGTCTGAATCGGGCTCAGCTTGGGTCTTTGTCCTTTGTTGCCCCACAGCCTCTCAAATGCCTTCTGGCTCATAAGTGACTGACTCGCCCCCGTGTCCAACTCCATGGAAACAGGAATGATAGTTATCTTGATTTTCATCATCATGGGGGGAATTTTGGTAGTGAAGGCATGCACTGCTTCCTCAGGCTGAGTCGCCTCTCTAGCTTGTACTTTTTAATCCTTGCTGGGTCGGAAACCTCCTGGCAACTCCTCTGCCACATTTTGAGTCGCAGTTCTTCTGCACATTCACTGTGGGTGGCCCTTTTGGCCGCAGCCTTTGCACACATAGTGTCAGATGGGCCCGATAGTTACCCCCGCAATGCCAGCATGTTAAACGATTCAAATTTACACCCCTTGGTGGACTCTGAGTCAGACTAATTCTTTGATCAACAGTTATTTTCTGCACAGAACTTTCCAGTGAGTTTTGATTCTGGGAGAATCTCAACATTGAGGTCGTGAACGCCTGGCTTAAAGTGATGGCCTGCTTCACGTCCCATCTCGTCGCGAAAACTCCCGCAACACATTGTTAAGGAGTTCGCCAAATTCGCACGGTTCCGCGAACCTTCGTAGGTCTGCGACATATTCTGCTCAATCCTGGCCCTCGGTGCGGCGGTGTGTGTAGAAGCGATACCTGGCCAGCGAAGCCTGAGTAAAGGCTTCACCTTCTGTAAACTTTTCTAAACTACCAACGGCAGCCATCTCTGCATGTAAGTCCGTGATCTTTACTCGTCGCCAGTTAATATGTCTCTACTTATCTGTAGAATAACTCCACGAGGCCTAGTGCTGTGCTTGAACTGCTGTGACCTTAGTCTCTTTATTGTAACTGCAGAGTGTCTTCACCGCGTGGTGACCAGCCTTTTATACAGCTCCTGCCTAGGCCTCCCACAGCTGGAGGCTGGGTCATTGAATATACTTAAGGCGGAGATAGACAGATTTTTGAGCGATAAGGGAATAAAGGGCTCTGGGGAGGGGGCAGGGAAGGGGAGCTGAGGCCATGATCTTATTAAATGGCGGAGCAGGCTCGAGGGGCCAAATGGCCTACTCCTGCTCCTATTTCTTATGTTCTTATGTAATCTGTGTGGTGAACAGTGCTGTTAGGAAGGACGTTCCAGGATTGTGACTCAGTAATGATGAAGAAAAGGCGATATATGTCCAGGTCAGCTGCCTCCACTCATGCACTTCACCACAGAAAAAAACACTCACATTATAGTCACAAACACCAGAAGTAATGTTACTATCATAGAATCATAGAAAAGCACCGCATAGTCAGCCCCAGCTGCAGAAATTACTGTTCAATCTTTCCACATTGTCCAGGCTGGCGAGAGTCTCAGTTGCACCTGTCCTTGTGCTGCGTGACTCTCAGAGTCACTCACTCCGAGCACCTCACCAGTGTGAATGCTGCTCATTATAATGTATGTAAATGAGAGACTCAACAGACAAGGCCAGAATCGTGAGGGAGTTCACGGGGAATCGATTCTATGGCGGAAAACCCGACGTGAATAACCCCCCTACCAAAATGGTTCCTTGTCCTGTTAATACCCCGGAATTACGGTAAGGACAACATGAGAAATTCTCGCCCTTGAACATAGTTGAACCAGCTGCCCTTAGGATCCTGCAGAGGTATTGTCTGCAGTCCTGGTACTGACACATATCAGCCACTAGAGGGAGGTCATTCCTTTAACTGGACCTGAGGTTTAACCCTGAAGGTACCATAGCGATAAGATAGAATCCAATGATACAATACATTACAGACAAATAAAGCTTAATTTTTGTCACATCTCTCTAATAAATACAAAAGGAGCATTTTCTGGGCACATGCATAAAATAAGAGAACAAACAATAGAAATTTGGCTTTCTTAGGCACAATATAGGAACATAGGAATCACTAGATGAAAAAAGATAATCCAGTTCGCCTCCTACCATCCTGGCAGTGATATGATACAATTGTGTAGTTAGTGACTGATCATTGCAATCAATCTCTATCAGTCAGTCTACAACAGACCCAGACATGAGACGAGGAAAACCCCAGTGGTTGGAGACCTGTGGTAACCATAGCTACAAAGTCACCTTTTTCCCCCCTCCAAGCATGCTACATTTACCACATGTCATGCCTCAAACTACTCATATTCTGTATCCCAAAAATATTACTTTCTGAACAACATCTATCTAATTTAAATTTAAATGAATCAAGATTAACCTGATTCAACCATCTCCCACGGGAGCCTGTTCCATAGATTGACCACTCACTCGCTGAAATAGTATTCCTGCAGAGTAGTTTTGAATTTACCCCCCTTCAAGGGTAGGCCGTGTCCTCTGGTTCTATTTTTCTGGACAGGGTGAAACAACTGGACAATGCTGCATCCATTTCTTGGGAAAAAATTTAAAATTGTGGAGACCAATTTCGGCACACGATCTCCCCCCACACCCCGCCTTCCGGGACCCACCTGCTGGCCTGGGCAGTCCCCATCGCACTCCCGATCATTTCCACCCCTCGCCCAGCGCCTACTTGCAAGCAGGCTTGGTGTCACAGCTCAACAGTTGCATGCAGATGAGGCCTGAGGCCTAGTCTCGATCGCACCACCCGTTTCGTGCCCTAAACCAGTAAAACTGGTTACATTACTTTAGTAAAGTAATTAGTAGGAGGTTTAGAGGGGATTTGAGGGGAAATGTCTTCACCTAGAGGGCAGTGGGGATCTGGAACTCACTGCCTGAAAAAGTGGTAGAGGCAGAAACCCTCACCACATTTAAAAAGTACTTGGGTATGCACTTGAAGTGCCATAATCTACAGGGTTATGGACCAAGAGCTGGAAAGTGGGATTAGGCTGGATAGTTTTTTGTTGGCCGGCACAGACACGATGGCCTGAAATGGCCTCCTTCCGTGCTGTAAATTTCTATTCTATGGGCTAGACTTTCCACTTCACTTTGCTGGCCTAGTGCCCATATATCACCCAAAACGGCCTGCTATCGCCCATTTTGACTGAAAAGTGGAAAGTTAGGCTGGAACATCGCCAGAAAATTCTCCCCCCAACTTTCGGCTCACATCACCGAGGTGATCGCCCGCACATCGCCCAGCCTAACTTTTGGCACATTGCCGGGCTGATCGCTCGCCGAGAACATCGTTGGAGAATAGTTGCTTTTTCCGGGCCTTTCTCACTGAACTGGGCACTATGGACACCATTTTGAATGTTGGAGCAAGGGAAGAGGCTGCTAAAATAAGAGGGCTTATAATTTGTTATTTATTTAAGGGTCTTTTACAGATATATCTACTCACATTTATACTTATATTTAATAATTATAATAATATTAGCTTTTATTTTAGTAGATTAGGCATTTTATTACTAACATGGGCATTTATAGCAAGTGATAATAATATTAGTGATAGCTTCTCTGCCATTACTTGTAACCTCACACGCTGGAGTCTGAAAGGATCAATTGAAGAGGTGGCAGAGTAATGCAGAGGTGGGGGAGGTGAACATACAGCCAATGAACGTACAGGAAAAAGCAATCTTACCTCAACTTGTCTGAAAACACGTGTCTTAGGAGGCTGCGCTTCCGGAAGGAGGTCATCGATGAGATATGCCAGCTCATCAAGAAGGATCTGCAGCCTATCAGCACCATCAGAACCTCATTGCCCGTTGCGGTCAAGGTTACTACGGCACTATCCTTCTACACATCTGGATCCTTTCAGGCTTCAGCTGGAGACATCTGTGGTATCTCTCAGCACGCCACACACTGCTGAATTCGACAGGTGACTGAAGCCCTTTACACTCGCAGGATGTACTTTATAAGCGTCCCTATGACCAGGGAGGCACAAACTGGGAGGGCTTAGGGTTTCTCGAGAATAGAAAACTTCCCCAAGGGGCAGAGAGCAATAGACTGCATGCACATTGCCCTGAAAGCCCCTTTACAGAACCCAGAGGTGTTTCGCAACCGAAAGGGATTCCACTCCCTGAATGTGCAGCTCATTGTCGACCACAAACAAATAATCATGGCATTTAATGCTACATTTCCAGGTAACATCTATGATGCGCACATCCTGTGTGCGAGCACTGTCCTTTACCTGTTTGTCAATGAGCCAGAAGGTCATGGTTGGATGCTGGGGGATAAAGGATATGGCCTTGCCAGTTGGCTCATGAATCCCCTGAGTAATCCCCTGACAGAAACCGAGAAGCGTTACAACGAAAGCCACATAGCTACTCGCAACATCGTCGAAGATAATTGGAGTGCTCAAGCAGCACTTCAGATGCCTGGACCACTCTGAAGGTAGCCTACAGCACCACTCTGACCAGGTCGCTAAGTTTATTGTGGTGTGCTGCATGTTGCATAACCTAGCTTTAAGGCGAGGACAACTAATGCCAGATGGGACTGCTGGTCCACCTCCAGAAGGAGTGGAGGCGGAAGAAGCAGATGACGAGGTGCAGGAGGAGGACAAGGAGGCTGGTGAGGACCTCGAGGAGGACAAACAGCCTGGCGATGAATCCATGGTCCCACCACCACCCCCCCAGAAAACTGGAGAAACCCCATGGGAGTTATGTGGCTGCAAAGCTGTTGCGCCAGCAGCTCATAAATGAACACTTTGCATGAACTTACATTGGGGACAGTCACAGTTACAGTTAGAGTCACGGTTAGACAACAATTGCATTTGCGTTGAGTTACGTTTCATCCTTGCCTGCTCTGGCCTGACCTGGCCATTGTTGTACCACAGTTGCATTAATGTTTAGCTTAACTTAACTTACGTTATTATAAGACAATGCACAACAATTGTTAAATTCAATAAAACATTTTATTAATGTAACGCAAGAATTTTTAATTTTTAACGAGCCCCCCCCAACTATAAACCAACAATAACAATAAGATAAAAAGAACACAACAAAAGCAGTAATAACAATAAAAATAACAACAATAACACCTCCCCCCACTACCTGCGGCACGTTGCCCTCCAGATCCTCTCCCCCCCCGCCCCAGTGTCTTAGGCCCACCCATCTGTTTTGGTCCCTGGAGACCGAGACGACGCTGGTGTGCAGCGGGCAACAGAAAGACTTCCTGTCATGGTGGGGGTGATGGTGGCATGATTGGCTGTTGTGAGGTGGGGTGGGGGGGGGGGGGGTGTTAGAGGGGAAGACAAAGTGAGGGGATTGTCTTCCGAGTAAGAAGAAAGTTCTTCTTCCTGACTCGCTTGAGTGCTTGGGCTGGTACTTGGACACTTTGGGGTGCAGCGCGTGTGCAGCCAACAATGCATGCTGCAAGGCATTAGTGGCGGTGGTCTGTGCATGCAACTGTGCAAGAATCTGCCTCGCTACCTCCATTTGCTCGGAAAACATCTGTACAAAGCCCCGCATGAACTGGTGAAAAGCCTGGAGATGCTCGCGACTTATCACAGCCGTCTCCTCGCAAGAGAGATCAAGCCCTCGTCCGTAGGAGGCGAGTGCTGAACTCGTTGACCTGACCTCCGTGGGGTCGGCGTGCACACTATAATGCGCCTGGGCATTGCCGGCTGGATGCCACTTGGTCCTGCTGCCTCTTCCGTCTCAACTGAGAAATCCAAGGTGGCTGCAGGTCTATTCCCCCTCCATAAATTGTTCCTCCTCCTCCTCTGCTTCAGTGGTGGTGTAGTCGTCCTCCTCCTGTTCCTCCTCACCACCCGTAGGTGCAGGTGCAGGTGTGACCTCCACTAGCGTCTCTGGTTGACCTACAAAGCATATTTGAGCTTATTGAGCTTATTAGAACAGCACAGTACACATTACTGGGAGACGTTACATATTAATGCATCATGTGGATTTCACTACCCCAGAAAGCTGTCGCAGACGGACAGAATAGGGAGTGAGAGTTTATGGGGAGCACACAGAGAAGGGGACAGTTGGCCAGATGACCTTCCCCTGCTCTTATTGCTTATGTTCTTATGTTGTCAACCTGAGAGTAGCACAAAGGCTGCATGACATGACATGACATCATTCGTATATTGCATTATAATTAAATGATGTTACATCATTTTAACACTGCTTGACACATTTTTTTTTATTTCAAAATATACTTTATTCATAAAAAAATTTGTACAGTACATTCAATGGCATTTCAGTACATTTAGCTGTGGTCAGCAATTCCATACGATACATCTGGGTGCTAACGGCAGTTCCGTTCGTTACATTTCTTGTTTTTCAGTTCAAGTGCAATTCGGTACAATAAACGGGATACATTGTGGTACATTCACACAAATTACGTTTCATGTGTCACTATACAGTACACGGAATGGGTGACGGTACATTTACATTTTTCTTTTCAAACATGCATTTCGTAACAGACCTTGCATTGTACATGGCACGACATTGGTGTTTACAGATTTGGTGCTCTATGTACACAAAAAGTAAATTACAAATACAGCCCGAGGGGGGTTTATACTGATTCCAGCCCCTGGGTTTACCGTGGCGGGAGGGCTTTAAACTGTGGCCCTTCCCCACCGTGCCTTTGCGGCGACTGCACCAATTTTAAGTGCGTCCCTCAGCACGTAATCCTGGATCTTGGATTGCGCCAGTCTGCAACACGCAGACATGGACATCTCCCTGCTCTGGAGAACCAGCAAGTTTCGGCAAGACCAAAGTGCGTCTTTGACCGAGTTGATGGCCCTCCAGCAGCAGGTGATGTCTGTCTCGGTGTGTGTCCCTGGGAACAGCCCGTAGAGCACAGAGTCCTGAGTTACGGAGCTGCTCGGGATGAACCTCGACAGCAACCACTGCATCTCTTTCCAAACCTGCCTTGCGAAGGCGCAATCCTGAAGGAGATGGGTGACAGTCTTGTCCGCCCCGCAGCCGACTCGGGGGCACCGTGCCGTGCTGTTGAGGCGTCGGCTGTGCATGAACGCTCTGACGGGTAGGGCCCCCCTCACCGCCAACCAAGCTACGTCTTGGTGCTTGTGTGAAAGCTTTGGCGATGAGACGTTCTACCAAACAAGTTCGACAGTCCGCTCAGGGAACCACCCGACAGGGTCCACCGTCTCCTTCTTTCGTAGGGCGTCCAGGACCTTACGTGCTGACCACTGTTTGATGGCCTTGTGGTCGAAGGGGTTTCTTTTGAAAAACTTTTCCACGAAGGACAGGTGGACAGGCATGGTCCAACTGGTGGGGGCGTTTCGCGGCAGCATGGCCAGGCCCATCCTTCTCAACAATGGGGACAGGTAGAACCTCAGCACGTAGTGACACTTGGTGTTTGCGTACTGGGGGGCTGTGCATAGCTTGATACAGCCGCACACAAAGGTAACCATCAGGATGAGGGCCACGTTCGGAACGTCCTTTCCTCCACTGTCCAGAGATTTGTACATCGTGTCTCTGTGGACACGGTCCATTTTGGACCTCCAGACAAAGTGGAAGACGGCCCGGGTGACTGCCGCGGCACAGGAGCGAGGGATGGGCCAGACCTGTGCCACGTACAACAACACCGAGAGCACCTCACTTCTGATGACCAGGTTCTTGCCTGTGATGGAAAGGGAGCGCTGCTTCCAAAATGCCAGTTTCTGTTTGACCTTGGCGATACGCTCGTCCCAGTTTTTGGCGCACGCCCCGTCCGCTCCGAACCATATTCCCAACACCTTCAGGAAATCTGGCTTGACGGTGAAGGGAATGGAGGCTCGGTCGGTCCAGTGGGGTTTGGGCGGCCGATCGGAAAAATCGATCAGCTGCCACAGTCGGGTGATTATCCCTCCCCAAGACATATTCAGCTCAGAGGGGATTTGATGCATTTCCTTTCACAGGACCTGAGGTTTAACCCTGAAGGTACCATAGCAATAAGAAAGAATCCAATGATACAATACATTACAGACAAATAAAGCTTAATTTTTGTCAGATCTCTCTAATAAATACAAAAGTAGCATTTTCTGGGCATAATGCATAAGAGAGCAAACAATAGTAATTTGGCGCACTTCCGCCTGAAACGGCGCGGTGAAGCCACTGTAAAGGTAGGTTTCCAGCGTTGAGCTCAGCAGCGTGCGGGCCGCTGACAAACGGTCAGGACAGCTATTTTCACCTACAAAATGGTAAGACTTCTTCAGGCAATGCCCCCGCGAGGTATTCGAGTCGGTATTCGAATGTGACACCACTGGAGTTTTGTCGCGATTGGGGCTTTTTGGTAGGGAAACAGTTTTATTAATTTTAGTGTTTTCATGTAAAATTCAATCATCTGCGGTATTTAGCTTTTCATATAGTTTTATTAATTGTTTTGGCTCCATTTAACCTGCTGAGTGCTGCTCAGAAGTTTGCACATACTTTTGTACAATTTTCAGGTCTGACTCTTTAGTGGAGGCCTGTGGGCTGCAGAGACCTGCTTGGCAGGGTTCACCCTGAGGATGGGAGGAGTGTTGGGAGGGCGACACCTGGTACACCTGGTCAGAAGCAGGGTGACACGCAGGAGAAGGTGTCGCCATCAGCACCGTGCAGAGAGAGGGAGCGGGCAAGGGAGGCAGCAGCCATGATTCGTTCATTCTGCGCCAGACCAGCGTGCCCGCCATTCTGACTGGCCCAAATCAGGATTGCGCTTGGCTGCTTGGGGACAAGGGATATCCACTGTCCACTTGGCTGCTCACTCCACTGTGGAACCCCAGGACAGCACCAGAGCATGCATACAATGACGCTCATTGTGTCACCAGGTGCATCATCGAGCAGTGCATAGGCATCCTTAAGCAGAGATTCCGGTGCCTGGACCGCTCTGGTGGCACCCTGCAGTACTCTCCTTAATGGGTCTCTATCATCGTCGTGGTCTGCTGCATGCTGCATAACCTGGCCATCATGAGGGGACAGCCGCTGGAGGTCGAGCCAGCAGTACCACCTGAGGAGGAGGAGGAGAATCCCGGTCGCCCCAGAGCTCGGAGGCGTCGATCCATCGCCACCCTGGAAGGGCCGGGTGCAGACTGACCAGCACCCTCCTGGGAGGGTGCGTCCTCACATATATAGAGGTACCTGACACCTCCGCTGCAATCTCCCTCCATGCATTATGTACTGCCTGTCTGACAGGTCTCCCCACGTCAGGAAACAGTATTCTTCTTCTGTCCTCCACACCGTCCATCAGTGTCTCCAGCTCCATATCAGTGAACCTGTTGGCTCTCTTTGCACCTCTTACACCAGCCATCCTTCCAACCTCCTTCCCCCCTCAGGGCCTTGCTGCAAACCCTGCCCTTTAAAAAGACCAGGGAGCAGCTGCCTCATTAGAAACCTTTACCTGCATGCTGAATTTCTCAGTGGCGATAACGCTCAAATTAAGACAGCCACACCACTGAAAAAAGCACTTTGGAAGGGTTCATTAGCGCTGGAACCCATTTGTTCACTTTTGGAGCTGAATATGGGGGAGCCCAGTCAAGAAAATATGTAGGCGCTAATGGCCACAAATAGGTGGGGGGACACCAGCTTTCCAGCGGTACTGAATTTCGGGCCCAATATATTTGGATTTTCAAAAAGCTTTCGATAAGATACCACATAGTGACTACGGTCAGAACATGTGGAGTCAGGGGACAAGTAGCAAAATGGAATGCAGGCTGGCTACAAAACAGAAAATAGAGAGTAGCGGTTAAAGGTAGTTACCCAGATTGGCATATGGTGGGATGTGATGTTCCACATGGATCGGTGCAGGGACCACTATTGTTTACCATTTACATAAATGATTTGAAATCAGAAGTACAATTTAAAAATTTGCGGGTTACAGCAAATTGGGGATAAAGTTAATACAGAGAAAAACTGATAAAATACAGGAAGACATTAAAAAACTTGCAGAATAGCCATGTAATTGGCAAATTAACTTCAATATAGCTAAGTATGAGGTAATATATTTTGGTAGGAAGAATAAGGAGGCCACATACTCCTTGGAAAATAAGTCTAAATGGGGCAAAGGAACAGAGAGATCTGGGGGTACAGATATATAATCAATAAAAGTAGCGATGCAGGCTAATAATGTCACAAAAAGTGAACAATGCACTGGGGTTCATGTCTAGAGGGATAGAATTGAAAAACAGTGAAATTATGTTGACCGTGTATAGAACCTAGGTTAGACCACACTTGGAGTACTGTGCACAATTCTGGTCTCTGCATTATAAAAAAGGATATAGAGGCACTGAAGACGGTGCAAAATAGAGTTACCAAAATAATACCAGAACTGAGAGGTTATACCTATCAGGAAAGATTGAACAGGCCGGGGCTCTTTTCTCTAGGAAAGAGAAGAGTGAGGGGTGACCTGATAGAGGCCTTTAAGATTATGAAAGGGTTTGATAGGGTAGATATAGAGAAGATATTCCCACTTGTGGGCAAGGCCACAACTAGGGGCTATAAATATAAGATAGTCATTAATAAATCCAATAAGGAATTCAGGAGAAACTTCTTTACCCAGAGAGTGGTTAGAATATGAAACTCGTTACCACAAGGAGTAGTTGAGCAGAATAGATTAGATGCATATAAGAGGAAGTTAGATAAGCACATGAGGGAGAAAGGAATAGAACGATATTACAACCACAACAACATTAGATAAAGAAGGCTGGGAGGAGGCTCGTGCAAAGCATAAACACCAGCACAGACCTGTTGGACCGAATTACCTGTTTCTGTGCTGGAAGTTTGTAACAATATTTTAAAGCCTTACCTTGTTGGTTGGGGCCTATAAGTATCAACTGCATGTTGACCTGGTTTTCTCGTGTGTAACAAGGTAAACCAGTTTTATAAGTGGGAGCCTCAGTGTTATTTGCATTTGTGCACCGCACGCCAATTTTTTTTGGTGTATCAATATAGCGGGCAGCGCTCTTATGCCTTGCTATGGAAATGCACTTTCTGCCCAACCATATTGGAGGTTTAGGTGGTCAAAAAACGAGGCGCTAAACTGCATAAATGGATACATTTCTAGGCCATGTCTGGTGATGAGGCATAATTCTGTTGTTACAGAGGAAGGCCACTAGAGGGCCACATATTACACTGAATCTAGCTGAACTCTGAAATTCACTAATTTAAAAAAACACTTTTGGATGAGACATTAAACTGAGGCCTCATCTGCCCTCTCAGGTGCACATAAAATATTCCACGGCACTATTTCAAAGAAGAGCAGGGGTGTCCTCCCCAGTGTCTCGGCCAATATTTATCCCTCAACCAACATCACTAGAATAGATTATCTGGTCATTATCACATGGCTGTTTGTGGGATCTTGCTTTGCACAAATTGGCTGCCGCATTTCCCTACATTACAACAGTGACTACGCTTCAGAAAAGTACTTAATTGACTATAAAGTGCTTTGGGATGCCTCGAAGTTGTGAAAGGTCCTTTATAAATGTATCTTTCTTTTCTTTGGATGTGACAGGGTGTGGACAGCCTCAGGATTGACCACAAAAGCTTTCAGTGATTGAATGGCGTACTGATACCCAAGGTCCCGGCAATGGCCACTAGGGGTAAGATGGTAAGGATGCTGCAACACAGTGAGAGCCAGCCTTCAGAGAACAAAGATAAGCCAAACTGGGAGAGAGAGGGGAATGAGAAAGCCTTCAGCGATGTCTTAACTGTTACCGCAGGAGAGGGACAAATCATTTACCTTTGGCAAGTCTTCCCTTTAATTCTGTTTATCTATTTCACTGCCAGGAGCAGAGTTAATGAAGCTAAACATTGTCGTCTTCAACAGCTCCAGTGCTGTGATAGGGGCAGGCAGCTGACTGAAGGCTGAGGCAAAATAGTAAACTTAAACTAATTATGTCTATTTTGACGTTAATAATCCCCAACTGCCATGCGATCATGTGACACTCACCCCCTTAATGTAATAAGTGGCGTGTGTGTAGGGAAGGGGGCGGTAGTGTATGATAAAAAATTCTCATTCTCATTCATTTTATTTTCTTATCATTGTAAACAGCTTATGGTATTGAGATACTCTGAATTGTGATATATTAGTTCTTGGATCTCCTGATCATTCTCATCAAACTAGTCCTGGTGTTTCCTGGTTGAGTGACCGAGTGTCTCTTTGCAGACACTGGTTATGGAGGCCTGGAGGGCAGGCCAAGCTCTGTGGGCATTCTGCGTCTCAGGGTTGTCAAGGCACGCCAGGTTAGCTGTGAGGCGCTGGCTGTATCGGGCTCTCTTAGCTGGGTCCTTAAGTGCCACAGCATTTACTTTTTTGCGGCACTGCTTCTGCTGCCCCCTCCGCTTTGGGGCTATGTTGATGTCGATGATGGATCGGATTAGGCGATGGTCCGTCCAGCAGTCGTCGGCTCCTGTCATGGTGCGAGTGATGCGTATAACCTTGCGATCCCTGACTCGGACGATGATATAGTCAAGCAGGTGCCAGTGCTTGGAGCGAGGGTGATGCCACGATGCCTTGTATTTGTCCCTCTGGCGGAACAATGTGTTGGTGATGACAAGTTCATGCTCTAAACAATTTGTCAGAAGTAGGATATCACTGGAGTTGGCTTTCCCTACCCCCTCTCTGCCAATCATGCCCCCCCCCAGAAGTCTGTGTCCTTGCCAACCCTGGCGTTGAAGTCACCGAGGAGGATCAGTTTGTCGCCCGCGGGGACGCAGGACAGGCCTTCGGCCGCCTGAGGAAAAGAGTGTTTGAAGACCAGGCCCTCAAAACTGCTCATGGCCTACAGGACTGTAGTAATACCTGCCCTCCTGTATGGCTCAGAGACATGGACCATGTACAGCAGACACCTCAAGTTGCTGGAGAAATATCACCAACGATATCGCCGCATGATCCTACAAATTCCCTGGGAGGACAGGCGCACCAACATCAGCATCCTCGTCCAGGCTAACATCCCCAGCATTGAAGCACTGACCACACTCGATCAGCTTCGCTGGGCAGGCCACATAGTTCATATGCCAGATACGAGACTCTCAAAGCAAGTGCTCCACTCGGAGTTCCTTCCCAGCAAATGAGCCAAAGGTAGGCAGCAGAAATGTAACAAGGACACCCTTAAAGCTTCCCTGATAAAGTGTAACATCCCCACTGACACCTGGGAGTCCCTGGCCCAAGACCGCCCTAAGTAGAGGAAGTGCCTCCGAGAGGGAGCTGAGCACCTCGAATCTCAACACCGAGAGCATGCAGAAATCAAGCGCAGGCAGCAGAAAGAGCATGCGGCAAACCAGTCCCACCCAACCACTTCCCTCAACGACTATCTGTCCCATCTGTGACAGAGTCAGTGGCTCTCGTATTGGGCTGTTCAGTCACCAAAAAACTCACTTCCTCAATTCCGAGGAACTGCCTATGATGATGATGATGATGACTCTGAATTGTTGAATTTATAATCCGCAGTGAAAGACAGCCCTTGGGGCCAGGGAGGGGAATAATCAGCCAGGAATATCCATCACTGCTTAGGGATCCTCGCTGTGAAACGCTGGTGTCGGTATCAGCTCGGGCTCAACCGCCATGCTCACCCTCACCCCACACCACCCCACCCTCCCACCTCCCTCCCCCACCCCACCCATGGTCGAATAGGCCACCAACAGTCACCGCTCGCGTGGGTAGAACAGCCGCTTGGGTCAAGGTAGCAGGAGCATGGACTGAGCTGGCAGCACTGAGGCCAGGCAACAGTCAGCGCCCGTGTGAAAGGAGAGGGTAGAAGAGGCAAGTGAAAATCAATAGGGCCAAAAGAAATGTTAGAGTTAGTGTTATATAGCCTGCAGCGGGTGCTAATCTATTGCTTTAACTAGTGTTAGGGTTAGGGTTATATAGTCCATAGCAGGTGCTAATCTGTTGCTTTAACTAGCATTAGGGTTATCTAGTCCATAGCAGGTGCTAATCTGTTACTGTAACTAGCATTAGAGTTAGGGTTATATAGTTCATATCAGGTGCTAATCTGTTGCTTTAACTAGTGTTAGGGTTAGGGTCTGTGGCTTTAAGTAGTGTTAGGGTTAGGGTCTGTAGCGGGTGTTAATCTGTGGCTTTAACTAGTGTTAGGATTCGGGTCATATAGTCTGCAGCGGTGCTTACTTTATCCAGCTTTCTCCCTCATGTTCCTGTTAAAAACCTGCCCTATATTACACTGCACTATCTATTGTCACTTACCCCAGGCAAATCCCTCCACAAGCCATGGAGGAAAGAAAGAGAAGGTTTGTTGAGTTGAACGATTTGAATTGTGTCTCAAGGCTGCGAGAGAGAATTTTGCCCAAGCTCGGGTTTGCTTACTCTGACAGATACCAAAGTTTTTTTTGTGTACTATCAGGTAAATCAAGTTCATTTCGAGTGGAGCTCTTTTTTTACTCTCCTATTTTGTTTTTTTACTTTGGAATGGGTCCGACTGTGCCTTGCACAATACTTCGTCGAGCACTTCTCGACTACAGAATGCTTTGGGCAATGTGTCCATGTTGACAGTATAAATACATCACTTTTTTTTCCTTTCGTCTCCCCCCTGCCACCCCCTCCCCCTCCCCACCTCTAAGTAGCACGTCAACTTATTAAACTGACCAAACGTACAAAGAAACTAAACCGTCAACATTTGGTCTTGGTGATGTCAGCACCAATCAGTGCGAGCTCGGGGCGGAGCCTGTAATAGATACCCTGAGAATGCAGGTGTATAAGTACGAGGTGCAAGGTGCAAGTGCTTTGACAGCTGCTTTGCCGCAAGAGATTCGAGAAGTTGATTCAAACCTGACTGGTCTGAACAGATTATGAGTTCGTTTGATCTCCAGACACAATCACCCCCTCGGTGCAGCCCTCAGTTCCCCAGCATCGGCCAAGAGCCTCCAGAGATGAACATCTTCTGCGAGAACTTCTTCCACCAGCAGAATGCACAGAGGCCGTCCAACTATGACATCGAGGACTACAGCTCATCCGCCAACCCCTACCTCTGGTTAAATGGACCCTCCATGAATTCCTCCTCGTACCTGTCGGGATCCAATGCCAGCCCCTTCATCCCGCAGTCCTACGGGATGCCGCGACAGTTCCTGCCCAACAGCACCGGTTTGGGAGGATCGGACCTAGGGTGGCTCTCCATCCCCAACCAAGAAGAGCTTCTGAAACTAGTGAGACCGCCATACTCCTACTCAGCTCTGATTGCAATGGCAATCCACGGGGCCCCAGACAAGAGGCTGACCCTTAGTCAGATCTATCAGTACGTGGCTGATAACTTTCCCTTTTATAACAAGAGCAAGGCTGGGTGGCAGAATTCCATCAGGCACAATCTCTCCCTCAACGACTGCTTTAAGAAAGTCCCCAGAGATGAGGATGATCCAGGTAAGTTGCCTTTGATTTTAAAATAATTTTGTGAGGGTTTCTTTCGCTCTAAACTACAATTAGTCTTGACAGATTCATGAAGGCAGCATTTGTCCTTTGAACCTCGTCACATGTTCCAAGTTCATCGCTGAACATGTTTTATTGCCGGGGGTTTAAGTCATAGAATCATAGAATAGTTACAGCACGGAAGAAGGCCATTCGGCCCGTCGAGCCCATGCCGGCTCTCTGCAAGAGCACTTTAATTAGTCCCACTCCCCCGCCCTTACCCAGTAGCCTACAATTTTTTTTTCCTTTAGGTACTTATCCAACATCCTTTGAAATATTGATTTAAGTTCTAGGAAATAGTAGGAGACTGCGTTTATTGACCTACCTGATTGAATCAGTATTCAATACTTTAAAAACTCCACCATGCCATCAGTGTCACTCCAACATTGGTGGTCTGACCTTGTGCAGAGTTCACCTGGTATTTTTATTTTAATGGAATGACCTAGGTGAAGGGCCAAAGCCCATAATGCTTAACACCGCCGGGGTTGGAGGGAGCACGACAAGAAGATGAGGTTAAATCAAGTGGTTAAATATCATCAAGCTTGAGTTTTAGAAGACTGTAGATTGTCGGAGGAAAGGAAAGGCTGAAGGAGCCCAGGAGCTCTTCAGTTTTGAGGTATAGGAATCGAGCGTGTGAGAACCGGAGACAACATGACGAATCTTGATTTCAGCACAGTGAGGGCATACGCAGGAGGAGTATTAAGAGAGAAAAGTTCCGAGGGACAACGACCATAGTTGTATGGGTAAAAGAGTGTTAAGTTTAAGCACTCTAAGATAATGCCGCTCATTGAATATGAGTGAAGAGAATGTTCTTGAAGTCTTTCGGAGACTTTCCCAAGGGTAAATTAGGATTATATTGCCACACTTGTCGATGAGCTGACTCAGTTCACCGCCTCGTGACATCTCACCTGTTTTTTTTTCTCGCCTCCCACATATTGCAGGAAAAGGAAATTACTGGACACTGGATCCCAACTGTGAGAAAATGTTTGACAACGGAAACTTTCGCCGCAAGAGGAAGAGGAAGTCCGATCCCAATTCCGGCGCTGGCAATATTGGTGCTGAGAAGTCCGACGAGAGCAGCCACAAGGCACCTCAAAGCCCAGGGATCCTGGACAACTCCTCCACTAGGACAGGAAACTCTCCGGAGAAGAAATCCCCTCCCCCCATCTCTGCTCCCTGCCTCAGCAACTTCATATCTAGTATGTCCACCTACAACAATCCTACAGGGGGCAGGCAAGCTTCTCTTGGACTGGTCAATGACACCTCCCAGAGGATGGGACAGAATATGATGGGCTTTAGCTCATACTCGCCTTCCAGTAACATCCTGGGCCAGTCCGGGTCAGAGTGGTCTGATCCAGGAGCATCAAATCGTTACGGCTATTCTTCAGTGCTAAACCAGTTCAACAACCACTTCTACAACAGCATCAATGCAAACAGTCTGCTGTACTCCAGGGAAGGGACAGAAGTGTGAAAGGAAGATTCACTGAATGAAGGATCAATTGTAAAAATTACATAATTATGACAAAAAAAATCCATTTAATGCTATGTAGTTTATTTATGAGAAAACATTTCATGGGCATCGTATTCCAGTATTTTAATTTTGTAATTGGGATAAAAGGACAGAAGTACAACTAAACCAAGTATCTTGATGCCTGGGCCAGGTAGGTGTGTACCATGGAGCCTCAGGGCCCTGTATAAAGTTTGAATCCAGGTTCCGATTAACTTGCATTAATCCCAAATTGCTGATGCGAACAGATTTGGTGTTCTGATTCAATGAAGCAATAGCCCCTTTCCAAAATTCAAACAGGGCAAAGCAGCGAGTGAGAAATAGAAGCACAGTTAGGACTGAGTTGCCTGGGCTTTGAGAGCTAAATTGTCCAGGGCTGAAGGGTCCCCTGTGGCCCTTGGGGCAGAGTTTGGCCAACACCTGAATTAAATCCTGATGAGACTGGCTCACACTGAGCCGAGGAAAAGAAAGAGCTCTTGAAGGTGACGGGATTCCTCTGGGACCAAACACCTGCCCATAAATAGGAATGGCGATGAAGTGTCCAATCTGAAGTGAAAAATTACACTTTCAAGAATCCTCCTCAATTGCCCTCAGCGCTCCTGAGCTAGGAAAGGGTAAAACTCAGCCTCCTGCTTCTGATCTTGAGCCAGAAACCAGCTGTTGGAACGTGTGTGGGCTTTGGGCAAGGACCAGGAACAGGCTTCGCTGTGGTGACCTTCACAGTTGATTAGTCTGCCAATTCATTCTCCAGGCTTACGATGACAAGTGTCCCATTGAACGGGAAGGGTGGCGAATACCTGTGGTAATATAGTACGGGTGTTCAGGGGAGAAGAGTGGAAAACTGGTAAAGATCCAAAAATGCAAATAATTTAATGTATACATTTCAATTTTAGCATTGTTAATCTCGGTACAGTTACTTAAATGGGAGGATTATAGACAGTGTAATATTCTGTTGAGTGTTTTAAGCTTGCTAAATTTGCGTGACTGTTAAATGGCATCTGGTGGTTACAAATTTCAATTCATTGTCCACTACTTTCAGCAAACTTGTTTTTGTGTCTGATTGTGGTTTGTAATTTGTACATTTTTCTTACATTCATTTTTATGCTTTGTAAAATATTACCTCAAAGGAGAAAGGGAAATCTTTTACAATAAAATATTTTATAAAGGAGCTGGTTTCTTTTCTCAGTATGGTTGCTACGATTGGAGGAATTACATTCAGAAATTTTAAAAACATTTTTCTTGCAAACATCAGACCGAGGGGTGTTGATGCCATGAATGGAACACGCTTTCCTTCAGGCACCCATTGTCAGCATCAAGCATGCTCAGATCTGTTACAGTACAGTGAGATACTGGGTTAAACCCCCTCTGTACTGTCCCATCAAACATTCCCTGGCAGGCACAGCACAGGTTAGATACAGAGTAAAGCACCTTCTACACTGTCCCATCAAACACTCTCAGATAGTTGTAGCAACATAAAGCTCACTCAAATCTTCTCCCACATTATGCCTTAGCCCCAGTGTGAATTATTATGTTCCTCAGATCAGCTAATCATGTTCATTTTTAAACACTGTTGTGTTGAATTTTAGGCACTTTCATGTTCTATGACTATCTTCATTCGGAACTCGATGGGGACTGTTGATACTCATATAATATGTTACTCACAGCCTACAGAAAATCAAAACTACAACCCCTTATATCTGCTTACATTTAAACCTAGATCCAGGATATGAAAGAATAGCTTCCTAACCCATTGCCTCACCCAGTCACGAAGCATTAGTGAAAAAAAACTATTCGATGAAAGGAAAGTTTTGTAAAAAAAAAAACTATTTTTGGTCAAAGCAATATTAAACTCAATTAAAAAATGACATATGAATCAATGCTCTTTAAATGTCACCTTTATTATTGTTCCAAACTCCTTTATTATTGTCAAAAACTCGGCTGCCCGTGTCCTAACTCACACCTAGTCCTGCTCACCCATCACCCCTGTGCTCGCTGACCGACAATGGCTTCCGGTTAAGCAACGCCTCAACTTCAAAATTCTCATTCTTATTTTGAAATCCCTCCATGGCCTCGCCCCTCCCAATCTCTAAAATCTCCTCTAGCCCCACAACCCCCATCGAGGTGTTTGCGCTCCTCTAATTCTGCCCTCCTGAGCATCTCTGATTATAATCAATCAACCATTGATGGCCATGCCTTCTGTTGCCTAGGCCCCACACTCTGGAGCATGGGGCCTAGGCAACCTCTCCACCTCTCTACCTCTCTTTCCTCCTTCAAGACGCTCCTTAAAACATACTTCCTTGACCAAGCTTTTAGTCACCTGCGCTAATTTATACTTATTCGGCTCAGTGTCAAATTTTTTTCTCATAATACTCCTGTGAAACATCTTGGGACATTTCACTACATTAAAGGCGCTATATAAATACACATTGTTGTTGTTGTTGTTATCCCCATCACAAGCACTCGCCCACACCTCCTCCACTCCCAGTGGTCCTGGTATAACCATCCTCCATTCCCAGCTACCACTGGCCAAGAAAAAATGGGAACAATAGTTAAGGTCTAAAGTTGTTAAACTGCAGTGTTAAGGTAGGAAGGCTGTAAAGTTCCTAGTGTAAAAATGAGGTGCAGTTCCTCGAGCTTCTGTTGTGCTTCATTTGTACGGCGTAGAAGGCCAAGGTCAGAAAGGTCAGACTGGGAGTGGGGTGAAATTAAAGTTGCAGCAATGATCAGTAGAAAGAACCTCAGTTGATTTTCTCTTCCCCCATCTGTAGTATCCCAGCACAAAAGCAAAATACTATGTATGCTGTATTCGCTGCTCACGATGCAGACTCTTCTGCACTCGGGAGACCAAAAGTAAATGAACGTCTTGCTAAACACCTCCATTCAGTCCGCAAGCGTGACCCTGAGATTCCGGTTGCTGCCACTTTAATTCTCTGCCCCACGTTAGACCTTAACCACCGCTCCCATTTTCTCTCGGACCGCAGGTGCTGGGAATGGAGGATGGCCGCACCAGAGCCACTGGGCGTGGAGGAGGTGTGGGTGAGTACTTCTGCTGGGGACTCCCTATCAGTACATGGGGTGGTCCACACCCATAGGGTTTACCTGCCTTCCGCCACATTCCTGGGCCACTTTAAGCACGGTATTTGCTTAAAAGCTGTTCATCTCTAACATCTTCCAGTTTTGATGAAAGGTCATCGACCTGTTCTGTTAAGTCTGGTTCTCTCTCCACAGATGCTGCCTGAGCTGATTATCTGACCTGAAGATTACATGGTGGATGGTGATTGGGGATCATTGAGGCTGTTAAGAGAAGCAAAAGATAAAATAGCAGAGGCTCTGACCATCATTTTCCAATCCTCTCTGGCTACAGATGTGGTGCCGGAGGACTGGAGGACTGCTAACGTGGTACCTTTGTTAAAAAAGGGAGAAAGGGATAGACCGAGTAATTACAGGCCAGTCAGCCTAATCTCGCTGGTGGGAAGTTTGTGTCTGACTAACTTGATTAAATTTTTTGAGAAGGTATCAAGGAGGGTCAATAAGGGTTTATGTAGTGTATATGGATTTTAGTAAGGCTTTTGATAGGATCCCACATGGCAGACTGGTCATGAAAGTAAAAGCCCATGGGATCCAGGGCTAAGTGGCAAGTTGGATCCAAAATTGGCTCGGAGGTAGGAAGCAAAGGGTAATGGTTGATGGGTGTTTTTGTGAGTGGAAGGCTGTTTCCAGTGGGGTTCCGCAGGGCTCAGTACTAGGGGCTGGAAATTCGCCACCGTAAGGATCGATCTAGCCCAATTTTTTGGAGCTAAAAGGTTTTTTGGGGAGCTAAATAAATTTAGGGCCATTTTGCTAGTTTCGCCAGTGGTGTAACACCATCCTTAAAAAATAAGAGCCGATTTTTTTGAGAACCGTTTTTGTGACATCACTTGGGGTCAAACCCAACGATACTACCGTTTTTGTGAGTTTCCTCAATAAGGATATTTTTAGGGACAGTGCTTTAAAAAAGCTTGCCATACCTAGTCGAGTCCGATCGAAATCAGCATTAACGGGGCCATCTTTGGAAATGGAGCTAAAAGTTAAAGCTTTGGGAGGGAACAAAACCTATATTTTATGTTTAAACTACTTAAAAATGCACTGAACATTTGAGGTTTTAAAAATTAAAGGACTACTTTGACTACGAAGCAGCAATTTTAAAAATGTAAACTTTTCGGTAATTTTGTTTTATTCGTCAGCCTGCACTGTCATCCACACTGCGCTGCAGCAATTTCCCTGCCCTCCTCAAAGCAGGCACACTGGCCGTAACTGGCCTCAGTACCCGACCTGGGAGGGAACACCACCACCGGCAGCGGGGAGATAAAGAGCAGCAGCCCACGGACATGAAACTGCATGGACACTTTAGTCTCATTTACAACCGAGGGTTTAGGGGCCGTGGTTACGAGAGAGAGAGAGAGAGACGAGAGAGAATGAAACGAGACAGAGACAGAGACAGAGAGAGAAAGAGAGAGAATGAAATGAGACAGAGAGAGAGAAAGAGAGAGAATGAAACGAGGCAGAGATTGAACTCAAACCTCTATGTGATCAGGCCATGTTTATTTTACAGGACAAGTTTCACTAAAAGATGCGTAAATATCCATTCACCAGCATCAAAGCAGAGAATAAGGAATTTTTCGGTCAGAGTAATATCCCCACCGGCATTTTAACTTTAGAGCCTCAAATATATGCTGTGTTGAGCATGCACAGAACGGGCGTTAATTTTAAGGCGAAAAAATTTAGCTCCGTACGTAAAAATGGTGGTATTTTAAGGCCATTCCAAATTTTTGGTGAAACTTAGGCTTTATTTTTTTGGCTCTATTTCGGCATTAAAAAATCAGCTGTTATTCGCAAATAGCTATTGTTCAATGTGGAAAGTCTGGCCCTATGTCCCTTGCCTTTTGTGGTATATATCAATGATTTAAACTTGAACGTAGAGGGTAAGATTAAGAAGTTTGCTTGATACTAAAATCGGCTGTGTGGTTGATAATGAAGAAGAAAGCTGTGGACGGCAGGAAGATATCAATGATCAGGTGGGCAGAACAGTGGCAAATGGCATTCAGTCCAGAGAAGTGTGAGGTTATGCATTTGTGGATGGCAAACAAGGCAAGGGAATACACATTAAGTGGTAGGACACTGAGACATGTAGAGGAAGAAAGGGACTTTGGAGTGCAGGTCCACAGATTCCTGAAGGTAGCAGGCCAGGTAGATAAGGTGGTTAAGAAGGCAAACAGAATACTTGCCTTTATTAGCCGAGGCATAGAATACAAGAGCAGGGGAGTTATGCTTGAACTGTATAAAACACTGGTTAGGCCACAGCTAGAGTACTGCATGCATTTCTACAGGAAAGATGTAATTGCACTAGAAAGAGTACAGAGGAGATTTACGAGGATGTTGTCTGGACTGGAAATTTTAGCTACAAGGAAAGATTCGATAGGCTGGGTGTGTTTCCTTTGGAATAGAGGAGGCTAAGTGGAGACCTTATTGAGGTGTATAAAATTATGAAGGGCCTAGATAGAATGGATAGGACGGACCTATTTCCCTTAGCAGAGGGCTCAAGAACCAGGGGGCATAGATTTAAAGTAATTGGTAGGAGGCTTAGAGGGGATTTGAGGGAAAATTTCTTCACCCAGAGGGTGGTGGGGGTCTGGAACTCACTGCCTGAAAGGGTGGTAGAGGCAGAAACCCTCACCTCATTTAAAAAGTATTTGGATGTGCACTTGAAGTGCCATAACCTACAGGGCTATGAACCAAGAGCTGGAAAGCGGGATTAGGCTGGATAGCTGTTTTTTGGCCAGCATGGACATGATGGGCCGAAATAGCCTGCTTCCGTGCTATAAATTTCTATGATTTTATGATCTGGTGTATGTGGCTCTAGACTACATCAGCCAGTACCTCCTTTAAAGAACTCTACCAACATTTAGGGGCCATGAACTTCCACGGGGTGTCATCCCGACAATTATTCACCCATGGGTGCCCTCCACAATATGTGGGGTCAGAGGGAGGACACTTAAACAGCATGGGGCCGGCAATCACCCACAACGCCATGGGAACATCATGCCCCAAACTGAAATGATAAAATGATAAAAGGTTTCAATAGGATAAATACAGAGAAACTCTTTCGTCTGGTGGGAGAAATGCAGAATAAAGGGATATAATCTTAAAATGAGAGCTAGTCCATTTAGGTGTAAAATCAGGGAGCACATTTTCACACAAAGGTTAGTGGAAATCCAGAATTATTTCCCCCCAAAAGGCTGTGAATGCTGGAGGTCAATTGAAACTTTCAAGACTGAGATAGATAGAGATATAGGCCAATATTCCGTTAGCCTTTTTGATTGCTTTTTGTACCTGTGCCCTAGCTTTAAATGATTTGTGTATTTGGATCTTTAAATCTCTTTGCTCCTCTACGGTCCCTAGTTTCTCACCATTTATAAAATACTCCAATTTATCTTTCATAGGTCAAAGTGGATGACCTCATATTGAACACCATTTGCCATAATTTTATCCATTTACTTAATCTGTCTGTGTCCCTTTGCAACTTCCGGTTCCCATCTACACTACTTTTTGATCCTCCTAACATAGTGTCACCTGCAAACTTGGACATATAGCTATCTATTCATGTGGCTCAGGTAATAATCTCATTTCTGACTACTACTTGCTGTGACAATACTAAAAGAATGTCTTGCAGCTGTTTTCTTCATCATGCTTAATCCAAAGACAGTTGGAATGAATGTCGTTCCGTCTCTCTCCAAGCTGGGAGTGTGCCAAATCAGCAAGACCCTCTACCTGGACACCTGGACAGAAAGATCCCTTCCCCCCCCTGACGTTACCACTTATCTTCTCATATCCTCACCCTGACCACCCCACATAGTGGATACGAGAAGATAAGTGGTAACGTCACACCAGCTGCTCCAGGTGGGGCCAGAACAATGACTCAACTCAATGACAGCTTAAATAAAACAAAGCAAGAATTGCATTCATAAAGCACTTGATCATATCTCTCAGGTGGCTCAAATTACTCCACATGCAATGGCTGCTGGTGTGTAGGCATCAAGGCAGCCATATTGCACAGAGAATGCAAGGTGAACTCATTGCTCTTCTTCGAATGCAGCAACTGAATCTTTAACATCCACCCGGACCATCAGACAGGACCTCCGTTTACATTTTCTTATGATGGCACCACCCTGAGAGGCAATAACCCCTCCTGTTTCTTGTCCAGCCATTTCATTAATCTCAGCATATCCACTTATCTACCTGAGAACTGAGCTGTGGGTAGCTTCTGATCTGTGAAGTACTGCACTGATCCCTGAGCATCTCAAAGCCAAACAGGAGCCTCCGCAGTAATCTGAGCATTCGCAAGAGAGGCTCTAACTCATATTCAGAATTATGTCTTGGGACTGGGGCTCTGCTGCAGACGACCGAGGAGTTGCCAAGTATTCCATGGCAGCCTGCAGAGATGTGGCTCATGGATTCCACACTTTTATTCTTGGAGAGACAAAAAATGACTTCTGTAAACCTTCATGCTGAGACAGCAACCTACTTTTATGACAAGGTCTGTGAGGTCCAAATGCTTAGGCGCTGTAGTTAACGGAGGAACTTGGCAACCCTTTTGCACCTGCTCCTGTTCCTTCACTACTGTCCAAATTGTTCTTCCACATCTATACCCTGACTCAAATTGTGCTTATTCTTGAGCTCAGTGTGTGTATCTTGATGGTGCTTGTGACAGTTAGTTTGAGTTAGGGTATCCACATTGGCTCAATCATGGCACTCTCAGCTCCAAGTCAGAAGGTCGTGGGTTCATGCCCCACTCCAGAGACTTGAGCGCATATCATAGGCTGACATTTCAGTGCAGTACTGAGGGAGTGCAGCACTGTTGGAGGTGCCGTCTTTCGGATGAGACGTTAAATCGAGGTCAATCTTGCCTTCTCAGAAGGACATAAAAGATCCCAAGGCACTATTCGAAGAAGAGCAGGGGATATCTGGCCAATATTTATCCCTCATCCAACACTAAAAACAAATTATCTGGTCATTATCACATTGCAGTTTGTGGGATTTTGCTGTGTACAAATTGGCTGTCGCGTCTCCTATATTACAACAGTGACTACACTTCAAAAGCACTTAATTAGATGTAAAGCACGTTGGGTCATCCTGAGGTTGTGAATCTACTCCTTAACCCCTTCCCCACATTGGAAAAGTCCTCTGCCAAAATGGAAGGGTCAAAATACACCTTTGAATCAATGGCGGGTGCACTGTCTCGCTCCAGTCGCTTTAAAGGTATGGCAGAGATTTTGGGCCATGAAAATGGTCTGGTGTTACTGGGAAGGGTAAATGGGGATAATCTGCAAGATATGGGTGGGTTCACCACAGTCTTTCTTGCTTCTCCTCTTCTATCATCATAGGCAGTCCCTCAAAATCGAGGAAGACTTGCTTCTACTCTAAAATTGAATTCTTAGGTGACTGATCAGTCCAATACGGGAATTACAATCTCTGTCACAGGTGGGACAGACAGTCGTTAAAGGAAAGGAGGGGTGGGACTGGTTTGCTGCACGCTCCTTCCGCTGTCTGTGCTTGATTTCTGTATGCTCTCGGCAATGAGACTGAAGATGCTCAGCACCCTCCCAGATGCACTTCCTCCACTTAGGGCGATCTTTGGCCAGGGACTCCCCGGTGTTGGTGGCGATGTTACATTTTATCAAGGAGGCTTTGAGGGTGTCCTTGAAATGTTTCCTCTGTCCACCTTTGGCTCGCTTGCTGTGTAGGAATTCCGAATGGAGCACTTGCTTTGGGAGTCTTATGTCAGGCATGCAAACAATGTGGCCCACCCAGTGGAGCTGATCAAGTGTGGTCAGTGCTTCAATGCTGGAGACGTTGGCCTGGTCGAGGACGTTAATGTTGGTGCGTCTATCCTCCCAGGGGATTTGAAGGATCTTGCGGAGACATTGCTGGTGATCTTTCTCTCGCGATTTGAGGTGTCTACTGTATATGGTCCATGTCTCTGAGCCATACAGGAGGCCACCACGGTCCTTGCTCCTCTTGGAAATTTTCTTTCCCACTCCAAAGCTACTGATATGCCTCCTGCATTCTCACTTGTTTGGAAATTAAGATTCTTTGCAATGTCTTCTACTCCAACTCATCCTATCCCAGAAAGAAAGAAAGCATTTATATATTGGCCCTGAATTTGTTGCCGAAGGTTTCCCGTGGGGAAATGTCTCCGATCCGCAAACAAAATGCCCGCATATCTGGTGGTCCGGGAGATACGAAGATTCGCAATACTGGGCCTCTCCAGGTACACACAGGAATAGGCCCACGTATCTCAGGGGTGCACGTGGTTCACAAGCGCCCTGGGATCACATGGGCTGGCCCAACCAATCCCCATAAGCATGAATGGGAATACCCCAAAAATACATCTACATTTAAAATAAATAAAAAAAACATTACATATTTAAAATGGCATTTAATTAAATATTTAAAACCAAAACTTAATTTTTTGAAAACTAAATTTACGTTTTAAAGGGGCTAACAATAAAATTGTACAGGGTTTTTAGTGTATAAATGACTGATAAAATTATATTTTTATGTTTTTACCAGGCACGAGAATTTTACGGGCATTCGCCTGCGGAGGTCCTTTTCCAGGGGATGCATTGGATCTGTCAAGAAAATTCTTGATAGATCGCAAGTTCTGGGTTTTAGCCCATGCGCTTCGTGCAAGAAAACCCAGAACTTGTACAGCCCCAACAGGCACGTGCACATGTCGTATGCACCTGTAGGGGCCGCAAATTATGGCAAATTATGGTTCATGATCTCAGGATGTCCCAATGCACCTCACAGCCAATTAAGTACTTTTAAGTGTTGTAATGTAAAGAATCACAGCAGCCAATTAGAACATGGCAAGATCCCACAAACAGCAATGAGATAATTGACAAGATAATTTTTTTTGAGTGATATTGCTTTAAGGATAAATATTGGCCAGGAAACTAGAGAGAACTCTCCTGCTCTTCAAATTAGTGCCATGGGATCTTTTGCATCCACCTGAGAGAGCAGACGGGGCCTCAATTTAATGGCTCATCAAAAATATAGCATCTCTGACAATGCAGCACTCCCTCCGTACTGCACTCGAGTGTCAGCCCGGTTTTTGTGCTGCCGGCTCTGGAGTGGGACTTGAACCCACGACCTTCTGACTCAGATGCAAACTGCTGCTTCCCGATCTACCCGTCCCACCACGCTGGCATTCTGACATTTGCACCTCGACAAATAAAGCATACAAAGGGTACTTGTGAACTGCACTGCATTATTTAACAACAAGCCAAAGTTCCCTTGCATCAAAGTTGCTCGATCATTGAGATTCCGAAGACTCACTGCAGTGCCGCAGTAGTTAAAGGACAGCAGTCAGAGGTTTCCTTTAAAGCAATGTTATTAGCAGCTGTGTGCAGTGCTTACAATACAAACAGTAGCAGGAGATACTATAGAATGACAGAGGTGAGGACAACAGCTTTGAGGCTTTAAGCTAATTTCATTTTGCCCGCTTAATTCCTTGCAAACAAAAGGCTTATTACTTTCACACTTGTATATATTTTTTTATAATCACATAAAAGGACACGACTCAATTGTCAGCACAAGTGCCATTGGAAGCTCTCTCAGGTGGTGAGGGTTTGGATGTCATCGGGTTACAGCAGGACCAACGTCTGCACAAAGCGTGATACAGAATCTGCTAAATCAGTCCGACAGTGTGATACCATTACACAGAGGGTCATGGATCGGGAGGAGTGAGTGATAAGGGAGATGCACAATGCTCAGGATCCGATGGTCGATACTTTAGATAACTTTATTTATGGGTCATTGGGAATAAAACACCCAGTCAGGGCACCCAGGCCCCGATTTTAACTTGGGGCGGGTGGGGGTCGAGGCAAACCCCTCTGACTTTGGCAGTGTGACCTGGGAGATTAGAACTGCTGGGCCTCACCTGCATAGCCTTAGTCAGTCACCTGCTTGGAACCAGCAGGTAGCAGTAGATGACAGACCGGCGAGTGGGAAGGCAAAGATGGGTGCAGGAACCTGCCTCCAGGGACTGAAGGAACGGTCCCTGGCACTCACGTAAGTCATGGTCAGGGGGTTCAAGAGGACGTTGCGATCAGGAGAGGGGGCAAGCCGGGAGGGGACAGTGGTTGGCGGGTGGGAGGGGCCTAAACTTTCCTTGTTGGGTCCCCAGCAGCAGCCCTGCTCATCTTAACACCAAAAGGAAAGTTAAAAAAATATTAAAAGGACATCATTTTTAGAGGCCCCTTCTACCCCTTGCTCCTCAACCCGCTAGTTTTGTCTAGCGGGAAAGGCCACGCAGGCTTCAGGTTAAAATAGCAGTCGGGAGTCCGATCCGCCGACGTAAAGAAGGGCCCCGCAAGTTTTCGGTGGGTGTCTCTCTTGTCTGCTCAGAAGAGCATTTTAAATGGGAACTCGCAGGATCACCTGGGACATCAGCGGGCGAGTCCTGCGGATAAATTTAACCTCCCATCCTGCCAGGTTTATAATCGCCCCTCTAGTGTCAGCATCAAATACTCAGGCTTAGCACGGATCTCGATCTGTAACAATGTGCTCCAGTAACAACCTCAGCCTACTGAACCAGTGTGATAGAGGGCATTATGCCTTGCTAGAGAATATTACCAAGTAAGAGAAAGAAAGATTTTCATTTATGTAACAACTTTCACAACCTCAGGACATCCCAAAGCGCTTTACAGCCAATGAAGTATCGTCACTATTGTAATGTAGGAGACAATAGGCAGACAATTTTCACACAGCTAGCGCCCAGAAACAGCAGTGTCATAATGACCAAATAATAATAATCTATTTCAGTGATGTTGATTATTTGGGATAATTGTTGACCAGGACACGAAGGATAACTCCCCCGCTCTTCTTCGAAATAAAGCCAGGGATCTTTTATATCCACCTGAGAGAGCAGAAGGGGCCGTGATTTATCATCTGAAATACAGCACTTCCCTCAGTACTGCACTGGAGTGTCAGCCTAGATTTGTTGGGGGCGGTAACCCGCTCAGGGCGGTACTTCCTGCACCCGACACAAAAGTCCCGCCCCGGACGCGAAATTGCGGTTACCACCCCTCAGAGGAATTGGAGCGCAATCTCGCGTGTTCCACTTCCTCTTGGGGCGCGTCCTGGGGTAATGGTGGGGCGCGATCGGCAGCACTACATGACTGTTCCACGTGGCGGCACATGATTCAACGCCCCTCCCCTTCGGTTAATGGTGAGTGCCGCTGCACACCTTGCCGGGCCTCTGATGGCCTCCACTGGGCCGCAGCCTGGCACCCAAAACGGAGTGCCGGGCTGCAAGATGGCGGGCAGGACCACGCAAGGGGGGAAGAAGTTGGGCTGACCAGTGATTCGGCAAAACCACCAAGGTGGCGGCGCCGGGCACTCCCCACCTCGCGCCCCGCGAACGGATGTCAGTCCGGTTCGCGACCTGCAAGGCTGGCGCTGACACCGCTCTCGACAGCTTCGCGAGACACAGGGCAATATCCGCCGTGGGGTGGAATGGGGTCGGTGTGCGGCGTTAAGGGGTCGCTGCGCACGGTGATGATGTCATCGCCAGTTGTGCAGCGGCCCGGGGCGCTACCGGCAGGGCACGGCGCTACTGTGGCAGCGCCTCCGCTAACTCCCACGCAATTTCACGGCAGCCGGTAGCGCCCATCTGAGGAGAGGCGTTGGTTAAATATGCATTATGAGACTTTCCCAGTGGCTCAACAAGTTTATTCAGCAAGTAATGTGGCCACGCTTAATCAGCTTGGCTTAAATGAGCTAAGTCAGCACAGGGATTGAACCTCGCATCTTCCAGCTCATTTCTCCTTATTCATTTTTGAGATTATGGGTGTCTTTAGCATTTATTGCCTGTTCCTATTGCACTTGAGAAGATTGTGGTGAGCCTTCTTCTTGAAACACTGCAGTCCGTGTGGTGAAGGTGCTCCCACCGTGAAATTAGGAAGGAATTCCAGGATTTTCACCCAGGGATGATGAAGGAATGGCGATATATGTCTAAGTTGGGATGGCGAATGACTTGGAGGGGAACTTGGAGGTGATGGTGTTCCCATGCACCTGCTGACCTGGTCCTTCTAGGTGGTAGGGGTCACTGAGTTGCTGTAGAAGTAGCCTTGGCGAGTTATGTCTCTCTATGAGTCAGTAACGGACTTTACAATAACTTTACAAATGGAGTGATTTTTGGAAGGGGGAGAGGAGATTGTTTTGTCCAGTGAGAAATTGTTTGAACGATTTTCAATTTATCAAAGAGCTGGCTTGAATAAGTGTAAATATCTTATTTGAGTTGACTTACGTCAGCTGTTTTGTGTTCAGGAACTGATGCATGAACTATCCACATATTGTATTGCATTCTTTGAATGAACTGCCACTGATATTTTATGGCTTGCAATTTAAACTTAATTTCAACTCAGAACATTGAGTAAATGCACATTGCCTGCAGCTGTAGCAATAACAACTTTCATTTATATAGCGCCTTTAATATAGAAATATATCCCAAGGCACTTCACAGGAACATAATCAGACAAAAATGGACGCCAAGCCAAATAAGGAGATATTAGGAGAGTTGGTCAAAAGCTTGGTCAAAGAGGTGGGTTTTATGGAGGGTCTTAAAGGGCGAGAGAGAGGTGGAGAGGCAGAAAGGTTTAGGGAGGGAGTTCCAGAGCTTTGGGCCTTTGCCCTCTTTATGGCCCTATGATTTATGTAGCCCTATTCCCAGAACTCTATGCTCCTCTACTCGATTTAATTTCTTCCCTTCTAATAAGTGGCCTCCTTATTCCTCCGACTAATATGAACTACCTCACACTTTGCTATATTGAATTAAATTGATGGTTATCTGCCCAAGCTTTGCAAAGTGCTTCTCATGCAAGTAATTCATTTGAAGTGCAGTCTTTGTTGTTATGTAAATAAATTAACACAGCAGACATTTTGCACACCGCATGATGCCACAAACAGCAATGAAATGAATGAATGAATGAATAAGCAATTAAGATGTTCTTTTCAAGTTCTTAGCTCGTGATTTAAAATGAAAAACAGATTCGATAGGGTATATACTGAAAAAACGATTTCCTCTGGTGGGCGAATCAAGAACAGGGGGAATAATAAGAACATTAGAAATAGGAAGAGGAGTAGGCCATACAGCCCCTCGAGCCTGCCCCACCGTTCAATAAGATAATGCCTGATCTGATCATGGATTCAGCTCCACTTCCCTGCCCACTCCCCATAACCCCTTATCCCCTTATTGTTTAAGAAACTGTCTATTTCTGTCTTAAATTTATTCAATGTCCCAGCTTCCTTAGCTCTCTGAGACAGCGAATTCCACAGATTTACAACCCTTTGAGAGAAGAAGTTTCTCCTCATCTCTGTTTTAAATGGGCGGTCCCTTATTCTAAGATTTTGCCCTCTAGTTCTAGTCTCCCCCATCAGTGGAAACACCCTCTCTGCATCCACCTTGTCAAGCCCCCTCATAATCTTATACATTTCGATAAGATCACCTCTCATTCTTCTGAATTCCAATGAGTAGAGGCCCAACCTACTCAGCCTTTCCTCATAAGACAACCCCTTCATCCCCGGAATCAACCTTGTGCACCTTCTCTGAACTGTCTCCAAAGCAAGTATATCCTTTAATAAATATGGAAACCAAAACTGCACGTAGTATTCCAAGTGTGGCCTCACCAATACCTTATATAGCTGTAACAAGACTTTCCTGCTTTTATACTCCATCCTCTTTGCAATAAAGGCCAAGATACCATTGGCCTTCCTGATCACTTGCTGTACCTGCATACTATCCTTTTGTGTTTCATGAACCAGGACCCCCAGTTCCCGCTGTACTGCAGCACTTTGTAATCTTTCTCAATTTAAATAATAACTTGCTCTTTGATTTTTTCTGCCAAAGTACATGACCTCACACTTTCCAACATTATACTCCATCTGCCAAATGTTTGCCCACTCACATAGCCTGTCTATGTATTTTTGAAGATTTCTTGTGTCCTCCTCATACATTGCTTTTCCTCCCATCTTTGTATCGTCAGCAAACTTGGCTACATTACACTCAGTCCCATCTTCCAAGTCGTTAATATAGATTGTAAATAGTTGGAGTCCCAGCACTGATCTCTGCGGCACCCCACTGGTTACTGATTGCCAACCAATCTTTAAATTAGAGCTGGGACATTCAGGAGAGAATCCAGTAAGCACTTTTTCACACAAAGGGTAGTAGAAATCTGAAATTCACTCTCCAAAAGGATCTGGATACTGGGACAATTGGAGCTTTAATGACTAAGTTCGATATATTTGTTGGGTAAGGGTATCAAGGGAAATAGAGCTGAGGCGGGTAAATGGGGTTGAGGTACAGATGGGCCATGCACTAATTGAATGGTGGAACAGATACGAGGGGTTGAATGCCCTACTCTTCCTATGACCTAGAAATTTGACTACGACATGAAAGTTGCCATGTAACCGCGGCTGCGGATTAACAGATGCCGAAAATGGTGGAGCCGGTAGAAATTAAAACTTTGCACTGGGAACTAATGATTATTAGCCCAGCACTAAATTGACCGTGTAACGGCCTCCTGGTGGTGGTAGTCCCGCTATCAGTTCCGAATGTGCCGTTCAGAAGCGGCATTGCATCTTCCAACAGTTCTGGAAGCGAGGTTATGATTTCACCAGGAATTATGGGTTAGTAAAAAGGCAATGCATTGTCATTTGTTAAAAGGGCAATGCCTTCTGAACTGATAAAAATTCAAATAAAGTTAAAAAAAAAGCAGTTTTCAGCCCTTACACCTCTACTGCCTTACTGCAAAATTAACATTTGAAAAAGAATTCCCAAATGGGAGTCGACAGCTCTTAAAGCTGAATTCCCTTCCACACCTCAAAAAATGGGAAAAGTGCCTCAGGACTAATACTAATGATTTAGCAAGCCAGGGACGGGATTCCCATGGTCTCGTAAGCAGCACTCCAGCTTTGTGCAGGGAGTCACCACTGCAAGACAGGGGCCAGGAGGCCCTCCAGAAAGAACAAGGTAGGACTAGATCACCGAGGCCGTCACTGCCAGGCTGTGTTGTCTTCACCACCTGACTCCAGTGCCCAAAGAAGCTTCATGACCTGAGACAGCTGGTCAAGGTCAGTCGATTCATCTTCAAAAGCCATCTCCTACCAACTGCATCACTAGCCTCACACACTTCTCAATGCACGACACTCACCCCCAACTTCGCATCCACAATCATTCACCAACCAAAAATTGTATCAATCACGAGGCTTCACCTCACCCCCTTGGAGGTGCTGGCCATTCTTGGCAGGATTATGGCTGAGCCCTTGACCAACGGCAGGGCTGCAAGGATACAAAATGCTGGTATGCCCCTAAGTTATCCTCCTTCTTGCATGCACCTCATACTTTCCCACCTTTCCCTTACCTAAAACCCACAAAATCCAGCCTGCCCAGCCAGTAATTGACCAAGAAAAGGATGAGGAGAGTGAAGATGGAGAAGAAGGAGAAAAATAATAAGAAAAAGAAGAAAAAGAAAAAGTAAAAGATAAAAAGAAAAAGAAGATGATGAAGATGAAGATGAAGAAGAAGAAAGAACAACACCATCACTAGATTTGACACTCCAGCCACCAGCTTCTTGAGGTTGTCCTACAAGGCCATTTGCAGTGTCCCCCACTGAAAGGCAGTAGCCTTCCACCAGCTATGCTGCTGTCACTAGGGTAGCACTGAGTGATATCACTAGGATAGGCAAAGGTCAGTAACTAATGAAATGTATAATGGTGATCAGTTGATTTCTTGATGTTGGATGGAAAGATGTATAAAGTTGGATTGGAAAGTTTGCTTTGTGGTGGCTTTTATTTCAGCATCGTGACCAAGAGGACACTGTGATGGTCGGTAACAGAAGGAAGGTAAGATGTGAGATTAATGTTGAAAGAGGTATTGGGGTTGTGATCACTGGATCTGCAGGCAGATGATTCCATCCCGGATATCCTGGCCAGACTTGCATCCTTCCTTCTGCTTTCTCCTCTTTTGCATCTTCCTCTTCCCTCTGCGATGCAGTAAATATGGAATAAAAACATAAAATGCTGGAAATACTCAGCAGGTCAGGCAGCATCTCGACCTGAGACGTGGGCCCCGAAATTCATGGTCCTGGGAAGGACCATTACTGCCCGTTTGCGGCGGCTGTTCACAAAATTGATGGCCGCCGCTTTGGTCTCAACTGGCCGCCCTGACATAGATTCGGCCCAGGAGGTCTTGCAGCGGTGTGAGCCACCGCCGACTCTCGTGGCGGTGTGCAGCTTGCAGCAGTAGTGACGCGCTAAAAGTGCGCACCGCTGCCACTCTGCCCCCGGATCCATTTTCAGCGCTAAGAAGCCGACCCTTTAGCTGATGGTAACCTCGCCAGCTTTTAGGGCCGGTGCAGAGTGGCAGAGATCTCGGCGCCGTAGGAGCGGAGAGAGACAAGAAGGTAAGATCCAAACCTGAGGATGGGTCGGAAGCTCCCCGGAGTCCTCGAAGTAATAGCAGCTGAGTCGGTCTCACAAAGAAGTCCGGTAAGGGGTCATCTGGGGGAGATCAGCACGCTCCGGACAGGGCGAGATCCTGGAGCCAGCACCGGACTGCTCAGCAACAAGTCCAGGAGCCTCTTCAATGAACCGGAGGAGTTCAGCACAGAATATGCACTCAGGGGGAGGGAGAGAGGAAGAGGGTGAGAGAGAGAGAGGGAGGGAGAGGGAGAGAGAGAGGAACAGAGGGAGAGAGAGGGGAAGGGAGGGAGAGAGGGGGAGAGGGAGAGAGAGAGAGAGAGCGAGAGGGGGGAGAGGGAGAGAGGGAGAGAGAGAAAGGGAGAGGGAAAGATAGAAGGTGACAGAGAGAGCGAGGGAGTGAGGGAGAGAGGGAGGGAGCGAGCAAGAGGGGGAGAGGGAAAGAGAAAGAGAGAAAGTGAGAGAGAGAGGGAGAGAGAGACAGGGAAGGGAGCAAAAGAGAAAGGAGAAAGAGATAGAAGTGATGAAAGGGAATGAGAAACAGAATGAGAAAATTTGATTGGGAGAGAGAGAAATAGAGAAATTGGAATAGAGAAAGAGAAAAGAGTGAAAAAAAACTAGAGCAAGAGAGAGAGAAATAGAGATCCCGAGATTCAGAGAGAGAAAACTGAAATCTCAATCCAGGGGCTCAGACTGGAAATGTCGCCCAGCTCAGCATTCTGAGCGCTAACAAATGGGAATCTGTTCCACCTCTGCCGCCTCCAGGCTAGATCCAAGGTCATCCCATCCTCTGTTATTGAACTACAGTACGCAGACGATGCTTGCGTCTGCGCGCACTCGGAGGCCAAACTCCAAATCATCGTCAACACCTTCACCGAGGCGTACGAAAGCACGGGCCTTACACTAAACATCTGTAAGACAAAGGTCCTCCACCAACCTGACCCCGCCACACAGCACTGCACCCCCAATTATAAAAATCCACGGTGACGCCTTGGACAACGTGGACCATTTTCCATATCTCGGGAGTCTACTGTCAGCAAGGGTAGACATCGATGATGACGTGCAACACTGGCACCAAGTTTATGGTCTACAGGGCAGTAGTGATACCTGCCCGTCTATATGGCTCAGAGATGTAGACTATTTTCAGCGGACACCTCAAAGCACTGAAGAAATGCCACCAATGCTGCCTCTGCAAGATCCTGCAAATCCATTGGGAGGACAGACGCATCAACATCAGTGTTCTCGCTCAGGCCAACATCCCCAGCATTGAAGCACTGACCACGCTTAATCAGCTCCGCTGGGTGGATCACATTGTCTGCATGCCTGACACGAGACTCCAAAAGCAAGCGCTCTATTGGAGCCTCGACATGGCAAGCGAGACCCTGGTCGGCAGCAGAAATGCTTCAAGGACACCCTTAATGGCTCCTTGATAAAGTGCAACATCCCTACCGGCACCTGGGAATCCCTGGCCCAAGACCGCCCAAAGTGGAGGAAAAGCATTCGGGAGTGCGCTGAGCATCTCGGGTCTTGTCGCCGAGAGCATGCAGAAAGCAAGCGCAGGCAGCGGAAGGAGCGTGTGGCAACCCAGGCTCCCCACCCAACCTTTCCTTCAACCACTGTCTGTCCCACCTGTGACAGAGACTGCCGGTCCCACATTGGACTGTTCAGCTACCTGAGAAACTTTTAGAGTGGAAGCAAGTCATCCTCAACTTCGAGGGGCAGCCTATGATGATCTTACGCGTGCCTAACCTGCGACTTCGCCTCAGTGTCTCTCCTGTGGGTCTGGGAAGGGTCTGGGAAGGCTGCTGTGCTCCCTGTGTGGAAGCTGCAGATGTCCTTCTAGGATGCCCTCGAGCAGCTTTGGGCCTGGAAGAGGTGGCTGGAGACTGGTCAACACCCTCCTGGGTGGGTTCAGCCTGGTTTGGGTGAGGCCAAGCGTGGAGGCACTGGCGGAGTGACAGGTCTGGGACCAGGAATGCTGTGAGCAGGAGGAAGCGCATCATCCGTATCCTGGTCTGAGGAGCCTGAATAACTCACCAGGGGCGGCACAATACCACCACCACCAATCTGAGGGAGCTCAGGTCAGTGCTATGGCACCACACCGGAATGTCTCCCCTGGCCTATGGTGGACATAGAAACATAGAAAATAGGTGCAGGAGTAGGCCATTCGGCCCTTCGGGCCTGCACCATCATTCAATATGATCATGGCTGATCATGCAACTTCTGTACCCCATCCTGCTTTCTCTTCATACCCCTTGATCTCTTTAGCCATAAGAGCCACATCTAACTTCCTGTCGCGAAAGCAATACTGAGGTCTCAGGGGCATCCAGCTGAGACTGCATGCGAGCAACCACAGTCTGAAAGCCACCAGATATGACCGCACTTAGACGCTCCGTTGACTCTTACAGAGCCGCGGCCATCCTCTCCAAAGCAGCAATGATACGCTCGTTCCCTCGTGCCTGCGCTGCAATGGCAGCTGCCACATCACCCTGATGGTGAATTTCCCGTGGGAATAACACCCCAATTAAGACTGCAAACTTTCAGCTTTGCAGGGCTAATAAGACTGTGGTCAAAAAGTTGAATTTGGATCCAATGGCAGCCGCAAACTTTGCTGCGCTAATCGAGGAAAAGTGGCCTTAACATCACCAGCTTTCTGGCTGCACTGAATTTCGGCCCCATGAATTCTGTTTCTCTCTCCACCGTTGCTGGCTGAGCTGCTAAGTATTTGCAACATTTTCTGTCTTCTCAGAGGCTTTTCTTTATTTTCTGAGGATTTACAAGCATTTGCAGCACTCACTGCACACTTATAAAAACATTTAACATATATCGCTGCAAGCCACTACTTCAATAAAATAAAAAAAATTCACTCCAAAAAGCTTAAATGCAAACTTACCTGAAAGTTTTGTGTGTCCCTTTAAGAGGTGCTGACAGCACCTCTGTGAGTCTGCTGGACGCTGAGTTTTCATAGCGCGCTTAGGACCTTCAGCGCTGAACTCAGTGCTAAAGTCCAAGTTCGCCAATCATGCCGACTGACGTCAGTCCCTCCTTAGTTTAAATTTCCATGGCCATCGGTTTTATCGACCGCACGCCGGCCCTTGTAAAATGGCGGACCCACCACCAGATGCCGAAAGAGCGGCTGGCACTGTTTTTTCACATAGTTTTATTGGTAACGGTTGGCGTAAAACACCCGGAATTTTAGCCCTATGTTGTAACCAGAAGTCATAGAAATGAGGATGACACGCCAAAAAAGGATGAGTTCACAGGTATTTCAATGAAGGACCTAATATTCCAGGTCCTGAACTACATCCTGAAGGGTGGAAGATGCCTGTGCGTGTGCGTGGATTTTTTTAACGTGTGGTGGCCGTTGCACACCAGCCACCACACGGGCCTGCTTGACAGAGCTAGGTCTTGGTCCAGTAGCAAGGATTAACCAAGACAATTGGAGACCTGCTCTGCTGCAGGCCCAGGGGCAGCACGGGCCAGATCACACTGCGATATGTTAGTGCTTCTCCAGATGCATTTGCTGCTAGTCTTCCACCGTAGATGGCGCTGATGCTAGCTGGCTGTTTCAACATAGGTTCCCGGAATTGGGGATGTGGAGAGGGGGCTCTTGTGGCCAATTTTCAAGCGCAGCTGATTTGCTGGAGTCTGGATTTTCAACCTATCAGAGCAAAACAATGGCAATTCTTTAACTTCTTAGAATTAGTGTGCTTTGTGCACTAATGCAATCCATAGTGACACTTACATGCAGAAGACTGTTGAATCCTCACCAGCTCTGTGGGAATTCTGCAACGGGAATTCTCAAATAGTGATTAAATTCATCAGTATCTTTCATCATGCAGGAAGAAATAATGTGCAATTCCCGGGAAGGACAGGCTACAGGAGGAAGGAGACAAGGAGGAGGCACAGCAAGTGCTGGGAACTGACTCAGCTAATGGTACAGGGGATGGAGACCTAGGAGGGCTAGCTCCCACTGTAATCCTAAACTGTCTTAATGCCATTTGTTTTAAGTTGTACCAGCTGGAGAACTGATGAAAAGAGTCGGGGGAAACAAAATTGAAGTGTGTCCATATATGAGTTAAATGGGCTACCGTGTCACTGATTGGCTGAGGGTGGATGATGTCATGATCATGCGGTCATTGCTGGAGTTGGGGTATATAAAGAGCTGCCTTAAGGGGATAGCTCGGAACAGGAGAAAAGGATGGTCAGCTATTTGTCAAAGAATTGTGGCAATTTCCATCTTTTGTACTTACTGCCTTGTTACTGAATCATAGAATCACTGTGTGTAACTAATTGTACTAATTGTACTTGATCATTACAATGATTTATGCCACCATATGTGGTTATCTTGTCGAACTGATCTACACCACAGGTGGCTTATACTAACGGTCAAACGTTAAAAAAATAGTTTCTCTTCTTTTGAGTCTCCTCCCACCACCCAAAATTGCCCCATTCTCTCGTGAACACCATGACCAACCCAGAAGGGTGCGCTCTGGGTGTAGATCTGAAGTTGACACTGGGTGCTTCTCAACTCAGAAAGAAACCAGAGGATGAGGTATTAAAAAAAACAGGAGGTGGGTGGGGTGGCTTGACCCATCCACCTCCACGGAGGTGTGTGGGGGACCTGACCCATCCACCTCCATGGCACGAACCTGGTATTGCAGTACTTCCAGGAACGGTGCAGTGGCTCTAGGCCTTTTGGCTAAGAGCATTGGCGCAGAGTGATCCTTGGCATGTGCAAGGTGACCTCTGGCGTTTGTGATTTGACAAAGAATTGGAACGATTGGCTACGAATTTAAAAAAAAAAACAGGAGGTGGGTGGGGTGGCTTGACCCATCCACCTCCACGGAGGTGTGTGGGGGACCTGACCCATCCACCTCCATGGCACGAACCTGGTATTGCAGTACTTCCAGGAACGGTGCAGTGGCTCTAGGCCTTTTGGCTAAGAGCATTGGCGCAGAGTGATCCTTGGCGTGTGCAAGGTGACCTCTGGCGTTTGTGATTTGACAAAGAATTGGAACGATTGGCTACGAATTTAAAAAAAAAACAAAGAAATGCTCCCGCCTTTTGGCTAAGATCATGCGTAACTGACCTGACAGGGGAGTAACCACCATAACCCCAAGGTGGTTCTCCCTGGATCAGGAAGGTATATGCTTGCTTTTTTGGAAATAGGAGGTGGGTGGGGTGGATTGACCCATCCACCTCCACGGAGGTGTGTGGGGGGCCTGACCCATCCACCTCCATGGCACGAACCTGGTATTGCAGTACTTCCAGGAACGGTGCAGTGGCTCTAGGCCTTTTGGCTAAGAGCATTGGCGCAGAGTGATCCTTGAATGGGCCCAAGGTGACCTCTGGCGTTTGTGATTTGACAAAGAATTGGAACGATTGGCTACGAATTTCAAAAAAAAAAGAAATGCTCCTATGCTTTTTGGAAACAGGAGGTGGGTGGGGTGGTTTGACCCATCCACCTCCACGGAGGTGTGTGGGGGGCCTGACCCATCCATCTCCATGGCACGAACCTGGTATTGCAGTACTTCCAAGAACGGTGCTTGGGCTCTAGGCCTTTTGGCTAAGAGCATTGGCGCAGAGTGATCCTTGACAGGTGCAAGGTGACCTTTGGTGTTTATGATCTGACAAAGAATTGGAAAGATTGGCAACGAAAAAAAACAAAAAACAAAGAAAGATGTTGTTGGGAATATGGTTCGGAGCGGACGGGGCGTGCACCAAAAACTGGGAAGAGCGTATCGCCAAAGTCAAACAGAAACTGGGATTGTGGGAGCAGCGCTCCCTCTCCATTGCAGGAAAGAACCTGGTCATCAGGAGTGAGGTGCTCTCGGTGTTGTTGTATGTGGCGCAGGTCTGGCCCATCTCACGCTCCTGTGCCGCGGCAGTCACCTGAGCACCAAAATGGACCGTATCCGCAGAGGCATGATGTACAAATCTCTGGACAATGGAGGAAAGGACATTCCAAACCTGGCCCGCATCCTGATGGTCACCTTTGTGTGCGGCTACATCAAGCTATGCACAGACCCTCAGTACGCAAACACCAAGTGTCACTACGAGCTGAGGTTCTATCTGTCCCCGGTGTTGTGAAGCATGGGTCTGGCCATGCTGCCACAAAACGCCCCCACCAGTTGGACCATGCCTGTCCACCTGTCCTTCATGGAAACGTTTTTCAGAAAAAACCCCTTTGACCACAAGGCCATAAAGCAGTGGTCGGCACGTAAGGTCCTGAACGCCCTACGGAAGAAGGAGATGGTGGATCCTGTCGGATGGTTCCCCGAGCAGAAAGTCTCATCGCCAGAGCTTTCACACAAGTACCAAGACGTTACTTGGTTGGCGGTGAGGAGGGCCCTACCCATCAGATCCTTCATGCAAAGCCGGCGTCTCAGCAGCACGGCACATTGCCCCCGAGTTGGCTGTGGGGCGGACGAGACTATCACCAATCTCCTTCAGGATTGCGCTTTTGCAAGGCAGGTCTGGAAAGAGATGCAGTGGTTGCTGTCAAGGTTGATCCCAAGCAGCTCTGTAACACAGGACTCTGTGCTCTACGGACTGTTCCCAGGGACATACGCTGAGACAGACATCATCTGCTGCCGGAGGGCCATCAACTCGGTGAAAGACGCACTTTGGTCTTCCCGAAATTTGCTGGTCTTCCAGGGCAAGGAGATGTCCACGGCGGCGTGTTGCAGACTGGCGCAATCCAAGACCCAGGAGTACGTGCTGAGAGATGCACTAAAGATTGGTGCAGTCGCCGCAAAGGCATGGTGGGGAAGAGTCATAGTTTAAGACCCTTCTGCCACAGTAAACCCAGTGGTTGGAATCAGTATAAAACTCCCCTCGGGCTGTACTTGTTAATCTGTTTGTATACATAGAACACCATGAACTGAAAACACCTATGTTGTGCCATGTATAATGTAAGTTCTGCACTGTTTAATAATGTAATTTGTAAAGAAATGTAACTGAACTCTCATTCGTTCTGTGTACTGCTTTCATCTGTATAGTGCTACATGTAACGTGATTTGCGGACTGTATTTCACTGTATCCTAGATTGAACTGAACTGTACCTTGAAATACAATGTAAGCTAATGTATTGAATGGAACTGCTGTCAGCATCCAAATGTACTGAATTGTTTTCCAATGTATCTTGAACATTTTTATATGAATAAATTATATATTTTGAAATTTAAAAAAAATAAAGAATGATTTCCATTTCTATAATGCAGGAGGTACCAAAATGCTTTATAGCCAGTAAAGTAATTGAAAGCGTAGGCACTGTTGTAATGTAGGAAACACAGCAACCAATTTGTGCACAGCAAGGTCCCACAACAGCGATACCCTAATATAGAAACAGAGAAAATAGGAGCAGTAGTAGGCCATTTGGCCATTCGAGCCTGCACAACCATTCAATATGATCATGGCTAATCCTCTATCTCAACACCATATTCCCGCTTTCTCCCCGTACCCTTTGATGCCTTTTGTGTCGAGAAATCTATCTATCTCCTTCTTAAATATATTCAGTGACTTGGCCTCCACAGCTTTCTGTGGTAGAGAATTCCACAGGTTCACCACCCTCTGAGCGAAGAAATTTCTCTTCATCTCTGTCATGTATCTCACATTACTGTATATAACTGTATCTTACCATGCTATACATGACTGTAACTGGATATGACCTGTAACAATAAGCATACCTTACCACCAGGAGACACTCCATACCTGTCCCACTGAGGTATATAAAGGGAGGTCTCAGGCAAGTGCAGCACTGGAGAGCTGTGAATTAAAGGTGGAGGTCCTGAGTGACCTTGACTTCAGCATGTGTCTCGTGTAAGTCAGTACATTAGAGTCAGGACTTAACAGTGGCGACGAGTTACGGGATCACAGAATCCACAGAATGGCTACCAACAGCTCAGATGAGAAATACAATGCTGGAGACAATTGGGACAACTTTATAGAAAGTCTCCAGCAAAGCTTTGTGACCAAAGACTGACTGAGCGACGATAAGGCAGTCAAGAGAAAAGCCCATCTCTTGACCAGCTGTAGCTTGAAAATAGCTTTAATGAAAGACCTGCTGGTAGCCGAGAAACCAGCAAGCAAGTCGTTTGAGGAGTTGAGCACACTGGTGAGAGACCACCTGAAGCCAGCGAGCAGCCTACACATGACCAGACACAGGTTCTACAACTGCAGACGCTGTGTGGGCCAAAGCATACCCGACTTCGTGGCGGAACTTCGATGGCTGGCTAGTTCATGTGAGTTCCCCGATGAATTAAGGAGAGAAGTACTGAAGAGATTTTTTTATTGAAGGAATAGGCCATGCAGGCATATTCCGAAAGCTTATAGAGACTAAGAACTTGACTCTAGAGGCAGCAGCACTGGTCGCACAGACGTTCCTGGCAGGCGAAGAAGAAACTAGGCTGATCTATACTTTGGGTACGACAACCAACGAGGCATCGGAACAAGGGGTTCACATTGTGAAACAAACCGCTACTCCGACACACAGACAAAGGCAGGAGAGCAGGCCTTCAACAGCTGACAGTGGTGCCAGAAGCCATCAAAATCAAGGGCCACATGAACGGCCGATCACACCTCATCAACCCACAATGCGAGCAATCAACAACAGATTGAGAGAAGCTCAAGGGAGATCAGCCAGACGCAGTTCATCCTTCGGAAACAATGGAAACGGTCTGTGTTAGAGATCTGGGGAAGACACTCAACCAGGGTGTGTCGATTTCAGCATGCCGTTTGCAGAAACTGCAACTACACAGGGCATCTGGCTCGCATGTGCAGAAAAACAGCAGCTCGGCTGGTATACGAATCGGAAGGGTCGGAAAGCGAACCAGAAGACGGTTGGAACAGTGCACGGGACGCCGAGGTACAGCGGGTTAACACGATCAATGTCCACTGTTCTTACACCAAGATGCCTCCAATTATGATGAGGGTTCTACTCAACAGGATACCCGTCAACATGGAACTGGACACAGCGGCCAGTCAATCCCTCATGAGCGTTCAACAATTTGAACAGCTGTGGCCGCACAAAAGCAACCGGCCAAAACTCACAAAGATCGACACCAAACTAAGGACCTATACTAATGAAACCATCCCAGTCCTTGGCAGCGCAATGCTCTCAGTCACACACAAAGGGATGGTGAACCGACTTTCCCTGTGGATTGCCCCCGGGGATCTTCCAACCCTGTTGGGGAGAAGCTGGCTAGCAGAACTTAATTGGAAATGGGATGATGTTCCTGCCATGTCGTTAGAGGAACGGACCTCCTGCTCAACAGTTCTAAGCCGTTTTGAACATCTCTTTCAGCCAGGTGTGGGCACCTTCAAAGGGGCTAAAGTTAGAATCTACATCACACAGAATGCCAGACCGGTCCATCTGAAGGCTAGAGCTGTGCCGTATGTGATGAGGGAAAAGATTGAAAACGAACTGGACCGGCTTCTGCGGGAAGCATAATTTCTCCCGTGGAATTCAGCGACTGGGCAAGCCCTATTGTCCCCGTCATGAAGCCTGATGGATCCATGTGAATCTGTGGGGATTACAAGTCTACCATAAACAGAGTCTCCCTACAGGACTAATACCCGCTGCCCAGATCGGAGGACCTATTTGCCATGTTGGCTGGAGGAAAACTTTTCTCGAAACTTGACCTCACATCTGTGTATATGACGCAAGAACTGACCGAAGAGTCTAAGCTACTCACCACCATCAACACACATCGAGGCCTTTTTGTGTACAATCGATGCCCATTCAGCATCAGGTTGGCAGCTGCTATATTTCAGCGCAACATGGAGAGTCTGCTCAAGTCCATCCCGGGAACGGTTGTGTTTCAAGATGACATACTCATCACGGGCAGGGACACCAATTCTCATCTCCGCAATCTTGGGGAAGTACTAAGTCAATTGGATCGGGTAGGCCTAAGAGTTAAGAAATCCAAGTGTTTGTTTCTTGCGCCTGAGGTTGAAATTTTGGGCAGAAGAATTGCCGCTGATGGAATCCACCCAACCGAATCCAAAACCGAAGCGATTCGCCTGGCACCCAGGCCCCGGAATGTCTCGGAACTGTGCGCCTTTCTCGGGCTGCTCAATTACTTTGGGAACTTTATGCAGAACTTGAGCACGCTGCTGGAGCCTCTCCACGTGCTACTCAGAAAGGGGTGCGATTGGTTTTGGGGGGACGCCCAAGACCGCGCCTTCAATAAAGCACGCAACCGTCTATGTTCCAAGAGTGTTTTAGCCTTTTTTGACCCAGGTAAAAAGTTAGTCCTTACGTGTGATGCGTCAGCGTACGGGGTCGGGTGCGTTTTACAGCAAGTCAATGATGGGGGTAAATTGCAGCCCATTGCTTATGCCTCCAGGTCACTTTTGCGGACGGAGCGCGGGTACAGTATGGTTGAGAAGGAGGCGCTCGCATGCGTGTACGGTGTCAAAAAGATGCACCAATACCTTTTCGGGGCCAAGTTCGTGTTAGAAACTGACCACAAACTCCTCACGTCCCTACTATCTGAGTGCAAGTCAATCAACGCCAACGCCTCGGTGCGCATTCAGCGGTGGGCACTCATGCTGGTGCTTACGACTACATGATAAGGCACAGACCAGGCACAGACAACTGCGCCGACGTGCTTAGCAGGATACCCCTGGCGACCACAGAAGGGTCCGACGAACAGGACTGTGAGATGGTCATGGCAATCGATGCCTTTGAATCGACAGGTTCGCCCATGACGGCTCGCTAAATCAGAGCCTGGACAACCAGCGACCCCACGTTATCTCTAGTTAAAAGATGCATTTTAACCGGTGACTGGGCAGAGGCTCGCGATGCCTGCCCCGAGGAGGTCAAACCCTTCCATAGGCGCATGCATGAACTCTCACTACAGGCAGACTGCCTGATATGGGGCAGCCGAGTAGTTATGCCCTTACGAGGCAGGGAGGCATTTGTCTGGGAGCTCCATCATGAGCACCCGGGGATCGTCCTTATGAAGGCCATAGCCAGATCTCATGTCTGGTGGCCTGGCATTGACGCGGACTTAGAGCTCTGCGTCTGTCGGTGCACCATTTGTGCCCAACTCAGTAATGCCCCCAGGGAAGCCCCCCTAAGCCCCTGGCCCACCAAACCGTCTTCGCGGGTGCATGTAGACTATGCAGGCCCATTCATGGACAAAATGCTCCTTGTAGTCGTTGATGCATTTTCAAAATGGATCGAGTGCACCATTTTAAACTCGAACACCACCTCCACCACTGTGGAAAGCCTTAGAACCATGTTTGCAACGCACGGCATTCCTGACATATTGGTCAGTGATAATGGTCCGTGCTTCACCAACGCAGAATTTCACGATTTTATAGTTGACCACGGTATAAATCACGTTAAGACGGCACCTTTCAAGTCGGCCTCCAATGGCCAGGCGGAGCGAGTAGTGCAGATCATTAAACAAGGCATGCTCAGAATCCAATGTTCCATGCTGCAGAACCACCTGTCGCGACTGCTGCTGGCATACAGATCTTGTCCGCATTCGTTGACTGGAGTTCCCCCCGCGGAACTATTGATGAAACGAACTTTAAAGACCAGGCTGTCGTTAATCCTCCCAGACCTGTAAGAAATTGTCAAGGCTAAGCGTCAAAAGCTAACTGAGTACCATGACCGAAATTCGAGGGGGTGGTGGAATGAGACAGGGGACAAAATGTTTGTGCTAAACTATGGCCGGGGTCCCAAATGGCTTGCAGGGACAGTAACAGACAAAGAGGGAAACTGGCTACTGGTTGTACAAATGGACAATGGCCAAACCTGCCAGAGGCATGTCGACCAAGTAAAAAGTAGATTCACTGATAACACTGAAGAACCAGAGGCAGACTACAATGTGGAACTCACACCACACCTGGTGGACAGACAGGTGGAACAACCTGAGGAAAGGGCAGTCTCAACAGATAGCCCAGGCGAGATACCAGCAATCACACCGAACGAAACAGACAGCCCAGGCGAGATACCAACAATCACACCGAACCAAACACAGGCACCAAGGCAAATAACTGAACCACAACTAAGACGCTCCACAGGAGAGCGCAGACCACCTGAGAGACTGAATCTATAAAGGCAATAAGACCTTGGGGGAGGGTGATGTCATGTATCTCACATTACTGTATATAACTGTATCTTACCATGCTATACATGACTGTAGCTGGATATGACCTGTAACAATAAGCATACCTTACCACCAGGGGTGCACTTGCAGGACACACTCCATACCTGTCCCACTGAGGTATATAAAGAGAGGTCTCAGGCAAGTGCAGCACTGGAGAGCTGTGAATTAAAGGTGCAGGTCCTGAGTGACCTTGACTTCAGCATGTGTTTCGTGTAAGTCAGTACATTAGAGTCAGGACTTAACAATTTCAGTTCTAAATTTCCTTCCCCGTATCCTGAGACAGTGACCCCTTGTTCCAGACTTCCCAGCCAGGGGAAACATACTCCCTGCATCTAGTATGTACAACCCCGACAAGATGACCAGATAATCTGTTTAAGTGATGTTAGTTGAGGGATAAATACAACTCCCCTGCTCTTACTTAAAATAGTGTCATGGTATCTTTTACGTCCACCTGCACAGGATTCCGGAAGACGGCACCTCTTACAGTGCAGCGCTCCCTCAGTACTGCACTGGATTTTGTTAATGGTGGAGATCTCCGACAATGATCTCGGGGTCCTTCCAGGAAAAAGCAAAGAGCATCAGAACCACAGATGACAAGGCTGGCATCTACTGGCTCTACAACTAAAGTCACGGCCCTGATGCTCTAGACTCCCGCGCCTCGACACTCTCTGCCCTCCTGTGAAACTCTGCCGAAAGACCTCCTCACCACGCCAATGGCTGACAAGGGCTGCCCAGTTTTTCCCTTCCCAGCAACCTCTCTGTTCCCTCTTCCGGATGTTCTGAGTGCGAAGTGGACTGGTCATCTTGAAATGAGGCCTGCGAGTTAAAATACCCAGAGACTGAAAATTAGGCCAGTGAGTGAGTTCCACACTCATCCCCTCCCCACCCCTTCCCACCCCTCTCCTGCTCACCCCAAACCCACTCAGATTAAAATCACCAATTCCACCCCACTCCCCGTCAGCACATAAATTCACAGAGCCACTCCCCACTATCAACTCTGGAGGTAAATACATTCATTTCATGTTGTTTTGATCTGATCCCCACAGCGTTGACAATGTAAACAGTGTTTAAGACTCGAGCAATTTCCAGAAACATCTTTTTTTTCCATCTCGTGCAGCTTCATATCGACTACACAGGGTTCCTGTTCCTCATTGCTACCCAATGAGCCCTATTGGAAAAGAGGTATTGAAAAACTGTGGACCCTTCAGGAGAAAAGGGGTAAGATTGAAAAAAAAGGGATAAATTCGAATCATAGAATCTTACAGCCCTAAAACATGCCACTCTGCCGAACATGCCAGTACTAACTCTTTGAAAGAGCTATCCAATTAGTCCCACTCTCGCTCTTTCCCCATAGACCTGCAAATTTATCCTTTTCAAGTTAAGGTATAACTTAACCTCAAATGAGAGACTTGAGCACATAATTCAGGTTGACCTCATTAAGGTAGTGCCGTGGGATCTTTTGTATCCACCGGATAGGGCAGACGGGACCCTCGATTTAACGTCTCATCCGAAAGACGGCACCTCCGATAGTGCAATATTGCGTCAATACTGCACTGGGAGTGTCGGGCTAATAAGAACATAAGAACAGAAGAACATAAGAATTAGGAGTAGGCCATCTAGCCCCTTGAGCCTGCTTCGCCATTAAACAAGATCATGGCTGATCTGGCCGTGGACTCAGCTCCACTTACCCGCCCGCTCCCCATAACCCTTAATTCCCTTATTGGTTTAAAATCTATCTATCTGTGATTTGAATACATTCAATGAGCTAGCCTCAACTGCTTCCTTGGGCAGAGAATTCCACAGATTCACAACTCTCTAGGAGAAGAAATTCCTTCTCAACTCGGTTTTAAATTGGCTCCCCCATATTTTGAGGCTGTGCCCCCTAGTTCTAGCCTCCCAGACCAGTGGAAACAACCTCTCTGCCTCTATCTTGTCTATCCCTTTCATTATTTTAAATGTTTCTATAAGATCACCCCTCATCCTTCTGAACTCCAACGAGTAAAGACCCAGTCTACTCAATCTATCATCATAAGATGACCCCCTCATTTCCGGAATCAGCCTAGTGAATCGTCTCTATATCCCCTCCAAAGCTAATATATCCTTCCTTAAGTAAGGTGACCAAAACTGCACGCAATACTCCAGGTGCGGCCTCACCAATACCCTGTACAGTTGCAACAGGACCTCCCTGCTTTTGTACTCCATCCCTCTCGCAATGAAGGCCAACATTCCATTTGCCTTCCTGATTACCTGCTGCACCTGCAAACTAACTTTTTGGGATTCATGCACAAGAAGTTTTACTATTTAAAGGGGCTGCTCCTGAAATTCTGGCTGCACTTCAGTCCCACTCTCCTGATCTTTGGGCATCCTGTGCGGAGGGGAGCGGGTAGGTCCGAGGGCCTCCTCGTAGGACTGCTCCTGGGCACGGCCAAGGGTGCCATCAGCCGGTCCAGGCAGCGGGCGGTCGAGGGGGTCGTTCAACCTGACTGCCTGCCTCTTTTCCGCTCTTACATCCGGTCCAGGGTGTCCTTGGAGATGGAGCATGCGGTGTCGACCGGTACGCTCGCGGCCTTCCGCGAGAGGTGGGCACCGGAGGGACTGGAGTGCATCATCACGCCCGGCAACCAAATTTTAATTTGATTTTACATTTTAAAGTTTAATTTGTTTTAATTGCCGGTGCTTTTAGTGTCCCCCTCCCCTTTTATAGGGGGCACTGGAGGAAAAAAAAATGTGATTTTAGTGCCCAAAAAAAAAACCAAAAAAAAAAAAGAAAAACACAAAAAAAAAACACAAAAAAGAAAAAAAAGGGCCTTGTAAATGTCTGGTGTGTCATCCAGGTCGGGTGGCACGGATTAATGTTTTATGTTTTTCAGATAAACTCCAAAAAGAGTTTCATGCACAAGAACTCCCAGGTCCCTCTGCACCGCAGCATGTTGTAATTTCTCCCCATTCAAATAATATTCCCTTTCACTGTTTTTTTTTCCAAGGTGGATGACCGCACATTTTCCAACATTGTATTCCATCTGCCAAACCTTAGCTCATTCGCTTAACCTATCTAAATCTCTTTGCAGCCTCTCTGTGTCCTCTACACAACCTGCTTTCCCACTAATCTTTGTGTCATCTGCAAATTTTGTTACACTACACTCTGTCCCCTCTTCCAGGTCATCTATGTATATTGTAAACAGTTGTGGACCCAGCACTGATCCCTGTGGCACACCACTAACCACCGATTTCCAACCCGAAAAGGACCAATTTATCCCGACTCTCTGCTTTCTGTTCGCCAGCCAATTCTCGATCCATGTTAATACATTTCCTCTGACTCCGCGTACCTTTATCTTCTGCAGTAACCTTTTGTGTGGCACCTTATCGAATGCCTTTTGGAAATCTAAATACGCCACATCCATCGGTACACCTCTATCCACCATGCTCGTTATACCCTCAAAGAATTCCAGTAAATTAGTTAAACATGATTTCCCCTTCATGAATCCATGTTGAGTCTGCTTGATTGCACTATTCCTATCTAGATGTCTCACTATTTCTTCCTTAATGATAGCTTCAAGCATTTTCCCCACTACAGATGTTAAACTAACCGGCCTATAGTTACCTGCCTTTTGTCTGCCCCCTTTTTTAAACAGAGGCATTACATTAGCTGCTTTCCATACCACTGGTACCTCCCCAGAGTCCAGAGAATTTTGTAGATTATAACGAATGCATCTGCTATAACTTCCACCATCTCTTTTAATACCCTGGGATGCATGTCATCAGGTCCAGGGGATTTGTCTACCTTGAGTCCCATTAGCCTGTCCAGCACTACCCCGCTAGTGATAGTGATTGTCTCAAGGTCCTCCCTTCCTACATTCCCGTGACCAGCAATCTTTGGCATGGTTTTTGCGTCTTCCACTGTGAAGACCGAAGCAAAATACTTGTTTAAGGTCTCAGCCATTTCCACATTTCCCATTATTAAATCCCCCTTCTCATCTTCTAAGGGACCAACATTTACTTTAGTCACTCTTTTCCGTTTTATATATCGGTAAAAGCTTTTACTATCTGTTTTTATGTTTTGTGCAAGTTTACTTTCGTAATCTATCTTTCCTTTCTTTATTGCTTTCTTAGTAATTCTTTGCTGTCGCTTAAAATTTTCCCAATCTTCTAGTTTCACACTAACCTTGGCCGCCTTATATGCATTGGTTTTTAATTTGATACTCTCCTTTATTTCTTTGGTTATCCACGGCTGGTTATCCCTTCTCTTACCGCCCTTCTTTTTCACTGGAATATATTTTTGTTGAGCACTATGAAAGAGCTCCTTAAAAGTCCTCCACTGTTCCTCAATTGTGCCACCGTTTAGTCTGTGTTTCCAGTCTACTTTAGCCAACTCTGCCCTCATCCCACTATAGTCCCCTTTGTTTAGTATGCTCGTTTGAGACACTACTTCCTCACCCTCAATCTGTATTATAAATTCAACCATAATGTGATCACTCATTCCGAGAGGATCTTTTACTCGGAGATCGTTTATTATTCCTGTCTCATTACACAGGACCAGGTCTAAGATAGCTTGCTCCCTGTAGGTTCTGTAATATACTGTTCGAAGAAACAATCCCGTATGCATTCTATGAATTCCTCCTCAAGGCTATCCCATACGATTTGATTTTACCAATCGATATGTAGGTTAAAATCCCCCATGATTACTGCCGTTCCTTTTTCATATGCCTCCATTATTCCCTTTATTATTGTCCGCCGCACCATGAAGTTAATATTTGGGGGCCTATAAACTACGCCCACCAGTGACTTTTTCCCCTTACTATCTTTAATCTCCACTCACAATGATTCAACATTTTGTTCATTAGAGCCAATATCATCTCTCACAACTGCCCTGATATTATCCTTTATTATCAGAGCTATCCCACCTCCTTTCCCTTCTTGTCTATCTTTCTGAATTGTAAGATACCCCTGTATGTTTAATTCCCAGTCTTGGCCATCCTGCATCCACGTTTCTGTAATGGCCACCAAATCATACCCATTTGTAATGATTTGTGCCGTCAACTCATTTACTTTATTTCGAATGCTGCATGCGTTTAGGTAGAGTGTTCTAATACTAGTTTTTGAACCATGATTTTTAGTTTTGACCCCTCCTGCAGCCTCTTTATATTCATACATATTGTCCCTTCCTATCACCTTGTGGTTTACACTTACCCCAGTGCTACTCTGCTCTGTTGCCTCCTGCCTTTTGCATTCTTTCTTGGGGTCCTGTTCATCTGAGCTCTCACCCACTCTAACTAGCTCAGAGCCCACTCCTAGGTTTCGAATAGTCCTCGCATTGAGGCACCGAGCTTTCATGCTTGCCTTTTTATTACACTTTGACCCTTTAGAATTTTGCTCTACAGTGGCCCTTTTTGTTTTTTGCCTTGGGATTCTCTGCCCTCCACTTTTACTCATCTCTTTTCTGTCTTTTGCTTCTGTCTCCAATTTGTTTCCCTCTGTCTCCCTGCACTGGTTCCCACCCCCCTGCCATATTAGTTTAACTCCTCCCCAACAGCACTAGCAAACACTCCCCCTAGGACATTGGTTCCGGTCCTGCCCAGGTGCAGACCGTCTGGTTTGTACTGGTCCCACCTCCCCCAGAACCGGTTCCAATGCCCCACGAATTTGAATCCCTCCCAGCTGCACCACTGCGCAAGCCACATATTCATCTGCGCTATCCTGCGATTCCTACTCTGACTAGCACGTGGCACTGGTAGCAATCCCGAGATTACTACTTTTGAGGTCCTACTTTTTAATTTAGCTCCTAGCTCCTTAAATTCTTCTTGTAGGACCTCATCCCTTTTTTTACCTATATCGTTGGTACCAATGTGCACCACGACAACTGGCTGTTCACCCTCCCTTTTCAGAATGTCCTGCACCCTCTCTGAGACATCCTTGACCCTTGCACTAGGGAGGCAACATACCATCCTGGAGTCTCGGTTGCGGCCGCAGAAACGCCTATCTATTCCCCTTACAATTGAATCCCCTATCACTATCGCTTTCCCACTCTTTTTCCTGCCCTCCTGTGCAGCAGTGCCAGCCACGGTGCCATGAACTTGGCTGCTGCTGCCCTCTCCTGATGAATCATCTCCGTCAACAGTACTCAAAGCGGTGTATCTGTTTTGCAGGGGGATGACCGCAGGGAACCCCTGCACTACCTTCCTTGCACTGCTCTTCCTGCTGGCCTTCCATTCCCTATCTGGCTGTGGACACTTCACCTGCGGTAAGACCAACTCGCTACACGTGCCACTCACATCATTCTCAGCATCGTGGATGCTCCAGAGTGAATCCACCCTCAGCTCCAATTCCGCAACGCGGACCGTCAGGAGCTGGAGACGGATACACTTCCCGCACACGTAGTCGTCAGGGACACCGGAAATGTCCCTGAGTTGCCACGTGGTACAGGAGGAGCAGATCACATGACCGAGCTCTCCTGCCATGAATTAACCCTTAGATACACTTAAATTGGCAACAACAATGCTAAAGCTGACTCACTGTTATAGAAGGGGAAAAAGAAAAACTACTCACCAATCACCAGCCAATCACTTACCCCCTTGGTGGTGACGTCACCTTTCTATTTCTTTCTACTTCTTTTTTGCCTTATCTCTGTAGCTGTACAAGCTGGGCCTCTCCACACACCTCCTGACCTGTTATAGGCCTCACCAATGGACTCACGCTGCTCCCGACTCAGCGACGCCTCTCCACGCACCTCCCGACCTTTTATAGGCCTCACCAATGGACTCATGCTGCTCCCGACTCAGCGACGCCTCTTCACGCACCTCACGACCTTTTATAGGCCTCACCAACGGACTCACACTGCTCCCAACTCAGCGACGCGTCTCATGCTCCTCCCGACCTTTAATAGGCCTCACCAACGGACTCACGCTGCTCCCGACTAGATTATGTGCTCAAGTTTCTGGAGTGGGGCTTGAACCCACGACCTTCAGACTCAGAGGTTATGTCTGAGAAGTTGGCCCATGTTTGAAAAGCATTGGATCCTGATGAGGACAGGATCGGGCTTGTGTGTTAAGCCTTCTCAGTCAAATACCCTGCCCATACTCACTGGGCTTGCACATGAAGAGTGACCACTTTGGGGGGGGGTGAGGTACCAGAGGCGAGGCTGATAGCTGTGGAGCTGTAACACAGCAAGAGTGGATCCTTCTCTGAAAGGATGTGGAAAAAGTCATAGGGGTAGGGGGAGAAAATTGGAAGGAAATTCATCTTCACCAACACCCCACCAAAATCTCTTGCCACAGGAGGGTCTAAAGAATAAATGAGGTATAAACTCATGCAAGGTGCAGCAGTGAAGACAGGCTTCCAGTGGGAGGGAGTAAGGGGTCAGTGGATGGTGGAGTTCAGAGAAGAAATGTGCTAAGAACTTCTAAGAACATAAGAAATAGGAACAGGAGTAGGCCCTTCGAGCCTGCTCCACCATTCAATAAGGTCATGGCTGTACTTCTACCTCAACACCTTCCCTCCTGATCCCCATATCCCTTGGTTCCATTAGTATCCAAAGGTCTAGCGATCTCAGCCTTGAATATACTCAAAGACTGAGCATCCGCAGCACTCTGGGGTAGAAAATTCCAAAGATACATCATCCTTTGAGCGAAAACATTTCTTCTCATCTCAGTCCTAGATGGCCGACCCCTTACTTTCAGACTGTGACCCCTAGTTCTGGTCTCCCGAGGCAGGGGAAAGAACCTCGCAGCATCTACCCTGTCAAGTCCTTTATGAATCTTATATGTTTTAATGAGATAATGCTCATCACTGGACTCATTAATCAATCTCTCAGCTCATCACGCCTCGCAACCCACTGCAAATTAGTGCACATCCCCTCAACCAAACTCTTACCACCCTGCATGGTGAGCATAACTGTAGGTTAATATTTGGAGCCAATGCAAGAAATGTTGCAAAAGCAAAATACTGCAGATGCTGGAAATAAAAACAGAAAATGCTGGAATTCTCAGCAGGTCAGGCAGCATCCGTGGAGAGAAAAACAGAGTTAACGTTTCGGGTTGACGATCATTCATTAGAACAAGAAATGTTGAGCTTGTTTATTGTTATGTCTCAAATAAAGCAATGTGACTGAGTACTGTAGCTGTAAGTGTGACCTTAGTCTCTTTATTCCAACTCCAGAATGCAGTGCTCCCAAGGGATGCTGGCATCCCTTGAGACTCCAACAGATGCACCCTCTGATGGCAGTAGAATGCTGGTTACAAGATGTTGCAAACATACTCCCCCTGCCAAAGTCAATAGTACACTTATTTACAAGGTGAGATGACCTGGGGCTTTCTGCTCCCTAGTCGATCGTCTCGGTACAAACACTGGTGCAGATGAGTTGGTTGGACCTTCGCTTGGCTGCTGCGCAGCTGGCCTTGCTGGGCTGCTGGGGATGATGGGTTCAGCTTCGTGGTCAGCCGTGATGTCGGTTGCCACTTTTGTGTGTATCGGAGGGTCGAAGTTGGTGGTGTCCTCTTCAGGTTGCTCGTGTCTGTCTGTGAATCGCAGTTTCGTTTGGTCCAAATGCTTTCTGCAAGTTAGTCCATTTGCAAGTTTGACCTCAAACACCCTACTCCCTTCTTTGGCTACGACAGTGCTAGCAAGCCATTTGGGACCATATCCATAGTTGAGTACAAATACAGGGTCACTGACTTCAATATCACGTGACAAATTTGCGCATCATGGTACATGCTTTGTTGATGCCGCCTGCCCTTGACATGAGCATGGAGATCAGGGTGGACTAGAGAGAGCCGTTTTGAGTGCCCTTTTCATGAGCAGTTCGCCCGGTGAGCGAGTGGGGTCTTGTGCGGTAGCTGAGCAGGACTCGGGACAGGTGGGTCTGCAGGGAGCCTTCCGACATGCATTTCAAGCTTTGCCTGATGGTTTGGACTGCCCATTCTGCCTGGCCGTTAGATGCGGGCTTGAACAGGGCAGATGTGATGTGCTTGATCCCATTGTGGGTCATGAATTCCTTGAATTCAGTGCTGGTGAAGCATGGCAAGGACATCAGGCAGGCCATGCGTGGCAAACATGGCTCGTAGGCTTTCGATGGTGGCAGTGGACGTGCTTACAGACATTATTGCACACTCAATCCATTTTGATTAAGCATCCACAACAACCAAAAACATTTTGCCTAGAAACGGGCCAGCGAAGTCAATGTGGATCCTAGACCACGGTTTGGAGGGCCATGACCACAAACTTAGCGGTGCCTTCCTGAGTGCATTGCTCAGTTGAGAGCAAGTGTTGCATTGGCGCACGCAAGACTCCAAATCTGAGTCAATGCCGGGCCACCACACATGGGATCTGGCTATAGCTTTCATCATTACTATGCCTGGGTGGGTACTGAGTAGGTCGCGTATGAACGTTTCTGTCATGTATCCTACATGGCTACTTTTGGTACTATCTCAAGGTGTGCCACCAGAAGGCACAGCAGTGGGAGACTCGTAGGTTACCTGTACAGGTGTGCCTGGCCTAATATATAAGGCAGGCCACCAGGTGTGATCATCATTCTGGAGTTAACTAATAAAGGACTAAGGTCACTACAGTTCAAGTATAACAGACTCGTGGAGTCATTGTTAGAGCATCTAAGGATATAACAACTGGCGACAAGATTACGAACTTTCAGGCGGAAATGGTTACCCTTGGTACGTTGCAGCAGTTCACCGATGGTGATGATTGGGATGTCTTTGTGGAGAGGTTAGAATACTTTTTCACAGCAAACAACCTGGCAGGAGACGACCCGGCCACACTGGCTGCTAAGCGCCGCGCTATCCTGGGCCCAACGTCTATGACCTCATCAGGGACTTGCTGACACCAGCGAAGACAACGACCAAGTCGTACAAGGAGCTCGTAACCATGATCCAGGAGCAAATCAAGCCCAAGGAGAGCATCCTCACAGCCAGACACTGGTTCTATACCCACCGACGGCCTGAAGGCCAGGAAGTTGCAAAGTACGCCACAGACCTCAGGAGGCTGGCGGCACCGTGCGAGTTCGGCATCCAACTCAACGAGGTGCTGTGGGACATTTTTGTCATTGGAATTGGCCATGAGGGCCTTCTTCACAAGCTACTGTCGGTGGATACCACAGTTACACTACAGAAGGCCATCTCTGTGAGCCAGTCATTCATGACCTCGACCTACGGCTCTAGGCAGCTGTCTCACCCTCAGGACTCAAAACCGGCAGGTACTGTGCACAGAATGGCGCTGTTCAGGGGCTGGACTGTAGAGCGCGCATCCTCTCAGGCAAGAGAGAACAGGTCCCCGAGTCCCTTAACTCAGAGTCCGCCGAGGGAGGCTAATCGAATAGCACCATGCTGGCATTGTGGAGGGAATCATAGGGCTCACCAGTGCTGTTTTAAAGACGATGTTTGCAAAGGCTGCAGCACAAAGGGCTACCTCCAGTGAATCTGTAAGAGAAATAAGACTCACTGTATCGATGAGGAGTCTGCAGATGGCCATGAATCCAGCGTGGATTATGAACTGTTAGACAGAGAGGCAGCCCAGTCCCACAGGAAGGTACATAGCATGTTTACCTGCACCAGCGAGTGCTCCTGCTGAAGATGGAAATCGAGCTAGAGGGAAGTCCAGTCTTCATGGAAGTGGACACGGGGGCGAGCCAGTCAGTGCTGAATCAAGGAGCCTTTGAGAGGCTATGGGACAATCCAGCTGAACGACCCGAGTTGGCCCCGATTCAGGCACCTACACCAATGAAATCATCCCACTTGTGGGTACTATGAATGTAAAAGTACTTCATGATGGCGTGGGGCACAAGTTACCTCTGTGGATTGTTGCAGGTGATGGACCAACGCTGCTCGGCAGAAGGTGGATGGAGAAGATCCATTGGAAGTGGGAAGACTTCACCCTTCCAGCGATCAAAGCCCTCTGCACTCAGAGGCAAAGCAAACCCTCACCTGAGAGTGGACCCGACACCGGAGAGCAGACCAGCACGGCACCGAAGACACAGACCTCCCAGCATGACTGCGTGGAGATGATCCAGCTGAGACGACCCGAACGCACCTTCAGGCTCCAGTGGCAGGACTCCAGAGGAAGAAAATTGGATCCAGGTGACTTCCCAACTGCGGAGGCAGAACCTGGGGAGAAGAGGATCACCGCAGTCGACATCGTGGACAAAGGAAAGATGGCGTCCGAACCAAGAGATGATGCGCTGAAGACAAAGATGGCCATGGCCAGACCACGAGGTGCAGCGCTGATGGAGTAACACATGGCACCAAACGGAGAAACAGATTGGGGTAAAGCAAGCAAGGCTGTCTTAAAGGAAGCCTGCAACCCACTACAATTAAAGGGACAGTCCCACACAATTAAGCAATGTAAAAGTAATTGTAATCTAGAGACAAAAGGTGCAACGGATTATGTAAAGTGTGTAACTGATTATGTAAAATGTGTAACTGATAGTCGGAATTGTATACATGCAACCAGTGAGGGAAAGTCACGCGATTATGTACAATGTGTGATTGATGATCTGAACTATGCATATGCAACCAGCGAGGAAAAGTCGCGCGACCATGATCGGACCCCTAGAGTGCCCATCATAAGTAAGAAAAGTTGTGCGATGCAGGATTCCCACTGTACGCAGCCAATGCAGTGGTCAAACACCCATCGGGTGCACACAGGTCCAGCGAGCTTCCCAATGCTGTAGCCAACGTCCCGGGGACCAGAGTCATACACCATAAAGTGTGGCCACAAGCAGCCAACACACACAAACTGCGGAGCAAATTACCTCAGCAGGACTAGGGCAATGGTATTGATACCATGCCCTGGGTCGGCTCCATCTCTCAGGCAACTAATGGCACCAATTGCCACGAGTCTGAAGGTGCAGACTGCACCAAGGCCATACCCCGAGATGTCGGGTCACCCGCCACTGTTCCCCCAGAGGAAACAGGCATCAGCCAGGATTCCAAATCAAACGACGCTCAGGCCAGCGAGTCAGCGGTTCCCTGTGCATTGCTAGACAAGAGCTCCTGAGGGAGCAGCTGTGACCACAGGTGTAAAGAAAGAATGGGGGGGTCACAGACATCGGTGAACCTGTCCAACGCTCGGGACCACAGCAACAGCCCCGAGAGCAGGCGACACGAGCCGACCGGGTTTCCACTGCTAGCACCGGGCACTGAGCCGCCACCAGACTGCAGGGACACAACGCAGCAGCTCTGGAACTAGCTTGTCCTCATGTACCGGTCACCACATCGACAAGGCATCTAACGTACTTGTCACACCCCGGAACCACCAAAAAAAAAGCAAAACCCACTTACCTGAACTTGAATGCACATGAATGTCAGGAGCCCCCGCCACATCAGTGTGTCGGGGTGGTGGGGGGGGTGGGGGAATGGAGTGGTTAGGAACACACACACACACAAACAACAATCACCAGCATGCTACTGCACCAATTACCCACCCAAGGTCGAGCGGGCCCGCCAGAGGTCAACCAGATAAAACCCACATAGAGCTAAACCCAGAGCACAGTCAATGCAGAGGCGATTTGCACTGAGGGTTCAGGGGGAGTGATGTCATGGCAACTGTTGGGTACTATCATAAGGTGTGCCACTGGAGGACACAGCAGTAGGAGACGCGTAAGTTACCTGTACAGGTGTGCCTGGCCTGGTATAAAATGCAGGCCACCAGGTGTGATCATCACTCTGGAGTTAACTAATGAAAGACTAAGGTCACTACAGTTCAAGTACAACACATTGCCTCGTGGAGTCATTGTTAGAACATCTAAGGATACAGCAGTTTTTCTGTCTTTCTTAGGCAAAGCGATGCAATTACCCCACAAAAGTCAGTCCGCTGGAACGGCTTGATCTCTTCATGCATCTCTGCTGGGACGCTGGACCAGCTCCCATGGAGGACACAGTAAAGGATCCTGGCTGGTCCAGGTCCTGATCTGGCGGGTCGTAACGGTTGACTTTTCGTTTTCAAATGCATCCATCACCAAGAGCAAGTCTGCAGGCTGTGCCATTTCCACCCCGGTGGTGGGCAATGGTAGCCGACTGAGAGCATCAGTGCAGTTCTCTGTGCCTGGCCTGTGGCTAATTACATAGTTATATGCAGACAGCGTGAGCGCCCATCTTTGCATGCGAGCAGAGGCATTGGTATTAATATCTTTACTCTCTGAGAATAGCGATATGAGCGGCTTCTGGTCAGTTTCTAACTTGAACTTAAGCCCAAACAGATACTGGTGCATTTTTTTCACCCCGTAAACGCATTACCAGAGCTTCTTTTTTAATCATGCTGTAGGCCCTTTCGGCCTTGGACAAACTCCTGGAAGCATAAGCGATCGGTTGCAATGTTCCCGATTCGTTTGCTTGTTGTAACACACACCTGATCACATACGAAGACGCATACAAGCTAGCACTAAATGTTTACATGGGTCATACAGAACAAGCAGTTTGTTGGAACATAACAGATTTCTGGCTTTCTCAAAAGCAGTATCTTGTGATTTCTCCCATACCCAGTCATCTCCCTTGTGTAGCAATACATGTAGGGGTTCTAGAAAGGTGCTTAACCCGGGTAGGAAATTACCAAAGTAATTGAGGAGGCCCAGGAACGACCGCAGGTCTGTCACATTCTGTGGTCTCGGCGCGTTCTTGATGGCCTCTGTCTTGGCATTGGTGAGTCTGATGCCATCTGCCGCGATTCTTCTCCCTAAGAACTCGACCTCTGGTGCCAGGAAAACACACTTCGAGCATTTCAACCTGAGTCCCACACAATCTAGCTGACTTAGAACCTCTTCCAAGTTCCGCAAGTGTTCGATGCTGTCCCAACCTGTGATCAATATTTCGTCCTGGAAAACCACGGTGCGCGGAACTGACTTTAGCAGGCTCTCCATGTTCCTTTGGAAAATAGCTGCGGCTGATTGAATCTCAAATGGGCATCTGTTGTAGATGAACAGACCTTTGTGCCAGTTGATGCAGGCGAGGCCTTTCGAAGATTCTGCCAGCTCCTGCTCCATGTAGGCCAAGGTCAGGTCCAACTTGGTGAATGTCTTCCCTCCTGCCAGCGTCGCAAATATGTTGTCTGCCTTGGGGAGCGGGTACTGGTCCTGCAGCGAAAAACGGTTAATCGTTAATAGTCCCCACAAATTCTGACTGTGCCATCACCCTTGAGAACCGGAACAATTGGATTGGCCCATTCGTTGAACTCAACCGGCGTGATGATTTACTCTCATTGCAGTCTGTCCAGCTCAATCTCCACTTTCTGTTGCATCATAAATGGCACCGCACATGCCTTTTGGTGGATGGGTCGTGTACCAAGTGGATCTGCACCTTCGCCCCAGAGAAATTTCCGATGCCTGGCTCAAACAACGATGGGAACCTGCTCAAAACCTGGGCACATGAGGCATCGTCGACGGACTAAAGCACTCGGATGTTGTCCCAGTTCCAGCGGATTTTTCCCAGCCAGCTTCTGCCGAACAGTAGGGGGCCATCTCCTGGTGCAATCCATTGTGGTAGTTCATGCACCGCTCCATCATAGGAGATTTTTACTGCTGCACTGCCAATTACAGGGATCAGCTCTTTAGTGAAAGTTCTCAGCTTGGTATGAATCGGGCTCAGCTTGGGCCTTGGTGCCTTGTTGCAACACAGCCTCTCAAAGGCCTTTTTTTTCATGATCGACTGACTTGCACCCATGTCCAATTCCATGGATACTGGAATTTCAACTTTTAACATGATCGGTGGACATTTCGTGTGAAGGTGTGTACCCCATATACTTCTGCCTCCTCGGTTCGGGTCTCTAGTTCAGTTTGATCCGGCATGGATCGGTCTTCCTCTGCAATGTGGTGCTTTGCAGCTCATCTGCACATTCACTGGAGGTGTCCCATTGTTCCACAACCTTTGCACACAAAGTGTTTGAAGCGGCATTGATGGGCTCGATGATCACCTCCGCAGCACCAACAAGGTGTTAATTGCCTCGCATTCACGCGTGATGGCAGACTCTGAGTCATCTGAGGTCGTGCAGCTGCAGGCCTGTATATTCTGCCATATGCATTCCTGCCTGAAAATGATGTTACTTTGTGTACAGTACTTGCCGATGCATCTTTATGCTGCAAAATTTGTTTGGTGTTATCATTGGTAAATGCCTGGGCTATCGTTATGGCTTTGCTCAGGTTCGGTGTTTCAACAGTCAATAGTTTGCGAAGGATAACCTCATGGCTAATGCCAAGCACAAAAAAGTCTCTTAGCATTTGCTCCAGGAATCCATCGAATTTGCAATTTCCTGCAAGGCGCCTTAGTTCGGCGATGTAGTTCGCCACTTCCTGGCCTTCAGACCGTTGACATGTATAAAATCGATATCTTGCCATCAGAACGCGCTCCTTCAGATTTAGGTTCTCCCGGACCAGCATACACAGTTCTTCATATGATTTGGTTGTTGGTTTCACCGGAGCAAGAAGATTCTTCATGAGGCCATAGGTTGTTGCCCCGCAGACAGTGAGGAGGATTGGCCTTCGTTTGTCAGTGTTCTCATTCCCTTCCAGCTCGTTGGCCACGAATTATTGGTCGAGTCACTCCACGAAGGCTTCCCAATCGTCACCTTCTGAGAGTTTCTCCAGGATACCAACAGTTCTCTGCATTTTCGCATGATGGTTCGTTATCTATTACTCGTCGATTGTTATGTCTCAAATAAAGCGATGTGACTGAGTACTGTAGACTTGAGTAAGTGTGACATTAGTCTCTTTATTCTGACTCCAGAGTGCTGGCACAGCATGGAAGGCCTGCTTATATGTAGTGCTCCCAAGGGATGCTCGGATCCCTTGGGACTCCAACAGATGTGCCCTCTGGTGGCAGTAAAATGCTGGTTACAAGGTTTTTCATACATAATATTTACCTCCTGTTTTTTCCAAGTACACCCATATAAAACACTGGTTCGGCCCCAGCTGGAGTATTGTGTCCAATTCTGGGCACCATACTTTAGGAAGGATGTCAAGATCTTAGAGATGGTACAGAAGAGATTTACTAGAATGGTGCCAGGGATGAGGGATTACAATTAGGTGTATAGACTGGAGACGCTGGGGTTGCTCTGCTTAGAGCAGAGAAGCTAAGAGGAGATTTGATAGAGGTGTTTAAAATCATGAAAGGTTCACATAGAGTAAATAAGGAGAAACTGTTTCCAGTGGCAGAAGAAACATAGAAACATAGAAACATAGAAAATAGGTGCAGGAGTCGGCCATTTGGCCCTTCGAGCCTGCACCACTATTCAATAAGATCATGGCTGATCATTCACCTCAGACCAGGGTTTGCAGCTAGGCCCTGAGGAGGGAACGAGTGATGTGCAAGGACGGTTGGTGCTGCTGTGGTAAGAAGGGCTACGAGATTTTCCGTTGATGTTCTGGACACCCTGATGCAGGGTTTGGAATGATGTCGCCAACAGTTTAGTCATGCCTGGAGGGAGGTAGCGGAAGAGATGTCGGGGACCTCCATCCATAATAGGACGGCGACCCAATGTCGAAAAAGGATGAAGACATCATTCGTTTGATGAAAGTACCTGTTGCATGAAATGCTAACCTTCCATCTGTGAGCCTCGCCTTCATCCTTCCCTTATTTCCCACATTCACTCTTCTTGTCACTGATGCAGCATTTCATTGCTGAAGCTTCTCTCTCTCATATTATATATATATTTGCAATGGAGGCCTTCTCATTGACAGTTGCATGTCACGGACACACACTTGTGCTCTCATTTCTGATGCATCATCACGGTGCTACAAACAAACCATTTTGCAGGCCAAACTAGCTCATAATCGCTTTGAGCAAAGGAGGACGGGTGGTAGCGAGGCCGACATACAAGTCCTCACACCCTTGGAGATGAGGGTCGAGGCGCTCGTGGGCAGACATGGTGCCTTCCCTGTGGCCCAGGGCACTGGCAATGCCAATGAGGATAAGTGAAGGCCCTTCTTTGATGCTATCACTCCCTGAATGCTGCAGCACCTACTGTGCCGTTGCCTCAAAGTCTGCTACTTGTAGGCTCCATGTGTAAATTCCCCAGCTCCCCCTCACGGCAGGCCGTCTCCCATTTATGTTTCCAGATGAGACCCCTCCCCGCCGTGGGCTCCAGTACTGGCGATGTCGATGTGGGCAGCATGGGTAAGCGAAGGCCTTCCTTTAATGCTATCTCTCTCTGAAAGCGACAGCGCACACTGTGCCGTTCCTTCTGAAAGTTTGCTATTTGCAGGCTCCATGCGTTAATCCCCTCCTCACGGCAGCTATTCTCTCATTGATGCTTGCAGATGAGAGGCCGAGTGGCAGCCGAGGTGAAGGAGAGCATCCTGCTGAAGGACCGTCGCCAGGCCTGGAGGACAGCATAGTCAGCAGTGGCAGCCGAGGCGAGGGAGCTGCTCCTCCTGAGACACCGGATGATGAGAGACCGTCGCAAGGCCTGCACGAGACCCTTGATGAGAGCCACCCAGATGAGCACACTGACAGAAGGGTTGATAACCAGAGAGAACAGATTTAAGGCAACATGAAAAAAACTGTTTTATGCAATGAGTGGTTAGGATTTGGCATGCATTGCCTGATAGGGTGGTGGAAACAAATTGAACAGTAGCCTTCTAAAGGGAATTGGATAAATGCTTGAAAGAGAAAAAACTGAAGCAATATGGGGAAAGAGCGGGGGAGTGGGGCTATCTGGATTGCACTTCAAAACAGCCGAATGACCTCCTTCTGTGCTGTACTATTGTCTGATTGATTCTAAGGTGTACATTGACCCCGTCAGAGAGCTGAGCACAAACTCCAGGCTAACCTTGTTAAGCTGTACACTATAGTCATTTGCATGGGGTCATCTGCGCCCTTCTGTCCATGAGCACTGTATGGGACGTCCCACCCCCAGCAGAACTGCACATGCGCGCCCAACGTTGCAGCTGTGCTTGTGTACCGGAGGGTCCAAATGCGCATGTGCAGGGCTGCGGCCTGCAGCCTGAACCATGCTTTCCTTGGCTCCCTGTGGAAAAGTTCAGTGGATCAGAGGAGGTGGGAGAGGAGAGAGAAGCTCAGAGTGGAATGGGAGAGAAGGTCGGAGGGGGAGAAGAGAGACATTGGGGCGTGCGGGAGGGCGAGGGGGACAAGATGGTCAGGAACTCCAGGGAGGAGAAGGTCAAAAACTTGGGGGCCGGTTAGTGCATGGAGAGAATAGTGGGGATGGGGGGAAGAATGTGATCCAGGTCGAAGGCGGGGGGATGAGAGCGAGAACATGATCCAGATGAGGAGACCGATCACGTTCTCCCCTCTCTGTTAGACGTGGATTACAGTCTTCCAACCGGATGAATTAGTGAAACCCCTCTCACACAGTGAGCAGGTGAACTCGCTGGTGTATCAGTAGGTTGGATGACTGAGTGAATCCCTTCTCACACACTGAGCAGGTGAATGGCCTCTCCCCAGTGTGAACTCGCTGGCATGTCAGACGGTTGGATGCACACTCGCACCCCAGATACACTCACCCTACACACAAACGCATCCCGCACATATACCCACACACGCGCCCCGCACATGCACCTCACACACACTTCATTCTGAATGAAAGAATTTTTATCACTTCCTGAAGGAAATAAAAACATAAAGCAGCAAAGAAGTAAGTAACCCACTAATGGAGAAAAAGGGGCCGAAATTGCCCCGCGTCCCGATCGGGGGCGGTAAACTTCTGGAATTTTTATCGCCCGGCCTGGAAGTCCTATCCCTGACATGTAATTGGGCATGTTTATCCCTCCAATGACGTGGAGTGCAATCTCCGGTGCTCTGCATGCATAGGGGGGTGGTCCTGGGCAGGAGAGCGGAGCTGGGTGCCAAGCCTCACTCAGGAGCACAGTGCTTCAACATCCTGCCCCTTCATTTAAAGGGGACGGCCACTGCGCACCCTGCAGTCCCTTTGCTGGCCGCCGCAGTGCCCCCAGGGAGACTACAAACCAGCGCCCACAACGGAGTGCTAGGCTACATAGACATAGAAACATAGAAACATAGAAAATAGGTGCAGGAGTAGGCCATTCGGCCCTTCTAGCCTGCACCGCCATTCAATGAGTTCATGGCTGAACATTCAACTTCAGTACCCCATTCCTGCTTTCTCGCCATACCCCTTGATCCCCCTAGTAGTAAGGACCTCATCTAACTCCTTTTTGAATATATTTAGTGAATTGGCCTCAACAACTTTCTGTGGTAGAGAATTCCACAGGTTCACCACTCTCTGGGTGAAGAAGTTCCTCTGCATCTCGGTCCTAAATGGCTTACCCCTTATCCTTAGACTGTGACCTCTGGTTCTGGACTTCCCCAACATTGGGAACATTCTTCCTGCATCCAACCTGTCTAACCCCGTCAGAATTTTAAATGTTTCTATGAGGTCCCCTCTCATTCTTCTGAACTCCAGTGAATACTTGATGGCAAGCCGGTCATGGTCGGGCTGATGGAAGAGTCAGGGTCCCAAATCATGGGGCACGCCGCTATCGGCTCATTACCTCCCCAAATCTATGGGGCAATTTCCTGGGGGGTGCAATCAACCCCCTCACCTGAAAACTTCATTGGGTCCCCCGCCGGAGGTGCTAATGGGGCTGTACAAAGGGACAATTTCGGCCCCTAAGTCTTTTATGTTACCAGCCGAGGACAGCTATAATTATAATTACAGAATACCATATCACAGAGGAACTTCATAAAGCTAACAACACTTCCACTTTCTGTAGGCCGCGTGACAAGACGGGATCAAATTATATATTGCAGACAAACTGTTGGGTGTGTCTTGTCCTCTAAGGGGACCAATCAGAAATCTGGTCCAAGCCACTGGTATTGCAAAGAAATGTTGCCTAAGGTGTACGTTTCGAGTCAGGTAGTGGAGTCAAACTGTGAGCTAGAGCTATTCGATGTTCCAGCACAGAAAGAAACCATTCCACCCTTCAAATCTGCACTGGGGTTTTCATCACACGACCCATCTAGTTTAATCCCACTCCCCTGCTTTCACGTCATACCTTTAAATCTTTCATTCTTCATATAACTACATCCCATTTCCTTTGTAGATCAGTCATATAACCACACCGTTAATGTATTGGGGAACAGTAGTGGCAGCCATTTCTGAATTCCAAGTGATTATTTTCACCTAGGTTTGCGAGCCAGGTCTCTGCCTAATGAGACAGTATAAATTGCATGCACCTTGAGGCCAAAAACAATCAGCCAGGCTCCTCATTTGTTATCACTGTTTCAGTGACCCTGGAGGAAATTGAACATTGAGCAAGACCAGCATCGGTTTTGGCTGTGGTGCCTCGTACAATTGCATAGTCGCTCATCAGCCACAGTCTAGGCTTAGGTTTGAAAAATGTCACTTGCCTGAGGTGAATAAAGAGCACCTAGGACCCATGGAATTGTATAGAGAAAGATAAAATGAACTTGCATTAATATCGCACCATTCATAACATCAGGATGCTGCACAGCCAATTAAATCTTATTGAAGTGTAATCATTGTTGTAATATAGGGAAATTAACAGTCAATTTTCACACAGCAAAATCCCACAAATATAAAAATGACCAGATAATCTGTTTTAATGAAGTTGGTTGAAGGATAAATATTGGCCCAGGACACCGGGGAGAACTTGCCTGCTCTTCTTTGAACAGTGCCGTGGGATCATTTACATCCAACTGGGAGAACAGATGAAATTTATATTGTCAGCCTAGATTATCTGGTCAAATCTTTGGAGTGGGTTTAAACCCAGAACCTTTCCACTCAGAGGTGAGAGTGCTACCCACTGAGCCATGACTGACATTCAAAAGTCGACAATATCAGGAGAGGAGGAGAGAACTTCTAAAAAAATGACAAAATAACAAGGAGATGATGTGAAAGAATTGGAGAAGCAGTCAAACAAGTGAACCAGTCAAACAGCAAATGCTGGTTCCCCACAAGCTCTTGCAGAGCTACAGTACTCTCATACTAATGAGTCAAATAGTCAAATATTCGGCCTCAGGAAGGGTTACATTGTTGACTTCAAGATGTTAGACCCTGGGAACAGCAAAGGGAAGAATGTTGATAGGACCTAAAGGATACTTTGAGCCAAAAGCAAGAGCCACCATACACATATACAGGAAGTAAGTAATTAAATGGAGGGAACAGGCAAGTCAATTTACCTTCAATTGTTGCTAGGTAGACTTTAATTTACCTTCAATTGTTGCTAAGTAGGTTGTTAGGTAGACTCTATACTGTTCACAAGACTGAGGGGGCTGGGAGTCCAGGAGAGATGCATTAAGTAGAACTCTCAGCAGTCCTCGACCCCCATCCCAAATAATAGGCCTGGAATTTTTTACACTTTAGGGATGGGCAATAAATGCCGGCCTTGCCAGCGACACCCACATCCTAGGAACAAATGTTTTAAATGAGGGCCGAGTGCCTGTGAGGGTGCCTCAGAGCTACCCGTCTCACTCTGTTGCAAGGTCAACCGATGCCATGCTGCACCCAGGGAAGAAAAGCAAATATGTAGCTATGTTAATGATTCTCACCATGGCAGATAGAGAATTTGAATTTGGGTTTACAAAATGAATGGAAATTAAAGGTGATCGTGAAGCTGTCAGATTGCCGTAAAAACCCAACTGGTTCACTAATATCCTTTGGGGAATGATACCCATTGGCCTTACCTGGTCCAGCATACCCGGTTTTTATCTTCAGAGTACTTTCTCCTAGGTGAGCTGCAACCAAGGAGAATGAGTGGCACCTTCCCTTCAGGATGGGGAGGGCAACCAAACCCATCGGTCTCATGTACCTCCACTGGACATCAACCCAATTTGAGGGCTGGTGCACTGCCCACTGGGGCTGTCTGAAATGGAGCATGAACCCAACCTTTCTGACTCAGAAATGGGAATACTACCACTGAGCCTGTGGTCACTCCATCCAGATGCTACTGCCTGCTGGATATCAACCTAGTACATGGTGACCATATGCTAGTCTTCACTCACCATGTGGGGTTCGAACCCTTTACCTTCTGAATCAGAGGCAGGAAGTCTAAGGCTCACTCCCATATCTGTTTTACTCATTCTCGAGGTGTGGGCATTGCTGGCAAGGCCGACGGCAGTTATTGCCCATCCCTAATTGCCCTCGAGAACGTGGTGTTTTCTTCTTGAACCACTGCAGTCAGTGTGGTGAAGACACTCCCAGTGCTTTTAGGGAGCGAGTTCCAGGATTTTGACCCGTTGATGATGAAGAGATGGCAATATATGTCCCAGTCTGGACGCTGTGTGCGACCTGGGGGGATTCTGGAGGTGATGGTGTTCCCATGCATCTGCTGCCCTTGTCCTTCTAGGTGGTGAAGGTCAGAGGTTTGGGAGGTGCTGCTGAAGCAGCCTCGGCGAGTTGCTGCAGAACCTCATGTGGAAAGTGCACACTGCAGCCACGGTATACCGGTGGTGGAAGGAGCAGATGATTAAGCAAGAATACAACCGCAAAAATATGAACTCTCCCACAGCGAACCCTACTTTCAGATTTGAACAAACGGCTTCTTCAATGGCATGCCCCTATATATCATGTCAAGCTCCTCGTGGCCGATGGGGTTGTGTGAGGTATTCTGTGAATGAAGTGTTTCAGGCTCTGTTCAAAGATAAGATCATACTGAAAGGCTGACTGCAAATCCTGGATCTTGTCAACTTTACCTACAGGGTCATTCTTCCGCTGTGGTCTGTTCATTATTTGGATATCAATTTGCCACAGTCAAGGTTAATGAGCCGAACCCTTACATCGGTATGAAAACCAACTCTTAAGCCCCCATTTTAACCCTTCCCACTTGGCAATGGGAACGGGTCAGGCGGGTGGTTAAAATAGCGGCAGTGTTCACTCCCACCAGACGCCATTTTAACTAGCGGAGGCGGCCGAGATTCCCGCCACATACAGGTTAGGGACCTCATGAATATATTGTGATTGGACTCTTACGACGCAAATAGGACACTGCAGGAACAGGGGAAGCAGCTTGTAGGAGCACTAGGACAGGCAAAGACACAGGAAGACGGACACTCAGAGAATTCACAAGATTAGTTTATTTTGGTATGCAATATGGCATGATTTAATTTATAAATTTGAATTGGAATGTTTATTTTGCGATTATTTTTGCATTGTGGGAAAGAGGACAATGTGATAGTCAGTGACAGAGGGAGGTTAATGAGTGTGGGACTGTTGGTGAATGGGGAATTGGGGTTCAGGGTATTGGTATCACTCATGAAGTATTTGTTCATGTAGAGCCCGGGCAGAAAGGGGTTATCTAGGTTGCAGCCTGTCTTCCTCTGCCTCCTCTTCGAACTCCACCTCCTCCATCTCCTCCTCCTCATGCTCCTCAGCTTCTCGTCTGATAAGTGGTGGCAAGGGCTCCTCCAGAGTGGTCCAGGCAGCTGAATCTTTGCTTCCGGAAGCCAACGGTCTGGCTTATCAGATTTCTTGCGGCAGCATGGTTCATATTGTATGCGTGCTGTCCACGTGTGCATGGGCTGCACACCAAAGTCCTGAGCCAAGTCGTCAGCATGTAACCCTTGTTGCCCACTAGCCACCCTCTGGTTTGCCGGGGTGGCACAGAGGAAAAGTGCAGAATGAACGCATCGTGACTACTGCCAGGATATGGGCATTGACCTGCATGTTGCGCTGCCTATGGTCGCACACCAGCTGCACATTGAGGGAGTGGAACACCTTTCGGTTTAGGTACATGGCAGAGTTGACGTGAGTTGCACGCAAAGCAATGTGCGTGCAGGCAATGGCACCATGGGGAAGCTTGCAATCCTTGCAAACCCTTGTGGTCGCTCCGCCTGGCAAGAGGGAATGAAATGAAGTTATCTTTCTTTACGTAGTGAGCCTCAGTGACCACCCTTATGCAAACTGAGAGATGTTGCAAATAGTATCTCCAGCAGCAGCTTAGAAGGCGCCAGATGCATAAAAGTTCAGAACCACAGTCACCTTGACAACCATTGGCAATGTGATCCTTGCCCTGCTCTGAGGTTTGGGTCATGGCTGCAGCAGGTGGCAGATTTCAATGATGACCTCTTTTATGAAGCACAGACATCTCAAGCATTGGTTGTGGCTGAGGTTCAAGTCGGAATATTGCTTCCTAAACACCCTCTGCGGATGTGACCTCCAGCTGAGAGCCTTTCTGCCGCCCCCCCTCCCTCTTCTCAGCAGCTTGTCTGCTCTGCGTGGCCTCTCTTGATCCTTCCAGTCACGCTGAATGCCAAGAGGAAAACCTACTATTCCACCCATGTCTGGGAGCACCTGGTCTGTGCACAAGCCGCACCACTTCCTGTGCAGTATTGAAACTCCAACCAACTGTGGACAGCACCCAAAACTTGTGGAAGTGCAGCAACAGCCAGAAGGAATAAATGTGTAATTAGTTGATGATCCCTTTAAATAGAGCTGAAGGGGAAGTCCGTCCTGCTGCTTTATGTTGTGTTCAGCTGAGCATAGGCTGGAGTGTGGAGCTCCAAATTGGCAGTGTTTGCGTCAAATCAGCCTGCCCTACATGCTGCTGGCAGACATAAGGTGCACGCATACAGAAACACAAACACACGGGGAAGTGGAGCTGAGTCAATGATCAGATCAACATGATCTTATTGAATGGCGGAGCAGGCTCAAGGGGCCGTATGGCCTACTCCTGTTCCTATTTCCGATGTTCTTATGTTCTTATAACCCCCTACACACACACAGATACACACACAGATACACACACAACCCCCTACACGCACACAGATACATACACAGATACATACACAGATATACATACACACAGACACACACACCGACACACACACACAGACCCACACAGATACACACACACACACACAGATATACACAGCCAACCCTCGACACACACACAAAGACACACACACAGATATACACACACACAGGCACATACACACACACAGATACACAGGCACACACACACACACAGACATACACACAGATACACACACACACACACACACACACCCAGAGACACACACACAAATACACACACATAGCACAGATACACACACTTCTTCATCTTAGGCAGCGCCTCGGAGTTGAGGATGACTTCCTTCCACACTAATATGAGTTCCCAGGTGACTGATGAGTCCAATGCAGAACCTACAGTCTCTGTCACAGGTGGGGCAGACGGTGATTGAAGGGACGGGTGGGTGGCATGCCTGGGCTGTCGTGTGCTCCTTCTGCTGTTTGCGCTTGGTTTCCGCTTGCTCCTAGCGAAGAGACTCAAGGTGTTCGGCGCATTCCCGGATGCTTCTCCGCCACTTTGAGCGGTCTTGGGCCAGGAATTCCGAGATGTCAGTGGGGATGTTGCAGTTTTTCAAGGAGGTTTTGAGGGTGTCCTTGAACCATTTCCTCTGCCCACCTAGGGCCCACTTGCTGTGTCGGGGCTCCAAGTAGAGTGCTTGTTTTGGGAGTCTTGTATCGGGCATGTGGATAATGTGGCCCGTCGATCGGAGCTGATCAAGCGTGGTCAATCCTTCGATGCTGGGGATGTTGGCCTGAGCGAGAACACTGACATTGGATTTGCAGGATTTTGCGCAGGCTGCATTGGTTGAACTTCTCCAGTGCTTTGAGGTGCCTGTTGTACATTGTCCATGTCTCTGAAGCGTATAGGAGGACAGGTATCACTACTGCTCTATAGACCATGAGCTTGGTGCCCGGTTTGAGGTCCTGGTCTTCAAACTCTCGGTTCCTCAGGCGACCAAAGGCTGCACACACAGGCATACACACACACACACACACACACACACACACACACACACAGGCAAACACACACAAAGAAACACACACACACACACACACAGATACGCAGACACATGCACACACACAGAGTCACAAACAGACACACACCTCCCAGGGACACATATACACTCTCTCCCAGGAACACACACAGACACAGACACACACTTTCTCTCGGGAACAAAAATACACACACACACACTGCCTCCAAGGAACAAGCATACGCACATGCACACAAAAAAAATCACAAAGCCATTTTCATGAATGTATAGCCCTTACGTTATGACAAAAATTCCTTTTTTTTGCTGATCATGTTTGTAGGCCATCAGTCAAATTAAATCAAAAATGGAAAGTTACCGAATAATGACTTCGATCGGGTGTAAAAAAAAGTCGTTGAACAAATATTTTGTATCGGTCTTCACAGTAGAAGAAATTAAAAACATCCCAGTAGTGGATAATCAAGGGGCTAAATGGAGGGAGGAACTTAATGCAATCGCTATCACTAATGAAGTAGTACTCGGTAAAATAACAAGTCCCCTGGACCTGATGGCTTACATCCTGGAGTCTTAAAAGAAGTGGCTGCAAGGATAATGGATGCATTGGTTATAATCTACCAAAATTCCCTGGATTCTGGGGCGGGCCCAGCAGATAGGAAAACTGCAAATGTAACACCCCTATTTAAAAAAGGAGGCATACAAAAAGCAGTTAGCCTAACATCTGTGGTTGGGAAAATGATGGAGTTCATTATTAAGGAAGCAGTAGCAGGACATTTGGAAAAACATAATTCAATCAAGCAGAGTCAGCATGTTTTTATGAAAGGGAAATCATGTTTGACAAATTTGCTGGAGTTCTTTGAGGATGTAATGACTAGGGTGGATAAGGGGGAACCAGTGGATGTGGTTTATTTGGATTTCCAGAAGGCATTCGATAAGGTGTCACATAAAAGGTTACTGCACAAGATAAAAGTTCATGGGGTTGGAGATAATAGAAACATAGAAACATAGAAAATAGGTGCAGGAGAAGGCCATTCGGCCCTTCGAGCCTGCACCACCATTCAATTAGATCATGGCTTATTATTAGCATGGATAGAGGATTGTCTAACTAACAGAAAATAGAGAGTCGGGACAAATGGGTCATTTTCCGGTTGGCAAAGAGTAACTAGTGGGGTGCCGCAGGGATTGGTGCTGGGTCCTCAACTATTTCAATCTATATTAATGACTTGGATGAAGAGACCGAGTGTAACGTAGCCAAGTTTGCTGATGATATAAATATGGGTGGGAAAGCAAATTGTGAGGAGGACACAACAAATCTGCAAAAGGATATAGACATGTTAAGTAAGTGGAAAAAAATTTGGCAGATGGAGTATAATGTAGGAAAATGTGAGGTTATCCACATTGCCAGAAAAAAATAGAAAAGCAAATTATAATTTAAATGGAGAAAAATTGCAAAGTGCTGCAGTATAGAGGGTCCTGGGGGTCCTTGTGCATGAAACACAAAAAGTGAGTATGCAGGTACAGCAAGTAATCAGGAAGCCAAATGGAATGTTGGCCTTTATTGCAAGGGGGATAGAGTATAAAAGCAGAGAAGTGCTGCTACAACTGTACAGGATATTGGTGAGGCTACACCTAGAATACTGCATGCAGTTTTGGTCTCCGTATTTAAGGAAAGATATGCTTGCATTAGAGGCTGTTCAGAGAAATTTCACTCGGTTGATTCCTGAGATGAGGGCGTTAACTTATAAAGATAGTTGAGTAGGGTGGGCCTATACACATTGGAGTTCAGAAGAATGAGAGGAGATCTTATCGAACCATATAAGATAATGAGGGGCCTCGACAAGGTGGATACAGAGAGGATATTTCCACTCATAGGGGAAACTAGAACTAGGGATAAGGGGCCGCCCATTTAAAACTGAGATGAGGAGGAATTTCTTCTCTCAGATGGTTGTAAATCTATGGAATTCTCTGCCCCAGTGAGCTGTGGAGGCTGGGTCATTGAATATATTTAAGGCAGAGATAGACAGATTTTTGAGCAACAAGGGGATAAAAGGTTATGGGGAGCGGGCAGGGAAGTAGAGCTGAATCCATGATCAGATCAACTATGATCTTATTAAATGGCGGAGCAGATTCGAGGGGCCAGGTGGCCTACTCCTGCTCCTATTTATTATATTCTTATGTTCTTAAGTGTGAAAAGGGCCAATAATATGGGAAAAGTAATGATTTTAAGCAAGCGCTTGTGCTAGGTTCATTAATTTTTCACAACACCTCCACTCTGGTATTTAAATGCGGGTAGTGACAGATTGGACTATCCTGCTCTTCATGTGCAGGTGCCTGGTTAAACAAGTGTGGGCTCTTTTAAATTACTTCTTATTTTTAACCCATTGATTGCCTGAAGAATATGGCCTCAACATCGCACAAAGTTAGAGATTACAGTATTTAAGGCGCTGTTCCTCTGCTATTTTAACACAACTGTTAGCCCACTTAAAATAATTAGTGCAGACTGCAAATGGGCCAATCCTTGTGTTAAATAGTACATTTGTTATTGGGATGTGGACGACAATGTTGAGGTCGTATTTATGCTCTTCTCTAGTTACCCTAATGGTTTTAAGAAGTCAACTACATTGTTTGAGACTGGAGTGACATGAAAGCCCAGACCAGCTTCCCTTCCAGAAGGCATTTGTGAACCAGTTGTTTTTTTTACAATTTCATGGTCATTTTCGCTAACATGTCAAACCAAAAATGAAATACACTGAATTTAATTTCCAAACTTGCCATCGTGAACTCATGACCACGAGGGTTGTTAGTTCACTTCTGCCACCATTAGGATACCATTCCCCTCTCCAAATTTGCCCCAGTTCTATATATAGGTTAACGGCTTGCGGCAACACATGTTAGAGCCACATTTGCCCCAGGTGCATTTAGCATATCTATGAGAGGAGCACTGATTGACATTTCTACCTTGATGTCACATAAGGATGTATGAAAATTGAAGTTATTCACATGAAATTTGTTGGTCGAGCATTTTAGCAGAGGCATTAAATCCAGTTCTGTTAAACGGGATTGACATTGTTTGGCTGATTTCCCGGTGGGGTGCTCCCAGCGAGGAGTGGCACCCATAGGGGGCACTGGTCAGAAAATCATGGGCGAACAGCCCATCTCAGTCCGTTCCCCCTTCTAAATATTACTGCTCTTGGTTACGGAAGACTGAATGATCAATAGCGGTCAGCCTTGGCTCAGTGGTAGCCGACTTGCCTGTAAGTCAGATGGTTGTAGGTTCAATTCCTACTCCAAAAACTTGAGCACAAAATCTCGGCTGACACTTCGGTGTCATCCTGAGGGAGTGCTGCACTGTCACAGGTGTTGTTTTATCTCATTGCTGTGCACACATTGACTGCCGCCTTTCCCTACTCTATAACAATGACTGTACTTCAAAAGTTGCCTTAAAAGCGTTTGGAAAATCTTGAGGTCGTTAATGGTGCTATATAAATGTAACTTCTTTCTTTTGTTTATCACTGACTTCCATAAAGATTTCCTTATTTCTAGGACAGTCGTAAAATTGTTCTGAAAGATTTTTTTAAATCTCTTCTTTTCCAAAGACATTCAGAATACCCAGTGCTATTTTAATTGCAAGATCAAGATTAGTTGTTTTCTTCCTATAATAAACTGACCAGAATGGCACAAGGCCCTGACTGAAAAATTGGACTCCAGAAGTTGTTGTCCCGTTTACTCCGTCGTAATCATATCATCATAGGTAGTCCCTCGGAATCGAGAAAAAGACTTGCTTCCACTGTTAAAATGAATCCTTAGGTGGCTGTACAGTCCAATCTGAGAACTACAGTCTCTGCCACAGGTGGGACAGATAGTCGTTGAGGGAAAGGGTGGGTGGGAGTCTGGTTTGCCGCACGCTCTTTCCGCTGCCTGCGCTTGATTTCTGCATGCTCTCGGCGACGAGACTCGAGGTGCTCAGCGCCCTCCCGGATGCACTTCCTCCACTTAGGGCAGTCTTTGGCTAGGGACTCCCAAGTGTCAGTGGGAATGTTGCACTTTATCAGGGAAGCTTTGAGAGTGTCCTTGTAACGTTTCTGCTGCCCACCTTTGACTCGTTTGCCGTGATGGAGTTCTGAGTAGAGCGCTTGCTTTGGGGTTTCGTATCTGGCCTGCCCAGCGGAGCTAATCAAGTGCGGTCAGTGCTTCAATGCTGGGGATGTTGGCCTGGTTGAGGACACTAATATTGGTGCGTCTGTCCTTCCAGGGGATTTGTAGGATCTTGTGGAGATATCGTTGGTAACATTTCTCCAGCGACTTGAGGTGTAGTAGTGAGTGTTGTTAGCTTTATCATTATTCTTAACATGAATCCAGGCCACTAAAAATAGGGTTGATTTATATATTCAAAAATTTTGCGACAGAAATGCTACTGAAGTCCTCAGATTGGGCGAATGCAATTGTTCTGTCCCAAACTTTGGAGTTTTCCTTTCCTTTACTCAAGATTAAACTGAACAAAGCATGAGACGCAGTTTACTAAACAACCAGGCCTCTTAAAGTAGGAGTGCGCTTGGTGTTTATTCATAAACAAAGACCTAATCCCACCCGAGGTGATACAATGCGACAGTAAACACAAATGAAGTGTGCTTTTACTTAGTGGAGAAACCAGTCATTAGCCTTTGGGGACTTTAACCAGTAGCAGCAGATGTGAGTTCTTTGATAGCAGATCAGTATATGGATAACAAGAGGTGAGTTTACAAGGGTAAGCATGTACTGTTATTAAATTCCTCAGGCTCATAGAAAGAACCAGCAAGGTTTTTGTTTTAGCAGGACAAATGCAGAACAATCTTACTTTGCAAATCGGAGGTAGATTTGAGTCCTCTGCCACTTTAAAGCTATCCCATGATGCCTTGGGATATCCTAGGAGAGGCAAACAGAAGCTGGCCTGCACTAACTGGAGGTAACATTGTAACCTTCACGTTTGTTAGGTGCCAAGCTGGCACTGTGGCCGGTCCCTCAAAGCCTTGCCTGTTATGTATCTGGACTTGTATATACTCTGTACAGCCACCAGAGGGCTCATTCCTCGGAGTCCCAAGGGATCTCATAATCCCTTGGGAGCACAGGTACTTAAGAGTGCTTCACAGGTTGGAGAGACACTCTGGAGACCTGCAATAAAAGACTAAGGTCACACTTTACTTTGAGCTCACAGTGTTCAGTCTGACTCTTTCTGAATACATTACAACTGGTGACAAGATACAGATAGCGAACCCAAAGATGCAGAGAACAGTGGGCATCCTGGAGAAATTCTCGGAGGGAGATAATTGGGAAATTTTTGTGGAGCGACTCAACCAATACTTTGTGGCCAATGAGTTCGATGGGGAAGAGAGCGCTGCCAAACATAGAGCGATCCTCCTCACCGTCTGTGGGGCACCAACCAATGGCCTCATGAAGAATCTGTTCACTCCAGCGAAACCCACAGAGAAATCGTACGACGAGTTGTGCACACTGGTCCGAGAGCATTTGAACCCAAAGGAAAGCGTCCTGATGGCGAGGTATCGGTTCTACACCTAGAAACATAGAAACATAGAAAATAGGTGCAGGATTAGGCCATTCGGCCCTTCGAGCCTGCACCGCCATTCAATAAGATCATGGCTGATCATTCCCTCAGTAACCCTTTCCTGATTTCTCTCCATACCCCTTGATCCCCTTAGCCATAAGGGCCATATCTAAAAGATCTGAAGACCAGGAAGTGACGAGTTATGTCGCCGAGCTAAGACGCCTTGCGAATTTGAAGGACATTTGGAGCACATCCTCAGAGACTTTTTCGCACTTGGCATTAGCCACGAAACCATACTTCGCAAATTTTTGACTGTAGAGACCCCAACCTTGAGTAAGGGCATAGCGATAGCCCAGGTGTTCATTGCCACCCATGACAATACGAAGCAAATCTCTCAGCACACAAGTGCTGCTACAAGTACTGTGAACAAAGTGATGTTGTTTTCGAATCGTAACGGACAGGGCAGGTCACACATACCTGCAGCTACACGTCCGCAGATATCTCAGAGTCCACAATCAAGGGTGATGAATGCAAAGCCATTAACACCTTGTTGGTGCTGCGGGGGTGTTCATCGTTTCTATTCATGCCGATTCAAAGGATACATTTGCAAGGGCTGTGGAACAATGGGACACCTCCAACGAGTGTGCAGGCGAGCTGCTAGGCATGCTAGACCTGAAAACCACCACGTTGCAGTGGAGGGCAGATCTACGGGGGATCATGATGAAACAGAACCTCTGATAGAGGAGGCAGAGGTACATGGGATGCCACGAATTGTCCCCCAATAATGCTGAATGTTGAACTAAATGGACCCCCGGTGTCAATAGAGCTAGACAAGGGCACGAGCCAGTCAATCATGGGCAAAAGACTTTCGAAAGGTTGTGGTGCAATAAGGCCTCAAAGCCAATCTTAACTCCAATTCGCAGGAAACTAAGAACTTACACGAAAGAACTGATTCCTGGAATCGGCAGTGCTACCGTAAAGGTCTCCTACGATGGAGCGCTGCACAAGCTACCATTCTGGGTAGTACCAGGCGATGGTCCCAAGCTGCTCGGCAGGAGCTGGCTGAGAAAGATGCGCTGGAACTGGGATGACATCCAACCACTATCGCTCGCTGACGACACTTCGTGTGTACAGGTCTTAAACAAATTTCCTTCGCTGTTCGAACCAGGCATCGGGAAATTCCAAGGAGCAAAAGTGCAGATCCACCTAATTTTGGGGGCGCGACCCATCCATCACAAGATGAGAGCAGTACCGTACATGATGAGAGAAAGGGTAGAAATCGAGCTCGACCGGTTGCAAAGAGAGAGCATCATCTCACCGATCGAGTTCAGCGAGTGGGCCAGTGCTATTGTCCCAGTCCTCAAGGGAGATGGCACCGTCAGAATCTGTGGCGATTACAAACTAACTATCAATCATTTCTCCCTGCAGGACCAATACTCACTACCAAAAGCTGATGACCTCTTTGCAACACTGGCGGGAGGAAAGACTTTCACGAAGCTGTATCTGACTTCAGCCTACATGACGCAGAAACTGGAGGAATCATCGAAGGTCCCTCACCTGCATCAACACGCACAAAGGTCTTTTTGTTTATAACAGATGCCCGTTTGGAATCAGATTGGCGGCGGCGATATTCCAGAGTAACATGGAAAGTTTATTGAAATCGGTCCCGCACACCATGGTCTTCCAGGACGACATCTTGGTCACAGGTTGGAACACAGTCGAGCATCTGCAGAACCTGGAGAACCTTAGTCGGCTCAACTGCGTGGGGCTCAGGTTAAAATGCTCAAGGTACATTTTCCTGACACCTGAAGCGCAGTTCTTGGGAAGGAAAATTGTGGTGGACGGCATCAGGCCCATCAATGTGAAGATGGAGGCAATCAAGAACGCACCGGGGCCACAGAACGTGACGGAGCTGCAGTCGTTCCTGGGACTCTTGAACTACTTTGGTAACTTCTTACCGGGTCTCAGCACCCTGCTAGAACTACTACATGTCTTACTACGAAAAGGGGTGGCGAATGGGTTTGGGGCAAAAGCTAAGAAAATGCCTTTGTATAAGCGAGAAAATTGTTATGCTCAAACAAATGGCTTGTGTTGTATGATCCATGTAAGCGTTTGGTACTAGCATGTGTTGCGTCGTCATATGCGTTGGGTGTGTATTGCAACAAGCTAATGATTTCGGGAAACTGCAACCGGTTGCTTATGCATCTAGGAGTCTGTCTAAGGCCGAGAGAGCCTACAGATTGAAAAAGAGGCGTTAGCGTGTGTCTATGGGGTAAAGAAAATGCACCAATACCTGTTTGGGCTAAAATTTGAATTGGAAACTGACCATAAGCCACTTATATCCCTGTTTTCCGAGAGCAAAGGGATAAATACCAACGCATCGGCCCACACCCAGAGATGGGCACTCGCATTGTCCGCCACAGGCCAGGCACAGAAAACTGCGCCGATGCTCTCAGTAGGTTGCCATTGCCCACCACGGGGGTGGAAATGACGCAGCCCGCAAATCTAGCCATGGTTATGGAAGCATTTGAGAGTGAACAATCACCCGTCACTGCCAGGCAGATCAAAACCTGGACAAGCCAGGACCCCTTATTATCTCTAGTCCAAAGCTGTGTGCTTCACGGGAGCTGGTCCAGTGTCCCAGTGGAAATGCAGGAAGAGATAAAGCCGTTCCAGTGGTGCAAAGATGAAATGTCAATACAGGCAGACTGCCTTCTGTGGGGCAATCGAGTAGTGGTCCCCAAGAAGGGCAGAGACACCTTCATCAATGACCTACACAGTACACAGCCAGGCATCGTAATGATGAAAGAGATAGCCAGATCCCATGTGTGGTGGCCCTGCATCGATGCGGAGTTAGAGTCCTGCGTTCACAGATTTAATATATGCTCGCAGTTAAGCAATGTACTCAGGGAGACACCGCTAAGTTTATGTTTGTGGCCCTCCAAACCGTGGTCTAGGGTACACGTCGACTATGCAGGCCCGTTCTTGGGTAAAATGTTCCTTGTGGTTGTAAACACGTACTCCAAGTGGATTGAATGTGAGATAATATCGGCTAGCACATCCGCTGCCACTACTGAAAGCCTGCGGGCCATGTTTGCCAAACATGGCTTACCCAATGTCCTGGTGAGTGATAACGGGCCATGTTTTACCAGTGCTGAGTTCAAAGAATTTATGACCCGAACGGGATCAAACATGTCACATCTGCCCTATTTAAAACCAGCGTCCAATGGTCAGGCAGAGAGAGCAGTGCAAACCATCAAGCAAGCCTTGAAGAGGGTAACTGAAGGCTCACTGCAGACTTGCCTATCCCGTGTCCTGCTTAGCTACAGCACGAGACCACATTCGCTCACTGGGATCCCACCTGCTGAATTCTTCATGAAAAGAGCACTTAAGACAAGGCTCTCGTTAGTTCACCCTGATCTACATGAACAGGTAGAGAGCACGGGGCTTCAACAAAGTGCATACCATGATAGCGCAAATGTGTCATACGAGATTGAAGTCAATGATCCTATATTTGTATTAAATTATGGGCAAGTTCCCAAGTGGCTTCCCGGCACAGTCATGGCCAAAGAGGGAAGCAGGGTGTTTCGGGTCAAACTTTCAAATGGACTCATTCACAGGAAACACTTGGAACAAATCAAACTCAGATTCACGGACTACCCTGAGCAACCCACATTGGACCCTACCTTTTTTGATCCCCCAACATACACACCAGTGGCAACCGACACCACGGTTGACCACGAAGCAGAACCCATGATCCACAGTAGCCCAGCAAGGCCAGCTGCACAGCAGCCCAGCGAGGGCCCAACAAATGGCTCAACAACACCAGCCTTTACACCGAGACGATCAACCAGGGCAAGAAGGGCCCCAGATCGACTCACGTTGTAAATAGTTACACTATTGACTTTGGGAGGGAATGTTGTTATGTACCTGGACTTGTATATTCTCTGTACAGCCACCAGAGGGCTCATTCCCCGGAGTTCCAAGTGATCTCATAATCCCTTGGGAGAATAGTTATTTAAGGAGGCTTCACAGGTTGGAGAGGCACTCTGGAGACTGCAATAAAAGACTAAGGTCACACTTTATTTTGAGCTCACAGTGTTCAGTCTGACTCTTTCTCCATATACTACACTGCCAATTGGGGGGAAGGGAGGAGTGACAGTCCCAGATGCAGGTCAAAGATCTGAAGTGAGGTCTCATTTCTTACTTCTTATATTTTACTCCCTTCTGAGGGATCTTCTGATTGATTTGGAGCTGACAACCAGAAGGATCCAATCACCCAGGCCAGAGAAGCAGCAACAGGCCTGAGAGGCCTGCAGCTACCACAGATTTTCCAGGCCCTGCCACCAACACTAGGCCCTGCTAGTGGGTAGGCCATTTAATTGGCCTGGCACAAGAAATTGGAGTGATCCTGGGACTGAACAGAAGCAGTTTATCTCAGATCATTGAGGTTCCAGTCTTGTGATTGGCCCAAAAGGAGAGTCGTGGGTCAAATTTGGACAAGCTGTTCAAAATTAGTGGGCAAGAAAGAAACAAGAATAAAAATTTCAGATGTCCTGTTCCTGTTTACTCTCCTATTGTCCGACCAGTGCTTGACAATAGTGAGGCTTTTCATCTGGATCAAGACCCTGCAACATTTAACCTTTGTTTCTTCTTGTTTTTTCTTTCCCACCAATTTTGAACATCTTGTCCAAATTTGTCCCATGATCCTTCTTTTGAGGTGCCTTCAGTCAAAGCGCTCGATCACAAGACTGGAACCTCAATGATTGTCGCTGATAATATGAAGCGGCAGACTTTATATTAAAGAATAACCACCGCTGTGCCTCCAAATCCAATCATTGTTTAATGATTCACCCATTTGACAATAAACTATTTAAATTATCAGATGTATTCCTGGATAAGGAGCTTTGAGTTTTTATAGGGCAGAAAGCATGCCAGTTCTACAAGTTAGCATGGGTCAGGTTAAACAAACAAAAAAGCTCTGTGCTAACTCACCTGCATTTGAACCGAGTCCAACGCGTTTCCTTGATTGCAGTGCTTCACGCATCAAGACCTCCCAGACCCGTGTGAACAGTTTGGTATAATGCTTCCGTGAGATCACAGGCAAAAGAAAAATGACAATCCTTGCATTTGCAAAGGATTCAAAGACGTCACCTTCTGTGTTAAAGGTGGGGGAAAGCACTGAGGGAAACAGGCATGTGTCACACTTGTAATGGGCCAGCGAACTGATGACAGATTTGCATGCAATGACGTGCTTTGATGTCAACTTTGTCATCGTGTTACAGGTACTAGGCAAACAAGGCTTGCAAATGCGCTTTTCAAAGAAACCACTGCCCCTTTAACAATTCTCGGGATGTGGGCAACGCTGGCAAGACAGCATTTATTTGTAGGCGGTGAGCCTTCTTCTTTGTTGCGCTTCTGATACAACTGACTGGCTTGCTTGGCTATCGCAGAGGGCAGTTAAGGTTGGAGTGGGGCTGGAGTCATATATAGGCCAGACTAGGTAAGTGTGGCAGGTTTCCTTCCCTGATGAGGAGAAGGCTAGTGGCCCAGTTGGTATTTTACGGCAATCCAACAACTTCATAGTCATTTTTACTGATTTTTAAAAAAACTGAATTCAAATTTTCAATCTGCCAACAGTGTAATTTTAAATTACATTAGCTGGATTATTAGTCCAGGCCTTAGGGTGGGTCAGAGGCCTGGCTAATATTATAATCATAGAATCACAGAATGATGCAGCACTGAAGGAGGTCATTTGGCCCATTGTGCCTGTACCAGCTCTTTGGTAGAGCTGTTGAATTAATCCCACTTCCCTGCTCCTTTCACAAAGCCCTGTAATTTTTTTCCCCTTCAAGTATTTATCCAATTCTCTTTGAATGTTACTATTTAATTGGCTTCCAACATTTTTTCAGGCATATCACAAAAACTCGTAAATAAATGTATCCTTTGTCACCTTTTGCCAATCATTAAATCTGTGTCTCTGGTTACTGATCCTTCTGCCACTGGAAACAGTTTCTATAAAAAACGCTCACGATTTTGAACACCTCGATCAAATCTCCTTTAATCCTTCTCTGCTCGAAGGAGAACGATCCGGGCTTCTTTAGTCTCTTCACATAAATTAAGTCCCTCATCCCAGGTACCATTCTGGTAAATCTCTTGTGCATCCTCCCTAAGGCCTTGACATCCTTCCTGAAGGACGGTGCCCAGAATTGAACACAGTAACAAGCTGAGGCCTAACCAGTGTTTTATAAAGGTTTAACATAACTTCCTTGCTTTTGTACTGGAGGAGAAGAGGCCCAGTCACTGCAGGAGAAGAAGAGGCCCAGTCGCCGCAGGAGGGGAAGAGGTCAAGTCGCCGCAGGAGAGGAAGAGGTCAAATCGCCGCAGGGGGGGGGGGAAGAGGCCCGGTCGCTACAGGAGGGGAAGAGGTCAAGTCGCCGCAGGAGGGGAAGAGGTCAAATCACCGCAGGAGGCGAAGAGGTCAAGTCGCCGCAGGAGGGGAAGAGGTCAAGTCGCCGCAGGAGGGGAAGAGGTCAAGTCGCCGCAGAAGGGGAAGAGGTCAAATCGCCGCAGGAGGGGAAGAGGTCAAATCACCGCAGGAGGGGAAGAGGTCAAGTCGCCGCAGGAGGGGAAGAGGTCAAGTCGCCGCAGGAGGGGAAGAGGTCAAGTCGCAGCAGGAGGGGAAGAGGTCAAATCACCGCAGGAGGGGAAGAGGTCAAATCACCGCAGGAGGGGAAGAGGTCAAGTCACCGCAGGAGGGGAAGAGGTCAAATCACCGCAGGAGGGGAAGAGGTCAAATCACCGCAGGAGGGGAAGAGGTCAAGTCGCCGCAGGAGGGGAAGAGGTCAAGTCGCCGCAGGAGGGGAAAAGGTCAAGTCGCCGCAGGAGGGGAAGAGGTCAAGTCGCCGCAGGAGGGGAAGAGGCCCAGTCGCCGCAGGAGGGGAAGAGGTCAAATCACCGCAGGAGGGGAAGAGGTCAAGTCGCCGGAGGAGGGGAAGAGGTCAAATCACCGCAGGAGGGGAAGAGGTCAAGTCGCCGCAGGAGGGGAAGAGGTCAAATCACCGCAGGAGGGGAAGAGGTCAAGTCGCCGCAGGAGGGGAAGAGGTCAAGTCGCCGCAGGAGGGGAAGAGGTCCAGTCGCCGCAGGAGGGGAAGAGGCCTGGTCGCTACAGGAGGGGAAGAGGTCAAGTCGCCGCAGGAGGGGAAGAGGTCAAATCACCGCAGGAGGGGAAGAGGTCAAGTCGCCGCAGGAGGGGAAGAGGTCAAGTCGCCGCAGGAGGGGAAGAGGTCAAATCGCCGCAGGAGGGGAAGAGGTCAAATCACCGCAGGAGGGGAAGAGGTCAAGTCGCCGCAGTAGGGGAAGAGGTCAAATCACCGCAGGAGGGGAAGAGGTCAAGTCGCCGCAGGAGGGGAAGAGGTCAAATCACCGCAGGAGGGGAAGAGGTCAAGTCGCCGCAGGAGGGGAAGAGGTCAAATCACTGCAGGAGGGGAAGAGGTCAAGTCGCCGCAGGAGGGGAAGAGGTCAAGTCGCCGCAGGAGGGGAAGAGGTCAAGTCGCCGCAGGAGGGGAAGAGGCCCAGTCGCCGCAGGAGGGGAAGAGGTCAAATCGCCGCAGGAGGGGAAGAGGTCAAGTCGCCGCAGGAGGGGAAGAGGTCAAGTCGCCGCAGGAGGGGAAGAGGTCAAGTCGCCGCAGGAGGGGAAGAGGCCCAGTCGCCGCAGGAGGGGAAGAGGTCAAGTCGCCGCAGGAGGGGAAGAGGTCAAGTCGCCGCAGGAGGGGAAGAGGTCAAGTCGCCGCAGGAGGGGAAGAGGTCAAGTCGCCGCAGGAGGGGAAGAGGTCAAGTCGCCGCAGGAGGGGAAGAGGTCAAGTCGCCGCAGGAGGGGAAAAGGTCAAGTCGCCGCAGGAGGGGAAGAGGCCCAGTCGCCGCAGGAGGGGAAGAGGCCTGGTCGCCGCAGGAGGGGAAGAGGTCAAGTCGCCGCAGGAGGGGAAGAGGTCAAGTCGCCGCAGGAGGGGAAGAGGTCAAGTCGCCGCAGGAGGGGAAAAGGTCAAGTCGCCGCAGGAGGGGAAGAGGTCAAATCACCGCAGGAGGGGAAGAGGTCAAGTCGCCTCAGGAGGGGAAGAGGTCAAGTCGCCGCAGGAGGGGAAGAGGTCCAGTCACCGCAGGAGGGGAAGAGGCCTGGTCGCTACAGGAGGGGAAGAGGTCAAGTCGCCGCAGGAGGGGAAGAGGTCAAATCACCGCAGGAGTGGAAGAGGTCAAGTCGCCGCAGGAGGGGAAGAGGTCAAGTCGCCGCAGGAGGGGAAGAGGTCTAGTCGTCGCAGGAGGGAAAGAGGTCAAATTGCCACAGGAGGGGAAGAGGCCCAGTCGCTGCAGGAGGGGAAGAGGTCAAGTCGCCGCAGGAGAGGAAGAGGTCAAGTCGCCGCAGAAGGGGAAGAGGTCAAATCACCGCAGGAGGGGAAGAGGTCAAATCACCGCAGGAGGGGAAGAGGTCAAATAACCGCAGGAGGGGAAGAGGTCAAATCACCGCAGGAGGGGAAGAGGTCAAATCACCGCAGGAGGGGAAGAGGTCAAATCATCGCAGGAGGGGAAGAGGTCTAGTCGCCGCAGGAGGGGAAGAGGTCAAATCACCGCAGGAGGGGAAGAGGTCAAATCACCGCAGGAGGGGAAGAGGTCAAATCACCGCAGGAGGGGAAGAGGTCAAATCACCGCAGGAGGGGAAGAGGCCCGGTCACTGCAGGAGGGGAAGAGGTCAAGTCACCGCAGGAGGGGAAGAGGTCAAGTCGCTACTGGAGGGGAAGAGGCCTGGTCACTGCAGGAGGGGAAGAGGCCCGGTCGCCGCAGGAGGGGAAGAGGTCAAGTCACTGCAGGAGGGGAAGAGGCCCGGTCGTCGCAGGGGGGGAAAAGGCCCAGTCGCTACAGGAGGGGAAGAGGCCCGGTTGCCACAGGAGGAGAAGAGGCCCGGTCGTCGCAGGGGGGGAAAAGGCCCGGTCGCTACAGGAGGGGAAGAGGCCCGGTCGCTACAGGAGGGGAAGAGGTCAAGTCGCTACAGGAGGGAAAGAGGCCCGGTCGCTACAGGAGGGGAAGAGGCCCGGTCGCTACAGGAGGGGAAGAGGTCAAGTCGCTACAGGAGTGGAAGAGGCCCGGTCGCTACAGGAGGGGAAGATGCCCGGTCGCTACAGGAGTGGAAGAGGTCAAGTCGCTACAGGAGGGAAAGAGGCCCGGTCGCTACAGGAGGGGAAGAGGCCCGGTCGCTACAGGAGGGGAAGAGGTCAAGTCGCTACAGGAGTGGAAGAGGCCCGGTCGCTACAGGAGGGGAAGATGCCCGGTCGCTACAGGAGGGGAAGAGGTCAAGTCGCTACAGGAGGGGAAGAGGCCTGGTCGCTACAGGAGGAGAAGAGGCCCGGTCGTCGCAGGGGGGGAAAAGGCCCGGTCGCTACAGGAGGGTAAGAGGCCCGGTTGCCACAGGAGGAGAAGAGGCCCGGTCGTCGCAGGGGGGGAAAAGGCCCGGTCGCTACAGGAGGGGAAGAGGCCCGGTCGCTACAGGAGGAGAAGAGGCCCGGTCATCGCAGGGGGGGAAAAGGCCCGGTCGCTACAGGAGGGGAAGAGGCCCGGTCGCTACAGGAGGAGAAGAGGCCCGGTCGTCGCAGGGGGGGAAGAGGCTCGGTTGCCACAGGAGGGGAAGAGGCCCGGTCGCTACAGGAGGAAAAGAGGTCAAGTCGCAGCAGGAGGGGAAGACGCTCGGTTGCTGCAGGAGGAGAAGAGGCCCGGTCGTCGCAGGAGGTGAGTGTAAGGGGTGGTTTGCAGGGGATCAGCTTTCCCTTCTGACCTTATATGAGCGGTTCCGAATCGCTCCCACACCCTTGGTTCTAGACACTGGAATTATGAAGGGACTGTGACAGACTTGGACAGACAATCGGTTTCAAGATAGGAAGTAGGTATGGTTTTATTGTGTCTAAAAAAAAGTAAAAGGCACACCTTTAATAACACACACAGAATATCAATATCAATACACACTAAGTGGTACAACACACTGAATAAAATGTCAAATTACAGCCTGTGGGAAAAAGAATACAGCTTAAACTCTAAATGGGGTAAAGAGGAGAATGCAGATACATTTACACAAGTTATCCCAGCCTCCCCGCTCCCAATTCCCCTGACTAACTAAGTTAAATCTCTGGGGGTTCAGCGGCTATGCTCACCAATCCCTTTTGACAGTTGCCGGTAAATTGCGGTTTCGGGGTTTGCTGCACTTGGCCTTCTAGGCAAGCCACAACCCGGACAGAGGAGAGGAATTCGGATTGCGTAGTCTTCAGTTGGGGTGCGTCCGTTGATGCGGTAAGTTGCGTTTTGGATCTATGGGGTAAGTACCCACTTTCTTTAGTTAGGAATAGTTTTAGTTAGTCCTTTTTGGTAATTTCTCACCCGTTGGGTCGTTCAGAAGTAGATTGTAGAGTTGTTGTCAATTTGGTTGTTGACAACCTTCCGTTTCGTGGGCCTTGTGCTCGGTCAGTTCTTGATGAGTTCTAGTAGTTTCCTTCACTACTCCATTTCTTCACTCTCCAGCTCCGGCTGCTTGTGTCTTTGTCTGTGTTCGAGTCTGTGTCTTTTCCTGGTAAAACTGGAAATAGATATACCCCAAAAAGGCTTCCTTATCTCCCACCAAATCTGGCCCAGCTCTTTATTTCGATTTTGCAGCCCAGCTAACTGAAACTTGATTAAGTGGTTTTAATCTGGCATTAATAGGCTTTTTGAAGTTGATGAGCTCTCATCCATTGTGTTCGTCTGGCCTGAGCCAGATACTTCTATGCCTGTTGAAAAAGTGTTGGAATATGTAAGTGGCATTTGGGTCCTCTGGATGGGGTGATAATGTTTCTTCAATGTTCGATTGTTTAAATGCTAATGTTTTCTAGGGGCAAATTTCGAGGGTAAACAGTTCCCAGACAATTTGATTAGCTCCAATGTCCAAACAGGCCCTTTAGAGATTGACCCCACCTCTTTTGTGCAGACCCAACATTCATCTTTTAAAAATCCTAAATTCAATTAAAGTTCGTAGTTTCTTCCATGTGCACTTTAGGATTTCAAACTTTCTGGTAGATAGTTCCAAATTAAATTCCCTTTCCTGTGAGTCCAAACACTGGGGGGGGGGGGGCTCTCCATGAATGCATCCCCTTTTGTCCCCTGCAGGCCTCGTCTTACCCTTTAAAACTCATTTGTGTCCCAAAGTTTTTCCTTCCATTTTAAAAGTCCAGAAAGGGATTCTTCTCCTCTGCAGGAGAACGGTACCAAGAATCTTTGCAAAATATTGGTAAATTCTACACTAGAGGCCCGGTCACTGCAGGAGGGGAAGAGGCCTGGTCGCCGCAGGAGGGGTGGAGGTCAAGTCGCCGCAGGAGGAGAAGAGGTCAAGTCGCCGCAGGAGGGGAAGAGGTCAAGTCGCCGCAGGAGGAGAAGAGGTCAAGTCGCCGCAGGAGGGGAAGAGGTCAAGTCGCCGCAGGAGGAGAAGAGGTCAAGTCGCCGCAGGAGGGGTGGAGGTCAAGTCGCCGCAGGAGGAGAAGAGGTCAAGTCGCCGCAGGAGGGGAAGAGGTCAAGTCGCCGCAAGAGGAGAAGAGGTCAAGTCGCCGCAGGAGGGGAAGAGGTCAAGTCGCCACAGGAGGGGAAGAGGTCAAGTCGCCGCAGGAGGGGAGGAGGTCAAATCACCGCAGGAGGGGAAGAGGTCAAGTCACTGCAGGAGGGGAGGAGGTCAAATCACGGCAGCAGGGGAAGAGGCCCGGTCGCCGCACGAGGGGAAGAGGTCAAGTCGTCGCTGGAGGGGAAGAGGTCATAAGAACATAAGAACATAAGAATTAGGAACAGTAGTAGGCCATCTAGCCCCTCGAGCCTGCTCCGCCATTCAAAAAGATCATGGCTGATCTGGCCGTGGACTCAGCTCCACTTACCCGCCCTCTCCCCATAACCCTTAATTCCCTTATTGGTTAAAAATCTATCTATTTGTGATTTGAATACATTCAATGAGCTAGCATCAACTGCTTCCTTGGGCAGAGAATTCCACAGATTCACAACCCTCTGGGAGAAGAAATTCCTTCTCAACTCGGTTTTAAATTGGCTCCCCCGTATTTTGAGGCTGTGCCCCCTAGTTCTAGTCTCCCCGACCAGTGGATACAACCTCTCTGCCTCTATCTTGTCTATCCCTTTCATTATTTTAAATGTTTCTAAAAGATCATCCCTCATCCTTCTGAACTCCAACGAGTAAAGACCCAATCTACTCAAATTATCATCATAAGGTAACCCCCTCATCTCCGGAATCAGCCTAGTGAATCGTCTCTGTACCCCCTCTGTACCCCCTCCAAAGCTAGTATATCCTTCCTTAAGTAAGGTGATCAAAACTGCACACAGTACTCCATGTGCGGCCTCACCAATACCTTGTACAGTTGCAGCAGGACCTCCCTGCTTTTGTACTCCATCCCTCTCGCAATGAAGGCCAACATTCCATTCGCCTTCCTGATTACCTGCTGCACCTGCAAATTAACTTTTTGGGATTCATGCACAAGGACCCCCAGGTCCCTCTGCACCGCAGCATGTTGTAATTTCTCCCCATTCAAATAATATTCCCTTTTACTGTTTTTTTTTCCAAGGTGGATGACCTCACATTTTCCGACATTGTATTCCATCTGCCAAACTTTAGCCCATTCGCTTAACCTATCTAAATCTCTTTGCAGCCTCTCTGTGTCCTCTACACAACCTGCTTTCCCACTAATCTTTGTGTCATCTGCAAATTTTGTTACACTACACTCTGTCCCCTCTTCCAGTTCATCTATGTATATTGTAAACAGTTGTGGTCCCAGCACCGATCCCTGTGGCACACCACTAACCACCGATTTCCAACCCGAAAAGGACCCATTTATCCCGACTCTCTGCTTTCTGTTAGCCAGCCAATTCTCGATCCATGCTAATACATTTCCTCTGACTCCGCGTACCTTTATCTTCTGCAGTAACCTTTTGTGTGGCACCTTATCGAATGCCTTTTGGAAATCTAAATACACCACATCCATCGGTACACCTCTAGCCACCATGCTCATTATATCCTCAAAGAATTCCAGTAAATTAGTCAAACATGATTTCCCCTTCATGAATCCATGTTGCGTCTGCTTGATTGCACTGTTCCTATCTAGATGTCCCGCTGGAGGGGAAGAGGTCAAGTCGCTGCAGGAGGGGAAAAGGTCAAGTCGCCGCAGGAGGGGAAGAGGTCAAGTCGCTGCTGGAGGGGAAGAGGTCAAGTCGCCACTGGCTGGAGTGTGGCCCGGTCATCGCCGATGGGTGGCAGCTCAGAGAAAAGGCTTATGCGTGAGATAGGCCCAAACCTGTTTTGTAGTTGGTCACGAGGAGGTCAGCCTGGAAGGTAGGCCGCAGTTGGTGGATGGGCAATGGGCAGGCCCTTGTAGCATGGTTTAAGGAGTAGGTAGAGTTCTTTGAGGGCTGGGGTTAGGGCCAAGGAGGGCTTAGACGGTGATGGGGGAAGGGGGGTGATTTGAGGGAGAGAGAGGTGGAGATGCAGGAGGGGAAGGGACCCTCTTCCCCTCCTGTGGCGGCTTGACCTCTTCTCCTCCAGCACATCGTGAGCACAATGGCTGTGACCAACCTGACCTTTCCTCCTTCCGCTCTGAACACCCTGACCTCCACCCCACAAAATTAACCTCTGACTTTCCAATGCCTGCCCCCAGCCAAGTCTCGGATCACCTACCATCGCACCGAGGGGCGCTACTCAGCGCCGAGCTTACGGCCCGCATCTCGCCGTAAGCAATTCGGCTCATACAGCAGTGCCTGGTCTCCAGTTGTCTTGGACCCCTTTGCCACTGGACCAAGACCTTGCTCAGTTAGGCCCGTGTGCAATGGCCACCCCACGTTAAAAGAACTCACTCACACATCTTCCACCCTTTATTATGAAGTTCGGGACATGGAATGTCAGGACCCTAATGGATGGGATGGCTTTTGTACTTTATGCGTTTATTAATAAAGCCAAGGATCCCGCATGCTTTTTAACAGCCTTCTCAACTTGTCCTGCCACTTTCAAAGACTTGTGCACATACACCCCCAGGGTTCTCTGTTCCTGCACCCGCTTTAAAATTGCACCATTGAGTTCATATTGCCTCTCCTCATTCTTCCGACCAAATGTATCATTTCATCTGGCATGTATATGCCCATTTCACCTGTCTATGTGCTCCTGAAGTCTAATATTATGCTTCTCATTGTTTGCTACATTTATTAGTTTCATATAATCTGCAAACCTTAAAATTATACCCTGTAGACCCAAGTCCAGGTCATTAATATATACCGACCACAATGGTCCTAATAGCGACCCCTGGGGAACACCATTGTATACCTCTACCAGTCTGAAAAACAACTGTTCACCACTACTCTCTGCTTTCTGTCCCTTAGACAATTTTGTATCCATGCTGTCTCTGATCCTTTCATCCCATGGGGCTAGAACCTCCACTTTTGTGGTATTTCCGGTGTGGGCGGTAAAAAAGGGTTTTCAGATCGCTGGTTTCTCACCCATTTTCAAAACATCTAGTCTCCACTTTTGAAAATGGGCGTTACCGCAAGCGATATAAAGTGGGCGGTAGCTTTACATTTTTCTGACCTTCTGCCGTAAAGTGTGGCCGTCCTTAGTAACGGCGTGGCAACGCTCGATTCCCGCGATTCTGGAGGTCAAGGGTCACCATGACATGCACAGAAGAGGAGACAGAGAGAGAGAGGGAGCTCAGAGGGACTGAAGACATATCTGGGGTGTGGTGTGATTGCTTTGGGAGGAAGGAGGGAGACTTTAGAGCTTCACAGCAAGTAGGCAAAGAAAAAGTAGGTGTTACCAGCCACATATTAGGCCAAATTTGGACTATAATTGCGAGAAAGGAGGAGGCATCACAGCATGCTGTGGAGATTGATGCTGCAGAGAGCAGTGAGGTGGGAGAGAAGCACATTGAAGGGTACAAAAGAGCCAGGAGGTTCTCGGACGAGGCAAATGCCTCCCTCCTGCAGGAGGCCGAGTTATGCTGGGGTGATTTGACACAGGGAGGGTGTGGGAAGTTGACCACAATGGCCTACCAGAAGATATGGACCGAGATAGCAGAGGTGGTCTCGTTGGCGACCAATAAGGTGCGTGAGGGCAACCAATGCCGCAACCGATAGAACGACCTTTTGGGATCCGCAAGAGTAAGTATTACATTGATTTACATGTACTTATGTATTTATATAATTTGATTTGTAACAGTCATGAGTGACTATCAGCAGATGTGAGGTCTTGCACTTTTACCAGGGATCTTTTACTCAAAGGCTGCAGTCACGGTGTACGTCTTTAGGTAAGGAATGATAATTATCATAATAATCATGATTACATCTGTTGTATGTGTTGTATCAGTCTCTGTGACAGTACCTAGCAATGATATCAAGCAATGATCTCATGCCATGTCGTCCTGTCACCTTTTACAGCTATCAACGATGAAGTCCGTGCAGAGACGAACGGGTGGGGGGCCACCAGTCCCCAGCGACATAACTGACACGGAGGAGCGAGTGCTCGCACTCGTGGGGAAGCACCCCCGGACAGCCACGGACGCATCTGCAGACCCTGAAGTAATGCCACATGAGTAAAGCTTACACCATTGTGTCATGTAAAGTCTATATATCCGAACAATCATATATGAAGATGATTTCTAAAATTGTCATAGAAATAAAGTGGGCCTAATGAAAATCATTGCAATGCATAATCATGAAATGTAATATCTGTGCTGATTTTGATAGCGGTGGTGTTTTTGTCGAGCATATACTGTGTGTAGTGCTGGACTCACCTTGTCACCATAGCACCTTCTTCTCCTCTAATAACCTCATTTGTGATTTGCAGCTCAGCCAGCAGTGCAGCCCCAGAGGTCAGAAGGTGGGGGCGCAGGGCAGGAGTCCATGGAGGATCCTACATCTGGTGCTGAGGAGCTCTGATTCTCACCCGTCAATCCGCTGGGTCTGTTCTCCATGGATGAGAGCGCGGAAGAACCTGCATCGCCATGCCCCAGAAGCCATTCCACCCCAAGGCCATCTAGTGGTCCTCTGGTCATTCCTGCCTCCACTCTGGAGGTACTAGCCCCAAGCACCTCGCCACAGATCACCCCATTTGTCCCCAAGATGGCGCCAACCCCTTGGAGGCCTTGTGGATGCGGCAGATCTATTCCACGAGCACGTCATGAGAGCGAAGAGATGGTACAGTTGTCCAGCAGGATTGTAGACATTGGTGACCAGCTCATCGAAGCATTTGGGTGCATATCCCAATAGCTGGCCACCATGACCGAGTGCATTCCGTGCATGGCAGAGGCCCTGGATGCGATAGCCAGGAACACTGCTGGCACAGGCCTCCCAGTGGTCCCCTAGTGCGGCACTGCACCCCTAGGTTCCGCACCACCAGTACGAACGACAGATGAGAGCGAGGACCAAGATCATGTTTCTGCATCAGAGAATGTTGCCCCCTCGGCACCCCCCCGCTCTCGGACCCGTGCAACCATTGCCTCTGCCTTCATCCCCCCCAATGAGACACCGCCTCAGGAGCTCCTTGGCCAGGCACTGTGGAGTGAGGAGGGGAAGGGGTAGAGGTGGGGAGAAGAAAGAGAGGAGGGAAGGAAAGTGAGGTGCATGTGCGCAGGTGATGCTGTGTTGTATCTCCATCCGGGTGTATGCAATTTGTTGCAATATATAGGGGCTGGGGACCATGCTCCTGCTTTGCCTTTGTATTTTGTGTTGCTGGACATGTTGAACATGTGATTTATGTTAATGGTGGGAAAAGTCGGGTGAGGGCGGGGGTTGGGTGTTATTGGCTTTAAAATTTTGATTTCCGATCCATGTTGGTATTCAATTTTTGTTATTGAACATAACCTTGTTGCGCATTGTCTCAGATAACTGGGCCATTACACACTGATGATTCCTTACTATGAAAGGGTTAAATACAACTTAACATCAATCAACGTAAACTTTAACAGGACCAAGGTGATGGGCACCATTGATGTCTGAGCTGCACACACAAAGCAGTGTGTCAGCGTTTTCACTCACAGCAACACTCTTTCAGGCAAATCTTTCGGATGTCAGCTCCTCGCCTAAGAGTGGGATTTAACAAATGCCAGCCACACCACTGCCGTTCGTTTTGGTTAGTTCCACTTTTTGTGGGCAGTTTCTTGGGCGAACGATATTGTGAGCTATATGTGTACGAGGTGGTGAAATTGATGCTGGGCGATCTCATGGCCGCTAGTTTGGGTAAATATGCACTTTATGAAAAAAAACAGTGGGCAGGCATTAATATTGAATCTCGTCGTTAATTCCGTGCGGAAAGTAACGCTGGGTGATATTATGGGTGTTGATTTCGCCCATTCTGCTGATTCCGCCCAAAGAAAGTGGGCGGGCGGGAATATTTTTTCCCGGCGTTAATCACATGGGGAAAGTAACACTCGCCGATAAAATTCCTAAAAATGCCCGTCATTTTCCATTTTGTGCCAAAATGGGCGATATCTAGGCGTTATATGTTATTTCAGCGGTAAAATGGGTGTTAAGTGGGCATTAAGCATGCAAACAAAGTGGAGGTTCTAGCCCATAGACTTTTAAACGGCTTTCAAAAGTACCACATAATCATCTAGTTAGCAAAATTAAAGCTCATGGGCGAGAACCTCCACTTTTCTTGTATGCTTAACGCCCACTTAACACCCATTTTACCGGTGAAATAACGTATAACACCCATATATTGCCCATTTAGCCACAAAATTGAAACTGATGGGCATTTTTCAGAAATTTATCACCGAGCATTACTTTCCCCATGTGCTTAACACCAGGAAAAAATAATACCGCCCACTTTATTGGGCGGAATCATCAGAATGGGCAAAATCAACGCCCTTAATATCGCCCGGCGTTAATTTCTGCACTGATTTAATGCCGAGATTCAATAATACCGCCCGCCCACTTTTTTGTCGTAAAGAGCATGTCTACCAAAACTACCAGCCATGAGTTCGACCAGTGTCACTTTCACCACCTTGCACACATATCGCCCACAATATCGCTCACCCAAAAAACTGCCCACAAAACGTGGAACTAACCGGAACTAATCACCGCGTTATGGACACTATCACATATCATATCCTTTAAAAGGCTGCTGTGCTTCAACCAACCCTCCCCCACCCCACTTCTCCTCCCCACCTCTACCCCTTCCCCTTCCCCTCCTGACTGTAAGCCGCCTGGCCGAGGAGCTCCTCATATGATGCTTCATTGGTGGGGGAAAGATGACGGCCAAACCGCTGCTTGGACAGATACGGGAGAGGACGGTCCCGAGGTGGGAATGTGCTCTGAGCCAGAAGCAAGATGTTGCTGCTGGCTCTCATGTGTGGTTGGCAATGGGGGTGCGGCACCGTGGGGTGCAGTGCCGTGCTCCGGGAACACTGGAAGCCCTCTGCCACCAGTGTTCCTGGCTACCAACGCTGGGGCCTCCACCATCCCTTCCATGTTATATCTTATTTGTTGGACAAAATCTCGGTGCCAACTATGTTCTTGGTGCTCAGTAAGCTTTTTGCTACTGGTGAATCTTCCTCATGCCTCCCACAACAGCCAGACAAGCACACACCACAGCCACACACGCCATCAGTCCCTCTGAGCTCCCTCTCTCTCTGTCTCCTCTTCTGCGCATGTCATGATGGCCCTTGACCTCCCAAATCACGGGAATTGAGCTTTGCCATGCCATTGCTAAGAACAGTGGCACTTTATGGCAGAAGGTCAAAAAAATTTAATTGCCTATTGCTCGAGATAATGCCCATTTTTAAAAATGGAGACTAGGTACTTTGAGAATGGGCGAGAAGCCAGCGATCTGAAAACTCTTTTTTACTGCCCACGCCGGAAATAAGCACAAAAGTGTAAAATCTAGCCCATTTACACAACATTAACTATACTACCCTCATCAACTCTCTTCGTTACTTCATCAAAGAACTCAATCTAGTTGGTCAAACACGATTTGCCATTAACAAATTCGTGCTGACTAGCATTATTAGCCTATACTTTTCCAAATGCCAATTAATTTTCTCCTGGATTATTGTCTGTAAAAGTTTCCCCAGCACCAATGTTAGGCTGACTAATCTATAGTTCCTGGGTTTATCCTTCCACTCCTTTTTAAGGGTATAACATTTACAATCCTCCAGTCCTCTGGCACCACCCCACATATCCAAGAAGGATTGGAGGATTGTGGCCAGAGCCTCCACAATTTCCACACTTACTTCCCTCAGTAACCTAGGATGCATCCCATCCAAATTGGTCTGTCAACCTTTTAAGTACCTCCTCTTCATCTGTTTATATCCCATCCCATATCACTGCTTCCTTTTCCTTTACAGCTACATTGGCAGCATCCGCTTCTCTCGTGAAGACAGATGCAAAATATTCATTTAGTATCTTAGCCATGCCCTTTGCCTCCACAGGAAGATAATTATTTTGTCTCTAATTTGCCACACCCATCCTTTGACTACTCTTTTACTATTTATGTGTTTATAAAAGACTTTTATGTACCCTTTTATGTTAGCCACTAGTCTATTCTCATAATCTCTCTTTGCCCCTCCTATTCCCTTTTTAGATCTCTTCCGTACATTCTATATTCAACTTGGTTCCCAACTGCATGACTCCTACTGAACCTCCTCCTCCTGTAGCCCATTACAGTGCTCCCACCTCGTCCTCAGCCCATTACAGTGCTCCCACCTCGTCCTCAGCCCGTTACAGTGCTCCCACCACCTTCCCTAGCCCATTACAGTGCTCCCACCTCTCCCAACCCATTACAGTGTTCCCACCTCCACCCCCATTACAGTGCTCCCACCTCTCCCAACCCATTACAGTGTTCCCACCTCCGCCCCCAGCCCATTACAATGCTCCCACCTCTTCCCCAGCCCATTACAGTGCTCCCACCTCCCCCAGCCCATTACAGTGCTCCCACCTCCCCCAGCCCATTACAGTGCTCCCACCTCCCCCAGCCCATTACAATGCTCCCAACTCCTCTCCAAGCCCATTACCATGCTCCCACCTCCATTCCAAGCCCATTACAGTGCTCCCACCTCCCCCAGCCCATTACAGTGCTCCCACCACCCCCAGCCCATTATAGTGCTTCCAACTCCCCCAGCCCATTACAGTGCTCCCACCTCCTTTCCAAACCCATATGAGTACTCCCACCTCGTCCCTCAGCTGAGATCAGCTAATGAAGCACAGATTGGGAACAAATGAGATCTTCAACAGAGAAAGCAGTTTGTCCTAAAAGGCGCCTTACATGAGGTGATGGCTCCAAAATCATTTCACAGGGTGGGAGAGCGGCTAACTGGACAGGAAAGAATTGGAGGAGGTGAGCAACGATTTTAAGCAGACTTTTGTAAAGTGTGGATGTACGTGGTAATGTGAAAGGTTTAGGAGGAGAATTGCAGAGTGCTGGGGAGAGAGGTTGTTGCATAAAACATGCACAGTCGTCTAGACTCAGAAGAGTAGAGGGTGTCAGTTGGGATATGAGACTGAGATTATAAAGGCTATGCAGGGATTTGTAAATGTGGGAAAGGGCCTTGAAAGCACTGTGCCAGAGGCAGCGGTGCTGGGTGAGTGGGACTGAGTAAAGAATAAGATGAGGTGAGCTGAATTCTGGCTGAATCGGAGTTCACGTAGTGAGCTTGGGACCTCGACAAGGAGAGCATTTGAAAAGTCAGACCTGGTGGTGACCAAGGCATGAACATGGGCTTTGGGGGTGGGTGGGGGGAACAGTGGGAGTGAGATTGGGCTGGAGGAAAGTGATGCTCTAGATGAAGGAAATAAATAATCCTGCTATTAGGCTGGATGTGGAGTTGGAATCTCACTTATGGTCGAGGTTGTGAAAGTTAGCTTGAGCAAGCAGCCCAAGAGGCAAAGGTGAATTAAGAGGCAAGGATAGAGAGTTACCGATGAGGGCTTTGGTTTTGCTGATACTTTGTTGAAGAAAACTTTGGTTTATCCATGACTTAATTGCGGACCGGCAGCCCAACAGCAAAGTGCAGGTGCGGAGATCAAGGTGGATGCCATCAGTATATCGATAGATCGGGTCTTCATGTGTAGGGATAATGTCGCTGAGGGGAAGCAGGTGTGCAAGGAATAGCTCTGTTAGTCTATATTATGTAGCAACACAATGGGCAGCACCGTTATCCACTGTACAGTCAGGGAACTACCCCAAGTAATTGGTATGAAACAGAAAGGGCAGATTTTCTGATACCATCAGAGATCAGGCTATTGTCCAACTGTCCAGCTAGCACAGGGACCTCACTGTCCTCCCACCAACCTCCTCATCCTCAAACGGCCCAAGGGTAAGAGGATTACCCACAGGAGGGCCAACCCTTTCCAGCGGGACTAGTTTCACATACAACAGCTACTCACTTCAACAGTAGGTGGTGAGGGAACAAAAACAGCAAAAACATAGAAATATTCGCAACAAATTGTGAAAGAGCAAAGACAAAGCAATGCAATCTAATAAAAGGCATTAAAATATCCAAGAATATATAGCGCCCTGCTCACTTGGAATACCAGGATGTATACACCTTTAAGAGCCAAAGTGCCAAAGGCCAGGAGGTCAGTTTGAAAGAGAGCTTTGTTCTTTCAGCGCATTGTGATGATGTGTTTCAAGTGCAACCATCAGTAAATGCAGGGGAGGAAAGTGCCCTCTTAATTTGTGCACTTTTCCAACCTTTAATTAAGGTTGACATACTCCAGCGACGCAAGCCTCCTGCGCTCCCCTGGTCGGAAAATATCGGGCAGCATTCTTCTGGGTCATTCTTGCCACATCTCACTCTGCTCCAAGTTTTCCTCCTCTCTCAAAGGGTCATTAAATGGAAAGTCTTCCTCTAAAAGCTATTTCTTTTTAAAATTCTAAACCACGAAGTTATCACATCAATTTAATTAAATTATGTTTATGGTAACACGTTTCTCAGTATTATCACTGGTGTGCCAATCTCTTGTCATCTTTGGTAGGCCAAATCCCTCCCACCTTCTGGAGGTGTTGCCTCCTTGCTAGAGTACAGTCCCATCCTGGTTTCTTGACTTAGGACCTAGGCCTTAAGCTCAGGAATTCCCTTCCTGAACCTCACTGCCTTTTTCTCTTTAAAATTGTGATCAATGTCCAAGTCGAGATGCTGTGTGGCTTCGAGGGGAGCTGGAGGTGGTGGTACTCCCATGCACCTGTTCTCCTTGTCCTTCTAGGTATTGGAGGTCGCGGATTTGGAAGATGCTGTCAAAGAAGCCTTGGTGACTTGCTGCAGTGCCTGCCATCCAGTAGATTGTATTTTCCATTCCTTAGGAGCCTACTGTTAGCAAGAGCAATCATTGACGACAAGGTCCAACACGGCCTTCAGTGCGCCAGTGCAGCCTTCGGTTGCCTGAGGAAGAGAGTGTTTGAAGATCAGGACCTCAAATCTGGCACCAAGCTCATGGTCTATAGGGCAGTAGTGATTCCCGCACTTCATAGATGTGGACTATATACAGCAGACACCTTAAACCACTAGCGCTGCCTCCGCAAGAACCTGCAAATCCATTGGCAGGACCGATGCACCAAAGTCAGTGTTCTCGCTTAGGTCAACAACCCCAGCATCAAAGCATTGACCACGCTCGATCAGCTCCGTTGGGTGGGCAACATTGTCCACATGCCCGACACGAAACTCTAAAGCAAGTGCTCCACACAAAGCATCGACACGGCAAGCGAGCTCCAGGTGGGCAGAGGAAACGCTTCAAGGACACCCTCAAAGTCTCCTTGACAAAGTGCAACATCCCTACCGACTCCTGGGAATCCCTGGCCCACAACCGCCCAAAGTGGAGGAAGAGCATCGCCGAGAACAAGCAGAAACCAAGCATAGACAGCGGAAGGAGCGTGCGTCAACCCAGGCTCCCCGACCACCCTTTCCTTCAACCACTGTCTGCCCCACCTGTCACAGAGACTGTAGGACCTGCATTGGACTCCTCAGTTAACTGAGAACTCACTTTTAGAGTCCGACTCCGAGGGATTGCCTATGATGATGATGATGTACACTGAAGCTACGTTGAGCTGGTGGTAGAGAGAACGGATGTTTAATGTGGTTGATGTGGACTGCTTTACCCTGGACAGTGTTGAGCTTCTTGAGTGTTGTTGGAGCTGCACCTATCCAGACAAGTGGAAAGTATTCCATCACACTCCTGTCGTCTGGCTTGTAGGTGGTAGAGAGGTTTTGGGAAGTCAAGAGGAGAACCACTCACTGAAGAACATTCAGCCTCTGACCTACTCTAGTAGCCACAACAATTATGTGGCTATTACTTAGAATATTTTATGATTTTTATAGTATAGATGATTACAGTTTTAAAATAGAGGATTAATTCTTGTTACTGACTGGTATTTGTGTTTCCGCCAGCTGCCAGTTCAGACATCAATGGCCTCAAATCATTGGTTTGTTATATATCCTTGAGGCATACTAACATGCATGTAAGAGGATTAAAGATTGTGATATGATAAATGGAATTATATTAAGTATTAGTTTATAGTTGATTATCACGAAATGATGTATCTGGTCTTGATACTGTTTATATATTACGAGGCATTTTGATGCAGCAAGGACAACGCCCAATTGGAGTCACGACCAATCTTCCACTCAATAAAATTAATCACCTTTATACTTACCCTTGTATGTTAAAAAGGAAAAAGATATCATGCTTCCAGACTTTGTGACACCACTTTCACCCTGTGATTATATCTAAATTGTCAGATTGTTTGTATGACATCCAGTACTGGATGAGCAGAAATGTTCTCCAATTAAATATTGTGAAGACTGAAGACATTGTCTTTGGTCCCGGCCACAAACTCCGTTTCCTAGTCACTGAATCCATCCCTGTCCCTAGCATCTGTCTGAGGCTGAACCAGACTGTTCACAACCAAGGTGCCATATTTAAACCTGAAAGGAGTTTCCAATCACATATCCGCAGCATAAGTAAAACCGCCTTTTTCCACCTCCATAACATTGGCCACCTCCGCACCTGCTTCAGTGCTTCTGCTGCTGAAACCCTCATTCATGCCTTTGTTACCTCTAGATTTGACTACTCCAACTCACTCCTGGCCGGCCTTCCACATTCCACACTACGTAAACTTGAAGTCATCCAAAACTCAGCAGCCCGTATCCTGACCCACACCAAGTCACGATCACCCATCACCCCTGTGCTTTCTGACCTACATTGGCTTCCAGTTAAACAACGCCTCGATTTCAAACTTCTCATCCTTGTTTACAAATCACTCCAAGGACTTGCTGCTCCCTATCTCCGTAATCTTTTTCAGCCTCACAATCCCACAAGATGTCTGTGCTCCTCAAATTATGGCCTCTTGAACATCCTTCATTATAACTGCTCAACCATCGGTGGACGTGCCTTTAGCTGCCTGGGCCCTAAGCTGTGGAACTCCCTCCTTAAACCTCTACGACTCTACCTCTCTTTCCTCCTTTAAGACGCTCGTTAAAACCTACCTCTTTAAACAAGCTTTTGATCATCTGCCTTAGTTTCTTTTGTGGCTCGGTGTCAAATGTATCTGTTTGTCTGTAACACTGTTGTGAAGCGCCTTGGGATGTTTTACTACCCATAGAAACATAGAAACATAGAAAATAGGTGCAGGAGTCGGCCATTTGGCCCTTCGAGCCTGCACCACCATTCAATATGATCATGGCTGATCATTCACCTCAGTACCCCTTTCCTGCTTTCTCTCCATACCCCTTAACCCCTTTAGCCGTAAGGGCTATATCTGACTCCCTCTTGAATATATCTAATGAACTGGCATCAACAACTCTCTGTGGTAGAGAGTGCCACAGGTTAACAACTCTCTGAGTGAAGAAGTTTCTCCTCATCTCAGTCCTAAATGGCTTACCTCTTATCCTTAGACTGTGTCCCCTGGTTCTGGACTTCCCCAACATTGGGAACATTCTTCCTGCGTCTAACCTGTCCAATTCTGTCAGAATTTTATATGTTTCTATGAGGTCCCCTCTCATTCTTCTAAATTCCAGTGAATATAAGCCGATTAGATCCAGTCTTTCTTCATATGTCAGTCCTGCCATACCGGAAATCAGTCTGGTGAACCTTCACTGCACTCCCTCAATAGCAAGAATGTCCTTCCTCAGATTAGGAGACCAAAATTGTACACAATATTCAAGGTGTGGCCTCACCAATTTCCAGCCCATATATAAGCTTTTTAAGTTTGTAGGGTGTGCTGCTGGATGCTAGAAAGGCCTCGGAAGGTAAAGGGAAGCTGATGAGAAAACAGAAAATGCTGCAAATGCTCAACAGATCAGGCAACATCCGTGTGGAGAGAAATCAAGTTCATGTTTCAGGTGGCGATGCTGCCTGAGCTGCTGAGTATTTCCAGCATTTTAAGCTTTTATTTACAGCAAGCACTTGCAGAAGAAAGAAGCAGAAGAGGAAGAAGCAGAAGGAAAGATGCATCCCAGACAGTCCCTTTCTAGCTGGGCTCTAATCATCTGCCTGCGGTAGCAGTGACCACAATCCCAATTCCCTTTTAATATTAGTCCCTCTGTTGCTGACCATCACAGCACCCTCTTGGCCATGATGCTGAAATAAAAGCCAGCACAAAGCAAACTTTCCAATCCAACTTTATACATCTATCCATCCAATATGATATCAAGAAAACACTTTAAGGACACCCTCAAAGCCGCCTTGAATAAATGTAACATCCCCAACGACTCTTGGGAATCCCTGGCCCAGGACCGCTCAAAGTGGAGAAGAAGCATCTGAGAAGGCGCCGAACACTCGAGCCTCTCCGTTCGGAGCATGTGGAAGTCAAGTACAAATAGCGGAAGGAGCGTACGACAAACCAAGCACCCCACACACTCATCCCATCAACCACCACCTGCCCCACCTGTGACAGAGAATGTAGATCTCGCATTGGACTCATCAGCCACCTTAGAACTCATGTTAGTGTGGAAACAAGTCATCCTCGACTCCAAGGAACCGCCTAAGAAGAAGGATTGAGCAGCATGTGAGGCCAGTGGTGCAGTTGGTAGGAGATGGCTTTTGAAGATGCTTTCACTGATCTTCAATGGTCTGAGGTCATGAAGCTTCTTTGGGCACTGGAGCCAGATGGTGGGGGTGACACTGCTGGCAGTGACAGCCTCGATGATCTGGTCCCACATCATTCTTTCTGGAGGAACTCCTGGCCCCTGTGAGTAGAGGCCCTGCATGTTGACCCCCTGCAAAAGCTGAAGTGCTGCAACCGACACCCAGGGTTCCCCTTCCCTGATTTGCTGATCCATTTGTGTTGGTACTGAAGCTCTTTTCCCATTTTTGAGGCTTGGAAGGGAATTCAGCTTTAATAACTTTTTAATGGGACTTCTTTTTAATGTTAATTATTTTTTTTAAAGGCAGTAAGAGCTGAAAATTGCATTGTTTCTTCATTTTTATTTTTATTGGTTCAGAAGGCATTGTCCTTTTAATGCATTACCCTTTTAATTTCCCACAATGCCTCGTGAACTCTATTCATTTTCCGAGGCTGATGGAAGCTGCCATGCCGCTCCTGGACAGCACCTTCGACTCCCACGCCTGCATTAATGCCGCCAGGATGGCGTTTCACAGTAAGTTAGCACTGGGTTAAAAACCTTTGGCCCCCAGCGTGCAATGTTCTCTTGTAGCGCTTCATCTATTTTCAGCGGCTGGTAATCTGAGGCTGCAGTGACCCTGACAACTCTCGTGGCGGCCACGGATTTTTAGCCCTATGTTCTTAAGGTATGGTCTCGATGATATTGACTCACCCTCATCCCACTTCAACTACTTAAAGATAAAATATGTTTATTTAAAATAATTTCAGCTTATCCTCAATCTAGATAACACCTCACCTGCCTTTCTGTAGCCAGGGGGGCCCCGGGACAGGGACTGGTGTAATACTGAGCCAGTTCTGTCTCTGCACTGCTGGTTTGGGATTACAGTAAGTACGTGAAGTACGTTCAGTTCACAGGTTAAAATGATGTACCTAGGGTTAGATGCCTGATGATGGAGCTGAACCCTGAACAATTGTATTGAACCCCTGCAACCATGTATTTTTAAAAATCTGCACCCCTTCCAAGAGAAACTTTTTTTTTAGTTTGACAGGCAGAATTACAGAAATGCTGGAAAAGGCACCAAATAAAGTGACAAACATCAAACTTTTAGGTATACAAGGACCATTCAGCCCCTTGAGCCTGTTCCACCATTCAATCAGTTCATTTAATTAGGCTGATCTGTATCTTAACTTCATCGACCCATCTTGGTCACATAACCCTTAATAGACTTACCACACAAAAATCTATCAACCTCAGTTTTGAAAGTTTTTAGATCTATTCAGAAGAATTATCTTCATGTCTTCAGCAGTCACATCTCCCTTCAATCATTTCTAAATTCATCACTTATGAACTGTACTTTGGAGAGCTAACAATATGATCTGGTGGACCAGGAACACTACCATACTGCAGGGCCTGAATCCATGCACTACCTGGGGTGGAAGCCTATTGCCCATCCCAAGTTGCCCTGAGAAGGTGGAGGTGGGCCTTATTCTTGAATGTTATTCCACACAGAGGCTTATTGGAACATAAAATGCTTCACCGTGTTAAAAACATCATTCAAAAGGCTGAGGATTTGAAAAGGAAGAATATTGGAGGACAGAAAGGATGTGGAATTAGAATGGATAGCTCCTGTCAAAGATCTAGCCCTGGTGCAAGTGCGATGGGATGAATGACCTTCTGTGTTGTAATTGATATCATTTTAATGATTCCGAACTCCTAGGCATGTAATGGAACGACTTCCTTCAGCCCATGTGTGAGATCGAGAACCAAGCTACCAGGAGTTATTTATTACAGAAAGGGGAAGTATTTGAAGCGAAGGGAAGACTCTGGCCAACAATGGCCCTTGTCGCTGAGGGCCTTTGGGATGGAAATCGACTAAAGCCCCTCATAGGATGACTGAGATCGAGCACGTGACAATGAATAAGATTGATTGTCCAGCATTGGACTTTCATATCTGGAACATAACGGTGGTTGGTATGAAGCAAGCCAGCTTCTGTAGGTCCTTCCAGGCTGTTAAGAGAAGCATAAGAGGAAATAGCAGAGGCTCTGACCATAATTTTCCAATCCTTTCTGGCTACAAGTGTGGTGCTGGAGGACTGGAGGACTGCTAATGCGGTACCTTTGTTTAAAAAGGGAGAAAGGGATAGACCGAGTAATTACAGGCCAGTCAGCCTAACCTCCGTGGTGGAAAAATTGTTGGACGAAATACTGAGGGACTGGAAGGCTGTTTCCAGTAAGGTTCCACAGGGCTTAGTACTAGGTCCCTTGCTTTTTGTGGTATCTATCAAATATTTAGACTTGAATGTAGGGGGTATGATTAAGAAGTTTACAGATGATACTACAATCGACTGTGCGGTCGATAATGAAGAAGAAAGTTGCTGACTGCAGGGAGATATCAATGAACTGGTCAGGTGGGCAGAACAGTGGCAAATGGAATTCAATCCAGAGAAGTGTGAGGTAATGCATTTGGGGAGAGCGAACAAGGCAAGGGAATATACATTAAATAGTAGGACACTGAGAAGTGTACAGGAACAAAGGGACCTTGGAGTGCAGGTCCACAGATCGCTGAAGGTAGCAGGCCAGGTAGATAAGGTTGTTAAGAAGGCATACGGAATACTTGCCTTTATTAGTCGAGACATAGAATACAAGAGCAGGGAGGTTATGCTTCAACTGTATAAAACATTAGATAGGTCTCAGCTGGTGTACAGCGTGTAGTTCTGGTCACCACATTACAGGAAAGATGTGATTGCACTAGAGAGGGGGTACAGAGGAGATTTATGAGAACGGTGCCTGGACTGGAGAATTTTAGATATGAGGAAAGATTGGATAGGCTGGATTTGTTTTCGTTGGAACAGAGGAGGCTGAATTATGAGGGGCCTAGATAGAGTGGATAGGAAGGACCACATTTCCCTTAGCAGAGGGGGAAACAACTACGGGGCATAGATTTAAAGTAATTGGTAGAAGGCTTAGGGGGGATTTGAGGGGAAATTCCTTCACCCAGAATGTGGTGGGGGTCTGGAACTCACTGCCTGAAAGGGTGGTAGAGGCAGAAACCCTTACCACATTTAAAAAGTACTTACATGTGCACTTGAAGTGCCGTAACCTACAGGGCTACGGACCAAGAACTAGAAAGTGGGATTAGGCTGGATAGCTCTTTGTTGGCCGGTGCGGACACAATGGGCTGGATGTTTGGGTGGTTTGCGACTGGGTTTTCATCACGTTTGACCCTCCGCGGCAAAAACTTGGTTGCAAAGCCCGGGCGTGATCTTCCGCTCCTTGTTTGCGGCGGCGATGGGAAGCATCGCCGGGGAGAGCTGCACCAGATGTGTAACGACTCAGATTGCGTTACCGTCCGAGTTTCGGCACTCGCCCGACCCATACGCCATGCCTCGAACAGCAGGTAAAACCTAGCGGTGCAGCAGCGGTAAGTTGGAAAACCTGAAAAACAGGTAAATTAAAGTTTCTTTGGGTTTTCTTGCAGCGATTTGTTAGGTAAGGGTCTTGGTAATGTTTTTTGAATGTTTTTTGATTTTCTTCCCACCCCCCCCACCCAAGGCCTCTCTCGCAGCGCTCCCACACTAAAGTTGGCGAGGTTCGCTTTTTTGCGCCGCAAATAATTGTGCAATTCCTCCCTTTGCGAGACACCAAGTGCCGAAAGTTAGGGCTTAAATCGGTAACGCAGTGAAAATGATCATTTTCACATATCGCTTGCGTTTTTGCTCAAAAACCCAAAAATCCAGCCCCATGGGCCATAATGGCCTCCTTCCAAGCTGTTAATTTTTATAATTCTACGATTTTATGATTCCACTATGTTGATGGTAGATGCCTATCTTATAGCTGATGAGCAAAATCTGAGACTCGGGACGACAACTGCTGGAAGGTGTTGCCTGGAGATTGGGTGTGAGAACACGTACTCATGTATAACAGGTACGGTGCTCACCTTGAGTTGGGTTGCAAAGAATGGCCAAGAGAATGGCGACAATGCACTCAGGAGTTCGTAGGTTCAAGACTTGTGTACAAAATCGAGGCTCACACTCCCAACTGAGGGAGTTCTGCACTGCCAGAGGTACCGTTTTTCAGATGATACATTAAATCAAGATCCCATCTGCCCTTTCAGGATGACGTATAAGATCCCATTGAGCAGAAAATCAGGGGAGTTCTCCCCGATGTCCTGGTCAATATTTATACCTCAACCAACATCACTGAAACAGAAAATCTGGTCATTGCTGTTTGAGTGATCTTGCTGTGCACAAATTGGTCGCTGCGTTTCCTACATTACAACCGTGGCCTCACTTCACAAACTACTTAATTGAATGCAAAGCACTCTTGGATGTTCTGTGGTCGTAAAAGCTCTGATATAAATGCAAGATCTTTCACACATCTTATGCTGAGACCTACTGCATACAGTGCCACTCGTGAGGCACACCTGATATCTGGGACAAGATCATATGAACAAAATGACAATAAAAGCTGCCAGATTGTTGTTAAAAACCCAACTAATATTCTTCAGGAAAGGAAACCTGCCATCCCTATCTGGTCTGGCCTACATGACTCCCGTTCACACTATTTGGCTGACTCTCAATGCCCTAACTAGCCAATTGGTTGTAATTTTGGGCAAGCTTTTCCCCAAAATCCACCAGCGCCGGATTACTGCCCAAAATACTGCTAAGAATCTCAAATTATTCACGGCGAAAAATGCCATTAAAAAAAGAAAAAAATCCGCCTGGCGAAATAAAATGGACCTGGCACCCTGATTCTCAGCGGAAAATGGAATCTTGGCCAATGTGGCGGTTCTTAAAAAAAAATGGGTGATAATTACTAAAATTTACAACGAGGCTGCGGGTTGGGCCTAGGAGGAGAAAAACACTAAAAATATTTTTTCAATAAAACGTAAAATAAAAAATCAGAAAAAAATTCTCAGGACCCTTTTCACCTTAATCAATGTAAGAGAATTTTAAAATAATTATTAAAAACCCATTAACTTACCATTTTTTTCAGGATTACTTACCTACCGCATGGCACTGCCCAGCTCCCGCTACTTCTCGTGGGCGTTATTTTTTCAACTTACCTACGGGTCACTGCTGAGTCAAAGATTGGGTGATGGCTGTCTATGGACGGTCGCACCAGCAGTCCGCTCCCCAGTGGTATTTCAAAACCGCTGGCGGAACTCAGTTGTGGAAATTTTCGCTGACCCGGTTCTCGCCGAGAAACCGGGCGGCAATGCAATGGAAATTCTAGCCCATAGTTCCTTCACAAAGAAGGACAACCACCACTATCTAAGGATGAGCAATAAAATGCCGGTTTATATTTCCTGGAAATAAATTAAAAACAAATTCCGTATTACCCTCTCCGATGTGCAGGAACTCATGTGAATACGACAGGCTACTTCTGTGGGATCTATAATGCCAAAAGAGTTAAAAAATTTTCGGGTAAGGAAATTGGATAACGTAAGGACATTGTTTTTTTCACAAATCTTGCTCCAGGCTTTAACTGATTTGCATCAAGTCTTAATGTAGTGACTGTAAAAGTACTCTTGCTCCATCAATCATATCAGACCACAAAAGATTTCAAACTTTAATATTCATTCTTAATGTTATGTATATATTTAATAATTCAGGGGGAAGATCTTATCGCAGACTGTTCGGGTTAATCATTTAAAAGTTAAATACAACCACTTATGGTCACAAATCTCAGCTTCAGAAAGCAATTAGATGTTGACATTAAGAAACATGTTGGCAACATGACCTGAAGGGCGAACTGTGGAGATCGGAGGGAACCTGCTATCAAATCACTCTCATTGGATCCATCTTCTAGAAAGAAAGCCTTGCGTTTATACAGCACCTTTCATGGCCTCAGGACATCCCAAAGTGCTTGACAGCTAATGAAGTTCTTTTTGAAGTGTAGTCACTGTGGTAATGTAGGAAACATGGCAGCCAATTTATGCATAGCAAGCTTCCATAAACAGCACTGTGATAATAACCACATAATCTGTTTTAGTGATGTTGGTTGAGGGATAAATATAGGCCAGGACAGCATTGAGAATGCCCCTGTTCTTCTTCAAAATAGTGCCATGGGATCTTTTACGCCTACCTGAGAGAGTAGACGAGGCTTCAGTTTAACGTTTTAACTGAAAGAAGGTACATCTGACAGTGCATCACTCCCTCAGCACTGCACTGGAGTGTCGGCACTGTCAGGCGTTTATTTACACGGCACCAGCGACAGACCCATACCTGGAATGAAGAGAGAGAACAATTGAGTTTCTTTCCCGTAACTCCTCCGAATCACAAGGTGGTTCTCCCCATTTTAGGACCCTGCACTTTTAACGAAGGTGCTAATTTGTCCCATCATCTTGTTTCTGATACCAGTGATCCAGCTGACCATCCCACACATGTCAACATGGATGGTGAAGGGGAACTGGCTATTCTACTGCAAGAGAAATCATGGATGAGCCTGATCCTGTCCTCACCCATCCAGCAGAGGTCGTTGGATTGTGATCTCATCAGATATTTGCCTCATGGTCAGGGTCAAGAATCTCTTCCCTAACAGAATCCCCAGTCCCTTCAAGTCAAACATAACCTAGCAAACACAATATTTGTCAATGTAGTGTCACCATGCGACTAATAGAAAATCCTTGTTATTGTAATTTATCCATTGGAAAATATCGCAACTCAGCTCATTTTCATCTAGTCTCTGGGTATTAGAAGAAAGACAGTGTAACCTAGGCTGCGATTTACAAATCAGGTTTATTGAAAAGTCACAGTTAAACAGTAACAAAAGATCAACACAGCAGATTCTGCTAGATTGCAACATTTAAATTTATATCTCCTTAGTTCAGAAGGTAATGAAAGTCGTCATCAAGGCTTCATCAACTCTCCTCTAATAACATGGAATTCGAATCAGCTTCTACATGAGTTTGAATCTCTCATTGAGCACTGCCATGTTTAATTCACATGAGCTATAGGATAATAGAATAAGAAAAAGTGTGAGCAGAATACAAATAGCTCTCCCATTGATCTCAGAAGATGGAGAGGTGATTCGCTGTCAGATATAAAGAAAAGAAAGACTTGGATTTATATAGCATCTTTCACGGCCATCATCATCATAAGCAGTCCCTCGGAATCGAAGAAGACTTGCTTCCACTCCTGAAGTGAGTTCTTGGTGCCTGAACAGTCCAATACGAGTGCCACAGACTCTGTCACAGGTGGGACAGATAGTCGTTGAGGGAAGAGGTGGGTGGGACTGGTTTGCTGCATGCTCTTTCCGCTGCCTGCGCTTGATTTCTGCATGCTCTCGGCGTTGAGATTCGAGGTGCTCAGCGCCCTCCCGATGCACTTTCCCCACATCGGGCCATTTTTGGCCAGGGACTCCCAGGTTTCAGTGGGGATGTCGCACTTTATCAGGGAGGCTTAGAGGGTGTCCTTGTAACGTTTCCGCTGCCCACCTTTGACTCTTTTTCCGTGAAGTAGCTCCACGTAGAGCACTTGCTTTGGGAGTCTCGTGTCTGGCATGCAAACTATGTGGTCTGCCCAGCGGAGCTGATCGAGTGTGGTTAGCGCTTCAATGCTGGTGATGTTAGCCTGGACAAGGGCGCTGATGTTGGTGCGCCTGTCCTCCCAGGGGATTTGTAGGATCTTGCGGAAACATCGTTGGTGATATTTCTCCAGCGACTTGAGGTGTCTACTGTATATGTACTGTACAAGACCACCAGACGTCCCAAAGCGCTTTACAGCCAATGAAGTACTTTATGGAGTGTAGTCACTGTTGTAATGCAAGAAACACAGCAACCAATTTACACACAGCAAGTTCCCACAAACAGCAATGTGATGATGACCAGCTAATCTGTTTTTTGTTACATTGATTGAAGGATAAATATTGGCCAGGACACCAAGGAAAACTCACCTGCTCTTTTTCAAAATAGTGTCATGGGATCTTTTACATTTACCTGAGAGAGCAGATAGTACCTCAGTTTAGTGTCTCATCTGAAAGAGGGTACCTCCGACAATGGAGTACTCCCTCAGTACTGCACTCAAGTGTCAGCCTTGATTTATGTGCTGAAGTCCCTGGAGTGGAACCCACAACCTTCTGCCTTAGAGGTGAGGGTGCTACCCACTGAGCTACAGCCAACACAACAATAAAACAACAGATATCAACAACAAAACATCACTATCCAATTAAAATGATTGTTTTCTAGGCTTCAGCTGAGAGACATAAATCAATCCACACCGGGTTCTAAGTTTGACTATTTGACAGTGGACAGCAAGCAGTCTGCCTCCAAAGAAATAGTAAAGTGCTTCTCAGTAAAGTCCTTGGAATCCCAAAACGTAGAGCAGATCAAAAATGTTTCATTCCTACAAAGGGTTACTATGACTACATCCCAGCCGGGGTAAATGTGTATTTGCTTTCTAGGAAAGACATCAAAACAATTCAAGTACATTATTCATCTCTAAGCTATTTATATAAAATATACAGTTCTATGGGCCCAAATTTCCCCATGAGTTGCATCGTTTTTTTTTGAGTAACTTGATTTTTCTGGTGTATCTTTTTAGTTGCAAATATGGCCATTTAATTTGCGCCAGTGTAAGTGAGTTAGTTAGGTTTTTTGTTAGGTCAGTGTTTTTTCAAAAGGGGGCGTTCCAAGCCACTTACACCATTTATGCCAATTTGGCCAGAAAAAAGTTGTACTAAACTAATTTAGGGCAGCGTATGTGTCCACTTTTGTCCGCACAGAAAGACCTTCCATACAGTTAAGGAATCGGCGCAAGTAACAACATTTCAAGCACCACCAAGCACCAAACAAAGCACAAGCAGTAAAAACCATTCAATAAAAAATAAAGAAGTGAAGTAAAGAATTAAATTAACAAATAAAAGTACTGAATCAAATCCTACCTTAAACTGAACTATGCAGCGGCTGGCCGTGCGGGAGTCTGTTCGGCCAGGGCAAGGTGCGGGAAACCGGCAAGCCCTTTGGCCAGGGCAAGAATCGGGAGAACGCGGCATACTAGGGCTGCAGGAGGGAGGAGTAACAATGGAGAATGCGGCAGGCTGGTGGGTGGGGGGGTGGGTGAGTATCAACGGAGAACGTGACAGGCGGTGGGGGCGGTGCTGGTGGTGGTGGTGGGTGGGAGGGAGAGAGGGAGAAGGCTGAACTCTGCAGGCTTGGGGGTGGGTGGGGGGTGCTGATGAGGATGGATAGAGAAGTCACATGACTGAAGGGGGGAAGGGGAGAGAACAAAAGACCTTTGGGTTTCTTACCTTGTTTGGGGAGTGAGAAGAGTTGGGCTGTGCTGCCATTTTGCACCTTCTTTAACCTTTGAAAGTTTTAATTTTACTTTAAGGATGGGTGCATCAATCTAAATGCTGCGGATTATTCAATAGTTATAGAAACAGAAACATAGAAACGTAGAATTTTACAGCGCAGAAGGAGGCCATTTCGGCTCATCATGTCTGAGCCTGCCGCCAAAGAGCCGCACAGCCTTCGGTCAGCAGCCCTAAATGTTACATACAAACCCATGAACAATAACGGAAAGGCAAAGGGCACCCAGCCCAACCCAGTCCGCCCCACACCACTGCAACACCCCTTATACTAAAAACATCTACACTCCACCCCAACTGGAGCCATGTGATCTCCTGGGAGAAGCAAAAACCAGATTAAAAACCCAGGCCAATTTATGCGTCACTGTGCTACGTAGGAGAGAATTTGTCATGTTTGTAACCTTCACATAACGGTAACCTTTATGTAACAACACTGTACACTGCATACACCTCAGAAATGCACACCTTGACCACAGGGGTGAACTTGTGGGAGACCCTCCTCACCTGGTCATCCAGGTATATAAAGGGAGGTCCCATGCAGGATCACCACTTCTTGGTCCTGTGAATAAAGATACAGGTCACAGAGTGACCTTGTCTCCAGTATGTAACTCGTGTTGATTTGCTGTCGTGTGTAAGGACACAACAGAATTGATTAGAGCTCATCGCATGAGGAACATCAGAGCCTGTAGGCTGCTGGGTAGGAGGCATTACACACCTCGGAGAATTCGAGTCAGACATTCCTACCTGGACCTAAGTGAGGCAGATTGTGTCAGAAGGCTGCGTTTAGGAAGAGAAGTTGTCTATGAGATCTGTGAGTTGGTGAGATCACAGTTGCAGCTGAGAAGCAACAGGTGGACTGCCTTGCCTGTTGAAGTGAAGGTTACAGCTGCACTTTCCTTCTGTGTCTCGGGATCGTTTCAAGGTACAACTGGAGATGTGTGTGCCATCTCTCAAGGTGCAATATAGGTCTCCATTCGCCAGGTCACGGCTGCACTGTATGCGCAGACGAATGACTTCATCAAGTTCCCAATGATCGCACAAGCAATCCATGGCAGGGCTGTGGGGTTCTCAAGGATTGCTGGCTTCCCAAAGGTACAGGGCTGCATTGATTGTACCCACATCGCCATGCGAGCACCTGTGGAGGATGCTGAGCAGTTCAGGAATAGAAAAGGCTTCCACTCCATTAATGTGCAGCTCGTGTGTGACGACAAGTATTGCATCATGTCAGTCGATGCAAGATACCCTGGCAGCATCCCTGATGCGTTCATCCTACGCGACAGCGGTATATCTGACATGTTTGACCAGCAGCTAGAAGGGCACAGCTGGCTACTGGGAGACAAAGGGTACGGCCTCATCATCTGGCTCATGACGCCCCTACCCGTAACCCGGACGGAAGCTGACCGTCAATACAACATGTCGCACATTAAGACACGCAGCATCATAGAGAGGACCATTAGCATGTTGAAACAGTGTTTCCAATGCCTGGACCTTTCCGGAGGCAACTTGCAATATTCCCCTGAGATGGTCGGTCACTTCACTGCTGTGTGCTGCATGCTGCATAACTTAGCCATCATGAGGCAGCAACAGCTGATAGTGGAAGAAGAAGACCCATCTGCGGTGAGAGTGGCTGATGATAATGATTTGGAAGATTCAGGTGACGAGCAGGAGGAGGAGGAGCTGGAGGAGGATGATGATGAGGATCAGGAAACCATGCAAGTGCCTGAGGCCAGAGCACGACGTTGGAGGAAGGCTGACCATCGTGTTCCTTTAGCGATTGCTTGAGCCTTGCGCAAGCAGCTCATCAGCTTTACTGATGCCTGAGGGCTCAGCGACAATTGTTCTGCTTTGACATATTTATTTTTTGCAGCTGTTCCTAAATGCTGTGTTGTGTTAATGGAACATGATTGATTCAATGTCAATGTAAAAAATATTTTATTGAAAATTTTAGAATGTACTTCACTTTAGTGTAATAAAATATTTTTTTTATCAAACTGTACTTTAAATGACTCTTTAAGATCACTTAAAAACTTTAAGATCACTTATAAACTTGTAAAGTTACAAAAGTTACAAAACAATTTCAATGTGAAAAATCTTACACTTCAAGATCATTTAAAAACCCGAAGATCACTTATACACTGTAAAGTTATAAAACTTACAAAACAATTTGCATTAGAAAAAACTTACACTGTAAGATCACTTACAAACTTTAAAGTCACTTCAGTCTTGTAAAGTTACATCACTTACAAAACAATTTACATCTGAAAACAGTTACAAGAGTAAAATCAAAAACAACAACAACAAAAACAACACCAGCAAAGAAAGGCTGCACCCATCTCAGATCCACATCTCGGTGAACCATGTGGGTGGGTGGTGGTAGGGGGGCGGTTACGGCTTGGGTCTCTACAGAGACTAGTGCGGGGATTGCTGTGGGAGTGGCAGTGGATTGGCCTGGCTGTGTTCCCTTATTGAAGCAGCTACCTCCCTGATGGCCTGTGCCACTGTTTCGACTGCCTCTGAAATTTCATCGCTCATGTCCAGTGTCATTATTGCTATTTCTGCCATCAGTGCCGTTACCTCATCACCCACCACACTGACGGTGTTCACTAGTGATCGGGTAAGATTGGTCTCCACACCCAATGCCATCACCTGAGCCACATCTGTTGCACCCTCCATCTGAGGACAGCATGGTACATTTCTCCTTGGTCGAGCCTTGGGTCTGTCTCGCAGAACCCCTCCAGTGGGAGTCGCAGGCTGGGACGGTGTGGCCCTGGGTGTTACAGACTGCATTCCACTAGCACTGGGAGTCGCAGGCTGGGACGGTGGGACCCTGGGTGTTCCATGTTGCATTCCACCAGCACTGGGAGTCGCAGGCTGGGACGGTGTGGCCCTGGGTGTTACAGACTGCATTCCACCAGCACTGGGAGTCGCAGGCTGGGTCGGTGGGGCCCTGGGTGTTCCATATTGCATTCCAGCAGCACTGGGACCCGGAACCTCGGACGGTGGGGCATTGAGTGTTCCATACTGCATTCCAGCAGCACTGGGAGGCACAGGCTGGGATATTGGGGCACTGAATGATCCATACTGTATTCCAGCAGCACTGGAACCCACAACCTCTGGACTTTCAAAAGCATCCAATGTCGGACCAAAACTTAAACCGCCATGCAGGGACTGGGCCGTGCTCAAACCACGGAATGACGAATCAGAAATCATGGAAGTGCTTGGCAAGGCAAGTTCAAGATTCTCCCCTTCATACCTCTCCATGGCCACTCCCTCCCCCCTACAACGTTGGTCTGGCTCGCCTGCGTCTGAATCATCTTCTGTATCTTCAGAATTGGCATCAGGTTCTGCAAAATATAACAGAACAGTCAAATGATTAGTAGCAGAGGAGAGGGCAGGATGGGTGGCATGAGTAGGCGCACACGTAGCAGGCCAGGCAGCAGGTGATTTGAAGGGCCACGAATAATTTTCAGTACTTACCCTCTCCCTTGCGTGTGGGCCCAGCTTGTGCTGTACTGATTGCTTTTCTCCAGGTGAGACTCATCAAGCAGCGACCCTCTGTTCCAAGAGTGTCAGTTGGTGCAGGTTTGGCATGCCTCCTCCTGTTCAAGTTCTTTCCCTTTTGTTGTGGGCCAATTTTTTCTGCAAAAATGAAAACATAACTTGTTAAAGAGGGTGTCTTTCTGTTGGGTGGGACATATACAGGTGGTCACATTTACAGATGCAATTCCATTGACAAATGAAAATATTACTTACACTAACTGCTTGACCAAGGTCCTGCCACTTCTTTTTACACTGCCTTCCATTTCACGTGGTATTCACCACTGCATAATAATCTTCTGCAACTTTGTTCCAGCTGTAGGGGGTGGTGTTTTGGTCAAATTTCTCTGACTCCTTGGCGTTTTCGAGGTGCACCACATCCTGGATTCTAGACTGTGGATTGATTTAGGGGTTGTGAGAAACTGAGACAGTCAGTTGGGTAGGATGCAAAACTGGTTTTATTGTGTTCAAACAGAGTTAAAAAAAGGCACGTTTTTAATAATCACAGTAATCAGGTACAAATAGGGAGAAATGACAACTCAAATGCTCTATATTTGGGAAGAACACATAACACATATAACAGATTAAAAGAACACAGTCCTCCCATCTCCCAAAATACTTATGCACTAAACCTGGAAGGGGAAAACACACAAGAAGATCAACAGGTAGGAACAGTAAGAAAAACCCAATCTCCCAGACCCACTATCTAGCTAGGTTAGAACTCTGGGATTTCAGGGACCATACTCACCAATTCCCTTTTGACAGTTCCAACTCTGGGGTTTGCCTTAGTTGTTCAGGTTCTGTAGTTTGTATTCACTTTTCCTTGGTCAGGGTAGTCTTAAAAGTTTTGTTCGGTAATGTTTCACCCCTTGGTAGCGTAGGACCAGCTTGTAGAGTGGAAAAATTTTCGGTTTTTCTTCGGATTTGTCGGGTTGGTTCCGGTTGACTGTTTGGTCGTGATGGTCTGAAACTTTCCGATAGTCATTTTGAAAGCCTGTTGGCTGTCGTGGTGCTGTCCTTCTGGGTTTTAGAGATTCCTTTTGCCGATGTTTCGGGGTCCCACTTTTCGAGGCTGGTGTTAAAACTTATGCAACAAGACTGCTACCTTAATAGTGTCTCTAGAAGCACCCCTAACTGCCAGAACAGGCCTTCAATTATACTAAAACAGGCTTCCTTATCTTTGCACCAAATCAGTTCTTGGGCTTTGTTTAAACTGTTCTGTCCATTGATTTTCAAATGTCCCCTTTGTCAGTGTTTTTGGTGGGCTAGTCAGCAGTAACTTGATTCAGGTGTGATAATGTGCTATCACTGGTTTTGCATTGTTTTAGGATTGTCCAGTTTCCTGGCCATCTAGTTGGGCCCATGATCTCCATAGTAGTTGATTGGGTAATTGGCTTCTTGCATATTTTGGATGAGTTCTGTAGTTTAGATAATGGCTGGTAATTTGATTATCTCTTAGGGGGTGAATTGGTGTTACATAGTCCCCCCAGACAGTCTGGGATCCTTACTACACAAATTTGCTTCACAGAGGTTAGCCCCACCTCCTGTATTCGGTAACACTTTTTCACAGCCAAAATGTTGTAGAATCTTAAAATTGATATGCTCCTTCCCATAGATGTTTAGGGGATCTCAGGCTTCTGGAATTTAGGTCCATTTTGAATTCTCTTCTCAAAAAGACCAAACACTAGGGGGGGGAGGGCTTCCATGAGGTTGGCCCCCTTTTGCCTTTTTCCTTTTTCCTTTTAAAACTTAGATCTCCACTTGAAAAATCCAAAGCTCGTTTTTAACAGTCCAAGAGGAGCTTTTCTTTAATTTTCAGGGAGAGGGACTCTTGGGAATTTTTGGGAACCCTTCACAGCATTTATTAATTTCTTTGAGTGGCACTTTTGTGCGACCTGTGTTGCTCGTATCCAGCTCCTGCCATCTTTCCTCGATTATATTCACTAGTACCTCCACTACGTGATGTGCGAAATTCTTCGTTCTTGGCGCACAGTGTGCATTGCCCTATTGAATTGACACTCAGTGATTTTTGCAGCAATGAATGATTCTCATCTATGCAGCACTCCTTATGGAGATTTATCAGCTGATTTCTTGCAGAGTACTCCAAATAGCACTCCTATAGCTTTCAAAACATCAACCAGGCATCCAAAACTAAGTGAGAGGTTCTCCCTTTAAAATTGATCGATTGCCAATGTTATTGCCCCACTGAGCATGCGCGAACGCTTTAACGCGCATGCATGTGCTGCTGGCACTCTCACAGGCACTCCGATCAGGCCCCCCCCCCCCCCTGCTGGCTCTGCGCGGCAAGCACGGACCTAGCTCCGCCACCCCCCCCCTCTGTGTTCTGCGCCTCGCCATCTCGACAGATGGCCCGAGAATCAGCCATAATTGCAAATATTTTTGGGGGCACTGTTTTTGCTCTACAATATCTTCGGGGGGCTCGGAGGTGTGCTGTTTTACCTTTGTGGGGAAATTTGGGTCCTATAACACTAAATAGGATGGATCTCTGATTTGTCACAGCCTACTTTAATTGAGTGATCATCGCATCTCTTAGAAATGTCTCAAAGTACTTCACAAAAAATGGATTGCATCAAAATGCAATGACTATAGGTGGCAGCTGTGGTAGTGTTAGCACTCTCACCTCTGAGCCAGAAGTTTGTGGGGTCAAGTCCCATTCCACAAAATTTGAGCACAAAATCGAGGAGAATATTCTAGTTACAGTGCTGAGGGAGTGCTGCTCTGTCAGTGGTGCTGTGTTTCAAATAAGACATTAAGTTGAGGCCCCATCTGTCCTCTCATGTGGACATAAAGGATGCCATGGCACTATTCAAAGAAAAGCAGCATAGCTGTCCTGACCTATAATTATCCCTCAACTAACATCACTAGATTGGGCTAAAGATTTGGGTGTTTAGCACCACTGGTTACCGCCATGAAATGGCAGAAAAACGGCGCCCGGCACTCTTTCGCCAGCTGGTGGCTGGTCTAGTGTCCGCCGCCATTTTACGAGTGCTGCTGATAAACGTGGTCGTTGGAGCAATTAAAATTAACGAGATCGTGACGTCAGTGAGGGTGCAACGCTCACTTGAAGTCCGATCTGCTGGATTGGATCTCGCCACTCAACCTACCGGCATGACTTGACAACAACAAGGAAAGCAAGCATTTAACAGCAGGAAGGAGGCTCCAGCAACGTTAGTTAAAGAGATCTCAGCAATCACCTGACATGGTTAGACAGTTTGACTGCCTCTGTGCTATTTCTGCAACTCCACCACCTTCATTAACTGCTTGCAAAGTTTTACTGTAGCAGGGAGTGTTGTTGCAAGTGCAGAATGCCTTCATTATTTTTTGAGGCTTCTGCTCATAACACTTGGCCACAGTCACGGGGGCTGGAAGAGCAAGACAAAGAGAAGGAAGGGAGGAGGGAGGTAGCCAATCATCCTGAGCTCTCCGTGAATGGTTCATCAGTCTCCGATTCCATTGAATGTGACCCCAGATCCCCGTTGCTCACCACATCCCTATCATACCTTCCCGGTCTCACAGGAATTCATAGGGGCCGATTTTCATCAAGGCATCCGCCCACCCCAAGTGCCGTCCAAAGTGCCGCCAATGGCCGCCGAGGTACCGGACGGTACTTTGGGCGGGGTATTCATGGCCGAGGTCCCTCAAAGGTCGGCGGGCGGCAAATCAACAACATACGCCACCAATCTGGGCAGCAGCGGGGGGGAGATCTCATTCTCGGCGGCAGAGGCCCTTGCTGCCCAAGTGCCGCCGAGGATGAAGTCGGGCCCACGGAGGGCCGAAGCCCTGAAAAAAAAAATGCAGCACTAAAAAAATGTTAAAAACTATCCGAAGACCTTCAGGGGACCCCATCCAGGTAAATAAGCTTTAAAAATGTTCACTTACCTTTTGTTCAGGTTCTTCCGACATACCTTCGGGACAGACCAGCCTCTTCGCAGCGGTCCACCAAATATGTTCTGCCGCCAAATCCCGCCGCATCAATATGGTAGCTCGGCAGGCGGGAGATTAGTTGCGCCACTCAGTCGTCCGCTGATGTCAGCGGGCAGTTCTCGGCGGCTCTCCGCTCCCGCCCCCTCCAGCCCAAATGGAAAGTGGCACAGGGCGGATCAAGAAAAGCAATGTCGGTGGCAGTGGATGGTAGTGGGCACAGCGGGCGGTGAGGTGATGAATTTCGGCATCATATTGTCCTCCTTGATGCAAAACTGAATGAGAGACACCATGAAAGATTCCAAACAAAATTAATAAATTTATCACAAATTAATTCACACATATTAACTAATAAACCCTTGTGCAATCCTTTAGTGCCTGATTTCATCTGGCTTTTCCAAATCAAGTGCTCCTACAAAGTATTCCCCCAGTGGCTACAGCATGGCTGGTGGAGGGCCGCTGAGTTTTCACGTGGGAGACTTCAGACGGTCTTGCAGGATGAACTTGAGCAGCTCTGGCCCTAGAAGGCCTGGCTGTAGACAGCACCACCTTGGCGGGACTGGCTGGCTGACAGACAGCAGCAAGGGCAATCGCAGAAGTGAGATGTTGGAAAAAGGATTAGAGAATGAACATACCGCTGTTGTCCCCAAGGGATTCAACCTCGCCAGTTGCCGCCCAATTATCTGGGGCTCCGTCAGTTGGCTGCAGTCCTGCGTGTCGGCCTGGCCTCCGCAGTCGGGTGCTGCTTGCAGTGATTATGTGCCAGCTTGGCCTGCAAGAGAACGAGAAGTGTGTGAGTGAGTGTGGCGCAATGTGTTTGAGTGTGTGCCTGCCATAGTTGAATAGCTGCACAAAGTCAAAATCGACCCTAGTGTGTGAGCTGGAGCACGTGACGGAGAAGACTGGTGCAGTAAGACCAGGTACACCATATTTGAGCGGTTTTGAAGAAAAGCATATTATGTAAGTTTTAATATGATTTGGTCAATTTTTGTAAACTTTTGAATTCATGTATTTCTTGCCATCCTGTGGTATTTGTTTGAAACATCTTTGACTTTTTTTGGTCACAAATATGATCGAATGGTAAAGTAAAACGAGCAGTTCAAGTTCAGAGAAGCATGGTCCATTCTGTCTGCTTCTGAACTCCATATTGTGCCTTTTAACAAGCTGTCCACAGAGTTTAACATTCATTACTGTACATTAGGACGGGTACAGTGCCCAGTTGGAGACAGAGCCGACAAAGAATTACTGTCGATTAGTGACCAAACTTCCTGGTGGCAGGAAAAGTGAAGCTACCATTGTTCAAGGTTTGCAGCACTTTCCCAATGGTTGGTAAATGAGGGCCTTAACACTCAGAGAGTCACCTCCATCAGGGTATGGACTGTTCAAGAAAATTGAAGCAAAATATTATAGTGGACTGAGGCCATTTAAACTGGTTGCAGTGATATCTGACTAAGTAGTTTGGCGATGACAAGATAATTATTCTTCATAAATTTGTATTAGTCTTCTGGCATGATGCCAACTTCCTAATTAAGCAGAGTCGCGTTGAATAGAGTTTCCTTTCCCTTTGAACTCCATTTGAACTCACTACACTGAAACAGTCATGCCTTTCAGCTTCTGTAACTTAGGCTGAAAAATGTTTCCTAACGATGTCATCCAATCCCAACTAGCTAGCTGTTGGATTATTCAAACACAAACCGCCAAGAACTCCAACAAACTGAAAGTCTGCAGGTTTGAGGCAATCTTATCTGTCTTAGCATTGTATTCACTTAATTAACCTTGTCGTGCTCAGGATAAGGTTTCCTCAAGAGTTGAGCTTGCTGCCGATGTGCACTTGGCCATTAATACCGCTGCGCTCTAAAGCAGGGTGGCCCAGGACCATTCGTGCCCCTGCTCACACCCCAGCACCCCCCTGCCCAAACCTCCCCCCCCCCCCCCACCTACGTTCCCCTCCCCGAGCCCCAGAAATCTGGCCTTCGAAGCCGCGACAATTCGTTCCGATTTGCGTTTTTATCCCTTATTGGCCAGTTTGTTGCTTTTAAATTTTGTGGGCCTTAAGGCCTAGATGGAAAGGGTAGCTTTTACCACCACTTGCCACCCTGCAGATTGACTGCCCATTATAGAAACCACCCAATTCTCATCTCTAAATGGAAATGAGAATTGGGTGGTTTCTATACCGGACGGCCAATCTTGAATGTCAGTGTTACACCCGGGCGCCAAGTTTAAAATCTACCCCCTTGTCTCATTTGTGAATAAATACTACACAGGTCACCCAGATCTGTTAGCATCAGCAGCTTGAGATACACAGGAATGAAAATGAATATGAATTACAACTTTATTTACGTGGTCCCGATGCTCCATGTTCTTGCCATGTGACCTACTAAACAAAAAGCCTGGAGGCCCCTGCTCTGATTCAGAAGTTGACACTGCATTGTCCCTTTTTTCAACCATCTGCTTGCAGAGCGATTTCATTAAACCGGAAGGCTTTTTTCCACTAAGCCAAAGCCAGAAAACTGCCTTTTGCTTAACAAAAGTCCTCAGAATTATTATTTTAATCAGACATGATGGTAGATAGAATGTTGCAGCAATTTGTACATTAAATTTACTTCTTGGGATCCCTTGATACTTCAGTTGGTAAATTCACAACATGTAGCAATAAGCCATAGAGACCAGGATAGCTCTGGATTCAATCACAGAGCTATGTTGGTTTCTCCTACCTCAGCTGGCCCAATACGGGAGTTAGTGTGAGTAGCCTCACTCTACATGAGGAGGATAAATAAGCCGGGTTTCCTCCTGATTGCTATCCAGTGACCTCTGGTGGAAGTCCAAAGGTGGATGTCTGGTGAGGTCAGATGTCCCCCATGGTCAAATGGTACTCACAATGCAGAATCTCACTTGGAGAACGGTCACTTGGTTGATGCACTTGAGGAGGTAAACAAAATACAGACTTTGGGCTAGAAATTCGGTATCGCCCATTTTGAGGCGTTAATTCTGTCGAGGCCGTAACAATAATGCCCCTTAAAAGTTTGCACCATCTACCGCAAAATTAGATTTCTGTGTCCCAAGGGGGAAAGGGAGCGCTAAATCAGTCGTTGCACAATTCTCTTCGGGCGGTGGAACCGAAAATCTCAGCGGTAAATTTGCAGAAGGAATGCGTTTGGTGCGGGGGTCGGTATACATCCCGTGAACAGCCGAATCTTCAAGGTGTGGTAAGATAAATATGCGCTTGTGCAGCGTCGACTTATCAGTCTGCTCAGAGCATGAAAATGGAGGAGGAAGGAGGTCGCCATTGTGCACACCGCTTCTCGGCCACAGCAGTGCACGCATTGGTAGAGGCAGTGGAGAGGCGCTGGAACAGTCTCCAATCTTCCACTGGAAGGAGGCTCGCTCCCAGAATATTCAGGAGGCTATGGAGGGAGGTGGCCCAGCACGTCTCCGCCAGGAACACGTTGGCCAGAACTGCGACACAATGTCACAAGAAGCTCAACGACCTCACTAGAATAATCAAGGTAAGTATAATTTCTATTAATGTTGCAATGCCATAGTGTGAACCTCATTGTCTCACATAATGTCAAGTCTTTGCAGTATCTACTCCTTTTCTATGTGTACCAGGCCATGGTCTTCATTGGTGAAGACACCATAAAAGTTCAGGCGCAGTTCAGCAGCCATGCCCTGGCCATTCAAGTGCCGCTTACCTTCTTCTTCCCTACTCAGCCTGACCCTTCCTTGCACTACCGTTTCACTCTTGTTATGCGTTAGCACCACTTCAACCTCATCCTTCACCTTAGTTGTTTATCATCTAATCCCACCATTGACACAGCCAGTCTGTGCAGCTATTGAAGGCACATGTAGCACACGATGAGCTGCTCACTCACTCACACCTTCTTCTGTTTGTTATTGGAGTTGAAACTGACGCATAACAGGCGCGAACTGAGGCACACCAGAGAAGGGGAGCCTGACATCCAGGACCTCATGGAGGTGGTGGAGCTAGTGTCTGCCCTCATGGGCACACCAGTTGGTGCGGTAGCAGTCGGTGAAGCTGAGCCCACTGGAGACAGCGACGGTATGTTAATGCCCTTGGCTTTTAATGTGAGACCCTTTACCCTTGACACCACATGTCTTACCCCCTATACATATAAATGACCAATGCCATCTCCCTCTTCCATTCCTGCCCCCTCCCCTGCTGCTAACCACAGTTGTGTTGCTTTGTGCTTACAGATGATGGGCCAGAAGCGCAGCAGCCTGCCCGTGAGCCTTTGACTTTGGACGACAGAGGAGACAAGGATGAAGGGGACCAAAGTGTGACCACAGAGCGAGACCCACCATCAGCAGCACCGAGTGTGGACACCACTTCGGTGGAAGAGACGACGTTCCCTGGGTTCGAAGATCCAGAGGTTCCTGATCCCAGTGGCTTGCAGCAATGCCTAGCGCGAGGGGAAGCTCGGGGCCAGCTCCCCAGAGTCGGCCCATGAGTCCTGCTCCCAGACAATCAGATGTGGACCTGGACTTGGAGGCTATGTCCAGAGAATCCATGAAAATACACCATGGGTGCATTGGAAAGAGTCATGCAGAGCATAGAAACATAGAAACATAGAAAATAGGTGCAGGATTAGGCCATCTGGCCCTTCGAGCCTGCACCACCATTCAATAAGATCCTTCAGTACCCCGTTCCTGCTTTCTCTCCATACCCCTTGATCCCTTTAGCCGCAGGGGCCATATCTAACTCCCTCTTGAATACATCCAATGAACTGGCATCAACAACTCTCTGCGGTAGGGAATTCCATAGGTTAACAGCTGTCTGAGTGAAGAAGTTCCTCCTCATCTCAGTCCTAAATGGCTTACCCCATATCCTAAGACTATGTCCCCTGGTTCTGGACTTCCCCAACATCGGGAACATTCTTCCTGCATCTAACCTCTCCAGTCCCGTCAGAATTTTATATGTTTCTATGAGATCCCCTCTCATCCTTCTAAACTCCAGTGAATACAGGCCCAGTTGATCCAGTCTCTCCTTATATGACAGTCCAGCCATCCCTGGAATTAGTCTGGTAAACCTTCGCTGCACTTCCTCAATAGCAAGAACGTCCTGCTTGGAGGTTGGCGAAGGCCACTACAAGCATTGCCCGTGCCCGCAGCAGCCCAACGAGCCCATCCTTGCTGGCTACAAAGGGCGCTGGACTCAACGAGCGACAGTAGAATGCCAGAGGTGATAGCATGTGCCCTGGTTGACGCGGCAGCAGCTATCACATCACAGGCAAGTGTCACGCAAGGCCTTCGTGATGTGATGCAATCACTGGTTGCTGGCATCAATACTCAGGCTGCTGCGTTTCAGACTCAGTGTGCTGTGAGTCAGTCTCAAATTGATGCCACGCAATCATTGACTGCTGCCATCCTCTCTGTGTTCCCCACCATCCAACAGGGAAGTGACGGTGCTGAAGCAGATTGCTCTGGATGCTAATCTCCACCCCGGGGGAACGGCAGTGGGCTACTGGAAATGGAAGATGCTGTCCTTGCTCAAGACGACAGCATTCCGGCTCCCAGCACTGCCACTCTGCCTTTGCACCTGCCACGGTCTACACCCCAGCCATCCGAGACTGGTGCTGTCAGTGCTGAGATGGTGCAGTCCACAGCTGGCCTTCCAGACTCAGAGCTGATCCAGGGCTTCCTGCTTGGCTGTCTGTAGCGTCTGCCTTACAAACACAGCAGCCCTCAAGCAGCCTTGCTGCAAGCACTGCGGCTCTATTAAGGAGGAGCAATAGGTGTGGGGGGGAGGGGGGTGGTGTGGGTTAAGGAAAGGGGTGGCAAATCACTGAGTAAGTCTCAGTAAAGGCTTTGGCCACCATGGACAGATGTCCTCATCCTGTAAATATCATTGTAAATATCTCGTTGCTGTTGTTTGACGCTTGCTATTGTTGTATGGGGCTGGGCCTAATATGGCACATGGAAGCTGGTGTGGAATTACAAATGGCAGGGGTGTTAGTATACATGTTGCTGAAATTGGTTGTGTGTTATGCTGTTTCAATGGTTCGCTTCGGTCTGATTTATATCACTCCACTGCCCCTTTGGAGAAGCACAAATAATGCTTTGCCAGACAAACTTTCATGAAGATGGTACCTATTTAAACCTATTTTTTTTTAAAAAGAGTCAATGTGAAAATTATTAAAGTACGAAAGAGTTCTGTCCTAGCCCGATCAAGTCTGAAATTGAAGTCATGTTATACCACACAGTGCGGGTCACCAAGACACAGGGGACATTCAACTTCTGGTGGGAAGGACTGATCTAAATCTTTATTTAGAAAGACACAGATTAATCAAAGATAGTCAGCATGGACTTGTTAAGGGAAGGTCATGTCTGACTAACTTGATTCAATTTTTCGAGGAGGTAACCAGAAGGGTCGATGAGGGCAGTGCGTATGATGTAGTATATAAGGATTTTAGCAAAGCTTTTGATAAGGTCCCACATGGCAGACAAGTAAAAGCCCATGGGATCCAGGGCCAATGACAAGTTGGATCCAAAATTGGCTCAGAGGAAGAAAGCAAAGTGTAATGATTAATGGGTGTTTCTGTGATTGGAAGGATGTTTCCAGTGGGGTTCCGCAGGGCTCAGTGCTGGGTCCCTTGCTTTTTGTTGTAAACATCAATGATCTAGACTATAGAGGTATGATTAAGAAGTTTGCAGATGATACTAAAATCGGCTGTGTGGCTGATAATGAAGAAGAAAGCAATTAGGGAATAAAGGGTTATGGGGAGCGGGCAGGGAAGTGGAGCTGAGTCCATGATCAGATCAGCCATGATCTTATTAAATGGCGGAGCAGGCACGAGGGACCAGGTGGCCTACTCCTGCTCTTATTTCTTATGTTCTTATGTTTGTAAGTTGTTCTGGAGCAGGGCGGAAGGGAAAGGCCGCTGTGAGCTCTGCACAAAGTTTAGCTGAACCCACTGGGCCACCACGGAGGGTTCCGTCCGGGTCAGCGGCCTGGTGCCCAAGAGGGGATGCCGGGCTGCCTGTTGACTGCCCGGCTGAACCCATGGCCGCCATTGTCGGGCCGACTTCAGAGTCGACCGACTATTAAAATAAAATGGCGGCCGCGGCAACGTGTCCTCCCTTTTAACGGTGGACGCGCCGCCCAGCCACTAGCATCTTCCCACTGGGGAAAGCTGTTGGGGCACCGAGCGGCGGCAGATCCGCTCCCGTGGGACAATTTCCCAGGCGGGGTGGAAAGGGGGTCGCCGCCGGTCAGTAAGGGGTCGGTGCGTGCCCGATGGGGCGGGAACACAGACGGGGCAGTAGTGTCCACCGCCACAAAAATAAAGGAGGGCAATTTCTCAAATATAGGCACCTCTGCCCCGACTGAGGAGCTTACCGACCCGTTACCTCAAAGAGACGTTAACGGCTCTTAAAAACGGGGAAATTTCGGCCCCTCCATCTATTAAATGGCCTGTCAGGTCATACCAAAACACCCACCCTAAAAACCATGCAGTATTGGCTACTTGCTCAATTGAAAAGGCTAATTGAATGTTGGCCTTTATCTCAAGGTGGCAAGAATACAAAAGGGTGGAAGTTACAGTTGTTATAAAGTTCTGTGTAGTACTGTTACATCTGGAGTACTGTGTTGAGTATTGGGCAGCGCACCTCAGGAATGATATGTTGATCTCGGAGTGAGTGCAGCACAGGGTGATACTGGGCTAAAAGGTTAGATTATGAAGACAGGTTTTATAGACAAATCTTTTATCCCCTAGAGTATAGAAGATTGATGGTTGATCCAATTGAGGTGTTTAAGATGATTAAAGTATTTGATAGTGCATATAGAAAGAAACTATTTTCTCAGATGGAGGAGTCTAGATCAAGGAAGCATAACCTTAAAATTAGAGCTAGGCCGTTCAGGGGTGATGTGAGGATCGACATCTTCAACAACTTAGAGCATCTTTAATGTAGTACAACATTTCAAGGTGCTTCACAGGCATGTTATCAAACTAAATTTGACACCGAACCACATAAGAAAATATTAGTACATGTGACCAAAAGCTTGGTCAAAGAGATAATTTTTAAGGAGCATACTAAAGGAGGAGAGAGAGGTGGAGAGCCGGAGAGGCTTAGGGAGGGAATTCCAGAGCCTAGGGCCTTGGCAACTGAAGGCACGGTCACCAATGGTGGAGCGATTGAAATTGAGGATTCACAAGAGGGCAGAATTGGAGCAGTGCAGAGATCTCAGAAGGTTGTAGGGCTAGAGGAGGTTACAGATATAGGGAGGGGCTAGGTCATAGAGGCATTTGAATTCAAGTTTGATAATTTTACAATCAAGGCGTTGCTGGAGTGGGAGCCAATGTCGGTCAGCAAGCACAGAGGTGATGGGTGAACGGGACTTGGTGTGAGTTAAGATATGCGCAGCAGAGTTTTGGATGAATCCAAGTCTATGGAGGATGGAAGATGGAAGACCAGCCAGAAAAGCATTGGAACAGTAGAGTCTAAAGGGTTTCAGCAGCAGGTGAGCTGAGTAGGAGCAGAGATGAGTGATGTTACAGATGTAGAAGTAGCTGGTCTTGGTGACAGAATGGATAAGTGGTTGAAAACTCATCTCAGCATCAAATCGGATACCAAGGTTGCAAACAACCTGGTTCAGCCTCAGACTGACCAAGGCGTGGGATGGAGTCTGTGGCTAAGGAACAGACTTTTTGGCGAGGAACGAAGACAATGGCACAGAGGTAATGACAATCTATAACTCTCTCCCCCCAAAAAACTGTTCAAACTAGGTTCATTTAAAATTTCAAGACTGAGATCACTAGATTTTTGTTGGGTAACGGTATCAAAGAGATATGGATAAATAGGGCTAAGGTACAGATTTAATTGAATGGAAGAACAGGCTTAAAGGGCTGAATTGCCTACTTTGGTTCCTAAGTTCCTCACAAAGTAGAGATCGCTATTAGGTCTAGCTGTGACCTACAGCTCCTAAACTATCTCTGGCTGAGAGTTCAGATTTTCCTATAACTCTCAAAGCAAAGTCCTCCCACAGGGCAACATTTCTTTATAGAGCAGGTGTAGCGGATTCTGTGGATCTTCAAGAAACGTCTTGTATTGTAAAGAGCTGGGACCCCAGCTCTTTACAATATACATCAATGATTTCAATGAAGGAATTGAGTGTAATATCTCCAAGTTTGCAGATGACACTAAACTGGGTGGCGGTGTGAGCTGTGAGGGGGATGCTAAGAGGCTGCAGGGTGACTTAGACAGGTTAGGTGAGTGGGCAAATGCATGGCAGATGCAGTATAATGTGGATAAATGTGAGGTTATCCACTTTGGGGCAAAAACGCGAAGACAGAATATTATCTGAATGGTGGCAGATTAGGAAAAGCGGAGGTGCAACGAGACCTGGGTGTCATGGTTCATCAGTCAATGAAAGTTGCCATACAGTTTCAGCAGACGGGAAAGAAGGCAAATAGTATGTTGGCCTTCATAGCTAGGGATTTGAGTACAGGAGCAGGGAGGTCTTACTGCAGTTGTACAGGGCCTTGGTGAGGCCTCACCTGGAATATTGTGTTCAATTTTGGTCTCCTAACCTGAGGAAGGACATTCTTGCTATTGAGGGAGTGCAGCGAAGGTTCACAAGACTGAATCCCGGGATGGCCGGAGTGGCATATGAGGAGAGACTGGATCAACTGGGCCTTTATACATTGGAGTTTAGAAGGATGAGAGGGGATCTCATAGAAACATACAAGATTCTGACGGGACGGGACAGATTAGATGCGGGTAGATTGTTCCCGATGTTGGGGAAGACCAGAATCAGGGGACACAGTCTTAGGATAAGGGGTAGGCCATTTAGGACTCATATGAGGAGAAACTTCTTCACTCAGACAGTTGTTAACCTGTGGAATTTCCTGCCGCAGAGAGTTTTTGATGCCAGTTCATTGGATATATTCAAGAGGGAGTTAGATATGGCCCTTACGGCTAAAGGGATCAAGGGGTATGGAGAGAAAGCAGGAAAGGGTTACTGAGGTGAATGATTAGCCATGATCTTATCGAATGGTAGTGCAGGCTCGAAGGGCCGAATGGCCTACTCCTGCACCTATTTTCTATGTTTCTATGCCAGTGCAACCCCGAGATCTTCGAAAGTGTCCTCTGTCCTCCTGTCCTCACTGCAGGCTGTCAAATGCCTGACTACATATGGGGAGGACAGTTGGCCCAGGACGTAGATATCAAAGATGAGACAACAAATTCAACAGCCGCCTCAAGAATGGTAGCGATCACTCTAAGTAACTTGTTGACAGAAGCTATCTACAAATTGGTAGGAAGTTGCCTGCCTGCTTTCTTGACTGGAGAATATTGCCTGGCACAGTGAACCCTGAAACTGGGCACAACAAGCAGTTAAACCAAAGGATTAGCTAGGATTATGTCTCATCTTGGGCTCAATTTTCCCCAAAGCATTTTTTTGGCGTACTTGAAGAGTTACGCCTGATTTTTTGGGACCTAAGTACGCCAAAAAAAAATTCTAAGTTTCCCCGTTGGATTTCTTCATTTTGGCCTGACGTAACCTGACCTTTGGTTTTGGGGTGGAGCCTTGATCTGAGTCAAAAAGATCGTGTTGCCACGGCAACCAGGGACATAATGCAAGCTGAGGCTGCAAAGTGAAACATACAGCCAGCTCCCAACACGTTAAAAGAATTGAAAAACTCATAGCAGCAACTTAGCTCCCACCCCGCCCGAAGGGCTTGCCAGTGCGGTCCCATTCCAGGTCCCCGGACACACACACACACATCTCTCTCTCTCTCTCTCTCTCTCTGTGAACTGGGGACTGAGAATGGGACCGGACCAGCAAGCCCTTTGGGCGGGGTTGGAGGTAAGTTGCTGCTATGTATTTTTCAATTCTTTTACTGTGTCCAGGCACTGCACTGATTTCCTTAACTCGAGGGAAGGTTTTTCTGGAGAGGCCACATACGCTGGCCTAAGCAGAACTGGAGTAACTCTCAGCTGGCCAAACTTCCCTAAATGACCACAATTGGCGTAGGTGGCTGGTTGCGCCCCCTTTGGCTGAAAAAAAAACTGACCTAAATAAAATCGTAACTAACTGAGTTACACTGGTGCAAACAGATTGGGGAAACTGGGGTTTTCCAACTTGGGTCAAAAAGAACAGCCTGCTCCAAAAAAAGGCGCAAATCACTGGGGAAAATTGAGCCCCATATCTGTGTTCATGTTCATCCCCAGCTGGCCCATTGAAACAAATAGCTAAGTATCAAATCTTCAAATCGTTCAAAAGTAGCTGATCAAATTCATTTTTTTTGGCTTTCCAAAACCTGGGAACTCATCACCATGTTTGAGTTCCCAAACTAAGCTCGAGTTTTTGAATTCCTGACACAGAGTGCACACTCTCTCTTCCGTGTAGAGAGATATATTCCATGTTCTAAGCCCAGAGAGCTGAAGTAAAGGATAGCAAGGTTCTAGGCTTAGGGACCCCCAAGTTTATGTTGGGTTACTTTTGGTGTTTAACCAGCTAAAGTTGCACAGGGGACTGGGAAGCATTCCCCGTTTCTCTACCTAGGACCACCTTGCCCATTGGGGCTTTGGTTTACAGGAGCCAAGTGAGAAGAATCCCAGCTCCCAATGATGGGTCCCATCAAAGAGCCTGGCTGGCTGGTTAGTGGCAAATTTATTCATCCACGGGATGTGGGCACGCTGGCAAGGCCAGAATTTATTGCCCATTCCTGATTACCTTCGAGAAGGTGGTGGTGAGCCACCTTTTTGAACCACTGTAGTCCTTGTGGTGAAGGTACTCCCATTGGCCCCAAATATCCCCAGCCGCTTAGAGCAGCGTAGTTAGATGTGGTGCGCCGATGTCGAAATCTCGACTCACAATATACGACTCAGACACCTTCAGCTCAGGTAGATGTTCCTTTAAGTTTACTTGCAGCAAAGGAAAAGTCTCACTTAGTCAAAGGCTAAGTGGAGACCTCCAAAATGGTACAATTTCACAAGATATTTATACAGTAAAAACCCAAGTTATGGCCTCTTTCCTGTGTATTGGCTCTGTCTTGCAGTCAGTGAATACAGATAAAGAGTTAATTACTACATCCTTTTCCTGACATGGTTTCCAAATGTTTTCCTTTTGTCAGGGTTATTAGTTGGCCAGTCAGCCATTACTCGATGAGAGTGTGATAATGTGCTATCGCATTGTGTCAGGATTGTCTAGTTTCCTGGTCAGTTATCTTTTTGCATAAAATGGATGAGTTCTGTATGAGAGATGATGGTAGTTTGAGTATATCAAAAGGCGGGGGCGGGGGGAGCAGTGGAACTGGTGTTGTCTGGACAATACAGGAGAGCACCATCGGTGGTACTTGTCTCAGCAGGACAGTCTCCATGCTGTCTGGTGGCTATTGATCAGCTATTAGCCGTTTCAAGCCAGATTTCGCTGTTTATGCAAATCGAATGTCGGTTCCAGAAATTTCTGGAAGGACCAGGACTCCATTTTGTTTTATATCAAAAAGGGTACAGCATACAGTGTGATACAGCTTAGATAAAAATAGATTTCCACAGCCGACTTCATGGGCGAAAAATGCGGGAAAAAATTACCGGGATAATTTGGCTGTTCCTGAATCCCCGTGGGCCCGTGACATGGCGTTGAGAAACCTGCGGTGGGCGGAGCTTGGGCCGCACTTGTTCAACGCAGCTGACTGGGGGGGGGGAGCGGGGCTTGGGCCCGGTGTGTCAACGAGTGCCGGCAGGGGGACGCATGACCGTTTGTGCGTGCGCACATGAGCAATGCGTGTTAAAGCATGCGCGCATGTGCAATGAGGCAAGAACCTTGTCAATCGGCCATTTAAAGTGAGAGCATCCTCAGTGCCTCAGCAGCATTGGCAGTGGGCCATATTAGAAGGTAAGGTGTGAATTGTGATTTTTGGGTGGCTGAGGGAGTGGAAAGGAGTGTTGTATAGATGCATGAAAGGTGAGAACTGTGTGTTTTCAAGATCACCTGAGTGTAAATCCAATACACCAATGACGCAAGAGCATGCAACAAGAACGAAGAGCTTCTTGCATGAGGAGAAACTAGTCACTGTCATTGAGGACAGATGGCAGGAGCTGGATATCAGTAAGAGTGGTCCCAAAAAAGTTCCACCCAAAGAAAGGAGGAGACGCTGGAACCTAGTTGCAGAGTGTCCTTCCTTAAGGACATTAGCAAACCAGTTGGGTTATCACGTCAATCTGGTAGTTTCATGGTCATTACTGACACTAGCATTTTTTTAAATTCCAGATTTATTTAATTAACTGAATTTAAATCCCCCAGCTGTCATGGTGGGATTTGATCTCTGGTTTATTAGTCCAGTAACATAACCACTATGCTACCGTACCCCCAACATTCGCACCACACAAGTGCCAGGCAATGACCATCTCCAGCAAGAGAGAGGCTAACCACCTCCTCTTGTCATTCAATGACATTACCATCATCGAATCCCCAATCATCAACATCCTGGGGGATCATCATTGACCAGAAACTTAACTGGACCAGTCACATAAATACTGTGGTACAAGAGCGGGTCAGAAGCTTGGAATTCTGCAGCGAGTGTCTCACCTCCTGACTCCCCAAAGCCTTTCCACCATCTACAAGGCACAAGTCAGGAGTGTGGTGGAATACGCTCCACTTGCCTGGATGAGTGAAGCTCGAACAACACTCAAGAAGCTCGACACCATCCAGGACATAGCAGCTCGCTTGATTGGCACCCCATCTACCACCTTAAACATTAATTCCCTCCACTACCAGCACACCGTAGCTGCATTGTGTACCATCCACAAGATGCACTGCAGCAACTGACCAAGGCTTCTTGACAGCACTTTCCAAACCCGCAACCTTGACCAACTAGAGGGATAAGGGTAGCAGGAGCATGGGAACACCATCACCTGCAAGTTCCCCTCCAAGTTACACAACATCCTGACTTGGAAATATATCGCCGTTACTTCACCGTCACGGGGTCAAAATCCTGGAACTCCCTCCCAAACAGCACTATGGGAGTACCTTCACCACATGGACTGCAGCGGTTCAAGAAGGCGGCTCACCACCACCTTCTCAAGGGCAATTAGGAATGGGTAATAAATACCGGCCTTGCTAGCGACGCCCACATCCCAGAAATAAATAAAAAAACAATGTCCCACATGACTGTGGACCTGCTTGGCTTAGCTATTGGGTTCCTTAATCGGCCACAGAAGGTTGACTGAGTTCCAATCTCACATCATGGAGCAATCTCAGTCCAATCTGTCATATTAGAGCCACCTCAACTCCACAGAGACTTTGTCTATCCCTCCCCCAACCCCACAATGAATTTTATATATATTAATTATTTGAGGATTAAATATTCTTTTCCAGGAAAGAGATTCCCTCCTCTCAAGCAAACAATAGGCACCGATTATCACCTTTATTCCATTTTAGAATCTGTAAATTTGGCTGGGAGGAACCAGATTGACGTGAATAAATCAAGAACTACAAAATTTGGTATTTTATCAATAATCTATTGAGGATAGAAATAAGAACTAAATCAATGTTGGTCACTGGCTGAAAAGTAAATGCCCCATTGGATGTGATGCTGACCCACACAGACCAGGAAGATTTAGGTTTGAGTCCCAGTCTGAGTGAGGTGATCTCAGATGCGTAGCACTAAAAGACTCTACACCTGGTCTCTGCATTGCCAGTGTGGGCCTTGCTTCTGGTTATTGTCCAATGAGTCCGATTGGAATGTATGTGTGTGTGGGAATCAAATGAGAACACGATCAGGCTTGGCTGTGATATCTCTCTATAACTGAATAGTCTGATGGCACACACTTTAGGCCCACACATGAAGAATAGCCAGTTGGCCGATGTACTCGAAGGCGGGTGGAACCTTATCCAAGTAAGAATCAACACCTTCAGGAGAGGACAGGAGTGAAAAATAACCGTTTGAACCATGAAGTTTTGAATATGTCTCTGAGGCAACTGTTTGAACTGATCCATGTATAGGTCCGATTATTTCATTAAAACTTTAGAATCAATGTTTTAAAATCTGTAACAGCTGAAGGATTATGCAAATTCACATAAATTTGTATTACAGTCAGCGCCAGCAAGGAAACAAAAGGAGTGGAGTTTTAAGTGGTCTTTTAATATCATTGCAGTTGGCTGTTCTGAATCTGCCAGGCTGATCCAATGTGTGGAAAGTGACCTGCTATTGACAAAGTGTTCATTGAGAAGAGGGCGTGTAGGGGTAATTATTTTTTTTTAAACAGGTACTTCTGTTTTTCTGTACTGTGAGTGGCAACTGTTTAAAAGTCTATTTGCATTTATTTGACTTTAGATTATCTTTTGGTGCCTCAGTAGCTCCGCAAGGATAGTCTGCTGCTTAACATCTATCAACACCAAGTGACACCTTAATTATAGTGAAAATCAACTGTATAATGGTTGTTGCACAAGACATGCTGTAAGTACCACAGAAGCTGGTTTCTAAGTTCATTAATCTTTATACAAAGGGGGATTTCGCACACCCCTTGCTCCCCCACCGCCCGGTCCTGTGATTTTTTTTCCTTCTATTTCCCAATATACATTCCCAATGCCTACCCGCAGGGCAGCAGTGGAAGATTTATCCTATGAGTTATAATGAAGCAGCATCATTTCATTGTTTGGCACTTTCCCCCGCACCCGCACGCCCCTCCCCGCCCCCCCAACCCGCCCTCCCCATCCATCAGGAGCTAACTCCTGCTCGGGTACAGTCCCAGACGGCACCAGCCTAACTTTTAGTACCTCAGCCAAGTGATTACTCTTCATATGTGTTTGAGCTTTGCAACGGTTTGATATGACTGAGTGGCTTGCTAGGCCACTTCAAAGGGCAGTTAAGAGTGTAGGACTGAAGTCACATATAGGCTTTCCCTGAAGGACCAGTTGTGTTTTTACGACAGCTTCATGTTCACAGTATCACAGTTGCGCTAGATCCTTTCTTCGCCCGATGTTCACTCGCACAAACTTTACAGCAGGGTCACTGATCAGATGCTTATAGCAGCACGGGGCACTCAGGCCATTCATAGTTGCCTAAAGTGACGTTCCAGCTCAGATCAGTTAAACCTGGCTCAGGCCAAGTATCAAAGGTGAACATTTTGACAAAGGTCTTTATGATTAGTGTTCCTTGTGTCAACCCTGTCTCTGTTGGTAGCACTCTCACCTCTAAGTCAGAAGGTTGTGGGTTCAAGTCCCACTCCAGAGACGAGCACATAATGCGGGCTCACACTCCAGTGCAGTACTGAGGGAGTGCTGTATTGTCAGAGGTGCTGTTTTTTGGATGAGATGTTAAATCAAGATCCCATGTGCCCTCACGGATGGCACTATTTTGACAAAGAGCAAGGAAGTTGTCCCAATATCCTGGCCAATATTAATTCCTCAACCAACTTCACTAAAACAGTTGATCCAGTCATGCTTTCATTGCTGTTTGTGGGACCTTGCTGTGTGCAAATTGGTTGCACAAGTTCCTACATTACGACAGTGACTACACTTCAAAAGTATCTTATTGGCTGTGAAGCACTTTGGGACATCCTGAGGTTGCGAAAGATGCTATATAAATGCAAGTCTTTCTTTCGTTAGTTCTAATCATGTGTAGAGACCAACGTTCCCTATAAGCTGCACGGTCGTGTGGCTACACAGCTCTCTGCAGGTCCCAGGCAGCCTGGGACCGACCGGCTTTTTCAACGTTAACTTTCGCACATGCACAAAACTGTGAATGGACTGCGCAACCCTTAAAGGGGCCGCGCACTTCACAAAAAATAAGAACAAACATTGGTAGAGATCCAAAGCCTATTCTGTGCCCATTGTAATGAGCACAATGAATTGTGGGCAGTAAGCATTTAGAGCGCTGGGAGCCTGAGCACCGGCTGTGTCTAAGGCTCTTTAAAGTCTCAAATTTCTTTGAAGTTAGGGTTTCATCTCCATAAAGTGGCTGCAGTGCATGATTGAGAAACTTACTTTGTGGGAGGCTGGAATTAAAAAAGTTAAATTTGACTCTTGTGTGGCCCTCTTCTTATCAGAGGGCTACCCTTTCGTCATCCTGGCTCATCTTCACTTCGCATTGGACTATTGTTCCTTTCTTGTGCCTGGTCTTCTCCTTGTTAAAAGGCTATCATCCCTTTCCCCTGCCTGGCCATCCCCTTATCATAGGAATACCCTTCCTTTCTCCTAGATGGCCTTCTCCTTGTTAAAAGGCTACCCTTCTTTTCCCCCGGCTGGTCATCTTCTTATCATAAGGCTATCACGCCTTGCCCCGATCCACTCTTCTTCTTGCTTCAAGGCTACAATCCCTTTCTGCTGGCTGATATTCTCCTTCTCATTGGGACATCTTTCCTCTATGGCATTTGGCTTTTACGTCCCCACCTAAGTCCAATTTATTTAAGGGCCCTTGGTGCCCTAATACAGAGCTGGCTTTAAGAGTGACATCCATTAAAACACGACACATGTTCATCAGAAATGTGGGATTGTCGCTGGTAATAAGCGACACTGAGTAGGCCTGCGGTCCAGGTGCCCTGTGTGGCTATAGGGCTGACACCTTCTGTGATAATTTTAGTGCTGATGTGCAGGGCTGTTGAAACAGCTGAAGACCAGTAGATAGGTGGTTGAAGGAAAGGGGTTAAAGGGATCTGGGAACAGGGCAGGCACATGGGATTAGGGCTATTGCTCGTGCGATGATAAACACCAATATGGACTGCTTGACTGAATGGCCTGTTTCAATGTTGCAATTCCTATGTAACTACACTCCATTGTTGATCTCTCTGAGGAGTCCAGAATGTGTTTATACTGTGCACCTTCTTGCTGCATCGCAAACTTTTCATGCCGGTCAGATTTCTTCTCTAATTTTGTGATCGTTCTAAATGATAATTTATACTTTTGCTACTTGTTAGGTAAAGACCAGTGAAAGTCCTGTGATCACCATGCCCTGTCTGTTTGTTAGATCAATATTCTACATGGGTTGCTTACAAACGACTAGAGAGAAAAGGTTAAAACCATTTGTACAGGAAGTTTAGGAAAGCAGTGAATCAGACATCCAAATTCATTACTTGCAGCCTATGATATTTTATTTGAATAAAAAAGACATACAAGCACACACACGCAAAGATGTTAGATTTGGCAGTTTCAGCTAGATAATAGGAACATATCTCTTGGCACAAGCATACATTCCCAGCATTTTAAAACTTCCCCAAATGATTTGCATGCATTTTCCTTTTTTTTCTCTCTCTCTCCCCCACCCCTCTCTCTTTATCTTTCTTTCTCTCTTTCTTTCCTTATCTTTCTCTATTTCTCTCATTCTTTTTCTTCGTCGCATTTTCTTCCTTTACTTGTTCTCTCTCTGTTTCTCTCCCTTTCTTTTTCCCTTTCTCTTTTTATGTCTCTCTCTCCCCCCTCTCATTTTACAGAATGACTGATTTACCAAGGCTAGATTCATTAATAAAGGTCAAGTGACTCACTTCCATATTGTAAAACTCTTTAATTTGCATGTTTTTCAGTCCCGATTTCACAGGGATTACCAGTACAAGAAATGTGAAACATGACATGTTAGTATTTTGGCAGCAAATCAATGGATGTAATTGATTGCCAAAAGAAAAAGCTTTTTAATAGCTGCCAGGTAGGAAATCTAAGATCTTGTCTCTACCTGTAGATTGTTAGATTCAACTGTAGTTGTTAATTCAGCACTTTCATACTTATAATGGGAAGCCAAGACCCAATTTTAACTCTGGGTGGGAATTGAGTGGTAGGGGTGGGGCGAGCGGACAGCCCTATGACCATTTGGGTGTGAGGCTTGGGCCTGATAAACAGGCTTCCCTCCTGATCGTGTGGCGAATCGGGCTGCTCGCCTACATCACGAGCACAATTTCCAGCGTGACTCCCGAGGTCTGCTGTAGATCATGATGCTGATGCTTTAGATAGAGGTGTACATTACATGTTGATGGAAGCTCTGACTACAAGTTACCAGCTGTGGCTCAGTGGGTAGCACTCTCACCTATGCGTCAGAAGCAATGTTCCTGTAGTGTCTCTGTACTGTATTATAAAGTCACATAAGGCATATACTGCAGACAAGGTCACTCATGACCTGCACCTTTATTCCCAGGACCAAGGAGTCTGAGCCTGCGTGGAACCTCCCTTTAAGTACCTGGCTGACCAGGTGAGGAGCGTCTCCCACAAGTTCACCCCCTGTGGTCAAGGTGTGTATTTCATAGTTGTATACAGTGTAAAGTGTTGTTACATTTGGTTACAGTTATGTGAAGGTTACAAACATGACATGACCTCCCCCCTAATGTCTTTGGGTCAAAGATTGAGTCTTTCAGGCGGTCGACGCTCCCTCGTGGAGCGCCGCAGTTGTGCCGTGGCATGTGTCTCTGTCGCCTGAGTTGGTTCCGGCCTGTCCGGGCTGGCCGCAGGGACTGTGTATGCTGTTGAATGTCCTTGTTGCTCGTTCACTGGCAGTGGTGTGGTTGACATCCCATGGTCTATTTCAGGTTCCTCAGTGTCCATGCTGAATCTTTTCTTTACCTGGTCCAGATGCTTGCGGCATATCTGCCCATTGTTTAGTCTGACCACTATGACCCTATTCCCCTCTTTGCCTATTACAGTGCCCTCAAGCCACTTGGGTCCCAATGCGTGATTGAGAACGAATACAGGGTCATTGATTTCTGTGCCTCTCCCCACTGAGTTGCGATCATGGCACTCGATTTGGGACTGGCGCTTTCCCTCAACAATGTCCGACAGAGCAGGATGAAGGAGGGACAGCCGCATTTTAAGCGTGCGTTTCATGAGTAGTTTTACGGGCGGGACTCCCGTGAGCGAATGCGGGCGGGACATATAGGCCAGCAGGAGGCGCGATAGGCGGTACTGAAGGGAGGGTCCTCGAATCCAGAGCATACCCTCTTTTATGATTTGAAACACACGTTCCACCTGGTCATTGGAAGCCGGCTTGAACGGTGCTGTCCTGACGTATTACCCGACATAAACTCCTGGAATTCATAGCTAGTAAAGCACGGGCCATTGTCGCTAACTAGGATGTCTGGCAAGCTGTGGGTCGCAAATACCGTGCGCAGACTCTCCACAATGGTGGATGTCATGCACAAATTCAATATGATGCACTCGATCCATTTCGAGTACGCATCGACAACAATCAGGAACATTTTTCCCATAAACGGGCCCGCGTAGTCTACATGAATGCGTGACCATGGCTTGGTGAGCCAGGGCCACAGGCTGAGGGGGGCCACCCTAGTGGCATTTCGCAGCTAGGCACACGTTGTGCAACTGCAAACACAGTGTTCCAGGTCTCAGTCAATCCCCGGCCACCATACATGTGACCGGGCAATGGCCTTCATTAGCACAATGCCTGGGTGCTCGCTGTGGAGTTCCCTGATGAAAGCTTCCCTTCCTTGCTGGGGCATGACTACCCGGCTGCCCCATAGTAGGCAGTCGGCTTGGATGGAGAGCTCGTCTATCCGTCTGTGAAACGATCTGACCTCCTCGGGGCACGCTCCGTGTACGGGCGCCCAATCCCCAGTTAGGACACATTTCTTTATCAGTGACAGGAGGGAATCTCTGTTGGTCCAGATTTTGATCTGGCGGGCTGTGATGGGGGAGCCTGCGGTGTCGAAAGCCTCAATGGTCATGACCATCTCCGCGCTTTGCTCCGACGCCCCCTCAGTAGTCGCCAGTGGGAGCCTGCTGAGCGCATCAGCGCAATTTTCGGTGCCTGGCCAGTGCTATATGGTGTAATCATACACAGCCAGCGTGAGAGCCCATCGCTGTATGCGAGCTGACGCATTGGCATTGACAGCCTTGCTGTCGGACAACAGGAATGTTAACGGCTTGTGGTCCGTTTCTAACTCGAACCTTCTGCCAAAAAGGTACTGGGGCATCTTTTTTATCCCATAGACACTTGCGAGTGCTTCCTTTTCAACCATCCCATATCCCCGTTTTGCCTGGGAGAGTGACCTGGAGGCATAGGCCACAGGTTGAAGTTGGCCCTCATCAGTACTCTGCTGCAACACACACCCAACCCCATAGGATGTTGCATCATACGTTAAAACCAGTTTCTTACAGGGGTTGTACAAGGTCAACAGCTTATTAGAACAAAGCAGATTCCGCGCCTGGTTGAAAGCCAGTTCTTGACAGTCCCTCCAAAACCATTCTCAACCCTTACGCAAGAGCACGTGTAGTGGCTCCAACAATGTACTTAAGTTCGGCAGAAGTTTCCCGAAGTAGTTTAAGAGTCCCAGGAATGCCCGCAACTCCGATGTGTTGCCAGGTCGGGGCGCACCACGGATCGCCTCCGTTTTGGATTCGGTAGGCCGGATCCCGTCTGTGGCAACCCTCCTGCCCAAAAACTCGACCTCTGAGGCTAAAAACGCACACTTGGGCTTCTTTAGTCGCAAGCCTACTCGGTCCAGTCAGCGTAGCACCTCCTCCAGGTTGTGGAGGTGTTCCTCGATGTCTCGACCCGTGATTAGGATGTCACCATGGAATACGATTGTGCCAGGAATGGATTTAAGCAAGCTTTCCATGTTCTTCTGGAAGATAGCGGCCACTGAACGAATGCCAAACGGACACCTGTTGTAAACGAATAGCCCCTTGTGCATAGTGATGGTGGTTAGTAGCTTGGATTCTTCAGCCAGTTCCTGGGTCATGTAGGCTGAAGTGAGGTCCAGCTTGGTGAACAGCTTGCTACCTGCCAGCGTGGCAAAAAGGTATTGGTCCTGTAGTGACACTCGGTTGATGGTGGCCTTGTAGTCGCCACAAATCCTGACCGAGCCATCTGCTTTAAGGACAGGGACGATGGGGCTTGCCCAGTCACTGAATTCAACAGGTGATATTATGTCCTCTCTTAGCAGCCTGTCCAACTCACTCTCAATTTTCTCACGCATCACATACGGCACGACTCTAGCTTTGTGGTGCACTGGTCTGGCGTCCGGGGTGATCCGTATCACTACTTTGGCGCCCTTGAAAGTCCCAACCCCAGGTTGAAATAGTGATTCGAATTTCTGTAGGACCTGTGAGCATGAACTTCGCTCCACAGATGAAATGGCGTGCACATTCCCCCATTTCCAGTTCATCTCGGCTAGCCAGCTCCTCCCCAAAAGTGCGGGACCATTCCCCGGGACAATCCAGAGTGGCAGCCGGTTCTCTGATCCATTATGTGTGACCACAAAATTTGCACTGCCGAGCATTGGGAAGATCTCTTTGGTGTACATTCGTAATTGCATCTCAATGCATTTTAGTTTCGGTCTGCTAGCTTTGAGTGGCCATAGTCTTTTGAATTGTTGGACATTCATAAGTGACTGGCTAGCTCCTGTGTCCAGCTCCATGCATACTGGGATGCCATTTAATAGAACTTTCATCATCATAGGCGGCGTTTTAGTGTATGAGCTGTGGATGTCTGCCACATGAACCCGCTGGACTTCAGCATCCATGGCTGTACCCCAAGCATCCAACTGCCTTGTAGATTCTTTGTCTGGTTCCTCTGCCTCGTAAACTAACCTCGCTATGGGTTTTCTGCATTCTGGCCAAATGTCCCTTGAAATGGCAGCTTCTGCAGATAAATTGTTGAACCCTGCAGGTTTTCGCATTGTGTCTGCCCCCCGCATCTCCAGCATGAGCTGAGATTGTTGTGGACAAAGGGACTGTTACCAGGCATTCCTCTCTGATTGGCTCTTTGATTACTCCTGCTCACTCTGTTGCTGTGTGTCAATGGTCCCATCCCGGGACACATTGTCCCTTGTGATGGTGTGAATTGCCGATCATCCTGCCATTGTCTCTGTTGCTGTCCCACCCTGGAATCTGTTGCTGCTTGGGCGGTGTCGAATTGCCCTTGCCTGCCTGCCTCAGCGGTGTCAAATTGCCCTTGCCTGCGGGGTTCTGTATCGCTTTTACAACATTAACTCCCTGGTTCATTGCCACGTTGAAACCAGGGCTGCGTGCATAAATTATCTTGGTCTCCTCTTTCCCTGCCAAGAAGGTCTGAGCTATCAAAGCTGCCCTTTCCAAAGTCAAGTCCTTGGTCTCAATAAGCTTGCTGAAAATCCCGGCATGACCAATGCCCTCAATGAAGAAATCCCTTACCATCTCCCCCCTGCAGGCATCTGTGAACTTACAGAGCTGGCCAAACGCCAAAGGTCCGCAACGAAGTCCGGTATGCTTTGTCCCTCCCGATGCCTGTGTGAATAGAATTGGTGTCGGGCCATGTGTACGCTGCTCACCGGTTTGAGGTGCTCACCGATCAGTTTACTGAGCTCCTCAAAGGTTTTGTCTGCCGGCTCCTCAGGTGCGAGCAGGTCTTTCATCAGCGCATACGTCTTAGGCCCACAGCTGGTCAGTAGGTGCGCCCTTCGCTTGTCGGCTGCTGCCTCTCCCAGCCAGTCCTTTGTGACAAAGCTCTGCTGTATCCTCTCAATGAAATCGTCCCAGTCCTCACCAACACAGTACCTTTCATCTGTGCTACCGGTGGCCATTCTCGTGAGTCGTTGATTCCCATTTCCAGTCATCAAATGTAGTGTCTCTACACTGTACTATAAAGTCACACGAGGCATATACTGCAGACAAGGTCACTCATGACCTGCACCTTTATTCCCAGGACCAAGGAGTCTGAGCTTGCGTGGAACCTCCCTTTAAGTACCTAGCTGATCAGGTGAGGAGTGTCTCCCACAAGTTCACGCCCTGTGGTCAAGGTGTATTTCACAGTTGTATACAGTGTACAGTGTTGTTACATATTGGTTACAGTTATGTGAAGGTTACAAACATGACAGTTCCCTCTAATTTTTATTTCAGGTGCGCAGTCCCTTTAAATTTGCGGTACCTTTTCCAGCGTTACAGCTGGTGTGTGGCCTCCGTGGGTGGCTGCATAGCTTAGAGGGGATATTGGATGGAAGGTTCAAGTCCCATTCCAGAGAATTGAGCCAATAATCTTGGCCAACATTTCACTGCAGTGTCTTTTGGATAGGTTGGTGATGGATATTCAGTCGTTGAGTATACTCAAGACTGAGATCAATATATCGTTGGATACGAAGGGAATCAAGGGATATGGGGAAAATGCGGGAACTGGAGTTGAGATAGAAGATCAGCCATGATCTGATTGTATGGCGGAGCAGGCTCGAAGGGCCAAATAGACTACTCCTGCTCCTATTTCTTATGAACTGACTCTTCCGCAAGTAACTTACAACTACATTTTAAAACTGTCTAGCCTTTAGCCCACCATCTGCCATAATATTCCATCAGCTGGCTGTCTCCTTTTTCTTTAGATTATGCTTGATGCAAAATACAATAATAAGAAATTATTTTAGTACTGTAACTGCAAGAGGGCAGTGAGAAAATAGATATTACCTGAGCCATGTGAATAGATGATTAATATCCAAGTTGACACTAAGTTAGGGAGGGCAGTAAGTAATATTGGCAGAAACAGGAGGTCGCAAAGGGACATACTAGACAGAATGGATAAAATTATAGCAGATGGAGTTCATGTGGGTAAATATGAAATCATCCACTTTGGACCGAAGAAAGATAAATTGGAATATTTTCTAAATGTTGAGAAACTAGGAAATGTAGAGGAGCGAAGAGATTTGACAGCCCGAGTACACAAATCATTAAAAGTTGGTAGACAGGTACAAAAACCAATCAAAAAGGCAAATGGAATGTTCCCTTTATCTCGAGGGGGCTGGGATACAAAGGGGAAGAAGTGATGCTTCAGTTGCACACAGCCTGGTCAGACCCCACCTGGAGTACTGTATTCAGTTCTGGGCATCACACCTCAAGAAGGACATAAAGGCCTTGGAAGGGATGTCGTGCAGATTCATCAGAATGATACCGGGACTTAGAGGGTTAAATTATGAGGATAGGTTTCATAAACCTGGCTTGTATTCCCTTGCATATAGAAGATTGAGGGGTGATCTGATCAAGCTATTTAAAATGTTAAAAGGAATTAATAAGGTAGATACAGAAAAATTATTTCCTCTGGTGGGGGTTATCAAAAACAAGGGGACATAATCTTAAAAGTAGAGCTAGGCTATTCAGGAAGGAAATAACGAAGCAAAGGCTAGTAGAAATGTGGAATTCTCTCACCCAAAAGTTGTGCAAGTTTTTAAGACTGAAATGGATAGGTTTTTGTTAGGCAAGGCTATCAATGGATATGGAACAAAAGCAGGAAAATGGAGTTGAGGTACAGATCAGCCATGATCGAATTGAATGGCAGAGCAGGCTCGAGAGGCCTAATGACCTATTCCTAATCCTAATGTTCCTATCCTCCTCTGTTCAATCACTCCCTCAACTCATTGTTTGATGCCGTTTCCTCAGTGCAATCTTTACTATCTCTCACCTGGGTCTTTCCCCCGGTACAGTCCCTATCATTGCACCTTCAAGCCCAAGAGGCACAGAATTAATTGTATGTGGCGTACAACTGGTTTAGCCATTCATCACCTGATCTGGCTGCATCACATGAAGCACTATCAGGCCCTGCTCTCCTCTGTGAAAACTGCTTACTGCTCATTGTAAATGATGCCCTCTCCTCAGGTAATGTCTCTCTCTCTTTCAACACTCCTCAAAAAGCCCACCCTGACCCCTCTGCCCTTGCAAACTATCACTCCATCTCCAACCTCCCTTTCTTCTCCAAATTTTGTGTTGTCGACTCCCAAATTCATACCCATCTTTCCTGCAACTCCATGTTTGTACCTTTCCAATGTCCTTGCTACAGTACTGAAATGGCCCTAATCAAAGTCACAAATTACATCCTCTCCTACCACTCCTTTTTCTCGTTCACCTCTCTGCAGCCTTTGGCATGTGATCATCCTCCAACACCTCTTCTCCATTGTCCAGCTGAATGGGACCACCCTCACTTGGTTCTACCACCTCTCTTGATCCCTCCACTGCGTCTATGTTGTCAGCCTGCTTGTCTAACACCCAATCATGGATGGACTGCAATTTCCTCCAATTAAACATTGGAAAGACTATAGCCATCATCATCGGTGGCCCTTGCCACAATTTCCATATCCTCACCATCGATGCTATCCCTTTCCTTGGCCACTGTTTCAGATTGAACCAGTCTGTCCACAAACTCAGCATCCTTTCTGAACCAAACAAAACTTTTGACCCCACGTCCTCTCCATCACAAAGACCTCCTACTTCCACCTTTGTAACATCACCCACTTCCGCTCCTATCGCAACAAACCTGCTGCTAAAACCATTGTTTATTCCTCTATCGTCTCCAGACTTGACTATTTCAATGTTCTTCTTACCATTCTTCCATCCTCCAAAACATTGCTGCCCATACCCTATCCTGCACCAAGTACCACTCACCCATCATTCCTCTTTACACTGACCTACATTGGCTCCCAGTCCCTCAATAATCAATTTAAAATGTCCATTTTGCTGCATAAATCCCTCAATGGCCTTGCCACTCCCTATCTCTGTAATGTGCTGCAGCCCTACAACACCCCCCTTCCCCGAAGTCTACTTTTTCCTTTAAGATCCTCCTTAAAACCGACCTCTTTGGCCAAGTTAGAAGGGCTCACTCCTCCTAACATCTCCTTCTCTGGCTCAGCATCCATTTTTGCCTGGTTTATAAAGTAAAAGTTTGCATTTATATAGCAGCTTTCATGACCCCAGGATCTCCCAAAGGTCCTTACAGTGATCTAAGTAAGTTTGAAGTGTAGTTACTATTGTAATGTCGGAAACACAGCAGCCAATTTGCACAGCAAGCTCCCACAAACATCTATGCAGTGATGACTAGATAATGTGTGTTAGTGATGTTGGTTGAGGGGTAAATATTGGCCAGGACACCAGTGGAAACTATGTTGCTTTTAAAAAAAATATTACCATGGGATCTTCTACATCCAACTGAGAGGGCAGACATGGCCTTGCTTTAATGGGCCAAAATTTAGTGGGGCATTATGGCACCCATTACCGGCAAAAAATAAGGAAAAGTGAGAGGCTGCTACTCGTTTGCCAGTGGTGGTAGGTCCCACGGCATCCTCCATTTTCCGAGGCCCGGCAGTGTTGCTGGTAAGATCCATTGCCCTGCAAATTAAAATGAGGAAGAGATGAGGTCAGACGGCATGCATCGCCCACTTAATGTCACCATGGCGAACTTGTACCTTTACATTGAGTGCAGCGCTGGGTCCTAAGCTCGCCATGTAAACCCAGCGTGAAGCAGACTGACAGAGTTGCTGTCATCACCTCTTAAAGGGACACACACATCTTTCAGGTAAGTTTGCATTTAAGCTTTTGGACTGTTTTTTTAGGGATTTTATTGTAGTAGTGGTGTGCTGCAATAGATATTAAATGTGTAGGGAATGTTCCAGATGCTTGCAAGGCTTTGGATGGTAAAGAAGGCCTCTGAGAAGAGAGAAAGTGCTGCAAATATTCAGGCAGCATCCGTGGAGAGAAAAACAGAGTTCTGACCAAAATGAGTGTCTTGTGTGTGCCTTTCCCTATCCTACTGATGCCACGCAGTACTACCCAAATGGCGGCAGCGTGGCTGGTGGAAGGTTGCTGACTTTCAGTGGGGGACATTGCAAATGGCCTTGCTGGTTGACCTTGACGAGCTGGTGGCTGAGAATGTCAAACCAAGTGATGGGTTCTTCTTCTTCTCCTTTTCTCCTACTCCTTTTACTTCTTCTCCTCCTCCTTTTACTTCTTCTCCTCCTCCTCCTCCTCCTCCTCCTCCACCACCTCCTCCTCCTCATCCCCATTCTCATCATTGTCCTCCCCCCTTCCCCCATCCCCCCACCCACTGGCTGTGCAGGCTTGGGTGTGTGAAATGAGAAAAGCACAAAGGTGGAATTGTGATGAGGGAAAGGTGGGAAAGCAAGAGATGAATGCCAGAAGGAGGATAACATATGAGGATATCATCATCTTTTATCCTTTCAGCTCAGCCACTAGTCAAGAGCTCAGTCATGCCTCTGCCAAGAATGGCCTGCACTCTCTCCAACAAAGGGTGAGGTGAGACTAGGAACAGGAGCTGTACCTCATGATTGTTACAGATTGTTGACAGGTGAGTGATGGGGGTGGCTGGCGGTGTTGGGGGTGTTGGGGCTGGGGGGGGATCATGCATTGAGAAGTGTATGAGGCTAGTGGTGCAGTTGGTAGGAGACGTCTTTTGAAGATACATTCACTGGCCTTGAGCAGTGGTCTAAGGTCATGAAGCATCTTTGGGCACTGGAGGCAGGTAGTGGGGCTGATAGTGCCCTCGGTGATGTGGTCTGACATCATTCTTTCTGGAGGGCCTCCTGGCCCCTGTTAGTAGAAGACCCCTGTACAAAACTAGAGTGCTGTGTGCGAGACCCTGGTTTCCTCTTCCCTGTTTGCTGAGCCATTGATGTTAGTGCTGATGCACATTTGCCATTTTTTGAGGTTCGGAAGGGAATTCAGCTTTGAGACCCAATGACTCATATTTGGGTCTTCTTTTTAATATTAATTTTTTTAATGGCAGTAAGGGCTGAAAACTGGATTTTTTTTCACTTCATTTTTATTTTTATTAGTTCAGAAGAACATAAGAATTAGGAGCAGAATTAGTCCATACAGCCCTTTGGGCCTGCTCCGCCATTCAATAAGATCAATGGCTGATCTTCGACCTCAACTCCACTTGATCCCCATATCCCTTGATTCCCCTAGAGTCCAAAAATCTATCTATGTCAGCCTTGAATATACTCAACGACTCAGCATCCACAACCCTCTGGGGCAGAGAATTCCAAAGATTCACAACCCTCCTCGCCTCAGTCTTAATTGGCCGATCCCTTATCCTGAGACTATGCCCCGAGTTCTAGAATCTCCAACCAAGGGAAACAACCTCTCAGTATCAATCCTCCTCAGAATCATATATATTTCAATGTGATCACCTCTCATTCTTCTAAACTTCAGAGAATAAAGACCCAAACTATTTTATTTCTCCTCATAGAACAACCCGCTGACCCCAGGGATCAATCTAGTGAACCTTCGTTGCATCGCCTCTAAGGCGTGTATGTCCTTCCTCAGGTATGACCAAAACTATGCACAGTACTCCAGGTGTGGTCTCACCAAAGCCCTGTATAATTGCAGTAAGACATCCTTACTCTTGTACTCCATTCCCCTTGCAATAAAGGCCAGCGTTACATTTGCCTTCCTAATTGCTTGCTGTACCTCCATGCTAACTTTCTGTGTTTCCTGTACGAGGACACCCAAATCTCTCTGAACACCAACATTTAATAGTTTCTCACCATATAAAACTTATTCTGTGTTTCTATGCTTCCTACCAAAGTGAATAACCTCACATTTCCCTACATTATACTCTACCTGACACCTTATTGCCCACTCACTTAACCTATCTATATACCTTTGCAGGTTCTTTGAGTTCTCTTTACAGCTTACTATCCCACTAGCTTTGTATCCAGCAGACTTGGATATATTACACTCGGTCCCTTTATCGAGATCATTAATATAGATTGTAAATAGCTCAGGACCAAGTACTGAGCCTTGCAGCATCCCATTTGTTACAGCCTGCCAACCTGAAGAAGACCCGTTTATCCCTACTCTCTGTTTTCTGTCTGTTAACCAATTGTCTATCCATGCTAATACATTACCTCCAACCCCATGAGCCCTTATCTTGCATAGTAACCTTTTATGTGGTACCTTATTTAATTCCTTTTGGAAATCCAAATATACTATATTCACTGGTTCCCCTTTATTTGACCCTATTAGTTACATCCTCAAAAAACTTAAATAAATTTGTTAAACACAATTTCCCTTTCATAAAACTATGTTAACTGTACCTAATCATATTAGGATTTTCTAAGTGCCCTGTTACCACTTCCTTAATAATGGGATCCAGCATTTTCCCGATGACTGATGTCAGGCTAACCCTTTTAATTTCCCACAATGCCTAGCAAACTCTATTGCCTCACTTCCAGAGGCTGTTGAAAGCTGAAACGCTGCTCCTGGATGGCAACTTCAACTCCCATGCCTGTACTAATGCTACCTGTAGGACATTACACAGTAAGTACCATGTAATGTATTTGCTTCATGGGTTCTTTACTTAAGAATTCATAGCAACACATTGCTATTAAGAACTAGCTAGTTTATTAGCATAGGTTTAACAATCACACTAGACATTACCAGTTCATCCACCAGGCTCTTGCGCCTGCCTCATCGTGGACACCCTGAACCCAACTGGCTGGGGTTTTATTGAGTCTTGTGAACATCACATGACTAGCTAAGCCACTTGTAACTCAATAGCTCTACTAACCTGTGAGCATACTCACAGGTGCATACATTACACTGCTTCCCCCTTTTTTAGAAGCAAGGTAGTCATACAATATTTGAAAAGATTATTTATCATGATTACAATTTTACAAATTCGAAGTTTTTAGTCTCCTCCTGCTCCGAACTCCATTTCTTTGCAGTTGGCTGGCTATGCCCATTTTCTATATTCTTATTTGGCTCCAGAGACTGTCTTGGGGAATTTTTGTTTTCAGGGCGTGTAGCCCAGGATTGCTGACCTCTATCTTCCTGTGACATCTGGAGTTTCCTTGGAACCCTTACATCAGTCCTAGTGTTAGCTTTCTTCCTAAGATCTTGATATTCCCAGTTATCAATATCCTGTCTCATTGGTTTGTGTTTTCTCATTAATCTTCTCAACTGAACCCCAACTCCACCTCCCCCCTGGAAGATACAGAGTCTCTGCAAGATTGTTCCAGTCGGCTGCATCTGAGTCGGTGGGGATATGGACATTGTGACCGTTATGTCCGTTGATGTACTTGGACGTGCCAACTCACTCTGATCATCACCCAAGTCAGACTCATAATCATCTACTCATGGTACCGAAGGTTCATCACTCATTAGAAACATTTCATCCACATGAACCTTTTTGATGTATTCACCAATTTTGACCAAGTACTGCTTGGTGCCACATACCCAAATAATTGTACCAATGTCCCATTTGCATGGACTTACCCTTTTCGATGGACTGAGAAATATGACCTGATCACCCTTCTGAACCCTCTTTAGTACCAGAATGATAATGATGTTTCTGCACCGATTGTGCCTTCTCTACCTTATCAGACAAGTTCCATTGCAATCAACTGAGATGCATCCTCAGCCTATTCTTCAGCAATAATTCAGCAGGTGTGTACCCTGTTGTAGAATGAGGCGTAGTTCTTTATTTGAAAAGAAAATTTGCTAACCTGTGCTTCATGCCCACTGATGATCCAGTCTGTAGAACTTGTTTCTGCAAAGCCTCCTTGACAATCCTGACTGACCTGTCAGCTGCACCATTCGAAGCAGGATGATTATGGTGCTACTAACGTGTGTTTGATACCATTGTGTCTGGCAAAATTCGCAAAGTGCATGGACCAAAATTGCTGCCCCATTATCTGACATTTCTTCAGGTAGGCCATGGCATACAAAAATATCCCGTAATTCATACACTCTATAGTCATAGATGACTCCATATGCCATATTTCCAGCCATTTCAAATGCTTTCAATTAGAACCAGAAAATTATCACTGCCCCTCTCGCAAAACAATATGTATTCTTTGGAATGGTCTCATTGACCCAGTCCATGTTTGCAGCGTCATTTTAGCTGGCCTGGTCCTGCAGTCTTGAGAGATAGTACACTTACTTACTAATACTTCTAAGGGCTGGATTTTACGGTCCTTTGCGCTCCGGGTTTCGCCCTGGAGCGGCGTGAAAGGCAGGTCTCCTGCACACCACCACGAACCTCCGATCCGGTTTTGCAGCAGTGCTCAGCAGCACTGCTGGGAAGAGCTGCGCCGGGTGTGCAATGACTTTGGACTTTTGCCCGATCCGTCCGCCTGGAAGTGCGTCCGCAATGACTGCTTGGGAAACCAGAGCAGTCCAGCATAGCCGGCGGCACAGAGGAAGGTAAAATACTCCAAAGGTAAGTGCGAGTGTTTGTCTTTTAATGTTTTTAGCGATTTATGTTGTGGTGGTGTTGGGAATATTTTTGTGGGTTTTTTGAGGTTGTCCCCCCCGCCAGCTCCCCCAGGCCTCTCTCGGCGTGCACAGCCCGGCACTTTAGTTTGCGAGTTTCCCATCCTTGCACCACAAAAAGTGCACAATGCCTCCCTTAGCGCTGCGCCTCGTGACGCAGGGCCCAGATGCCAAAACTTCCTTACCAAAGTGCAAACTATACCCATCCGGAACTTATCCGCCCCGCCTCCCTTTTCACCTCGAAAACACTAAAATCTAGCTCTTATAAATCTTTATCCAACCCAGGCCAATAAACAAAACTTCGGGCCACAGCCTTCATGCCTACAATGCCAGTATGCTCACTGTGAGGTTCCATCGAGACTTTGGCCCATCATCATCATCATATGCAGTCCCTCAGAGTCCAGGATGACTTGCTTCCACATTAAAAATGAGTTCTCAGATGACTGATAAGTCCAATGCGGGAGCTACAGTCTCTGTTGCACATTGGACAGATGGTGGTTGAAAGTACATGAGTTGAAGTGCCGGTTTGTTGAAGTGTTTGGGTTGTCATGAGCTCCTTCCGCCGTATGAGCTTGGTCCCCGCTTGCTCCCAGCGAAGAGACTCAAAGTGTTCAACGCCCTCACAGATTATTCTCTTCCATTTTGAGCAAACTTGCGCCAGTGATTCCAGGTGTTAGTGGGGATGTTGAACTTCTTCAAGGAGGCCTCGAGGGTGTACTTGAAGCGTTTCCTCTGCCCATCTGGGGCTCATTTGCCCTGTCGGAGCTCCGAGTAGAGCGCTTGCTTTGGGAGTCTCGTATCGGGCATACAGACGATGTGGACCATCCATCAGAGCTGATCGAGCGTTGTCAATGCTTCGATGCTGAGGATGTTGACCTGCGCAAGAAACTGACATTGGTGCGCCTATCCTACCAATGGATTTGTGTAAAATGCCCAGGACAGGTGTGGGTTAGGGGCCCAGAAGAACCGAGGGGCCAGTGGCAGCACAGACCAGTCCACAATGTGATATATGTGCGCATTATGTCTGTGCAGCAGAGCTGGTCTCCAGTCGTCTTGTTTAACCCTTGCCACTGGACCAAGATCTTGCTCTGTCAAGCCCATGTGTTGGCTGATGTGCAACGGTCACCACATGTTAAAAAGATACACGCACAGGCATCTTCCACCCTTCAACATGTAGTTCGGGAGCTGGAATATTAGGTCCTTCATTGAAACATCTGTGAACTCATCCCTTTTTGGCATGGAAGCAAGTCATCCTCGATTTGAGGAATCACCTAAGAAGAAGAATGGATTTGCAGGATCTTGCGGCGTCAGCATTGATGGTATTTCTCCAGTGCTTTGATGTGCCTGCTATTATGGCCCCAAGTTTTCACATGATTTGCTCCTGACTTTTAGGAGCAACTGGTGTAGAACGGAGTATCTTAGAAATCGGAATTCTCCACATTTAGTTTTCTGCAGTTCTAGTCAGGTAGAAGAGTTTCATTTTGGAACAAAATTTTTTTTTCAAAAGGGGGTGTATCCAGCCACTGACGCCTGATTTCAAAGTTTCCACAGTGAAAACGTACTCCAAACTAACTTAGAATGGAGTCAGTGAAGATTTTTGTACGCTTGAAAAAACCTTGTCTACACATTAAAAAATCAGGCGCAGGTTACAAATTAAGCGTCGGGATCGAGGGGGTGGGGGGGAAGGGAATTCATTAAATTCTACAATAAATCCTTAGTTATACTTATACAAATATTATACAAATAAATCCAACCTGAATAAAAATTTATAAGCAAAGAAAAGATTAAATAAACCATGTTCCGACCTGTGTGAAAGGCAGCGGTTTGCCGTCGGGACCGAAGGCTGAACGGGCCAGGCCCGAGACTTCGGGCAGGGCCCGTCCCCAGCACCAGATTTACAGGTAGGTGGCATTGGGTCGGGTCGGGGAGGGAGGTTCGGTTCGGGTCGGCGGGGGGGTGGGAGGGAGGGGGAGAGGAGAGAGATGGAGGGGGAGGGGGGAGGGGGGGGGGAGAGGGGAGGGAGGGAGGTTAGGTCGGATCCAGTCCGGGAGCGGCAGTCGGGTCGGGTCGGGTCCAGTCAGGGGGAAGCGGGAGCAGGAGCGGGAGTCGGGTCGGGTCGGGTCCAGTCGGGGGGAGGCGGGAGCAGGAGCGCGAGTGGCAGTCGGGTCGGGTCGGGAGCGGGAGCGGCAGTCAGGTCGGGAGCGGGAGCGGCAGTCAGGTCGGGTCGGGAGCGGGAGCGGCAGTCGGGTCGGGTCGGGTCCAGTCGGGGGGAAGCGGGAGCGGCAGTCGGGTCCGGTCCGTGGGGGAGGGGGGGGGAAAGCGGGTGTCGGGTCCGGTCCGGGGGGGGGGGGGGGGGGAGCGGGAGTCAAGTCGGGTCGGGAGGAAGCAGGAGCTGGGCGTGGGAGGAGCCTTATGCACGCAGCCCCAGTGAGGCCATTCGGCCAGGGCTAGGGTCTGCGTGCTTTGGGCCCCTCCCACACAGTTTCGGGCGCCTGGAGCTACTGCACTTGCGCGCCCACTCTAGCGCGCATGTGCAGAGGTCCCGGCACTGTTTTCAGCGCAGGGACCTGGCTCCGCCCCCCTACAGCTCCTGCTGCACTGTGCCGAGGGCCAGAGGACCTGCAGGGAGGTGGAGAATATGGAGGTTTTTTTTAGGCGCACTTTGTGGCGTGAAAAACGGGCGTCCAGGTCGAGACTGCGCCGTTCTAGGCGCGTGTGGAAACTTGGGCCCATATAGTCCATGTTTCAGAAGCATATATGAGGGCAGATATCACTACTGCTCAGTAGACCATGAGCTTTGTGCCGGTTTTAAGCTCCTGGTCTTCAAACACTCTATTCCTGAGGCGACCGAAGGCTACACTGACACACTGAAGGTGGTGTTGGACCTCATCATCGATGTCTGCCCGTGTTGATAGTAGGCTTCCGAGGAATGGAAAATATTCCACGTTGTCCGAGGCTTCATCATGGAATTGATAATCAGGGGGCAGGACTGATTGGCGGGGGCAGGTTGATGGAGCAACTTTGTTTTATGGACTCATGCTCTCGTACGCTACATTGAACATGTTGACGGTGGTTTAGAGTTTGTCCTCCAAATGAGCGCAGACGCAAACATCATCTGCATATTATAAATACGATGACAGTGGATGGTATGACCTTGGATCTGGTCTAAAGGTGACGGAGGTTGAACAGTTTCCTATTTGTTACATAGAAACATAGAAACATAGAAAATAGGTGCAGGCATAGACCATTCGGCCCTTTGAGCCTGCACCGCCATTCAATGAGTTCATGGCCGAACATGCAACTTCAGTACCCCATTCCTGCTTTCTCGCCATACCTCATGATCCCCCTAGTAGTAAGGACTACATCTAACTCCTTTTTGAATATATTTAGTGAATTGGCCTCAACAAATTCCTGTGGTAGAGAATTCCACAGGTTCACCACTCTCTGGGTGAAGAAGTTTCTCCTCATCTCGGTCCTAAATGGCTTACCCCTTATCCTTAGACTGTGAGTCCTGGTTCTGGACTTCCCCAACATTGGGAACATTCTTCCTGCATCTAATCTGTCTAAACCCGTCAGAATTTTAAACGTTTCTATGAGGTCCCCTCTCATTCTTCTGAACTCCAGTGAATACAAGCCCAGTTGATCCAGTCTTTCTTGATAGGTCAGCCCTGCCATCCCGGGAATCAGTCTGGTGAACTTTCTCTGCACTCCCTCAATAGCAAGAATGTCCTTCCTCAAGTTAGGAGACCAAAACCGCACACAATACTGCAGGTGTGGCCTCACCAAGGCCCTGTACAACTGTAGTAACACCTCCATGCCCCTGTACTCAAATTCCCTCGCTATGAAGGTCAACATGCCATTTGCTTTCTTAACCGCCTGCTGTACCTACATGCCAACCTTCAATGACTGATGTACCATGACACCCAGGTCTCGTTGCACCTCCCCTTTTCCTAATCTGTCACCATTCAGATAATAGTCTGTCTCTCTGTTTTTACCACCAAAGTGGATAACCTCACATTTATCCACATTATACTTCATCTGCCATGCATTTTCCCACTCACCTAACCTATCCAAGTCACTCTGCAGCCTCATAGCATCCTCTTTGCAGCTCACACTGCCACTCAACTTAGTGTCATCCGCAAATTTGGAGATACTACATTTAATCCCCTCTAAATCATTAATGTACAATGTAAACAGCTGGGGCCCCAGCACAGAACCTTGCGGTACCCCACTAGTCACTGACTGCCATTCTGAAAAGTACCCATTTACTCCTACTCTTTGCTTCCTGTCTGACAACCAGTTCTCAATCCACGTCAGCACACTACCCCCAATCCCATGTGCTTTAACTTTGCACATTAATCTCTTGTGTGGGACCTTGTCGAAAGCCTTATGAAAGTCCAAATACACCACATCAACTGGTGCTCCCTTGTCCACTCTACTGGAAACATCCTCAAAAAATTCCAGAAGATTTGTCAAGCATGATTTCCCTTTCACAAATCCAAGCTGACTTGGACCTATCATGTCACTGCTTTCCAAATGCGCTGCTATGACATCCTTAATAATTGATTCAATCATTTTACCCACTACCGATATCAGGCTGACCGGTCTATAATTCACTGTTTTCTCTCTCCCTATAGATTATCTATAGATTATCTATAGATTATCTCCACTCCAGCGGGAAGCTTGCTGATGGTCAGATGTAGCATTGCAACAAAGATCGAGGAGAGCATTGGTGCAATGACACAGCCTTGCTTCACCCTAGTTCGTACATGAATTGGGTCTGTGTTGGATCCATTGGTCAGGATCGCAGCTTGTATGTTATCATGAAGCAAGCAGGGGATGGTGACACATTTTTGAGGACTGCCGAATTTGAAGAGTACACTCCATAATCCCTCATGGTTGACAGTGTGAAAGGCCTTTGTCAGTCAAAGAAGCCCATGTTCAAGGGTTGATGTTGTTCCCTGCATTTCTCTTGAATTTGTCGTGCAGCGAAGATCATCTCTATTGTGCCCCTTAGAGCAGACTACGCATTGCGACTCTTTGAGGAACTCTTCTGCCACAGGGAGAAGACGGTTGAGGAGGATTCTTGCGATAACTTTTCCCATGGTAGACAGCAGGGAAATTCCTCTGTAGTTACCACAATCGGGCTTATGTCCTTTCTTGAAGATGGTTATGATTACAGCATCTCTGAGATCCCCTGGCATGCTCTCCTTCCAAATAAGAGAAATTACCTCAGATATGCATGCCAATAGTACTTCTCCGCTATGCTTGAATGCCTCGTTGGGGATTCCATCTGCTCCTGAGGCCTTGTTGTTCCTCAGTTGTTGAATGGCCTTTTCAACCTCATGTAGGCTTGGGGTTGTACTGAGATGGTGGCGCATAGCATGCTATGGGATGGAGTTGAAGACAGGGTCTTGGTTAAGGAGATCTTTAAAGTGCTTTTTCTAGCGAGCGCTGACTGCCTCTCTATCATTGATTAAAACTTCTCTGTTCTTCGACCGCAGTGGGTAGGACCTTGGGTACTTGGTCTGTCGGTGGTCTTTACTGCACTGAAGACTCCACGCACATCGTGGTTGTCGGCTAGTTGCTGGATCTCCTGCGCTTTCTCAACCCATCATTATTTCGCGAGTTTTTTGTTGGACCTTGGCCTTCAGACGTCTGTAGATCTGTTTTCTTGCACTCAAGTTGTTTTACTGTTTCCAATTCAAGAATGCCTTGCGCTTGCAGCTTATTAACTCCTAGATCTCTTGGTCGTTCTTGTCGAATCAGTCTTGGTGTTTCCTGGTCAAGTGACCGAGCGTCTCCTCACAGGTCTTAATTATGGAGGCCTTGAGGGCAGACCAGGTGCCGTGAGCACCCTGTGTCTCTGGATCACTTTGACTCACCAGGCTGGTAGTGAGGCGTTGGCTGAATAACGCTTACTTAGCATGGTCTCTAGTGCTCCAGCGTTGATTTTCCTGCGACATTGTTTCTGTTGCCGCCGTTGTTTTTGGGAAACATTGATGGACATCATTGGGTAGATTAGGCGTTGGTCCATCCAGCAGTCGTCAGCTCCTGTCATGGTGCGGGTCATGTGCACATCCTTGCGGTCCTTTGCTCGAATGATGACGTAGTCCAGCAGATGCCAGTGCTTCGATCGAGGGTGTTGCCATGAAGTCTTGTACCTGTTTTTCTGATGGAACAAGGTGTTGGTTATGACAAAGCCATGTTCTAAGCATTTCGTCAGGAGGAGGGTACCGTTGGAGTTGGTTTTCCATATCTCCTCTCTGCCGATCACATCTCCCCTGAGGCCTGTGTCCTTACCGACTCTGGCGTTAAAGTCACCAAAGAGGATCAGCTTGTTGCCCGTTGGTACTCGGGACAGGGATTCTTCAAGGTTGGAGTAGAATTCCTCTTTGATCTCGTCTATAGCTTCCAGAGTTGAGGTGTACGCACTAATGACCATTGTGCATTGCTTCCGGGCTAGGTTGAGCTGAAAGGTCATGAGGCGTTCGTTTATCCTGCAAGGGGAGTCACTGAGATGGCCAACTAGCTCATTTTTAATGGCAAAGCCCACCCCATTGAGGCGGCATTCTTCTTCTAATTTACCTTTCCAGAAGAACATGTAACCTTGTTCCCTGAGCTGGCCTTCCCCTTCCCGCCGGGTCTCAATTAGGGCAGCGATGTCTATGTCAAAGCGTCTGAGTTCCTGGGCAACAATGGTAGTACGACATTCCGGTCTGTTGCTATTGGGATTGTCCATGATTGTCCTGACATTCCAGGTCCAAAACTTCATTTTAAGGGGTGGAAGATGCCTGTGCATTAACTCTTTTAATGTGGGGTGGCCGTTGCACACCAGCTACCACGTGGGCTTAGCAGAGCAAAGTCTTGGTCTAGTGACAAGGGGATCCAAGGCGACTAGAGACCAAGCTCCACTGCATTAGCCTAGTACATATATACAAATACAAACATACTCCTACTGTCCACCATCCTCCTTCCCGCAGGACCTCTCTCCCTGGAATTCATAGGACGTTCCTCATTGGTCCCTTTCTCCCCACCTTGCCGTTTCTGGCCTCCGTCCTCGCCGCTTCTGACCTCCGCTCTTCGCCGATCCCGACCTCCGCACCTCGTCGCTTCTGACCTCTGCTCCTCTCCCCTTCCGATCTCTGCTCCTCGCTGCTTCTGACCTCTGATCCTTGCCGCTTCCGATCTCCGCTCCTAGTGGCCCATAGTGCACTGGGAATGACTACTCTCGGACCCCATTTTAGACATCCCTGCTCACATGATAATTCATGCCGACGATGTTAAAATAGCTTTATCCCCTCATCTAAAAGCATCTGATCTTCAGACCATCCTCGCAAGGTGTGCTCATAGGCCAGCTGTAACATGGCATCTTTCTATGTGTGCTCTGCAATTACAGAGGCGATGACCAGAGAGTCCACATCAATGACACCTAGAGTGACGATTGACTGTTTGCGGCCAATTTCAGAATCTTCATGAGGCAACATACAATACTTGATTTTGTAATCGTACTGAGACAATAAAATAGCCCATCTTTGCATCCTGGAAGCCGCCATAGATAGAATTGCCGCCTTAGGCCTAGGATAGCTAGTAACGGGTTGTGATTGGTTACTAGCATGAATTGGCATCTCAAAAGAAACTGGTGAAACTTTTTAATATCAAATATAATTGCCAAAGCCTCTCTCAATCTGGGCATAATTTTGTTTGCTTTTGTTGAGTGTACGTGATGCAAAGGCAACCGTTTATTCTTGCCCATCATTTATAACATGGCTGATCACTGCTCCCACACTATTCCCAGAGGCATCACATGCTAGTCTTAGTTCACGAGTCAGATTATAATGGACGAGAAGAGTACTACTGATCAAGCGCACTTGCATGTGTCGTATGCATTCTGTATTCTTTGTCCCATATTCTACGCACCCCTTCTTTAATAAATAATGGAGTGGTGTGAGCACCGTTGCTAGTCCAGGAAGAAAATGAGCATAATATTGGACAATGCCTAAAAAGGATTGTAATTCAGTAAAGTTTTTCGGTTCCAGAGGCATGCACTTTCTCCTTAACTGGTTGGAGACCATTTTCATCAACCCGCAATCCTAGATAAACCACCTCACGCTATATGAATGCTCACTTACTCCTCTTCAGCTTCAGATTATGGTCATCGAATCGTCTGAATACTTCTAAGATTTCCAGGTTTTCCCTCTCTTGCCTATGGTTAGCAACACACCATCTTGAGTACACAAACAGTGATTCATTCCCTGTAAGATCTGATCCATGGTAGCTTGAAATATCTTTGGTGAGGACATGATACCATAGGGTAACTTAGTGTATGAATATAAACCTTTGTGTGTATTGACTGTCAGATACTGTTGACTATCCAGTTTTGTGAAGACTTTGGCCCACTGAGCCACAACCACCATCTCTATCTCTGTGTTAAAGGTGCTATATAAATGCAAGTTACTGCTGTAGAAAACCAGTTGGTAACCTTGCTCTTTCTGTGATCAGTTCTACCGAGATTGTAGGAAATAGCTTAGTTGTAGCAGATGTCCGTTAAGTGGAAGTTCCCAAGATGCATCCTTTTCCTCTTTAGATAGATAAATCTTTTAATTCACAAAAAAATGAATAAACGATTAAATGAAACGAACGGTTTCTTATTCGTCATCATTTATGGCAGTTGGGTTTTATTGTAAATAATAATTGTAACAGTTTCAAGGATTTTTAGTTTTGGACTTGGCCTGGTAGGTGGAAACATAAACAGACCAGGCAATATCACAAAGTGCTCTTGACATAAGAGAACAATCTTGCTGATACAGCCGCCCCCCCAACCTCCCCCCCCCCACCCCCCACAACCCCCCACGCCCCACACACCCTCAGTCAATTTGTTTCTCGCTTGGCAAAGTAATTACACCTGGGGGATAGGATTAGTGATAGTATTTCAGCCAACTGGAAACTGCTTAAAGGTGAATTGTGGGGTGGGGGATGGGAGGGGAAAGAAACCCTGTACAAACACAGTTTACAACAAAATATTCAAACATAATTGAGCTTGGCACTCCTTCTGTGTTCTTTGTTTGCTCAGTCTGCGAGGGATTGCTCATGCTATACGTCTCAATAATAATGCACAAACCACAGGATTTCCCTAATGCTCATTTGAAGTATGCACTGGCAACCTCTGGTGCCCAGAAGAAGTGGATGCAGTTTCTTTTTGAGGGGTGGGGCAGGTCAGTTGTGGGAGCACGTCTGAGAAATCCCATGGGTAGATCTTTTACTGTTACAGGGAGTTATTGGAAATTGCTTCAGCCATCTGAGATCTAACTTCTGGAATTACCTCCTGAAATCTCTCCTCTTTTAAGACCTTCTTTAAAACCTGCCTCTTTTACCAAGCTTTTGGTCACCTGTCCTAATGTCTTCTTCTTTGACTGTGCCAATTTTTGTCTGATTACACTCATGTGAAGGACCTTGGGATGTTTTACCACGTGAAAGGTATTTTGTATATGTAAGTTGTTGATTTTGTGATAATTTATAAAAGCAAATGACAATGGTAATGGGACTTTTCCATTGCCTTTCTCCAGCCATTACCTCCAGTGGGAATAGCTCTGGTATCATTTAGGGAGCTCACTACTAAGACATTGAGAAGTCTGAGTACAGTAGTCTAGTGGTTATGGAAGCTGACTAACAACCTGAAGATTGTGAGGTCAAATTTCACCATGGTAAGGTGTGAAATTTTAAGCAATAGTTTTTGGAACTTGGACGGAGATCGTACAGAATCCATGGTACACTTAAAGCCTTCTGTGGTTGATGGGCATTGCTGGTTAAAGGTTGCATCATTGATTCCAACAATCTGCTTCGAATTTAACACCACAAATGCAATTTTATTCTGCTGTGGGCAATTCTATTAGCGGTTCCCTCATCTTTGGGTGGGCGCTTGTAATGTATTTTGGCCGGGGTTACTTGGCCCATCTCAGTGTCATTCTATTGACCCTTTGGACTTCTGGACTGACTGCGATAAGGAGAATGAACAGACTGTAGGGGGTGGTGTCTTGGTCAGGTTTCTCTGACTCCTTGGCGTTTTCGAGGCGCCCCACACCCTGGATTCTAGACTGTGGACTGATTTGGGGGTTGTGAGAAACTGAGACAGAGTCAGTTGGGTAGGATGCAAAACTGGTTTTATTTTGTTCAAACAGAGTGAAAGGGCACGTTTTTAATAATCACAGTAATCAGGTACAAATAGGGAGAAATGGCAACTCAAATGCTCTATATTTGGGAAGAACACATAACACATATAACAGATTAAAAGAATATAGTCCTCCCACCTCTCAAAATACTTATGCACTAAACCTGGAAGGGGAAAACACACAAGAAGATCAACAGGTAGGAACAGTAAGAAAAACCCAACCTCCCAGACCCACTATCTAGCTAGGTTAGAACTCTGGGATTTCAGGGACCATACTCACCAATTCCCTTTTGACAGTTCCAACTCTGGGGTTTGCCTTAGTTGTCCTGGTCCTGTTCCAAACTCTGGGGTTCACCTTAGTTGTTCAGGTTCTGTAGTTTGTATTCACCTTTCCTTGGTCAGGGTAGTCTTAAAAGTTTTGTTAGGTAATGTTTTACCCCTTGGTAGTGTAGGACCAGCTTGTAGAGTGGAAAATTCTTCGTTTTTTCATCGGTTTTGTCAGGTTGGTTCTGGTTGACTGTTTGGTCGCGATGGTCCGCAACTTTCCGATAGTCGTTTTGAAATCCTGTTTACTGTCGTGGTGCTGTCCTTCTGGGTTTCAGAGATTCCTTTCGCTGATGTTTCGGGGTCCTACTTTTTGAGACTGGTGTTAACCTTATGCAATGAGACTGCTACCTCAATAGTGTCTCTAAAAGCACACCTAACTGCCAGAACAGGTCTTCAATCATACTAAAACAGGCTTCCTTATCTTTGCGCCAAATTAGTTCTTGGGCTTTGTTTAAACTGTTCTGACCATTGAATTTCAAATGTCTCCTTTGTCAGTGTTTTTGGTGGACTTGTCAGTAATAACTCGATTAGGGTGTGATAATGTGCTGTCACTGGTTTTGCATTGTTTTAGGATTGTCCAGTTTCCTGGCCATTTAGTTGGGCCCATGATTTCCATAGTGGTTGATTGGGTAATTGGCTTCTTGCATATTTTGGATGAGTTCTGTAGTTTAGATAATGGCTGGTAATTTAATTATGTCTTAGGGGGTGAATTAGTGCTGCATAGTTCCCCCAGACAATCCGGGATCCTTAATACATGAATTTGCTTCACAGAGGTTAGCCCCACTTCCTGTATTCGGTAACTCTTTTTCGTAGACAAAATGTTGTAGAATCTTAAAATTGATATGCTCCTTCCCATAGATGTTTAAGGGATCTCAGGCTTCTGCAGTTAAGGTCCATTTGTCCATTTTGAATTCTCTTTTCAAAAAGTCCAAACACTGGGGGTGGGGGTGGGGGGGGTTTCAATGAGGTTGGCCCCATTTTGCCTTTTTCCATTTGAAACTTAGATCTCCACTTGAAAAAGCCAAAGTTCATTTTTAACAGTCCAAGAGGAGCTTTTCTTTAATTTTCAGGACGAGGGACTCATGGGAATTTTTGGGATCCCTTCAAGACAGTGGCGTTGATTGTTCTTTGAGAGGGAAAAGAGTATTAATGATGTGAGAGCCCAATGGTTCATAGTAGTGAGGCAGCGGTCACAAGGAGTTGAAGTCAATAAATGTAATAATGACCAGGAAAGCTGATTTATTTTTGCTGTAAAAACCCAAGGATACATTAAGGATCTTTCGGGAAGGGAACCTACCTGGTCTGGTTTATGTGCGAGTCCAGTCCCACATAATATGGTTGACATAGGAACATGAGTAGGCCATTCAGCCCCCTCACGCCTGTTCTATCATTCAATTAGATCATGGCTCACCTGTATCTTAATTCCATCTATCTAGATTGCTTGCCTTAAATCAGATATTCAGGATTATAAAAACAGAGGGTATTTTCTCTGTAGAAGCTCATGTCTGTTCTCTGCATGTGAGTTTGTCGTTCTAAATGTGACCCCAAGTCCGGGGCTGAAATTGCCCTTTTTTAAATGCCGTTATCATTCATTGGGGGTGGAGGTGCTGATATTTGAGAAATTGCCCTCCTTTATTTTTGTGACAGTGGATGCTACTGCCTTGTCCGTGTTCCTGCCCCATCGGGCATGCGCTGACCTCTTACCGACCAGCAGCAACCCCCTTTCCATCCCACGTGAGAAATTGCCCCATGGGAATTTGCCCCGCGGAAGCGGATCGGCCGCCCCAGTGCCCCGACAACTTTTCTCCGGCGGGAAGCTGCTAGTGGCTGGGCGGCACATCCACCCTTAAAGGGGAGGCTGCACTGCCGTTTAATAGTCAGCCGACTCTGAAGTCGGCCCAACAATGGCGGCCACAAGTTCGGCAAGGCCGACAACATGCTGCCTCGCACCCACTCTTGTGTACTAGGCCACTGGCCCAGCCCTCCTGGTGGTCCAGTGGACCCAACTAAACGTTGTTCAGGGCTCGCAACAGCCCTCCCCTTTAACTGAAGGGGAGGGACGTTGTGATGCGTCAGCACAACGCGGCACGTCCACATCACCACGCTGACCGTCCACCTTCTGCCCCGCTCCCGAATGACTTCAGGCCCTCAGCCGCCCCAAACACCACCCAGAGGGAAAAAAAGACCTCAAGTTTGACTAAGCCTAAATCTAACAAGTTCTAAACTTATAACAATAAATTTGACACTGACCGATGATAAAGCAACAATGCAATCACAGAAGTGCAGCTTTATTTATTTGAGTGGTTGTTTTGGTGGTGATAGAGGACTGAATGTTGGCCAGGATACCAGGGCACTGGGACACCAGAACTCTTCTTCAAATAATGCCATGGAACCATTCACATCCACCAGGACTAACCAGGACTAAATGGCCATGGCTGAACATCTTATTGGAATGACACCACCTCCAACAGTGCAGCACTTCCTCAGGAAAGCAATGATGTGTCAAATTATGTGCTGAATTCTGGAGTGTGGCTTAAGCTCATGACCTTATGACTCAGAGATGAGAGGGTGACCAACTGAGTGAAGAACTTGAAAGATTGTCAAGTGAAACTCTTTTTTAAACACAAAGGGCAATTAGAGTTGTGGAACAACTTACTGTGGAAGGATATTGAATCAGCCATATTAATGGAGTCAAGAGATGATTTGATGTGTGTTTGCAGAGAAAAAGGATTGATGAGAAGATAGATTGGAGGAGTCAAAAAGTGACTGGCTTGTTAGGCCTTTCCTGATTTTAAGTTCTGTGTTCTCAATAAATCAAGTAACTCTGTCAGAATCAACGGGAGTTTCATGGGGAGATAGCAATAATGCTATAAGAGGGCTTTCATAAGCAAAATATATATTGAGATGCTCTGTCTCCATAGAAGTCTCTTTTACAAAGTATTTACAACACAAAAACAGTCCATTTAGCCCAACAGGTCCATGCCAGTGTTTATGCTCCACACACGCTTCTTCTCCCCTTCTTTATCTAGTAGTGATAATGCGGGACTTCAACTATCCTAGTGTAAAGGGAAGAGAGGGGGAAGAACTTCTGAAGTGTGTTCAGGAGAACTTTCTTGATCAGTGCGTTTCCGGCCCAACGAGGAAGGAGGCATTGCTGGATCTGATTCTGGGTGATGAGTTGGGTCAAGTGGAGCCAGTGTCAGGAGGTGAACATTTAGGGAATAGTAATCATAGTATCATAAGGCTTAGATTAGCTATGGAAAAGTACAGGGAGCAATCTAGTGTAAAAATACTTAATTGGAGGAAGGCAAATTTCAGTGGGATGAGAATGGATCTGGCCCAGGTAAATTGGAATCTAAGATTGGCAGGCAAAACTGTAGTGGAACAATGGGCTGCCTTTAAAGAGGAAATAGTTCGAGTACAGTCGAGGTACATTCCCACTAGGAGCACCTAAAGTCAGCGCTCCCTGGATAACAAAAGAGATAGAGAGTAAGATGAAGCAGAAAAAGAGCACATATGATAGATGTCAAGTCAAGAATACATCTAAGACTCAGGCTAAATATCGAAAGTTCAGCGGAGAAGTGAAAAAGAAAAATAAGAAGGGCAAAGAGAGGGTATGAGATTAGAATGACAGCTAACATAAAAGGTAATCCAAAAGTATTCTGTATGCATATAAATAGTAAACGGTTGTAGGAGGAGGGGTGGGGCTGACGAGGGATCAAAAAGGAGACCTAAATATGGAGGCAGAAGGGTATGGCTGAGGTACTAAATGAATACTTTGCATCTGTCTTCACAAAGGAAGAAGATGCTGCCATTGACATTGATAGGAGGAGGTTGGGCGACTGGATTGTACATCATCAAAATCAAGGTTGCTGATTGGATCATGGGCAGGTACAGCAGGAGAGGTGACAAGCAGCAGAGGAGCGATGAAATCAGGGCAAAGGAGTGGCGAGAGTTTGCAGAACGACGGGATTGGCGCCCAGGAGCGGTGTGAGTTCGGGGCCAAGAAGAGGCGAGGGCCCAGGGGCAGCACTGGCCAGCCCACACTGCAATATGTGTGCGCACTAGGTCCGTGCAGCAGAGCTAGTCTCTAGTCGTCTTGGTTAATCCTTGCCACTGGAACAAGACCTAGTTCAGTCAAGCCTGTGTGGTGGCTGGTGTGAAACGGCCACCATGTTAAAAAAAATCCACACTCGGGCATCTTCCACCCTTCAATATGTCATTCAGGACCTGGAATGTCAGGTCCTTCATTGAAACACCTGAGAATTCATCCCTTTTTGGTATGGAAGCAAGTCATCTTCGATACGAGAGACCACCTAAGAAGAAAGGAGGAGGTAGAGGAGATACTGGATGGGATAAGAATTGATAAAGATGAGGTACTAGAAAGGCTGGCTGTACTTAAAGTAGATAAGTCACCAGAACCAGATGGGATGCATCCTAGGATCCACATAATAGGCTTGCCAGCAAAGTTGAAGCCTATGCAATTAAAGGGACAGCGGCAGCAAGGATCCGAAATTGGCTCAGTGACAGGAAAGAGAGAGTAGTGGTGAATAATTGTTTTCCGGACTGGAGGAAGGTATACAGTAGTGTTCCCCAGGGGTTGGTACTAGGACCACTGGGGAACACCACTTCTATTGATATATATTAATGATTTGGATGTGAGTGTGCAGGGCACACTTTCAAAATTTGCAGATGACACAAAACTTGGAAGTATAGTGAACTATGAGGAGGAGAGCGATAGACTTCAAAAGAACATAGACAGGCTGGTGGAATGGGCGGACACGTGGCTTATGAAATTTAACATCGAAAAGTATGAAGTGATACATTTTGGTAGAAAGAATGAGAGGAAATATAAACTAAAGGTACAATCCTAAAGAGAGTGCATGAACAGAGAGACCTAGGGTTATAAATCGTTGAAGGTGGCAAGGCAGGTTGAGAAAGCAGTTAAAAAAGCGTATGGGATCCTGGGCTTCATGAATAGAGGTATAGAATACAAAAGCGTGGAAATTATGATGAACCTGTGTAAGCCTCAACTGGAGTATTATGTCCAATTCTGGGCACTGCACTTTAGGGAGGATGTGAAGGCCTTAGAGAGAGTGCAGAAAAGATTTATGAGAATGATTCCAGGGATGAGGGTCTTAAGTTACGTGGATAGACTGGAGAAGTTGGAGTTTTCTCCTTAGAGCAGAGAAGACTGAGAGGAGATTTGATAGAGGTGTTCAAGATCATGAGGACAGAGTAGATAGAGAGAAACTGTTCCCTTTGGCAGCAGGGCCGAAAACCAGAGGACAGAGATTTAATGTGATTGGCAAAAGAACCAAAGGCGACATAAGAAAAAACTATTTTACACAGCGAGTGGTTAGGACCTGCAATGCAATGCCCGAGAGGGTGGTGGAGGCAGACTCAATCACAGCTTTCAAAAGCAAATTGGATAAGTACATGAGAGAAAAAGAATTCAGGGCCACGGGGAAAGGGCGGGGGAGTGGGTCTAGCTGAGGTGCTCTTGCAGAGAGCCAGCACGGGCTCGATGGACCGAATGGCCACCTTCCATACTGTAACCATTCTATGATTCTATAACCCATCAACAGATCCATCTATTCCTTTCTCCCTCATGTGGTTATCTAGCTTTACCTTAACTATTCCTTGTTGTAGCGAGTTCCAAATTCTATGCACTCTCTGGGTAAAGAAATTTCTCCTGAATTCCCTCTTGGATTTATTAGTGACTATCTTATATTTATGGCCCCCAGTTCTTATATACTCTCCCGCAAGTGGAAACATCTCTAAGTCTACCCTATCAAACCCTTTCATAATTTAAAAGACCTCTATAAGGTCACTACTCAGTCTTTTCTTTTCTAAAGAAGGAAGCCCCAGCCAGTTCAATTTTTCCTTTTCTCTCAGTTCTGGTATCATTCTAGCATTATTTGTTGCACCTTCTCCCGTGCTTCTATATCCTTTTTATAATATGGAGACCAGGATTGTTCACAATAGTCCAAATGTGGTCTGAAGAGTTCTATACTAGTTTAACATCACTTCTCTACTTTTCAATTCTAGCCCTCTAGAAATGAATCCCAGTGCTTTGTTTGCTTTTGTATATAGCCTTATTAGCCTGCATTGCTATTTTAGTGATTTGTGTATCTGTACCCCCAGATTCATCACTTCCTTTACCCCAAATTAGACACTTATTTCCAAGGATTATGTGGCATCCTTAATCTTCCTACCAAAATTCTTGCTTGCTTTCTATCACCATCCAATGAGAAAACAAAAGAAAACACTCACAAAGCTCACAGCCAAGTAGGCCCTGAAGAGAGGTCGAGAAAAGCAGAGAGAAAAATATGAGAGAAAAAGGATGAGAGATCATAAAATTAACCACCCTGGCTGCCCCCCATAAGCCCAGGCTGAAAGAAGGTTTAAGTAGCCATGTTTGGTTTTGGTGCAAGTGGACAGCTCACATCAACAATCGTAAAGTTGCAAAAAAGCAAATGCATACTGCGGATTCTGGAAATTTAAACTAGAAACAGTAAATGCTGGAAATACTCAACAGGTTGGGTAACACCTACTCTCTCCACAGAGAGAGAATGAACGTTTCAGGTCGATGACATTTCATCACAATGTGAAGATGTTAGATGTTACAGATGCACAGCTTTTCAGCAAATACAGAGCCAGAGAACAGGGGAGGTGGTAAAAAGCAATGGGAGTGTTCTGTGATAGGATGGAGGGCAGGAGAGATTAAATGGCAAAGGGGATCATGGTGCAAGGCAAAATGAGGTATTATGGAGACAAGTATAGAAACAAAAGATGAGTTCAGAGGTGTAAATGGTTACAGAATGTCCAAAAGAAAAACATATCTGTCTCAAATTTGTGTTCAAACAATGGTTGGAGGAAGTAATGTCTAATTATTTGGCGTTAATATCTTGCAGTCCTGCTTTCCCCACCTCCCCTCCCCCAAATGATCTGAATGGGCAGGAGATTTGGACTCATTAAAGAAGCAACAAGTAATGGAGACTCTGTAATGTTGAAGTTCTGTGAGGGTGAGATAATAGGGCTTCTCCCCCTGCGAGGAGCAATGATCGTAGGCAGCACTGGATGGGAAATTGTGGGGTCACACTCTTTGATTTTTCCATCCATTCAAATCAGTGGATGGAAAATCAGGCATTGTCAAATGGGCCTCTCATCCAGACCTATCCTGTGACTGCAGCTGGATTAATTTATCATGCCGTATTGTGGTAGCAACAGGCAAACTAAAAGCCTAAAAGTGATGTAACTGGAATATATATCTGGATCACGAAGACACATCTAAGTATTGTTTGTGGAGTTCAACTAATAATTTAAAAAAAGATCAGGTAATGTCATTCTATTTACCAATATAAATGCTAGGAACATTAGTACATTTTCCAAAATACAGCTACTGCAAACCCACCAGATGCAAATCAGATAGATTTCCTTCAGAAAAAGATATCTAGGGATACAGTATGTAAGTAATTTGAGACATGGCATATGATGTGTTTTGCATGCTTGTGAACAACAAGTGACTTTTGACCTATGGTTTTCAAAGCTTTCCACCACTGGCGACACTGACAAGACAACATTTATTGTCCATCCCTAATGCCCTTAGTCATCATAGGCAGTCCCTCGGAATCAAGACTTGCTTCCACTCTGAAAATGAGTCCTTAGGTGACTGAACAGTCCAATACGAGAACCACAGTCCCTGTCACAGGTGGAACAGACAGTCGTTGAGGGAAAGGGTAGGTCGGACAGGTTTGCTGCACACTCTTTCCGCTGCCTGCGCTTGGTTTCTGCTTACTCTCGGTGATGCCCCTAGTACATTAAGAGCGAACCACATCTTGTGGGCTTGCAATCATTTGTAGGCCAGAATGGAGGGCATTAATAATAGACATACCATCAGTTTTCTTGGTTATTTTTCTGGTGCTAACTCACAGATTAGCAAATTTATTGCGGTCCGCAGCGAACAAACATATGTTCACAATGTTGGGTGGTATTCAGACCGGGAAGGCCTCTGGTTCAATCCATGGCTTGTTGGTGTTAGTGGACTCCATCAACCTCAGTGTCCTGGGCCAGGGAAATATTCCTGGGCCAGGACCACTTCCCTGACGGTCCCCATAACCCCTTATTCCCTTATCAGTTAAGAAACTATCTCTGTCTTAAATTTATTCAATGACCCAGCTTCCACAGCTTTTTGAGGCAGCAAATTCTACAGATTTACAACCCTCTGAGAGAAGAAATTCCTCCTCATCTCAGTTTTAAATGGGCGGCCCCTTATTCTAAGATTATGCCCCTTAGTTCTAGTCTCCCCTATCAGTGGAAACATCCTTTCTGCATCCACCTTGTCAAGCACCCTCATAATCTTATACGTTTCGATAAGATCACCTCTCATTCTTCTGAATTCCAATGAGTAGAGGCCCAACCTACTCGACCTTTCCTCATAAATCAACCCCCTCCTCTCCAGAATCAACTGAGTGAACCTTCTCTGAACTACCTGCAAAGCAAGTATATCCTTTCTTAAATATGGAAACCCAAACTGTACGCAGTATTCCAGGTGTGGCCTCACCAATACCCTGTATAACTGTAGCAAGACTTCCCTGCTTTTATACTCCATCCCCTTTGCAATAAAGACCAAAATTCCATTGGCCTTCCTAAACACTTTCTGTACCTGCATACTAACCTTTTGTGTTTCATGCACAAGTATCCCCAGGTCCCGCTGTACTGCAGCACTTTACAATCTTTCTCCATTTAAATAATAACTTGCTCTTTGATTTTTTTTCTGCCAAAGTGCATAATCTCACACTTTCCAACATTATACTCCATCTGCCAAATTTTTACCCATTCACTTATCCTGTCTATGTCCTTTTGAAGGTTTTTTGTTTCCTCCCCACACATTGCTTTTCCTCCCATCTTTGTATCATCAGCAAACTTGGCTACATTACACTTGGTCCTTTCTTCCAAGTCATTAATATAGATTGTAAATAGTTGGGGCCCCAGCATTGATCCCTGCGGCACCCCACTAGTTACTGATTGCCAACCAGAGAATGAACCATTTATCCTGACTCTCTGTTTTCTGTTAGTTAGCCAGTCCTCTATCCGTGCTAATCTATTATCCCCAACCCCATGAACTTTTATCTTGTGCAGTAACCTTTTATGTGGCACCTTGTCAAATGCCTTCTGGAAGTCCAAATGTACCACAAAAAAACTATAACTGTTGAAGAGCCAAATTTGGGAATAGGGATTGGTTCTGAATGTATATTTGCATCAATTTGAAAGACTTGCATTTCTATAGTGTCTTTCATGACCTCAAGATGTCCCAAAGCTATTAACAGTTAATGAAATGCTTTTGAAATGTATTCAGTGTTGTTATGTAGGAAACGCAGCAGCTAATTTCCATGCACAAATAGCAATCTGATAATGACCAGATAAGTTACGTTAGTGATGTTGATTGAGGGATAACTATCAGACAGGACACCAGGGAGGACTCCCCTGCTCTTCTTCGAAATAGTGCCATGGGATCTCTTGCTTTCACCCGAGAGTACAGACATGGTCTCGGTTTAACGTCTCATCCGAAGACTGTGCAGCACTCCCTCAATACTGCAATGGAGTGTCAGCCTGGATTATGCACTCAAGTATCTGGAGTGCGACATGAATAGATGACCTTCTGACTGAGAGGCGAGAGTGCTACCGACTGAGCCCATGGAACAGCTTAGCTCTCAAATTTGGGGGGAGGGGGGCACGGTGGGGCGGCCTCTAATTAAATGATGTTCTATGTCATTGAGATGATAATTGTATTTGTTTCAAGGGAATGTTTTGACACCTTTAATGTTCTTTAACCACCTTTGGGGTGTTGATGTGCTCTGTGCATAATTTTAAGAGCCACACCAAGCACAGAGCTCTCAATAAAGCCAGCAGGTATTGTCTAGCGTCTCACCCTGTGGCAGGTGTTTGCTGTAAACAGACAAAGCATGCCAGCCTGCTGTACCCAGATTAACTCTTCACATAGCAGCAAACTCTCTGCTCCCTTATCGCAGTCTCGGTGAGGTTCTGTTTGTTTTTTTCTGACTAAGATGCTGAAACAGCCATGGATGTTTCATGCAATATGAGACCGCTTTAGGGTTTAGTAGCACTCTGTTCCTATAATATCCTCACGACACCAAAAATAACACGAGACTTGGAGTGGCTTTCGCTGTCGTTGTCCCCCACGTGATTCTTGCATAATGCGACAGGTTCGGTGAACCTATCCCTTGAGGGGAGAGAGTGGGCTGGGGGGAGGGGGAACAATGTCATTCAAACAGGATAAGGAAGGGAGCTATTTATTTTCCAATAAACATTCAAAAGCTAAATACAAATTGGACATATAGCAAAGATTTTTTAATCAAATTATATATCACACATGGGTGGCCCCAAAACACCAAACACATAACGTTCTGTAAATCAAAACTGTTACCATATCTTTCTGCTGAGTGATTTCCAGGTCCCATGTTTCTCCATATGGGCCGAAGCAGAAAAGATAATGTTAATTATTCAATATCTCAGTAGAAAATTGAGCTGAGGTTGCCCCTTGTCCATTATACTCCAAGTTTGAAAGGTTTGCCTTTATCAATGCTCATCCACAGACTTTCCATCAATATATCTTCACAGCCACTTGACTGAACAGAATCTCCTTTGCACATTTCCTCTGTCTCTTGTTACTTTGGATGGCTTAGCCAAGTTTCAACAACTTGCCCCACCACAATAATTTCCATCGCCCTTGTGTTGTCTTGCTTCTGGTTTCAGGCCAGTGTGTTTCTGTTTCTTTGTTTAACTTTTTCTCTCTCTCTCTCTCTCTCTTTGTTCCATCTCTGTTTCCCTCGTTCCCTGTAAGTCTGCATCTGTGTGTGTGTGTCTCTCTCTCTTTTTGTGTCTGTCCATATCTCTCTTTTCTCTGTCTTACTATTGCTTTTCTCTCTCTGTCATTGTCTGTCTCTTTACCCTGTTTAACTTTCTGTTTCTCTCTCACCCTGTGTCTCTCTGTGTCTCTCTCTCTCTGTGGGCCCAAATTTTCCCATGAGTTGCACCGTTTTTTTTTGTGTAACTTGATTTTTCTGGTGTATCTTTTTAGTTGCAAATATGGCCATTTAATTTGCGCCAGTGTAAGTGAGATAGTTAGGTTTTTTGTTAGGTCAGTTTTTTTTTTCCAAAAGGGGGCGTTCCTCGTCACTTACACCATTTGTGCCAAGTTGGCCAGAAAAAAAGTTGTACTAAACTAACTTAGGGCAGCGTATGTGTCCACTTTTGTCCGCACAGAAAGACCTTACTTACCGTTAAGGAATCGGCGCAAGTAACTACATTTAAAGCACCACCAAGCACCAAACAAAGCACAAAAAGCAATAAGCAATTAATTAACAAATAAAATAGAAGGAACCCTTCCACAAAAGCACCAAGACCAAAGTAATAAGCAAACAATAAATAAAAAATAAAAAAAATAGAAGGAACCCTGCCCCGAAAGCACCAAAATCAATCAGTAAATAACAAATAAAAAATAGAACTCCTACCTTAGGGAAGGCAGCGTTCCGCCGATGAGGGAGCCCATTCGGCCAGGGCTAGGGACGGTGTGCTTCGGCCCCTCCCACACTGCCTGCAGCGCGCGTTTGTAGAAACGGCCTGCCAGGAGCTATTGCACATGCGCGCAGACTCTAGCATGCATGTGCAGAGGACCCAGCACTGTTTTCTGTGCCGGGACGCAGCTCCGCCCCCTCTCTTTGTTCTGCACCACGCCAGCTCCACAGACGGACCGAGAATCGGCCATGATCACAAAGATTTTTTTTGGCGCTGCTTCTGAGGTAAAATGTCGGCGCGGGGCTCGGAAGTGCGCCAAAAAAAACGGCGGGCCAAATTTGGGGCCTTTGTCTCTGTCCGTATCTCTCTTTTCTCTCTGTTTTTCTCTCCCTGTGTGTCTGTCTCTGAGTGTCTGTCTGTCTCTCTTTCCTCTGTCTCTGTTTCTGTTTCTTTCTTGACGTGTGTGTCTGTGTCTCTTGGCTGCCTATCGTGACAACACAAGTCCCGGCCTGAATCTATCTAACTGTCTATATCTCTCTGTCTGTCTCTGCTTTACTGTCTGCCCCCAGAGCACCCTGCACTTCTCACCTCCTACATTACATCAGTTACTACACTTCTAAAAGTCCTTCATGGGCTGTAAAGCATGTTGGGACGTCCTGAGGTCGTGTAAAGTGCTATATAAATATTTATTTTCTTTCCTAAAAGCTAATAAAAATATAAAATCAATGCTCTGTTGGAGAGTTATTGCTTTGGCCAGATCATAATCTGCCTATTCTTAGCTTTTATATATCTAAATATACAGGGCAATATGGTACCTACGGCAATAATTCACTGTTACACTTCACTGAAAGATTCGTCCGATTTAATGTCCTCCCAGACTTGAACAGCATCTCCTGATTGCCTGGCTGGCATTCGCCCTCAACCAATGTCCATCAAAAGCAGGGCAGAGGTTGGGTACTCTGTGACAAGGGACTCATCTCCTGACCCTTCATAGTCTTTCTACCATCTACAAGGCTCATTCAGGAGTGTGATGGAATACCCACCACTCACCTGGATGGATGCACCCGCTACAACAATCAGCAGTTGGCCGTTCAGGATGGGGCAGTTCACTTGATTGGTGCTCCAGCCACTGGACTTAATATCGACTCCCTGGCATGCTATGGCTACAGTATGTACAATAACTCATAGAATTACATTGAATTTAAAACACAGAAACAAGCTATTCGGCCCAACCAGTCTATGCCAGTGTTTATACTCCACACAAGTCTCCTCCCACCCTATTTTAACGACACCATGTGGTAGCAGGTTACACATTCGAATAACTCTCAGAGTAAAGAAGTTTCTCCTGAATTCCTTTTTAGATTTATTAGTGACTATCTTATATTTATGGACCCTAGTTTTCAACTCCCCTACAAGTGGAAACATCTTCTCTATATCTATCCTATCAAACCCCTTCATAATTTTAAACACCTCAATCAGGTCACCTCTTAGTCTTCTCATTTCTAGAGAAACGAGCTCTAGCCTGTTCAGTTTTGCTGACAGTTGTATACTCTCAGTTCTTGTATCGTACTTGTAAATCTTTTTTGCATCTTACCAGTGCCTCTGTATCCTTTCTGGAATATGGAGACCAGCACTGTGCATAGTACGCTAAGGGGGAGGAATTTGCATGGTTTGCGACTGCCATTAGTGCCTTCGGGGGTTGCTAACGGGGTGCAAACCATTTCTGACCCCGGGGGCGGGGCAATCGCCTCCTGCGAAGTCGCATGGGAGTTGGCGAAGATGTGAAACTGGTAGTTTCCCACTCCGACCGGTAGCTCTCTGGGCTGCTGCGCCTCTGGTGATAACGTTATCAGTGCACGCGGCGTGCTGCTTTCACCCTGTGGCGGAAATTGGCCAGCGCCCCGTGAGACCGCCGCGGGCGATGTCAACTTCATGGTCGCGAACCCGGCCGCACTCCGCTCGCGGGGCAAAATTGAAAGGGGAGGTGCACGCCGCCATTTTGATTTTTCAAACGACTTACCGATGCAGACCCCGGGAGTTTTTTCTTTACAGGGTCTGTGCCACAACGGTACAGTCCGGCACTCCGCTTCGCATCCCCGGTGGCCTAGTGTAGGCCTCTCAAAATCCCTGCAGAGCTCGCAACCTGCCCTCCCCTTTAATGGAAGGGGTGGGGTCTGTGACCATGTCAGCGCTACGCAGAGAGACCGTGTAATACTCTGACTTTCGAGCACTTAGCCCCCAGACCCGCCTCCGAGAGGAAGTGGAGCGCCCGACATTGCCACTACAGGGACGATACCCAATTTCGTCCCATAAGTGTGTTAAACTCACAAAGTTACTTTGATGACACATCATTTCCCTGTGATTTCTACCATCAAGAATGACAAGAGCAGCAATGTCGTGGAAACGCCAACACCTTTATGTTCTCCTCCAAGTCACGCAGCATCCAAACTTGGACAGATATTGCAGTTTCTGCATCGTCACTGGGTCAATATCCTTACTTTCCTAACTAACGCCACCATCACAAATATCACATGATTCAAGAGGAAGGCCCAGCACCATCACCACCTCGGGGCAGCTGGAGATCAGGCAGGATCAGACGTTGCTGTGATACCTTCCATTGTTAGCCTAGCAGCACCCACTGCCTTGGCTCACACAGGAAGGATGGTCACTTTGAGAGGTCACTGAGGGCTGCTGCTGACTATGGGGTAAAGAATCTGATGCATCCGCTCCTGGCATGCTCCAAGAATCTTTATTCCCATGAAACCAGAGGCCAATAACAGTTAACCCTGGGAAAGAAAGTGGGAAGAAGAAAACTTGGATTTATATAGCGCGTTTCATGACCACCAGATGTCTCAAAGTGCTTTACAACCAATGAAGTACTTTTGGAGTGTACTCACTGTTGTAATGTGGGAACTAGCGTTTTTTTAAATGAGAAACAAGAATGAGAACAGGTCATTCAGCACATCATACCTATTCTCTCCAAGACTCCACCTAACCCATTCAGTCTACAGAAGAAGACTACTGAGCCCATAAGTAAAGCCTTAAAGGAAGTGAAACTGTGTCACATTCCTTCTTGACTGTGATCGTTATTCGTGTGAAACTGCAGGACAATTCGAGTGTGTAACCCACATTACCCAATTGAGACCAGATGCAGTTGTACAAATGAGGTACGCTTGTGCAAAGCAGCACAGGAGCCATCAAGTACTAAATCAATGTATGTCTCACCAACATAATTTAAATACTACCACATTGATGCTTGTGGGATCTTACTGTGTGCAAATTAGCTGCCACGTTTCCCGACAGTACAACAGTGACCACACTTGGAAAGTATTTAATTGGCTATAAAGCCCTTCGGGATATCCTGAGGAAGTGAAAGATGCTATAGAAATGCAAGTTGTTTCATGTGTTTTTCTCTCTCTCTGCTTATCCTTACAACTTCCAGTCTTACTTTTACATGCACGCTTGCCCAGAACCTTCTTTCATTAGTAATTCTTCAATGCTTTGACTGAAGATCTGTTCCACTTATTTATTACATTTGTCCTAGTCTCACTTGTAGCTTTTTGACTTTGTCCTCTGGCTCCATGATCGCAGTTCAAGGACACTTGCAGTACCCTTATGTTTACAAAAGAGTGAAGCAATCCATTTTGAAAGGGACTTTTCTTAAACCAAATGAATTTGAATTTCAAAAGGTAAGGTCAGGATTGTTTTTTTTTCAAGTCTTACATGAACAGTTTGGATTTTTGTTTTAAAGTTGTTGGGAGTGGAAAATCATCAATCATAATGTCAGCACACGAAGGTCACTTTGCTTTCTCGACTATGGATAGATTGCTCGTCCCTCCCACTATCTCCCATACAACGATGATGACAAATACAGATAACATACCAGCTGCTTTCGGTTTTTTTTGTTTCAAAAAATATTTGGCATCGATACCTAATGGAGATGCTGCTGTAATATAAATGAGGTGGGTGATTGAATGCAGTGACCATTCGAGCATCGAAGCACTGACCACGCGCAACCAGCTCCGTTAGTCAGGCACATTGCGCGCACGCCCGACACGAGACTCCCTACACAAGCGCTCTACTCGGAACTCCTACACGGCAAGCGAGCCCCAGGTGGGCAGAGGAAACGTTTCAAGGACACCCTCAAAGCCTCCTTGATAAAGTGCAACATCCCCACTGACTCCTGGGAGTCCCTGGCCAAAGACCACCCGAAGTGGAAGAAGAGCATCCGGGAGGTCCCTGAGCACCTCGAGTCTTGTTGCCGAGATCATGCAGAAAACAATGCAGGAAAGTGGAAGGAGTGTGTGGCAAACCATATACAGCACCTACCCCTTTCCTTCAATCACTATCTGCCCCCTCCTGGACTGTACAGCCATCTGAGAACTCACTTTTAGAGAAGAAGCGTATCTTCCTCGATTCCAAGGGACTGCCCTTGATGTTGATGGATTATAACTGAGTTGGTGTCACGGACTGTTGGGGTTGCTGAATTGGTTTGCCATGGGCAGGCTGCACTCTTGGTTATTAATACCAACCAGGCAAAAGGAAGTTAGGAAAAGGGGGAAGGGAGAGAAGAGGAACAAGGAGGAGAGGAGAGGAATGAGTGGGGGGGCGGGGGGGTACAGAGAGGGGAGGAAATGGGGAAAGCTGAGGGGGAGAAGGAGAAAGGAATGGGGACTGGGGTTTGAAAATAGTGGGTTGGGGGGGATTTGATTCAGATTCTTGCTCTGGGGGAAGAGTTCATCTTGGTTGGGAAGTAGAAAGGTGTTCTCTCTCTCTTCTTACCATTTCTCTGCTGTAAACCCCCATCCACATATGGTTTCCCATTTCTCTACTATAATCCTCCAGATGTTCTCATTTATCTGCTGTACCCCCCAGATGCTCTCTTATCTCTCTGCTATAATACCTAGATGTTCTCCCATTTTGCTGTAACCCCTCCCAGATGTTCTCCCATTTCTCCGTGGTAACCCACCCAGTTATTATTTAAATGGAGAAAGATTGCAAAGTGCTACAGTACAGCGGGAACGGGAGTACTTGCGCATGAAACACAAAAGGATCATATGCAGGTACAGCAAGTGATCAGGGAGGCCAATGGTATCTTGGCCTTTATTGCAAAGGGGATGGAGTATAAAAGCAGGGAAGTCTTGCTGCAGCTACATAAGGTATTGGTGAGGCCACACCTGGAATACTGCGTGCAGTTTTGGTTTCCATATTTACGAAATGATATATTTGCTTTGGAGGCAGTTCAGAGAATGTTCACTAGGCTGATTCCGGAGATGAGGGGGTTGACTTATGAGGAAAGGTTGAGTAGGTTGGGCCTCTACTCATTGGAATTCAGAAGAATGAGAGGTGATCTTATCGAAACGTATAAGATTATGAGGGGGTTGACAGGATGCAGAGAGTATGTTTCTACTGATGGGGGAGACTAGAACTAGATGGCATGATGTTCTAATAAGAGGCCGCCCATTTAAAACTGAGATGAGGAGGAATTTCTTCTCTCAGAGGGTTGTAAATCTGTGGAATTCGCTGCCTCAGAGAGCTGTGGGAGCTGGGACATTGAATAAATTTAAAACAGAAATAGACAGTTTCTTGAAGGATAAGGGAATAAGGGGTTATGGGGAGAGGGCGTGAAGTGGAGTTGAGTCCATGATCAGATCAGCCATGGTCTTATTGAATGACAGGGTAGGCTCGAGGGGCCGTATGGCCTACTCCTGTTCCTATTTCTTATATTATTATGTTCTAACTTTAAATCTTGTGCCCTTTTGAAGACCCCTGGAGTTAATGTATCCTTGTTAAATACAGATCCCCTTTTATATTACCGGGCGGTTGAGCCTTATTTCTGAGGCTGTGATGCATGGAGGTCTCTCAGGGTACAGAATCTAACTTTATTTACAGCTATTTTGGGACCTAGTAATTATTGCTCCAGATGGAGTTGGGTGAAGGACACACGCCAGAAATTCAGCTCAATCGGAGGTGGATGATTGTTGAGTCTGAGAACACCATCCCCATTGTGGGATTTATAGTTGCTTTGCTGTGGGTGGGGGGGGGGTGCCGGTGGCAGTTGGTCCATTGACCCATTGGACTTACTTTGTGGGGGCTTGCAATGATGTCCAATCCACGATCATTTTTGAGGGTGTATCAGTTGGCAGGCGAGGGCAACCATGAGGCCACGGGGGAGGGGCAGGTTAGAGAGATCCAGGCCCCAGGGAAATGTAGATGGATCAAGTGGACAAAATAGGGAGCAATAAACAATCCAACACTGGCTATTTCTTTTTCTCAAAGAACTTTCAACAAGGAGGCAGATAAACCATGTTTCTTCCACTCAGTTTTTTTTTATTCACTCAGGGGAAGTGGGGGCGTTGCTAGCAAGGCCGGTGGTGGTGAGCTGCCTTCTTGAACCATAGAGGGCAATTAAGAGTCAACCACATTACTGTGGGTCTGGAGTCACATATCGGCCAGACCGGGTAAGGACGGCAGATTTCGTTCCCCAGAGGACATTAGTGAACCAGATGGGTTTTTACGACAATCCGGTAGCTTCATGGTCAGCATTACTGATACTAGCTTTGTATTCCAGATTTATTTAATTAACTGATTTCAAATTCCCCAGTTTTCACGGTAGGATTTGAATTCATATCTCCGAATCATTCGTCCAGGCCTCTGGATTACTAGTCCAGTAACATTACCACTATGCTGCTGCACCCCATGGTTTTGATACTCAGACAGAGACGCTCCATCTGCTTTATTCAACGTGTTTCTTGAACTAATGTTGCAAGATCTCCAGTACAGCCCTGTCACAGTACCACCTACAGGCATAATTGGTACTGCATCCATCCAAGCAGGATTTTCCCATAGACAGATCCTGACCTAAGAGTTTTCAATGTATTTTGAAATGAGGTATTGCTACCCACACATCATTTTAATTATATTACAACAGCACAGAAACAAGCTAATTGGCCGAACTGGTCGATGCCCATAATTATACTCCACATGAGCCTCCTCTCACTCTAAGTACCACTTCCCATCCACCCCCTTATCCCTCTATTTCTTTCTCCCCCATGTATATATACATCAAGCCTCCCCTTAAATTCATCAATGCCTCCTGCTTCAACTACTCCATGTGGCAGTGAGTTCAAAATTCTCAACACCATCTGTGTAAATAAATTCCTCCAAAATTAATTAGGGCTGTCAAGCAGTTAAAGAATTTGATCACAATTAATCTCATGATTAAAAATTTTATTCTCAGGTAATCTTGATTTTCATCCAGATTTAATTGATATGATTACTGCATCCATCGCATTCAAGTTTGTTTTATTCCTGATACCCAATATATTCCTTTGCACAAGCTGGGGTGCATTGGTGGAGAGACTGGAGAAGCTGGGATTATTGTCCTTAGAACAGAGAAAGTTATGGGAAGATTTAATAGAGGTGTTCAAAATTATATGGGGTTTTGATAGAGCAAATAAGAAGAAAGTGTTTCCACTGGCAGAAAGGTCGGTACCTAGAGGACACAGATTTAAGATAATTGGCAAAATAATTCAGGGGGGAAATGAGAGTTTTTTAAATGCAATGAGTTGCTATGATCTGGAATACACTGCCTGAAAGGGTGATAGGAGCAGATTCAATAATAACTTTCGCACAGGAATTGGATAATTATTTGAAAAGGCAAAACATTGCAGGGCTATGGGAAAAGAACAGGGGAGTGGGACTAATTGAATGGCCTCCTTCTGTGTTGTAAGATTCTATTACCTGGAAATTCAGGGATTTAGCACTAGCTGTTAAGGCCGGATTTGTGGAAAAAATGGCATCCGCCTCGCTTCCGCCCAATTCTGGCACTGCCGCACCAGACGCCATATTGGTGAGGGCAAAAAAAGAGGCTTTGTTTAGCTTCGTCTGAAACAGGCTTTAGGTTATTCACATATTCAAATAAGGGGCCTAATGCCTGCTTCTGCTACCTCTTGCAAGTTTGGCTTGTGTCTGAATCAGCCAGCGGCCAGCAATGTTTACTCCCGGGAAAACAAACATTAAACAGCGCTGAATGTTAAAAGGTAAGTATTTAACAATATCACCTCCAACCTCACTTCCGACTCTGACTTCCAGGTCCTCTCTAATCACACCGCAATCCCAGCCACAACCTCCCTCCCGATCCTGGCACCAAGCCCTCCCCCTCCCTCCCCTGATCCTGGCCAGGGCCTTCCCCAATCCTGGCCAAGAGCCTCGACCTCAGGCCCAATCCTGGCCATGACTTGCCCACCAATCCTGGTCATGACCACCCCCCCCACCCGCAATGTTGGCCCTGACCTCCCCCGCCCCGACTTTGATCCTGGCCATGACCTCCCCCCTCCGAGCCTAACTCTGAGTCCCAATCCATTTCACATTTGTTGATATTGGTTAAGGGATAAATATTGGCCAGGGCACCAGGAAGAACTCCCTTGCTCTTCTTTGAATAGTGCCATGGGATCTTTTACATTCACCTGAGGGGTTTGCATTACTGGTAAACATCCACCTTGGTTTAACGTCTCATCAGAATGATGGCACCTCAGAAAATGCAGCACTCCATCAGCACTCATCATCATGACAAGTTTGGGCCATTCCAATGTTAAATGGCAGACCAATTGAACAAATACTTAGGTTCTGCCTTCACGAAGGAAGACACAAATAGCCTTCTGGAAGTACTAGGGGACTGAGGGTCTGGTGAGAAAGAGGAACTGAAGGATGTCCTTATTAGGAGGGGAATTGTGTTAGGGAAATTGATGGGATTGAAGGCCAATAAATCCCCAGGGCTTGATAGTCTGCACCCCAGAGTACTTAAGGAAGTGGCCCTAGAAATAGTGGATGTATTGGTTATCATTTTCCAACAATCTATCGACTCTGGATCAGTTCCTATGGACTGGAGGGTAGCTAATGTAACACCACTTTTTAAAAATGGAGGGAGAGAGAAAGTGGGTAATTGTAGACCGGTTAGCCTGACATCAATAGTGAGAAAATGTTGGAATCAATTATTAAGGATGAAATAACAACGCATTTGGAAAGCAGTGACAGGATCCGTCCAAGTCAGCATGGATTTGTGAAGGGGAAATCACGCTTGACAAATCTTCTGGAATTTTTTGAGGACGTAACTAGTAGAGTGGACAAGGGAGAACCAGTGGATGTGGTGCATTTTGACTTTCAAAAGGCTTTTGACAAGGTCCCACACAAGAGACTGGTGTGCAAAATCAAAGCGCATGGTATTGAGGGTAATATACTGACGTGGATAGAGAACTGGTTGGCAGACAGGAAGCAGAGAGTCGGGATAAACGGGTCCTTTTCAGAATGGCAGGCAGTGACCAGTGGAGTGCCGCAGGGCTCAGTGCTAGGACCCCAGATCTTTACAATATACATCAATGATTTGGATGAAGGAATTGAGTATAATATCTCCAAGTTTGCAGATGACACTAAACTGGGTGGTGGTGTGAACTGTGAAGGGGATGCTGGGAGGTTGCAGGGTGACTTGGACAGGTTAGGTGAGTGGGCAAATGCATGGCAGATGCAGTATAATGTGGATAAATGTGAGGTTATCCACTTTGGGGGCAAAAACACGAAGACAGAATATTATCTGAATGGTGGCAGATTAGGAAAAGGGTAGGTGCAACGAGACCTGGGTGTCATGCTTTATCAGTCATTGAAAGTTGGCATGTAGGTACAGCAGGTGGTGAAGAAGGCAAATGGTATGTTGGCCTTCATAGCTAGGGGATTTGAGTATAGGAGCAGGGAGGTCTTACTGCAGTTGTACAGGGCCTTGGTGAGGCCTCATCTGGAATATTGTGTTCAGTTTTGGTCTCCTAATCTGAGGAAGGACGTTCTTGCTATTGAGGGAGTACAGCGAAGGTTCGCCAGACTGATTCTCAGGATGGCAGGACTGACATATGAGGAGAGACTGGATCAACTGGGTCTTTATACATTGGAGTTTAGAAGGATGAGAGGGGATCTCATAGAAACACATATGATTCTGATAGGACAGGACAGGTTAGATGTGAGTAGATTGTTCCCGATGTTGGGGAAGTCCAGAACCAGGGGACACAGTCTTAAGATAAGGGGTAGGCCATTTAGGACTGAGATGAGGAGAAACTTCCTCACTCGGAGTTGTTAACCTGTGGAATTCCCTGCCGCAGAGAGTTGTTGATGCCAGTTCATTGGATTATATTCAAGAGAGAGTTAGATGTGGCCCTTACGGCTAAGGGGATCAAGGGGTATGGAGAGAAAGCAGGAAAGGGGTACTGACATAATGATCAGCCATGATCTTATTGAATGGTGGTGCAGATCGAAGGGCCAAATGGCTTACTCCTGCACCTATTTTCTATGTTTCTATCATCATAGGCAGTCCCTCAAAATCGAAGAAGACTTGCTTCCACTTTAAACGTGAGTTCTCAGGTCCAATACGGGAATTACAGTCTCTGTCACAGATGGGACAGACAGTGGTTGAAGGAAAGGGTGGGTGAGGTGTCTGGTTTTCCGCATGCTCCTTCCGCTGCCTGCGCTTGTTTTCTGCATGCTCTTGGCGACGAGACTCAAGGTGCTCAGCGCCTTCCCGGATGCTCTTCCTCGATTTGGGTAGTCTTTGGCCAGGAACTCCCAGGTGTCGGTAGGGTATTGAATTTTATCAAGGAGGCTTTGAGGGTGTCCTTGAAATGTTTCATCTTCCCACCTGGGACTCCATCAGTACTGGCAGCTCAGTAATTTATGCTCAAGTCCATGGAATGGGACTTGAACCCACAACCTTCTAACTCAGAAGTGACAGTGTTACCACTGAGGCACAGCTGACACCAATCAGTGCACTATCAGATGAAATGAATGACCTACATCAGTACTCATGCAGAAGCTTCTCTCTGCCTGATGCTGGGGAACTTGTTGTGGCAGAGTAAAGAGAGCTTTGTTCTGCAGTTTAATTGTGCTTTTGCCTTGACTGGTTGTCCTGACATGCAGAACTTGATGTGGGAAACGGTTCCTTTCCCCAGCGCTAACAGCCCTCACCTCGACAAACACAAACACTCATTAAGAAATCATAAAAACAGTCTTAACAGAAAAAAACCTAATGCCAGTTAAACAGCAGATACTTCCCAAACTAACACATAATTAGTAATCAATCGGCAGCTAGCTCTGTTTGAGTAAATTATTCAAATATCGGATAGTTCAGCATGAATCGGTTGCAGAGTATGAATCCGTCACATATGCATTTTTTGACAGAAAAGATTTTCTAAAAAAAAAGAGCTACATTAAAATATTGGGGTTTTTTAAGCAATGTGCATTCCCACTCATTTTTTTTTAAAGAGGATTGAAAGAAAAAAAGTAATTCAGAAGTATTCCCACTAATTTTTTTAAGAGGATTGAAACAAAAGGTGAGTAAAATTCTGAAGAACTAGGCATGAAAGGTTTTTTATCCAAAGATAGAAAACAATAACAAGGTATTGGCCTGTCTTGGTCATCAATAAACACCTCAGTGTGTTGGGAAGTTCTGGGTCCGGGGTGCTTGGCGGGATTGGCTGGAATAGGCCCTCTCCTCCCGTGGTGATCCGAGAACGATAAAAAATAAGAACAGAAATATCAACCGTCAGTTTTTGAAACAAAAATCTGTTTGGTTCAGAAGGTTGAGAATGCAGGAGGGTAGTTAAAATGTATTTTGTTTAACTCAAGGAAGAAGACCCACTGATGTGGTGAAGCATAGCATATTCATTATTTTATATTGTTGCATGAAGACAAGTTGTACTGAAAAATAAAACAGTTTAACCATTTGTATTTGACTCGTATTTTCTACACCTCTAAAGCAATTGGAGACACACACATGGGAGCATATGTGAAAGACGCAAATATCCAGTTTGGACCATAATGGGTTCCTATGGTTACATCCCTGGGTTAGGTTATCATATAGTTGGCTATTGGACAGTAGAGGCACACTCCTGAATGCAAGACACTCAGACCACTTATCGGAGTGACCTGCACCACTCTACCCAAGAAAATACTGAAGTCAAGGTCTGAATTGGTGACAGAAATAACCAATGTAAATGGTTTCCCTGAGGTGTTTTCGAAACACCCCCACTTTACAATAGTTCTAACGCTGGGATTGATTACTGTACTGAACAGATGAATGAGTCAGGGATGGGTACCTTGGTCCAAGTACCGGCAATGCTTTTATTAAAGTTAAAACACACCCTGCACCCAGTAAAACCACACATACCCTGGTATGTAAAACAAACAAATGCAGTACAATACACAGTCTGGCCAATCTAAACAGGCCCCTAACACGAAGTACCCACGTCTAAAACACCCCTGCTCGGATTCAAAATTGCACTTCTGAAACCTGTCCAACAGAAATATGCGTACAATTATGATCCTTGCAAAAACTTCTCTACTAAAACCTCTAAAGCTTGGTTGGGACACACGACATCCTTTCACACTATGTGGTGGTCTTAAAGATCCGTGGGCTGGGATAAATGCTCACCAATTACCCCTCTGGCTTACTCGCTGCTTCTCCCGATGAAGCATATCTACTGGGTCTGTACCAAACTATGGTATTCAAGTCCAGTCTCAAGATCAGCCTCCCAGTCGAAGTAGCAAGGCTCTCTTGGCTCGTAGATGGTGGCTTCTTCTCTCCATTCCAGATGGAGTGCTCGGTCCTTGTGTGTTGCAAGCAGGTATAGAAGAGGAGAGAGAGAGAGATGGCTTCCAACTGCCGTTCTTATACCTGTTTGGGTGGTCACATCATTTCCTTTGTCTTTCGATGGCCTGAAATACCAGCCACTTTACTTAAAGTCTCACTGATGGGTTCCCATTCCATGACAAAAGGCGCCCAATTAACCATGATATTCCTGCTTTCAGCGATTCACATTCCCGCCAAGTTGATGTATATTCAAGTTAAAACATGTTTGGGCTTGCCCAGGTTAGCTAATCTGCTGTACAGTGATTGTGTCTCAGCAAAGTTCAAAATTTATAAGTCGAAAAATTTACACCGATGTTTTCGCTGAATCTTACACCAGCGAAGATTTCTCTGGCTCTGTAAGTATATTTAGTGAGCAGCTGAGCCCAATAGAACCCAGAAGGTTCAGCACTTCGAGACTGTCCTGCTATTGAATTAAATCATGGCTGATCTGTATCTTAACTCCATTTATCCGCATTTGCTCCATATCCCTTGATACCCTTTGCTAACAAAAATTTAGCAATCTCAGTTTTGAAAGCTCCATTGTCCAAACATCCACAACCTTTTGAGGGAGAGAGTTCCAGATTTCTATTATCCTTTGTGTGAATGATCTTTGGATCCTGACCTCCTCACTGCTCACTGCTCCCTGCCCCCGCCCACCCCACTCCCCACCACACCACCACACCACCACACCACCACCACCATCCCCACACCTACCCAACTATCTGCATTTAAGACCTTCATTGCTGACATTGCAAATCAGGAGGGTTCACTATTGAACCCAAAAATAAGTAACTGAAGATAAAGGAGCTGCTTTCAGTTTTAAACAAAATCAGTTTCCATGTGGGAGTGAGGACATGGATGAAGGTTTGAGTTGCCTTCTGTTTGTTTTGCCAATCTGAGCTTTGGTGAGCAAGGGAGTGGTGAGCCGAGGGTGTAGAACATTCCACTGCACAGTGGGAAAAATCCGAAGGGAATGTCACTCGTGGGCAGTCTATGACACCTCCTGTTGATTACAGGGAATGTTGGCAGCAGTCTGGAATTTGGGCTCAATTTTCCCCAGTGATTTGCGCCATTTTTTTGGCATGTGCCATTTTTTTGGTCTAAGTTAAGAAATATAATTTCCCCAATCAATGTGCACCAGTGTAACTCAGTTAGTTACGATTTTTAAAGTTTTTTTTTTGCATCATAGGGGGTCTAACCTGCCACTCACACAAATTCTGGCCAGTTAAGCAAGTTTGGCCAGCTCCGATTTACACCAATTCTTCTTAGGATGGCGTATCTGGCCTCTGTGGAAAAACCTTCTGATGAGTTAAGGAATCGGCGCAGGTAAGTAAATCAGTGCAGCAGATGCCCAGACAGCAGCAGCAGAGGGGTGGGAGAGAGGACCGCGGGGGGAAGCCTTTCGGGCATAGTTAGGTGCAGGGACTGGGAGGGAGGAGGCCGTTCGGCCTGGGATAGGTTGGGACCAGGAGGCCATTCGGCCAGGGATGAGTACGGGGACCGGCATCGGGAGGGTTAGGAGCGAGGACCAGGAGGGGTGGAGGCCCTTCAGCTTGAGATAGGAGTGGGGACTGGCACCAGTATCGGAAGGAGCAGCGGTTGGGAATGAACGGGGGGAGATGGACTTTTAATAATTTAATGGAGGTTGCTGCAATGTGTAATGTGCTTGTGCAGGTTGCTATGAGCTGACTGTATGTTTTCACTTTCCAGCCTCAGCTCGCATTGTGTCCCTGGTTACCATGGCAACCCGATCTTTTTGGCGCAGATCTTGGGCTCCATCCCCAAAACTAAACGACAGGCTCGACAGCGCCAAAATGAAGAATTCATTTTGGAAACTTGGATGATTTTTTTTTGGCATACTTGGGCCCCCAAAAAATGGGCGTAACTCTTCAAGTATGCCAAAAACAGTTTTGGGGAAAATTGAGCCCTATATCTCTACCTCGCAATTGTAAGGGCAGGAAGAAAGATGGAGGATGGAAATTAAAAAGGAGAGCTTCGAAAAAAAAATTGTTTAAATCAGCTGCTTTTGGGATAGCTGAACTAAGGATAGTTCCATGAGAGTGGTTTAGACGGCAAAAGAATGCAAGTAATCCTCTAGCTATCTATTATATGTTAAAAGTTTGGCATCTGTGCACACCTCCAGTTGTGTAACACTGACTTCCATTAACTTTTCTTTGTGTTACAGTCACATGTGTCACAGTCACATCGTTTCCATCATGCTTTTCTGTCAGACTTTTCTGTTGTTTTACTGACCACTGGTTGAATCTGGTATTTCTTAGTCTCTGAGATAGGTGGTGTTGTTGTGCAGTTCCTTTTGAGGCCTCCTCTGCCTGACTCCTGCCCGCTAGTGCCATGGCGACCAACTTCATGCTACTTCAGCCTTCTGGTGGCATCTGTGTTCATTTCTTGTTGTAAAACTGACTTCCTGTAACTGTGAAAATAAATTTTAATAAGGTATATCTGGCAGAGAGTCCCTGCATTGCCTCACTATCAGCAGTTCCCAACGTCCCTTTTGGCTTTCCAACCTTTTCTCTCCCTTGCTCATAGAATAGAATAGAATCATAGAATAGTACAGCACAGAAGGAGGCCACAACAGACACATTTCAATGCAAAATGCCCAGTTGCCATACAGATGGGGTATGATTAAAATTTTTAAGCATTCAAAGCATGCAAAAAGCTAGAGTTACCATCCTTCCAGGATTGTCCGAGTCTCCAGGAATTAAAGTTTAATCTCCAGGACACACCTGCAAGCAACGAGGGAGAAAAATCATAGGGACATTAAAAAAAAGAAATATTTTTGAAGTGAAGTAACTTGTAATTTAGGAAATGCAGCAGAAAATTTGCACACAGCAAGGTCCCACAAACAGCAATGTGACAATAAATAGATAATCTGGTTTAGTGATATTGCTTCAGAGATAGATATTGGCCAGGATACCAGGGAATAGTTCCCTGATCTTTGAATAGTGCCACGTGATCTTTTACGTCCACGTGACAAGGCCTCGGTTTAATGTCTTCTCTGAAAGACGGCACCTCCGACATTACAATACTTCTTCAGAACTATATTGCAATGTCAGCCTAGATTTTGCGCTCAAGTCTCTGGAGTGGGACTTAAACCCACAACTTTTTGACTCAGAGGCGAGAGCTTTACCACTGAGCCAGAGCCAACACTGTGATTGTAGGTTCAGTGACAGATAGGATGAGGCAGATTTGGAGGCGGGTGATGTTAGGGAGGTGGAAAGAGGTGGTGTTTGTGAAGGAGATGACATGGGGTCAGAAACTCATCTTGGGGCCGAATAGAAGCTGAGACTGCAGACAGTCTGGTTTAGCCCGAGACAATGGCCAGGGAGGGGGATGGAATCGGTGACGAGGATACAAAGTTTGTGGTCGGGGCTGAAGGCAATGGCTTTGATCGTCCCATTGTTTGACTGGAGGAAATTGCGACTCAGCCAGGTCTGGATGTCAGACAAACAATCAGACAACATAGTGGTAGTGGGGGGAGTGATTGAGGCACGTCATGGAGGGGTAGAGGGAGGCGTCATGAAAATGCATGTGGAAGCTGACCTCACGTCTGTGAATGATGTAGCCAAAGTCACTATGTGCGTCAAAGCTGTCCCAACAGAAATCACTGACTAGTCACAGGTGTTGCTATGACAACACCATTTTAGTCACATGCTCTAAATTTAGTAGAAAATGCCTTTCGCAAACTCACACAATACAGGTAAATGTACTTCACGTGTGTATATTTAGTAACAAACATCTACCCCGCTCAATCACCAAGAAAGTAAAGCACACACAACAATCAAAAAAGCACTCACACACTCTGCTTTTCATCTTACCTTTTTATCAACAAACGCACAAAAAGGCTGCAGTTCACGTGCACATGCCATGCGAATATTGCATTGAGATCATAGGCCCAAAGACCGTGTTTATTACCCATTTCTTATTTACCCATTTCTTATTTAATAATCTGGATTCCCAATTAGTCACATGTGGCTAGTGGCTAATGCATTGGATATCGCTGGTGTAGATGAGGAAGTGGCGGGGACCAAGAACAGATCCTTGGGGGACTCTGGAGGTAATAGTACCGGCGTGGGATTGAGAGATCCTTGCTGGCGATGTCCTGGCTAAGATTGAATAAGTAAGTGGAACCAAGTGAGGTCAATCCTACCGAGTTGGGCAATGGAGACAAGGCTTTGGAGGAGAATGGTGTGGTTCACCGTGTCAAGAGCTGCAGAGAGGACGAGGAGGTATAATGTATTTTTAAAAGGGTGAGTTGTGGTAAGTACTACACGGTGCAGGAGGTGCCTCTGTTAGGTGTTCTTTTGAAAGCAATGGATTATGGAAGTATAAATTACAGCAGAAAACATCGGTGTAGGGTGGATCCACTGTGGACACTGCATATTACTCAATCATATGCTGTTTGAAAACACTGCAACTATTGTGGCATCAGCTCCTCATATATGCCCTGAGCTACCAAACACAAAACAGATATGCTGAATGAGCTGAGGAATGAGCAGAGGGGAGGAAGCAATCTTTGTTCCCTAGCTACCAATTCCATCCCCTTCCCTGACCACTGTATCAGGCTGAACCAGATTGTTCGCAATCTCGGCATCCTATTTGACCCTGAGCAGAGGTTCCGACCCTGTATCACCAAGACTATCAACTTCCACCTTCTGTCTCTGCCCTTGCCTCAGCCATCGACTGCTCAAACCATCATCCATATTTTAGTTACCTACAGACTCAATTATTCCAACGCTCTCCTAGCCAGCCTCCCATCTACCACCCTCCATAAACTCGTCCAAAACTCTGTTTTCAGAGGTGTTTAAAACCTCATTGACTAATCTTCACCCGGTCTTGGCCCTTGTGTTCCCGCCACCCCCAGCCCGCTCCACCCGTTCCCCCCCCCACCCCCAGCCCGCTCCACCCGTTCCCCCCCCACCCCCAGCCCGCTCCACCCGTTCCCCCCCCCACCCCCAGCCCGCTCCACCCGTTCCCCCCCACCACCCCCAGCCCGCTCCACCTGCCCCCCCCAACCTGCTCCACTCGTTGCCCACCACACCCCCAGCCCGCTCCACCTGCCCCCCACAACCTGCTCCACCCGTTCCCCCCCCACCCCCAGCCCGCTCCACCTGCCCCCCCCAACCTGCTCCACCCGTTCCCCCCCACACCCCAGCCCGCTCCACCTGCCCCCCCCAACCTGCTCCACCTGTTCCCCCCCACACCCCCAGCCCGCTCCACCTGCCCCCCCCAACCTGCTCCACCCGTTCCCCCCCACACCCCCAGCCCGCTCCACCTGCCCCCCCCAACCTGCTCCACCCGTTCCCCCCCCCACCCCCAGCCCGCTCCACCTGCCCCCCCCAACCTGCTCCACCCGTTCCCCCCCCACCCCCAGCCCGCTCCACCCGTTCCCCCCCAACCCCCCCAGCCCGCTCCACCTGCCCCCCCCAACCTGCTCCACCCGTTCCCCCCCACACCCCAGCCCGCTCCACCTGCCCCCCCCAACCTGCTCCACCCGTTCCCCCCCACCCCCAGCCCGCTCCACCTGCCCCCCCAAAACTGCTCCACCCGTTCCCCCCCACACCCCAGCCCGCTCCACCTGCCCCCCCCAACCTGCTCCACCCGTTCCCCCCCACACCCCCAGCCCGCTCCACCTGCCCCCCCAAAACTGCTCCACCCGTTCCCCCCCACACCCCCAGCCCGCTCCACCTGCCCCCCCAGCCTGCTCCACCCGTTCCCCCCCACACCCACAGCCCGCTCCACCTGCCCCCCCCCCAGCCTGCTCCACCCGTTCTCCCCCACACCCCCAGCCCGCTCCACCTGTTTCCCCCCCCCCACCGCCACCACCAGCCCGCTCCATCCGTTCCCCCCACATCCCCAGCCCGCTCCACCTGCCCCCCACAACCTGCCCCACCCATTCCCCCCACATCCCCAGCCCGCTCCACCTGCACCCCCCAACCTGCTCCACCCATTCCCCCCCACATCCCCAGCCCGCTCCACCTGCCCCCCCCCAACCTGGTCCACCCGTTCCCGCCCACATCCCCAGCCTGCTCCACCCGTTCCCCCCCACACCCCCAGCCCGCTCCACCTGCCCCCCCCAGCCTGCTCCACCCATTCCCCCCCACACCCCCAGCCCGCTCCACCTGCCCCCCCCAGCCTGCTCCACCCATTCCCCCCCCCACCCCCAGCCCGCTCCACCTGCTCCCCCCCCAACTTACTCCCCCCGTTTCCCCCCACATCCCCACACCGATCCACCTGCCCCCCACAACCTGCTCCACCCGTTCCCCCCCACACCCCCAGCCCGCTCCACCTGCCCCCCCCAACCTGCTCCACCCGTTCCCCCCCACACCCCCAGCCCGCTCCACCTGCCCCCCACAACCTGCTCCACCCGTTTCCCCCCACATCCCCACACCGCTCCACCTGCCCCCCACAACCTGCTCCTCCCGTTCCCCCCCACACCCCCAGCTCACTCCACCTGTGTCCCCCACCCCCCCCGCCACCACCAGCCCGCTCCACCCGTTCCCCCCCACAACCCCAGCCCGCTCCACCTGCCCCCCACAACCTGCTCCACCCGTTCCCCCCCACATCCGCAGCCCGTTCCACCTGCCCCCCACAACCTGCTCCACCCATTCCCCCCCACATCCCCAGCCCGCTCCACCTCCCCCCCCAGCCTGCTCCACCCGTTCCCCCCCACATCCCCAGCCTACTCCTCCCGTTCCCCCCCACACCCCCAGCCCACTCCACCTGTTTCCCCCACCCCTCCCGCCACCACCAGCCTGCTCCACCCGTTCCCCCCCACCCTGCTCCACCCGTTCCCCCCCACCCTGCTCCACCTGTTCCCTCCCACACCCCCAGCCTGTTCCACCCGTTCCCCCCCCCACCCCCAGCCTGCTCCATCTGTTCCGCCCCCCCACCCCCAGCCTGTTCCACCCATTCCCCCCCCACCCTGTTTCACCCGTTCTCCCCATACCCCCAGCCCACTCCACCTGTCCCCCCCCACCACCAGCCTGCTCCACCTGTTCCCCCCCACCCTGCTCCACCCGATCCCCCCACACCCCCAGCCCGCTCCACATGCTCCCCCCAGTACGCTCCACCTGCCCCCCCCACCCCCCAGCCCATTGTACCTGTCCCCCCACACCCCCAGCCTACTCTACCTCCTCCCCCCCACCCCGCTCCACCTGCCCTCCCCCCGCCTGCTCCACCTGCCCTCCCGCCTCCACTCCCCAGCCCGCTCCACCTATTCCCCCCCACCCCCAGCCCACTCCACCTGCCACCCACCCCCCACCCCGCAGCCCGCTCCACCTGCGCACCCCCCAGCCCCCAGCCCGCTCCACCTGGCCTCTTGCCCACAACCGACTTCCTTAGCCCCACCATTGGCAGCCATGCCTAATGCTGTCCTCTATAAACCACTCTGCTTCTCCACCTCTCTCACCTGTCCCACTCCTTCTTTGGCCTGTATAAATTATTGCCTTACTACGCACCTTGGGATGATTTACTAGGTTAAACATGTAAAAATTCCTCCGCACCCCATCACCAGCCAGCTCCGCCTGCCCCCCTCACCTCTGTAACCCGCATCCCCCAGCCAGCTCCATGCAGTTTCCCTGTATAGCTGCCTCCCTCCATGCTCTTTAGGCACAATATTCTGCTATCACTGCGGTTAACCTGGGGCAAGTTGGGGTGGGAGGTTGTCCTGGAAGTCATTCTAGTGAATGCTGCCACTTCTGATATTTCTGCTGGGACTGACATTTGCCATGGAAATAAATCGACCCACATACGGATCGGCATGTTCAAAACTACGGAGTAATGACAGTGATGTCAGACTACACATCTTTCACCATAGCAACACCGGGCGCAAGGAATACTTGCATCTTCATGATGTGATCATTACAATGGCTTATGGGAGGGCATTCAAATTTTAAAAGGTCCCGTTCAGAGGTGCAATCAATCTGTACATAGCCAGTCTAAGGCAAACTGGAATTGGTGCCACTCCCCATCACTCCCTCAACAAAAGCAAGGTAGGGACCTTTCCCGGGTGGGGGAGTCCTTCCCAATCTGCCCTGCACACATGGAAAGGTTCCATTCTCTGTTGTGGTAAAATGAAGTTGACTATTATTTTGAATTTTCCCTCGTGAAAGGAATCCTAGGCTTCAAATTTATCTATGCCGTTAGAGGTACCGACCTTACTCTCACTTTGTTTGCTAATCTGCTTGCTAGAAAAAGCATGGGAGGTATAAGATATCAACCCAGGTGCTCATGCTTTGAAGACTGTGGTGGATGAAACCCTAGAGGGCGCTGTGAAGGGAGGCTTTGACAACAGACCTTTCCCAAGTAACTACACTGTCAGCACAAAATGCTGAACCCCAATTAAACAAATAAAACTCTTCTTGCAATTAAAGCTGATGCAAAAAGATATTGAAGAAGCTTCAGAGACATTAGATTTCAATCCCTTTGAATGACTGTGTTGTGCATAGGCCTGCCTGGTGCTTTGATGGCAGACCATGTTTAAGACTGGAGATTCAATTCAGTGAAAGGAAACTTTCAACATAAAAAGTAATTGAGACGAGTCATGAATTATGCTAGGTAAGACAGAAATTCAGGGATATTAAAAAGAAGGAAAGAGGATACATTTATCTAACACCTTGTAGGGCTTCAGGATATCCCTAAGTGCTTCACAGCCTATGAAGTACTTTTGAAGTGTAGTCACTATTGCAATGTAGGGAAACACAGCAAACAAATTTGCGCACAGCAAGCTCCCACAAATAGAAATAAGATAAATGTCCTGGTAATCTTTTGTCGTGATATTGATTGAGGGATAAATGTTGATAGAATCATAAATTTAACTTAACCAATGATTCGGGTGGAATACTGGTTTTACATCCCACCCAATATTACTCCCATGGAGTGTAAGTCAGTTTCTTGACAGGCAGGTTAGGTTAAAATTCCCCTTATACAGCACAAAAGGACGCCATGTGGTTCATTGTGCCGGTGTCAGCTCTTTGATAGAGCTATCCAATTAGTGCTCTTCCCCTGCTCTTTCAACATAGCCCTACCAAGTTTTCCTTTTCAGGTGCATGTTGGGCAGGATACCAGTACTCGACTGAACTATCAACAAAAACAATTTGTATTTATGTAGCATCTTTAATGTAGTGAAACTTCCCAAAGCTCTTCACAGGAGTATTATGAGACAAAGAACTTGACACCGAGTCACATAAGGAGATATTAGGGCAGGTGACCAAAATCTTGGTCAAAGAGGTAAGTTTTAAGAAGGTTCTTGAAGGATGAAAGAGAGGTATGGCAGCAGAAAGGTTCAGGCAGGGAATTCCAGAGCTTGGGGCCGAGGCAACAGAAGGCACGACCAAAAATGGTTGAGTGATTATAATCAGAGATGCTCAAGAAGGCAGAATTAGAGGGGCGCAGACATCTTGGGGGGGTTGTGAGGCTGAAGGGGGATTACAGAGATAGGGAGGGGCGAGGCCATGGAAGGATTTGAAAACAAGGATAAGACTTTTGAAATCTAGGCTTTGCTTAACTGGGAGCCAATGTAGGTCAGCGAGCACAGCGGTGATGGGTGAGTGGGACTAGCCGCAAGTTAGGTCACGGGCAGCTGAGTTTTGGATCACCTCTAGTTTATGTAGGGTAGAGTATGGGAGGCCAGCCAGGAGTGCATTGGAATAGTCAAGTTTAGAGGTAACAAAGGCATAGATGAGGGCTTCATCAGCGGATAAGCTGAGGCAGGGGTGGAGCGGGTCGATGTTACAGAGATGGAAATGGGCGGTCTTCGTTATGCTGCGGATATGTGGCCGAAAGCTCATTTCAAGGTCCAATATGACATCAGTTTAGATTATGTGCTTAAGGCATCTGATGTGTGACTTGAACCCACAGCTTTCTGACTCAGAGGTGAGAGTGCTACCACTGAGCCACAGCTGACACATTACTAAACTTGGTGTCATTATCAGGCAATTTTGAATATCAGACGAGCTCCCCCAATGGCCGATTGGGTATCAGTGTAGCAGAAGGTCGAGTGTTCATTCACATATAAGAACGTAAGAACATAAGAACATAAGAAATAGGAGCAGGAGTAGGCCATTTGGCCCCTCGAGCCTGCTCCGCCATTCAATAAGATCATGGCTGATCTGATCATGGACTCAGCTCCACTTCCCTGCCCGCTTCCCATAATCCTTTATTCCCTTATCTCTCAAAAATCTGTCTATCTCTGCCTTAAATATATTCAATGACCCAGCCTCCACAGCTCTTTGGGGCAGAGAATTCCATAGATTTACAGCCCTCAGAGGAGAAATTCCTCCTCATCTCAGTTTTATTTGGGCAGCCCCTTACTCTGAGATTATGTCCCCTAGTTTTAGTTTTCCCTATGAGTGGAAATATCCTCTCTGTATCCACCTTGTCAAGCCCCCTTATTATCTTATATGTTTCGATAAGATCACCTCTCATTCTTCTGAACACCAATGTGTATAGGCCCAACCGACTCAACCTATCTTCATATGGCGGGACTTGTGGCATTACAGCAAATTACATTTATATAGCATTTTTAATGTAATGAAACATCCCAGGGCACTTTGCACGAGTGTTATCAGGCAAAATATGACATTGAACCACATAAGGAAATATTAGGATAGGGGTAGGTTTTAAGGAACGTCTTAAAGGAGAGAGAGAGAGGCAGGGAGGTTTATGGAGGGAATTTGAGATCTTAAGGCCCAGTCAGCTGAAGGTAATGGGTGGAACTGGAGCCAATGTAGGTCAGCGAGCACAGGAGTAATGGGTGAATGGGACTTGAACAGGTTATCAGGAGAAACAAGCACCAAGGAAAAGGGAAACTAGGACAGTTTGTGCATAATCCGGAGTAGGATGATGATTAAATGGCAGAAGTGATGGTTGTATAAGACAAAAGGGAGCAATAATGAGATAATTAGATAAATATAAGCTGCAACCGAGTCCCAGAAGATGCGTGAATGGATTCTGTAGAATAGCAGATGGGGAGGGAAGGGAAATCTGGCAAAGCAGAGACGGCTCCAGTGGTCGGAAGTGTGATGGAAGGAAAAGGCAGATAGACCCCAGGGATGCAGGTCTTTTGAAATCCTAGTTTCTCATACTTAAAACCATAGAATGCTCATATGAGCTTTCTAAACATCAATGGTTAGCATCAATCACCTGCCCTGCAAATCTCTTTACCTCAACGCAAATTCCACATCAAACCCCAAATCTCACACCCCCTCACAAATTCCAGCCCATCCCCAAACTCGACATCACCCCCAAAAATTGCACAGCAAACCCCAAATTCTACACAAAACGACCAAATCGCTCACCTCCCCACAAATCGCTTAGCTCCCCACAAATCCCACACCTCCCCACAAATCTCACACCTCCCCACAAATCCCTCACCTCCCCACAAATCCCACACCTCCCCACAAATCCCTCACCTCCCCACAAATCCCTCACCTCCCCACAAATCCCACACCTCCCCACAAATCCCTCACCTCCCCACAAATCCCTCACCTCCCCACAAATCCCACACCTCCCCACAAATCCCTCACCTCCCCACAAATCCCTCACGTCCCCACAAATCCCACACCTCCCCACAAATCCACAATCATAAAGGAAACTAACATCACAGAAAATATCGCACAAAATGTATATACGTTGGCAAAGTTATCATGTGGGTTTTGAGGTAGCTGAAACAAAAAGACTGATGCGAGCACAATATGGTCCCGGCTAATTAATACAGATAGGGGGAGGATAACTCGAGGAACAGCACCTCATCTTTCATTTAGGCACTTTACAGCCTTCTGGAATGAACATCAAGTTCAACAATTTCAAAGCGTAACCGCTGTCAATCTTTGGCTCCCTTCCCCCATACCCCTGGCTCCCCTCAGAGCCTGTTTCTTTCTTTTTTTTCTCTCCTTGTCTCTAATGGCCATGGGTCATTATCCCACAATTCACACCCTAACTTGATTAATGTTTTTCTAACTCCTGGCATTACCATTTGAATTTGGGCCATCATCCCTTTTGTCTTTTAACCTATCACAGACCTTTCCTCTTGACCTTTCTCCCCTCCCCTTTCAGTGCTTGTTAAGAATCTGTTCTTTTCGAACACTCTCCAGTTCTGACGAAGGGTCATCGACCTGAAACGTTAACTCTGCTTCCTCTCCACAGATGCTGCCTGACCTGCTGAGATTTCCAGCATCTTCTGCATAAGAAGTTAGCAGCTACAGAACTTGGGAGATTGCAGTGTATGAAGTTTCTCCGGTGAGTGGTAGCTTTCAAAATAAATATCACCATCATAGACAGCCCCTCGAAATCGAGGAAGACTTGCTTCCACTCTAAAAGTGAGTTCTTAGGTGACTGTACAGTCCAATACGGGAATTACAGTCTCTGTCACAGGTGGTACAGACAGTGGTTGAAGGAAAGGGTGGGTGGGGAGTCTGGTTTGCTGCACGCGCCTTCCCCTGTCTGCATTTGGTTTCTGCATGCTCTCGGCGACGAGACTCAAGGTGCTCAGTGCCCTCCCGGATGCTCTTCCTCCACTTTGGGTGGTCTTGGGCCAGGAACTCCCAGGTGTTGGTGGGGCTGTTGCATTTTATCAAGGAGGCTTTGAGGGTGTCCTTGAAACTTTTCCTCTGCCCACCTGGGGCTCGCTTGCCGTGTAGGAGTTCTGAGCAGAGCGCTTGCTTTGGAAGTCTCGTGTCAGGCATGCGGATGATATGGCCCACCCAATGGAGCTGGTCGAGTGTGGTCAGTGCTTCGATGCTGGGAATGTTGGCCTGAGCAAGAACACAGACGTTGGTGCATCTATCCTCCCAGTGGATTTGCAGGATCTTGCGGAGGCAGCGCTGGTGGTACTTCTCCAGCGCTTTGAGGTGTCTACTGAACATGGTTCATGTCTCTGAACCATACAGGAGGGTGGGTATTACTATAGCCCTGTAGACCATAAGCTTGGTGCCAGATTTGAGGTCCTGGTCTTCAAACACTCTCCTTCTCAGGCAACCAAAGGCTGCATGGCGCACTGGAGGCAGTGTTGGACCTCGTCGTTGATGTCTGCCTGTCTGCCCTTACTGATAGTTGGCTCCCGAGGAATGGAAAATGGTCCACGTTGTCCAAGGCCGCGGCGTAGATTTTGATAACCGGGGGGCAGTGCTGTGAAGTGGGGTCAGATTGGTGGAGGACCTTTGCCTTACGGATGTTTAGTGTAAGGCCCATGCTTTCATACGCCTCGATGAGGGTGTTGATGATGGCTTGGAGATCGGCCTCTGAATGTAGTTCGATGACAGAGGATGGGATGACCTTGGATCTAGCCTGGAGGCGATGAAAGTGTTAGCTTTCAAAATAAATGTGTGATAATGACAGTTATACAATTACTTTGGATGTCCTTTCTTTTGGCTCTAAACCAGCTGAATGTTCCCGAGATTTTATCAATGCTAATGAAGAATGCTTGAGGCAAACTGGCAGTCATTCACGTTTACCTGTTCTTCGCTTCAGGTACCTTCCAACGGCTGTTTTTAAGGTTTTAAATACACACATTTTGGATATGTTACACCATAGAATCATTAAAGAATGGAGGTATCCAGTCACCTGCTCTCTATATAATCAATCTTGTTGTATCAATATTACTGTGTTCATTGCTCCTCTGAAGTGCATTTTCTTGTTCCTCTTCCTAAGCTCTGGAATTTCATCCTGAAACTTCTCCACCTCTCTGCCTCACTTGCCTCCTGTAATACGCTCCTTAAAACCTACCTCTTCCTATTTGTATATCCTCTTATGTGACTTGGTGTCAAATTTTGTTTGATAATCTCCCGGCAAAGCACCTTTGGACATTTTACTACTTTAAAGGTGCTATCTAAATGCAAGTTGTTGTTGTTGTCAATCTCCAAATACAGTGTCCTACACACTCCACTTTGGGTGGTCTTGGGCCAGGGATTCCCAGGTGTCGGTGGGGCTGTTGCATTTTATCAACTTTTCCTCTGCCCACCTGGGGCTCACTTGCCATGTGCAGCATCACTGTCCAATCCATGGCCTTGTTCCTCCCAGTTTCTGTAACCTCCTCTAGCTTTACAAAACCCTCTACCAAACTCTCTGTTCTTCTGCTTCCAGGCTTTTGCACAGCCCCTCCTTCATCCTTGCCAGTTGGTAGTCTTGGCTTCAGCTGCCGAAGGAACACTTCCTAAAATTCCCTCCCCAAACCCGTCCTTCTCTCCACCTCCCTGTGCTAAGTATGAGCCGATTAAAAACATTCATCATGGATTTGTGAAGGATCGGTCATGCTTGACTTTTGTGAAGGTTACCGAGTGATTTGGAGAAGAGATTGGTTCTTTGCTTAAGAATTCATAGCAAAACATTGCTATTAAGAACTAGTTGGTTTATTAACAAAGGTTTAACAATCACACTACACATTCCCAGTTCATCCACTAGGCTCACAACTGCATACCTCATCGTGGATGCTCTAGACCCAATTGTCTAGGGTTTTAAGGATGCGTTTATTTGTACTAACTGAAAGGCAGCCGTTTCTCCGATTGGCTCTCCATTATCACATGATCTAATTGGTCCTCTTGGAGGATAAGCCACACCCTGAAGTTCTTCTGGAATGTGTAACTGCAACCGCCCAGCCCAAGTTCTGATTGACTTTCCAATTTGTAATTCAATCCATTTTGATTTCAGAAGCCACAGAGGTTAGATCTCCCCAAAAGCCACCAAGTTCCAGTTGAAGTCCCTTACCCCAGCACAAGTGCTGCCTTCCCTAGCCGAAGTACCTTACCTCAGCGCAAGTGCATTTCCTTAACACCCCCCTCCCCCCGCCATAGATGGGGCATTGTGTGCGGATAGTTAACAGTTTTATTGGGTATGAAGTGAATAGTGACAGTGTCGTGATTTCTGGATTTTATCCACCCCAACAATGTCCCTTATAACACACGCACCGAGCTTGCACGCACCAGGGGGTTGGATGAACGTGATCCATCTACCCCGAGTACCCTCCCCCACCCTTGCATCTGTGCCTCTCTCCCCCCCGCGGGGGGCTCGGGGCCCGGTCGAGGACTCGGGGTTCAGAGCTGCGGGTGGCTCGGAGGCTCGGCGGATGCGTTCGGCTGCTCAGGCCTCAGGGCTGCTGCTGAATGGATCAGGAGGCAACATGTTTTCAGCTTGGGTGTCAGGGGAGGGGGGGATAGAAGAGGAGGACGCATGCGCAGAAAAGAGTTAGTGGGAATTGCGCTGGGGGAGGGGCGGAATTGATGATATTTGTCCAAACTCTCGCTTCTGCACATGTGTCGGGACACTTAGCACAAATAGTTACTCCGGGCTTTTAATGAGTCTTGTGAACATCATGTGACTAGCTAAGCCAATCACAATGCAACAGCTTCACAGACCTGTGAGCGTATTCATAGGTGCATACATTACAGTGGGTAAATGGAGTTGAGGTACAGATCAGCCATGATCTAATAGAATTATGGAACAGGCTCGAGGAACTGAATGGCCTATTCTTGTTTTTATGAACTCCTTCAAGACCCTGCGAAAAGTTTTTGGGTCACCCCTTTTAATAACTCCTTCTTTGGCACTATTTTCCACACACTTCTGTGACGTGCTTGTTGTGTCTTCCTACTTTAAAGGCAAGTTGTTGCAATCAAAATTAATCACCATCTCATAACTGAATGGAAAGGAATATGAAAACCAAAGTCAAATGAACTGACTGACACTGAATTCGCGGCCCCGACTGGTGCATACGAAGTGCATACATGCCCGTAGGGGGCCCGCAGGTTCCGGGTTTAGGCATGCACTGCGCATGCGCCTAAACCTAGAACTTGTGATCTGTCAAGAATCGTCTTGACAGATCGCGTGCATCCAGAATAAAAAGTCCTCCATGGGCAGAGAGTTGGGCTATACCCGTGAAATTCTTACTACTGGCAAAAGCAGGTATAAGGCCTGCTTGTATTAGCATAAGACTTTAAAAGCACAGAAAAATACATTCATTTCAATAAATTAAACATTTAAAATCCTATAAGGCAAGTTTATTCTTACACCCTTTAAATATGTAAATTTATTTTTCAAAAAATACAATTTTTGTTTTAAATAATTAATTAAATTCCATTTTGATTAATTTTAAATATGTAATGGTTTTTAAAAATGTATTTTAAGTGTTTGTGTGTTTTGGGGGGACTCACATTCATACTTATGGTGATTCTGTACATATGGAACTCACCACAAGTATGAATGGGAATACGCCTACGTTGATTGGTTGGGCCGGCCCACGTGATCTCATGAATGCATGTGGATCAATGATCCCTGGGATATGTGGGCCTCTACGCAGGCCTTCGCGTAGAGGCCCAGGACCACAAGTCTCCGAACCTCCCGGACCATCAGGTAAGTTCATAGAATTGTTTCAGGTTGGAGGCATCCATCCGCAATTTCTGGGCCAATAAAAAATTTAACTGAATAGGGAAACGTAGACATTCTTCTGGAGTTTTATAGAGCAGGGCATTGAATGATTCATAGTCTTCCCACTCGTATCCTCAATCAGGTCCTCAAAAATGTGACAACACGCTAATATGCAGTTGGTTGGGAGTGGCCTTACAAGTCTTCAACATTTCAGGTCAAACCATGTCAAAGAAACCCCCTGTTGATAGCCACATACCACCTCCCTTCTCTATTTTGCTAATGAATAAGTACTCCTCCATGCTGAACACCACTTGGAGGAAACTCTGAAGGAAGCACGAGTAGAGAATATACTTTGATTTAGACACTCAATGTCCACCACCAAGAGCCGCTTTGTCGTACCACCACTGACCTAGCTAGCTGAGTCCTGAAGGAAATGGCTGTCAGACTAGGCCTCTGTCAGGTGGCAAGAGAACCAAAAGTAACATACTGGACCACATCCTCACCAGCATACTTGTTGCATACACGTCTCTCCACAATTGCTTTGGCAGATGTGATAAAGTCTCATCTCCAAGATGTAGTGTGGCGTTACCGCTGTGCTAAATGGGACAGATTAAGGACAGATCTAGCAGCTGAAAACTGAGCATCCATGAGGCGCTTTGGCCCTTCAGCAGTAGCAGCAGAATTGTATACCACCACAGTCTGTAACCAAATGGCCCAGCAAATCAGTCACTCTTCACACTGGGAAACCAAGCAGAGTGTAGCACGGTATACCAGGAGAAACACCAGGCATATTAGAATAAGGCATCAACCTGGTAAAGCTAAACACCAAAACCAACAGGCTATAGAGAGGCCTAAGTGGAACCACAACCAACAGATCTGAGCAAAGCTCTGTAGCTCTCCCTCATCCAATCAAGAACCGTGATGGGCAATCAAGCAGCTAACACGAGAAGGAGACTCGATGAACATTCCCATCCTCAACTGTAGCAAAGCTCAGCACAGGGGTTGAAGGGACAAGTGTTTTCAAGCACTTTCAGCCAAAAGTGCCAAATGGATGATTCTAATCGACCTCCTTTAAAAGACCCGCCATCATAGATACCAGTATCCAGTAAATCAGCTCACTCCTCATGATATTAAGAAGTGACTGAGTGCCCTAGTCACATTAGAGTCTATGGGCCCTCACAACATCCTGACTGTAGTATTATCGACCTACGCACCAAAAACTAGCTGCCCCCTTTGCCAAGCTATTCCAATACAGCTCTCTGACAGTCTGCAAACTTGGTCGGGTATGGCTTATCCATAAAAAGCAGGACATATACAACCTGGACAATTTACTGCCTTATCAGTCTCCTCACATTCATCAGCAAAGTGATGAAAGGAGTCATCAAATTACACCTACTCACCAATAACCTGCTCACTGATGCTCATTTTGGATTCTGCCAGAATCGCTCAGCTCCAGACTTCATCACAGACTTGATCCAGACCTAGATGCAAGAGCTGAATGCCGGGGGACATGTGAGAGTAGCTTCCATTAATATCAAAGCAGCAGCATCTGCGTATGGCACCAAGTTTCTCTAGCAAAACTGAGGAACATGAGGAGTCAAGGGGAAAACCCTTGAGTGACTGGAACCATACCTGGCAAATATGTGGTTGTCAGAGGTCAGTCATCACTGCTTCAGAACATTGCTGCAATAGTCCCTGAAGCCAGCGCCCTAGGCCCGACCATCTTCAATTGCGTCATGTGACCTTCCCTCCATCATAAGGGCAGGAGTGCAGCTATATTCCTAAAATTGTCGCAGTGTCCCGTTCCACTCGTGGCTGGAACCAAACCTTGCAATAATGGAGTCGCCCATAGTAATCTAGCATTCTGGACTTGGTTTTTGGGAGTGAAGAGGGGCAGGTGGAAGGGGTATCAGTGGGAGAGCATTTTGGTGTTAGTGATCATAATTCAGTAAGATTTAGGGTAGTTGTGGAAAAGGACAAAGGGGGACCAGGAAAAAAAGTTCTCAATTGGGATAAAAGCCAATTTTGCTAAACTGTATGGGATTTAGCTAAAGTGGACTGGAAACGGCTATTTGATGGTGGAAGGCATTCACGGAGGATATCCTAAGGGTACAGAGCAAGTATGTTCCATTAAAGAAAAAGGGTAGGGCTAATAAATCTAGAACCCCCTGGATGTTAAGAGACATACAGAGTAAGATAAAGATAAAAAGGAAAGTTTATGATCAATACTGCAAAAACTCAAGAGGAGTATGAGGTGCAGGGGTACAATTAAAAAAGATATCAGTAAAGCAAAGAGAGAGCATGAAAGAATGTTGCCAAGTAAAACCAGGGAAAACCGGAAAAAATGTATTATAAATACATTAAGAGCAAGTGGATAACTAGAGAAAGAGTGGGGCTTATTAGAAACCAATCTGTGTGTGGGTATGATTCTTAATGAATACTTTGCATCTGTCTTCACAAAAGAGAGGGGTGATGAAGACTTTGCAATGAGGGAGGAAGAGTGTGAAGTATTAGATGAGATAAACATAGTGAGAGAGAAAGTATTAAAGGGCTTAGCAGCTTTGAAAGTGAATAAATCCCCAGACCCGGATGAAATGTATCCCAGGCTGTTAAGAGAAGCAAAAGAGTAAATAGCAGAGGCTCTGACCATCATTTTCCAGTCCTCTCTGGCTACAGTGTTGCCAGAGGATTGGAGGACTACTAATGTTATACCTTTGTTTAAAAAGGGAGAAAGGAATAGACTGAGTAATTGCAGGTCAGTCAGCCTAACCTCAATGGTGGGAAAATTATTGGAAAATATCCTGAGGGACAGGATAAATCTTAATTTGGAAAGGCATGGATTAATCAAGGACAGTAGCTTGGATTTTTTAAGGGAAGGTCGAGTTTGTCTAACTTGATTGAAGTTTTCAAGAAGGTAACCAAGAGGGTTGATGAGGGCAGTATGTATGAGGTAGTGTATCTGGATTTTAGCAAAGCTCTTGATAAGGTCCTACATGGCAGACTCGTTATGAAAGTAAAAGCCCATGGGATCCAGGGCAAAGTGGCAAGTTGGATCCAAAATTGGCTCAGAGGCAAGAAGCAAAGGGTAATGTTTGATGTGTGTTTTTGTGATTGGAAGGCTGTATCCAAAAGTGTCCCTTGCTTTTTGTGGTATATATCAATGACTTGGACTTGAATGTTGGGGGTATGATTAAGAAGTTTGCAGATGACACTAAAATAGGCTGTGTGGTTGGTAATGAAGAAAGCTGCGGACTGCAGGAAGATATCAATGTACTGGTCAGGTGGAAAGAACAGTGGCAAATGGAATTCAATCCGGATAAGTGTGAGGTGATGCATTTGTGGAGGTCTGACACGGCAAGGGAATACACATTAAATGGTATGACACTGAAAAGTGTAGAGGAATAAAGGGACCTTGAAGTGCAGGCCCACAAATCCTTGAAGATGGCAGGCTAGGTGGTTAAGAAGGCATATGAAATACTTGCCTTTATTAGTCGAGGCATGGAATACAAAAGCAAGAATGTTATGCTTGAACTGTATAAAACTGGTTAGGCCACAGCTGGAGTACTGTGTCATAAGCATCATGGGCAGTCCCTCGAAATCGAGGAAGACTTGCTTCCACTCTAAAAGTGAGTTCTCAGGTGACTGTACAGTCCAATATGGGAATTACAGTCTCTGTCGCAGGTGGGACAGACAGTGGTTGAAGAAAAGGATGGGTGGGGAGTCTGGTTTGCCGCACGCTCCTTTCGCTGTCTGCGCTTGGTTTCTGCATGTTCTCAGCAGCGAGACTCGAGAAGCTCAGCGCCCTCCCAGATGCACTTCCTCCACTTAGGGCGATCTTGGGCCAGGGATTTCCAGGTGCTGGTGGGGATGTTGCACTTTATCAAGGAGACCTTGAGGGTGAACTTGAAACATTTCATCTGCCCAACTGGGACTCACTTGCCGTGTAAGAGTTCCAAGTAGAGCGCTTGCTTTGGGATTCTCGTGTCGGGCATGCGGACAATGTGGCCCACCCAACGGAGCAAGTAGCAGATAATATTAGTACTGTGTGCAGTTCTGGTCACCACATTACAGGAAATATGTGATTGCACTGGAAAGAGTGCAGAGGAGATTTACAAGAATATTGCCTGAACTGGAGAATTTTGGCAATAAGGAAAGATTGGAGATGCTAGGTTTGTTTTCTTTGGAACAGAGGAGTCTGAGTGGAGACCTGACTGAGGTGTATAAAATTATGAGAGGCCTGGATAGAGTGGATAGGAAGGACCTGTTTCCCTTGGCAGAGGGGTCAACAACCAGGGGGCATAGATTTAAAGTAATTAGGGGGAGGTATAGAGGAGATATGAAGCGAAATGTCTTTACCCAGAGCGTGGTGGAGGTCTGGAACTCATTGCTTGAAAGGGTGATAGAGGCAGATAGCCTCACCACAATTAAAAAATACTTGGATGTGCACTTAAATTACCCTAACCTGTAGGGCTACAGACCAAGAGTTGGAAAGTGGGATTAGGCTGGATAGCTCTTGGTCGGCCGGCGCAGACACAATGGGCCAAAATGGCCTCCTTCCGTGCTGTAAATTTCTATGATTCTATGATTAGATCTTGGACCCCATCGTGGCTTGTCCTGACAAGTAGCAGATAACATCAGTACTACATTAGCAGCATGCAATGACCATCACCAACGAGAAAAGACCCAACCACCTCTCCCTGACTTTCAATGGCATCACCATTGCCGAGTGTGGAGTACTGTGTCCAGCACTGGGCACTGTACCGCAGGAAGGATATATTGGCCTCAGAAGGGGTGCAGTGCAGGTTTATGGTCATTATAACAGGACAAAAAGAGTTAAATTATGAGGACAGGTTGTATACACGAGGATTGTCATCACTTGAGTATAAAAGATCAAGGGGTGATCTAATTAAGGTGCTTACAAAGATAAGTGGGTTTAATAGGATAGATACAGATAATTTATTTCCTCGGGTGAGGGTGCTGGGGGGTGAGGGGGGGTTGTCCAGAACAAAGGGGCATCATAAAATCAGAGCTAGGTCCTTCAGGAGTGAAACCACAAAGCACTTTTTTACACAATGGGTAGTAGAAATCTGGAACTCTCCCCATAAAAGCTGCGGATAATGGAGTCAATTGAAATGTTCAAGCCTGAGATTGACAGATTTCTTTGGATGTGTATCAAGGCTGAATGACCTACTCCTGTCCCGAATGTTTCTACCAGTTCCCTTTAAACGTGACATATAGAGACCTAAATTATTAAGAAAGAAGCTCCAGAATTAGTTGAAATGTAAGATCAAGAAAACATAAGGATTGTATTTTTAATCCTGCACCAAGCAATATATTTCACCTGCACACTGCAGAGTCAAAGAGCTGGCTGTTGTGAGGGTTCAGCGGACGTGATCTGTGGCGGGTTGGGTGGGAAGATGTTTTTTTCCCCAGCGGGTCAGGACCCCGCTGTGAACCCGCTGCCACACATCTTTACCTAATGTCGGGACTGCCCACCTGTTTCCCATTGTCTGTGAAGCTGAGGCGGGAGGTCAGAAGCCATTGACTCAGCTGATGAGTTGACAGCTTCATATATCAAGTCAAAGCTTCTAGCTGATTGAGACATGTTCCCTTAACCAGTAGCTTCTCTAAACAGCATTTCCACAACATATTCAGGATGCTGCAAGTCTTTACATCAGTCTTCATCCAGTCTGACCTCATTACCTCTCACACCATTGACAGATCGCTTCTGTCATCTTTACTTCAACTACCATCTATTCTATTAGCATGGTTGCCGTTGAAACTCTCTCACCTTTGTCCTCAGAATCCCATCATGATCATTTCCAACACCAGCCACACCGGCAAACCAGCAACACCAATAACAACACCAAGCTTCTCCACAATCATCTGATGCTGCGCAGGACAGAGGGCATCAGCACCCAAGCACATTGTTGCCCAGGAGGCCAGGGATGGCCTCACAATGGCCAGATTTACTTCACTTGATGCTGTACACCCTGTCTGCCACATGATGTGCCAGGTTGGCACCATCCCACACCAACACCATAGAACATCCCTACAATGCCCAAACCATTCCTTTCACACTCATCACCATTGCAGATGGTACTGTTATGTCTCACCATTTATTGCAACTCACTAAGCCACTTCCAAAGGTGCACACAAATCTGTCCCAAGAATGCAAAGTGTTGAAAATAAAGGTGTCAATGTTTGACAGTAAATTAACATAAACTTTACATGCACATTACATAAAATACCAACGTGCCTACCCGCATGTGTTATTATTTGGTGTGATTGCACTAGGTTGAGAGTGAGTGTGAGGGGTGGCTAATGAGGTGGGGATGTGATAATGTAAATAGAGAGGGATGAGCAGAGGTGCAAGGTAAGTTGCTGTGAGAAAGAATGCGCAGGAGTAGGGTAGGGAAGGCAGAGTGATGGAGATGTGATGAGTGGCACAGCAGGATGAGGTTGAGTGGCTTTGTACTAACGTTTCATGATCTACTGACATCATCAAAACGTTTGCGGCACTGCACCCAGGTCCCCCAGACCACATCCCTGCTTGTGGCTGCATGTGCAATGTGCATCCAAGCAGTATTGATCTCCTGGGGAGGTCTCTTCCGCCCATGCGAAGGGAAGAGGACCTTCCTGCGTACTGTGATTCCCTACATAACAACCCCAGCTTTTCCAGTCTCTCCACATAACTGAAGTCCCTCATCCCTGGTACCATTCTGGTCAATCTCCTCTGCACCCTCTTCAAAACCTTGACATAATTCCTATAGTGTGGAACTCAGAATTGGACACCATGCTCTAGCTGAGGTCTAACCAGTGATTTATAAAGGTTTAACATATCAGTAACTAGTGGGGTGCCGCAGGGATCAGTGCTGGGACCCCAACTATTTACAATCTCTATTAACAACTTGGAAGAAGGGATTGAGTGTAACGTAGCCAAGTTTGCTGACAATACAAAGATGGGAGGAAAAGCAATGCGTGAGGAGGACACAAAAAATCTGCAAAAGGACATAGACAGGCTAAGTGAGTGGGCAAAAATTTGGCAGATGGAATATAATGTTGGAAAGTGTGAGGTCATGCCCTTTGGCAGAAAAAAATCAAAGAGCAAGTTATTATTTAAATGGAGAAAGATTGCAAAGTGCTGCAGTACAGCAGGACCTTGGAGTACTTGTGCATGAAATGCAAAAGGATAGTATGCAGGTACAGCAAGTGATCAGGAAGGCCAATGGAATCTTGGCTTTTATTGCAACGGGGATGGAGTATAAAAGAAGGGAAGTCTTGCGACAGCTATATAAGGTATTGGTGAGGCCACACCTGGAATACTGCGTGCAGTTTTGGTTTCCATATTTACAAAATGATATACTTGCTTTGGAGACAGTTCAGAGAAGGGTCACTAGGTTGATTCCGGGGATGAGGGGGTTGACTTATGAGGAAAGGTTGAGTAGGTTGGGCCTCTACTCATTAGAATTTGGAAGAATGAGAGCCAATCTTATTGAAACATATAAGATTATGAGGGGGCTTGACAAGTTGGATGCAGAGGGGATGTTTCCACTGATGGGGGAGACTAGAACTAGAGGGCATGATCTTAGAATACGGGGCCGCCCATTTAAAACAGAGATGAGGAGAAATTACTTCTCTGAGGGTTGTAAATCTGTGGAATTCGCTGCCTCAGAGAGCTGTGGAAGCTGGGACATTGAATAAATTTAAGACAGAAATAGACAGTTTCTTAAAGGATAAGGGGATAAGGGGTTATGGAGAGCAGGCGGGGAAGTGGAGCTGAGTCCACGGTCAGATCAGCCATGATTTTACTGAATGGCGGAGCAGGCTCGAGGGGCCGTATGGCCTACTCCTGTTCCTATTTCTTATGTTCTTATGTTTTTTGCTATTGTACTCTACGCCTCTATTTATAAAGCCCAGGATCCCTATGCTTTTTAACAGCCTTACCAGCTTGTCCTGCCTCCTTCAAATTTATTCGCTTCACTTCCTTATGGATTGGACAGAGAGAGAAAAAAATAACAATCAGCATTTCTGCTTTTAATCCCTACTGGAAAGTGTGCAGCTACGCATGTGAATTCGCTGCGATTCTTCCACAGTTGAATAGCTTCCTAACACCATCTGGGCTAACTCTTGGGCTATATACTGGAGTACGTCTGTTAATCATTGAACTGCTCCTTAGGGTGGTGGGGAGTAGGAGTTTCATGCTGCTGATTTCCAGATAAAATGCAAGACTAATGGACTGCAAACAAACAATGGACTAGTGCTAACATCATCCTAGCACATCTAGAATTTAGGATAAGAGATAGATGGAAAGACATAAAGAGAAAACAACTCTGGCCTCTTGCGGATCCCTGATCTCCTTCGGCCCACCATTCGCCATGCCTTTAACCGTCAATGTCCTATGCTCTGGAATTCCCTCCCTAAACCTCTCTGCCTCTCCACCTCCTTTAAGGCGCAAATAATACCCCACCTGTCACTTATCTTAATGTCCCTTTCTTTGCCTCGGTGCCAATTTCTGTTCTCGTCTGATAATGCTCCAGTGAAGGACCTTGGGACGTTTTGCTACATTGAAGGTGCTATATAAATGAAAATTGATGCTGTACATGAGAGTGAACACAACCTCCAGAAAAGAATGATCAAAAGACAAGAATAAATAGTTAAGGACCCAAGTAAAGAACATGTATAAATGGAACAGCAAGAAAAAAAATAAGTAAATATACTGAAAGGTGGGAGAGAGTTTTGGAGGGACAATGATCACCACATCTCATCATAGGCAGTCCCTCGAAATCGAGGAAGATTTGCTTCCACTGCTGAAGTGAGTTCTTAGGTGGCTGAACAGTCCAATGCGAGAGCCACAGACTCTGTCACAGGTGGGACAGATGTCGTTGAGGGAAAGGGTCGGTAGGATTGGTTTGCCGCACGCTCTTTCCACTGTCTGCGCTTGATTTCTGCATGCTCTTGGTGTTGAGACCTTAGGTGCTCAGCGCCCTCTTGGATGCACTTCCTCCATTAGGGTGGTCTTGGGCCAGGGACTCCCAGGTGTCAATGGGTATGTCGCACTTTATCAGGGAGGCTTTGAGGGTGTCCTTGTAGCGTTTCCGCTGCCCACCTTTGGTTTGTTTGCCGTGAGGGAGCTCCGAGTAGAGCGCGTGCTTTGGGAGTCTCGTGTCTGGCATGTGGACTATGTGGCCTGCCCAGCGGAGCTGATCGAATGTGGTCAGTGCTTCAATGCTGGGGATGTTAGCCTGAATGAAGACACTGATGTTGGTGCACCTCTCCTCCCAGGGGATTTGTAGGATCTTGCAGCGACATCGTTGGTGATATTTCTCCAGCAACCTGAGGTGCCTACTGTACATGGTCCATGTCTCTGAACCATACAGGAGGGCAGGTATTACTATAGCCCTGTAGACCATGAGCTTGGTGGCAGTTTTGAGGGCCTGGTCTTCAAACACTCTTTTCCTCAGGCAGCCAAAGGCTGCACTGGTGCACTGGAGACGGTGTTGGATCTCGTCGTCGATGCCTGCTCTTGTTGATGGGAGGCTCCCGAGATATGAGAAGTGGTCCAAGGGGTCCAGGGCCGCGCCGTGGATCTTGATGACTGGGGGGCAGTGCTATGCGGTGAGGACAGGCTGGTGGAGGACCTTTGTCTTACAGATGTTTATCATAAGGCCCATGCTTTTGTACGCCTCAGTAAATACGTTGACTATGTCCTGGAGTGCGGCCTCTGTATGTGCGCAGGCGCAAGCGTCATCCGTGTACTGTAGCTCGACGACAGAAGTTGGGGTGGTCTTGGACCTGGCCTGGAGATGGCACAGGTTGAACAGGTTCCCACTGGTTCTGTAGTTTAGTTCCACTCCAGCGGGGAGCTTGTTGACTGTGCGGTGGAGCATGGCGGCGAGAAAGATTGAGAAGAGGGTTGGGGCGATGACGCAGCCCTGTTTGACCCTGGTCCGGACGTGGATTGGGTCTGTAATGGATCTGTTGGTAAGGATCACGGCCTGCATGTCGTCGTGGAGCAGGCAGAGGATGGTGACGGTACACAGAGAGTGGCAGGACATCCCAATGTGAGAAACAGATTCAAACAGTAAGCTCGGCAGGAAGAGATGTATTGGTAAAGGAAAATATAACAGGATCACAACAGTATAACTGAGACGGATGTGGCTCCTTCCCAAACTCTACTATATCAACACCAGCAATTTCCACAAGCCGCCCTCTCCCCGGGCAAAGAATCAACCTTAAACATGGGCCTCACCCTCAGTGAAAGAGCTTGTGAGGAAGTCAGTAAACGTATAGGTGACACTGCCTGTCATGTATTCAACCAGCATTGCAACCCATGTATAATCTGACCGAAGTTGTACACTGTGAGAACAATGACCACTAGGTGGTGAACTTGTGGGAGACACTCCTAACCTGGACCTTCAGATATAAAAGGGCAAGCTCCACCCACTTCCATCACTTGAGTGCTATGGAATAAAGGACAGGTCACAGACTGACCTTCTCTCAAGCATGGGCCTCGTGTGCATTTATACTGTATAGTAAGGACGTATCACTGCCTGCGACACACTTCGAAACCAACAGTGGTCTCTTCTCTAAATATATATATGGGCAAAAAATTTGAGGTCTGACCACTGGCTGTTAAGGCCCGTTTCATAGGAAAAAAATGTCCATTTTCGGCAGGTCAGCAGCGCTACCATTACCTGCGCTTGGCAAAAGTATTGTAATTAGTCATTGCGTGACATCGATCAGGACACCCAGTCAGCCATTTTGGATATCACCACTCCTCTTGCCGCCCTCTCCAAAGCACGCCCATCTGTGCAGTTGCTAAAACTCTTAAACATCGTTAACAGCCACGAGGACTCTTCAACTGACAAATGTAAGACAGCCAGGATTCTCTGTGTAGCACTGTTTATATTATCCGCAAGCCTAGGTTTTGAGAAGTAACCTTTAAGATTTGTAGGTACGGTTTAATTTTTTTTTTGCTGGTTTGCTTATTTGAAACTGTCCTGCCTGAGATTGTAATACTGAATGTAACAAATGGGAAGACGCAGATGATTAGGTGATTAGTTCTGAGTGATTAGAAGAGTAAGCTTGAGGTTTGGATTCGGAATCACCTATGGATGTTCAATGTTTCAATCTCAGAGATATTGGGCTCAAGTTTCCACATGATTTGCGCCTGATTTTTAGGAGCAACTGGTGGAGAACGGACTATCTTAGAAATCGCAATTCTCCACATTTTTTTTTCTGCAGTTCGAGTGAGGTAGAACAGTTCTACTTTGGAACAGAATTTTTTCTTCAAAAGGGGGCATATCTGGCCACTGACGCCTGATTTCAAAGTTTCCACAGTGAAAACGTACTCCAAACTAAAGTAGAATGGAGCAAGTGAAGATTTTTGTCGAACTGAAAAAACCTGTTCTACACATTAAAAAATCAGGCGCAGGTTACAAATTAGGCGTAGGGAATGAGGTGGCGGGGGAAGGGGGGGAAGGGAACTCATTAAATTCTACAATAAATCCTTATTTATACTTCTACAAATATTATACAAATAAATCCAACCTGAATAAACATTTATAAGCAAAGAAAAGATTAAATAAACCATCTTCCTACCTGTGTGAAAGTGCTTCAGCCAGGGAGAATTCTGCAGTCAGCCTGAGGCGCACGTTCTTCCCGCGGGGGGGGGGGGGAGGCGCCCGTTCTTTCCCGCGGGGGGGGGTGGGAGGCGCCCGTTCTTCCCGCGGTGGGGGGAGGGGAGAGGAGGCGCCCGTTCTTTCCCGCGGGGGGGGGAGGCACCCGTTCTGCCCGCGGGGGGGGGGAGGGGAGAGGCGGCGTCCGTTCTTTCCCGCGGGGGGGAGGGGAGAGGAGGCGCCCGTTCTTTCCCGCGGGGGGGGGAGGCACCCGTTCTGCCCGCGGGGGGGGGGAGGGGAGAGGCGGCGTCCGTTCTTTCCCGCGGGGGGGAGGGGAGAGGAGGCGCCCGTTCTTTCCCGCGGGTGGGGGGGAGGCGCCCGTTCTTCCCACGGGGGGGGTAGGAGGCCCCCGTTCTTCCCGCGGGGGGGCGGTGGAGGGGAGAGGAGGCGCCCGTTCTTTCCCGGTGGGTGGGGGGGAGGCGCCTGTCTTCCCGCGGGGGGGGTAGGAGGGGCCCGTTCTTCCCGCGGGGGGGGTAGGAGGCGCCCGTTCTTCCCGCGGGGGGGGAGAGGGGAGAGGAGGCGCCCGTTCTTTCCGCCGGGGGAGGAAGGAGACAGTGAGAAGGCTGCAAGTGCTAATGTGCTTTTATTAAAAAAATTTTCAAAAGTTAAACAGCTACAAAGAACGACAAAAATGGCCGAGTGCCAATGTTTTTTTCACACTGAGCATGCGTGAACGCTCCAACGTGCACGCGCAGCGTTGCCGGCAGGAAAGAAACTAATTTAAACAGTACCCGCCCCCTCCCACTTACAAAATCGGCGCGAGTGTAGGCTCCGCCCCCCTGGGCGCCGCGCCAGGCAGACAAGGAGCTGCAGGGCGCTCCAGAATTGCGATTTTTTTTTAGGCTCCGTTTTAGGCGCGAAAAACGGGCGCCCAGCTCGGAGGGGTGCCCGGTTTTTTATCGTGTGGAAACTTGGGCCCATAAAGTGTGAATTCAAGTTCTTTAAATGATGAGATATGAGTACTCTGTTGTAAAAAGCCTATATACTATATAGTAAAAAGCCCTCCGTTGTCAGACCCTCCTAAGCCAGTGACTAAAGTGACAGCATAGCACTGAAATTATGACAACAGTATAATGGTTTCAAAAACTACAAAGCACCGGATTTGATTGTTCCTGTCCTACATCTTTTGCTTCCTGCTCCATGAAAATTTAAACAAGCATTTAAAATAAATAGCTTGGCTTAGTCTCTATTTCTGTAATAAGATGTATGGGTAAAGTGATAGGGGAGTCTTTGAAAGCATTACAAGCCATCTTGGCTCAATATCAAAAAAATGATCTGTGGTCCTTCTCAACAACACTGAAAGCTGCATGCCTTCTTCAGCACTATGAGAGGTACAGACTTCCGATCATTAATTTGTCCTGTTGTACATGCACACACCCACCACCCCCCCTCTTCTCCTCCGATCCCATAAAACTCGAGGTCCGATCAAAGCACAGACTGCCCTAGTACAGTCGACAGAGTCCCCACAAACGTGTAAACAATCTGCCTGTAACATTGATTGCTAAGCGGGTGGCGGGTAATATTGTCGACACGCATACGGCAACTGTTCCATCCAAGGCCTGCAGGTTCGCTCATTTCGTCCCCATTCTCCTCACTGCAAGCAGGACGCAGACGCAACCTTCGGCCTCCTGCTGAGCTTAGCGCCGGAAAGAGCACGTTACCCCATAAATTCTCCGCACCGCTGAAATTAATTAGCAGGCAGCACCAAAATATCGGTGCTGCATGCGCTCACTCGGTGGACAGTGGTTAGCCATGGCCGACGCTGTTACCAGCAGTTTTCCAGCGTACTGGAATTTCTAGGCCACAATCTTTAAGTTCTGTTAAGTGGTACTAGCCTAAACTTGTTCTTGGCCTGGCGTCACTCTTCTTTGCATAACGGAACTGATTTAGTTACCTATCGACAGCAACAGCTGGTAGCATTAAATTAATCCTTTTTTGCATACTGTTAGCTTGGTAACTATCTGTTTCTGGTATGATCCCACCGTCTGGCAACAATTACTCGACATTTTGCATGAAGACAATGAAATTGCTTGAGGCCTGGCTGTGGTTTCTAAGTCTCTCTACATACACAGACCTATCTGACACGTGCTGTCTTAGAAACTCCCTCCGGTATTAGTCGGCTGATAGCTTTATGGGGTAAAACTTGGCTCAAAGCCAATCGAGCAAAGCTCAATGATATTAAACTGACATTACGATTTGCATCACTCAACCCAGTGAATTGTACTCCACAAATGACGTGGACCGCAAACGATAAGAAATGACTGCAACATTGGATGGAACTTCATGTGAAGCAACTATTGCACTTCATGTGGCCAGTCCCTCTGTTGGCATTTTTAGGGGATGTAGCTTTAATACCGTCGAATGACATTCTCTTATTTTAGGCTACGTTTTTAAATGGGTTAACATCTAGAAACATAGGAACAGGAGCAGGACATTCAGTAAAGGGAGAGTTATGCCCAGATGTCCTTCCGTGGCCTCGCCCCTCCCTATCTCGATAACCTCCTCCAGCCCTAAAACACTCCGAGAATTTGCATTCCTCCAATTCTGGCCTCTTCCACATCTCCGATTTCCTTCGCTCCATCTTTGGCGGCAATACCTTCAACTGTCTAGGCCCTAAGATCTGGGGGCCGAAATTGCCCTCAGCAGGAAATTGGGGATGCCAATTCGAATTATCAGGAAATTTATTGCTCGGCGGGAGTCAGAGGGAAGAGCCGGAAAATTGAACTCTTTATCTCTGACACTGCTCCCAGTGCTTTGGGGCGCTGTTTTAGGCAGCGTAGGAGAGAATTTCCTACGGCATGGCATGGGGTGGTGTCCATAAACGCTGCGCTGATGCGTCGCAACATCCCCTTCACTTAAAGGGGAGGGATGCTGTGAGGCCAACTTGGAGCCCACTGAGCCACCGGGGGGGGTTCGGCCAGGCCAGCGGGCCTATTGGCAGCCCGGCCGAACCAACGGCCACCATTGTCGGGCCGACAACTAAAGCAAAGTGGCAGGCACGCCGCTGCGCCCTCCCCTTTACGGGCGGCCCCACCGCCCAGCCACTGGCAGCCTCCCGCCTCGGGGCCACAGACTGGCGGCGGCCGCGCTCCCAGGGGAAATTTCCCCCCAGGGAGGAAAAGTGTTCGCTGCCGGGTGGTAAGGGGTCGGCGCAACGGGTGGGCCAGAAACACGTTCCTGCCGCCCTTGACCCGGGACTAATTCCGGATGGGTTGGCATCTGCCCCTGGGCAGAAAGGCCTTTCCGCCCCATTAGCGGTCATAAAGAAGGGAGCAATTTCTCTCCCCACCGCCACCCCCACCCGCCCCCCCCCCCCCCCCCGCCGGAATTCATTCCCTAAACCTCTCTGCCTCTCTATCCTCATTTAAAGCGTTCCTTAAAACCTACTTGTTTGATCAAACCTTCGGTCATCTGTCCTAATATCTCCTTATGTGGCTTGGTGTCCAAATGTTGCCTGATAACGCTGCTGTGAAGGTTGTTTTATTACATAAAAGGCACTATATATATGTGAGTTGTTGTTTTTGACTGCAGGACATACCGAAGGAACTCATTAAAGAACAGACGACATCTTGTACTGCTTTGGGAACCTTCAGAGCTCCTTGCATTACACAGCAAAGAATAAAAAGCCATCTGTGTGAGCAAAAAGCTAGCAGATAGTCCAACAGCAGCAAATTGCATTTATATAGCCCCTTTAACGTAGTAAAACGTCCCAAGGCACTTCACAGCAGCATTATCAAACAACTTTTGACATTGAGCCATGTCAGAGATATTAGGGCAAAGAGGTTAGCTTTAAGGTGTGCTGTAAGGGAGGAAAGAAAGGTAGAGAGGTGGAGAGGTTTGTGGAACAAATTCCAGAGATTAAGGCCTCAGCAGCTAAAGGCACGGCTGCCAATGGTTAAGCGATTAAAATCGAGGATGTGCAAGAGGCCAGAATTGGAGGAGTGCAGATATCTCAGAGGGTTGTAGGGCTGATGGAGGTTACAAAGCTAGGGAGAGGTGAGGCCATGGAGGGCTTTGAACACAGGATGAGAATTTTAACCGGGAGCCAATATAGATCAGTGAGCACAAGGACAATGGGTGAACAGGACTTGGTGCGAGTTAGGACACGGGCGGCAGAGTTTTGGATGAGCTTAAGTTTCTGGAGGGTGGAAGATGGGAGTCCGACCAGGATTATGTTGGAATAGTTAAATCTAGAGGTAACAAAGGCATGGATGAAGGTTTCAGCAACAGATGCGCTGAGGCAGAGTCGTGCGATGTTGCAGAGGACGAAATAGTTGGTTTTAGTGATACCACAGATATGTGGTCGGAAACTCATCTCGGGGTCAATCATAACACCAGGGTTGCAAACAATCTAGTTCAGCCTCAGACAGTTGCTAGGGAGAGGGATGGATTGGCTGGCTGGTGAATGACTTTTGTGGCGGCAACTGAAGACAATGGCTTCAGTCTGCCCAATATTTAGTTGGAAGGAAATTTCTGCCCATTCAGCACTGGATATTGGGCATACTTGAAGAAAGTCCATCATGGAGCATGTGGCCGCATCATGACCAGCTGCAGGTGGCGGGAGATACGGTGGGGGGGGGGGCTGTTCCTGAGGGCAGAGGGTTGAAGCAAAGACACAGTTTTACCGGCTAGTGCTCCGACTGCTGCTCTTGAGACCTGGGCCCTCACTTAAGGCTTCAGGAGGCTCAGGATCATCAAGAGAAGTCTGATGGAAGGTTTCACTGCGGCAAGTGGTGGCCGATAGTTTGACACCACTGGTCAACTGCATGAGGTGCCCAGCAGCTAGGGGCATGGCAGAAGGGGACACATCATGTGATAGTTACCTCTGCCCAATCAGTGGGCTGAACTTGAAAGGGGGGGGGTGCAGAAGCAACCAGCCAAATTAGGCAATGAAGTTGCCGACAATAATTGCAGTGTCGTTTCATGACCCAATAAAAGAGATGCAGTGCCACCGGTATCTCAAGAGGCCCCCATGGTAGAGGCACACACTGCCATCACACTGACTGCCCTCACTGAGGTAGAAGTTGAAAGTATATAGGGTGACATTGAAATGACAATACAGGAACAGGCCGATCAGTCCAACCAATTGTGTGGGTGTTGATCCTCCACACAAGCAGTGCTCCTGATCTTATGTACCCCCACTCCCCTGTTCCCTCATCCCTTTGTTCCACTTTCCTTCGACCACCTATCTGACCTTAAAGGTTGACCTGGCCTCTGCTTCAATCAAAGCTACAAAGAAAGAAAAGACAGGCTTGGATATACAGACCGTCTTTCACAACCACCGGATGTCTCAAAGCGCTTTACAGCCAATGAAGTACTTTTGAAGTGTAGTCACTGTTGTAATGTGGGAAATGCAGCAGCCAATGTGCGCACAAGCAAGCTCCCACAAACAGCAATGTGATAATGACCAGATCATTTGTTTTTTTGTTATGTTGATTGATGGATAAATATTGGCCAGGACACCGGGGATAACTCCCTTGCTCTTCTTCGAAATAATACCAAGGGGTCTTTTACGTTCATTTGAGAGAGCAGATGGGGCCTCGGTTTAATGTCTCATGCAAAAGACAGCACCTCCAACAGTGCAGCACTCCCTCAACACTACACTAGGGTGTCAGCTTAGATTTTTCATGCTCAAGTCGCTGGAGTGGAACTTGAACCCACTACGTGCTGTCTCAGAGACCAAACATGCAGAGGCCAAACATCTCATGGAGTTCCTTGTGGGGCTTACTTAAAACAAAGTTGTCTGCAATTAGGCAGGTTTTAGCCAGGCAGAAATTTGCTCTTTGCAGGGCCCCTAAAAAGACTTACAATGTTGGGATGGCAGGGTTTAGGACCCCGCGGAATCAGGCGCTCAGCCCATTTGCCTGATTGTTGGTGGTGCACGGAAGACGTGGGAGCAATCTCCAAGTGTGCCGTTGTGAACTGAGGTTCACAGTATGGCCTGAATCTCCGGTCGTTCCATGCGTTGATTCTGATACTCTATACATTGTGCGTCTAATTATTAAGTTGCGAAGTGCAACCCTAAAGGTTGCCCTGCAGATCAGTTGCTGCTGCTCTATATATCCAGGCGTGCAAACCTTCCCCAGACACTCTGCCATCTACTAGCACTTCACATGCACAGACAGGATCACGGCTCATGCCTGAAAAACAACTCATTTTAAAAAGGAGGCTTTCAAACCACAGGCAGAATTCTGCCTGCTGAAAACACGAGTCACTTCAAAATTAGACCCAGCGCCAGGTACCCGAAGAAGAATAAAGTTACAGTTAACGTTTTGTCTTCTAAACATGATTCACTGTTACCAGCAGCAGTAGGTGAGGGAACTGCAGGCAGGCAGAGAGAAAATGCACAAGGAGAAGGCAATAACAACAACTTGTATTTATATAGCACCTTTAACGTAGTAAAAGGTCCCAAGGTGCTTCATAGGAGTATTTTAAGACAAAACAAATACATTGACACTGAGCCACATAAGAAATACGGCAGATGACCAAAAACTTGCTCAAAGAAGTAGGTCTTAAGTAGTGTCTTAAAGGAGGAAAGAGAGATAGAGAGGTTTAGGAAGGGAATTCCAGAGCTTTGGGCCTTAGCAGCGGAAGGCACGGCCACCAATGTTTGAGCAATTATACTCAGGGGTCTCGGGGGGGTTGTGAGGCTGAAGGAGATGACAGAGATAGGCATTGGCGAGGCCATGGAGGGATTTGTAAACATATCGAGGCATTGCTTAACCGGGAGCCAATGTAGGTCAGTGAGCACAGGGGTGATGGGTGAGCAGGACTTGGTGTGAGTTAGGACACAGGCTGCCGAGTTTTAGATCACCTCCAGTTTACATAGGGTAGCATGTGAGAGGCGAGCCAGGAGTGCGATGGAGTAGTCAAGTCTAGAGGTACCAAAGGCATGGATGGGGGCTTCAGTAGCAGTTGAGCTGAGGCAAAGGCGGAAACGGGCAATATGATGGGGGTGGAAATAGGCGGTTTTAGTTATGCAGCAGATATGTGGCCGGAAGCTCATTTCAGGGGCTAGAGGGAGAAAGAGGACACAACAGGGCAGGAGAGAGAGAGAGAGAGAGACAAGGCAGGGAGGAGAAAGAGAGAGAGAGAGAGAGAAGGATAAGACGGGACAGGAAAGAGAGGGACAATATGGGACAGGTGAGGGAGTGAATGAAAAGGACTAGGCAGGGAGGACATTAAGAGAGAGAGAAGGATAAGATGGGACAGGGGAGTGAGAGACAAGATGGGGCAGGACAGAGAGGACATGCCTTTGAACAAAGGTGCTTAACTTAGTGTTGGTGTAATGACTCGAGTCTGGTTATTGTAAGCTCCCTCAAATGCAACCTGATCCATCTTTATTCCAGCCCAAGAGTGCCTCCGTGATAAAGACATGCAGCTTATATACAGATGACCAAGCACACATGCCACAAGCATACAGCCTGATGACCTCCGACCGCGGCGCCCTCTGCTGTCTGGTGATCCCCAAGCATCAATACATAACAGTTGGGTAACAAAGCATGTTCCAGCACTAACTTATGCCATGAATTCCTTTAACGCCATCCACGCCCCACTGCCCCCATTGTTGAGCTTCCAATTGGGCAGGGAACGAAATGGAAGCTTTACTGTTACCTGACAACTAATAGGTGTAAGTAGAATAATACTCAGTGTAAATCTGTATATAGTGTAAATAGAGTATGGGTTGTCTGAGCCTGCATCCCACTGATGTTTTGTTTATACTGCTCGAACAAATGAAATTAAAATCACTTTTATTTGTATTGAATTTGCTGCTGTTAGGTTTACACGACGGCACAGCTCACACAGCAATTAGGGAGCGATTCGCAGGGGGCTGAAAAAGAACGCAGAAATCGTGGAGCGAGGGGGGCTTCAAGGGAGGGAACGCAGGTGACTTACTTAACCCTGCACCGGAGTATTGTTTGTATTAATTCTTGGAACGTGGGCATCGTTGGCAAGGCTGGCATTTATTGCCCATTCCTGCTCACCCTTGAGAAGGTGGTGGTGGACCTTCTTGAGCTGTTACAGTCTGTGTGGTGAAGGTGTTCTCCCAGTGGTGTTGGGCAGGGAGTTCCAGGATTTTGACCCAGCAACAATGAAGGAATGGCGATATATTTCCATGTCAGGGTGGCGAATGACTCATAGGTGATGGTGTTCCCCTGCACTTGCTGTCCTTGCCCTTCTAGGTGGTGGAGGCCGCGGGTTTGGAAGATATTGTTGAAGTAGTTGGGTTGGGTAGAAACATATCGGGGACTTCAGTGGAACTGTCACATTAGATTGTTAAGGACCAGAATGCCATACTGGAACACTCTGATGCACTTGAACTTTGGCCTTCGACTGCACTCTTCGTTCCTACTTTCTATCTGTAACATTTAACACCTACCTTTTTAAACTGTTAGTGGCAGGAGTCTGATAGAGACATGAAAACCTGGTTGAAGGAAGTTGTTCCTTGCCTTTAACATCCGAGTAGGATGACCCAATTGACCAGCAAATACTACGGGAGATAGGTGGCGATAGCTACTGTATGGCAAAATGGGAAGCTTCTAGAAGGCGACAGGTGTAGATTAGTAATGGATTCTAATGGTCCAGGAAATTCAGCAATTGCACAAGCAATCGAGGCACAGCAATCTAGGCAGTCACCAGCAGAGTATGAAACAGGCTGCGGCCTACATGCACCAGAAATCTCCGCTCACAGAATCTCCTGGGAGAGCATAAAGAAACTCACTGTTGTAAGTGTCTCTCTCTCTGTTGTCAGGGTGTCCCCCTTTATTGTTGAGTTTTCTCACTCTGTTGCCATGTGTCTGCGCTTTTGGAGCCTCTCTCCAATAGAGCTTGGGCCTTGTTTTGGGCCTTCTCGTTGTTGACATGATTTTCCAGTATTTTGCAAAATATTTTGTCCAGTGTACATGATACACAGTCCAGGTCACTGAACGGTGAGTGCGTCTTATGACTGGTCCACGGGTGGGTTGAGAGAGACTCGATCTGTAGATTAGTGTTACCTCTTCCTGCTAGAACGGCCTGATACAGAGTTGTCAAAGTCTATTGAATCTTTAGGGATTTGTTGCTTTGTCTTTGTGTAATTTCTCAGGGAGGTGGGTTAGCAAATTACTGCTCTGGGTTGGTGCAGGTCCTTTTGGGTTGGCACCACTTGGTCATCACTCGTGCCTCAGGATTATCCCAGATTCCTTTTGATTAATGTGTGTTCTTCCACATTGGCGCCGATCCCTCTGGTTAGCACTCATCCCACTTGCAAGGCATTTGCTCTTGAAGTGGATTTGCGTTCCTTCGGGTTGGCGAATGTTTCTCTGGGATGGCACTTGTTGATCTGTGGTGGCATGCCCATTTGGATTGGTTTGGATTTGGGCTCCTGAACTTCCATTTCATTGAAAAAAACCTCCATTTTACATGCACTGGACTGAATTTCAAACCAACTCTGCTTAATATGATGCAGGAGAAAATATTAGTAACAAACGCACATTTATATCTTTACACACATTACATGAGAGCCAGATTGTCTAGTTAAATGTTGATTTATTAGATGGTTGGTATAGTTATTTAAATTCCTTGGTAATATGATAGGAAGCTGCAGGTAGTTGTCAACAAGCTGTCAGTATGATTGAAAACCTATTCAAGTGGCTCTGCTGTGTTTTTTAACCCAATATTAACAGTATGCTAATCCAATGTCACAAACATTAGGAGACACTCACCTGCTGCAATAGGAACCTAGGCAATGACAATAAAATACAACAAGAATAAAGCACATCTGTTCTCAACTATCACCTTTGAATCCCCTCACACAAATACGCACATACTCATCACAAACATAACACTTAATCACAAATCAACACAAACATTCATCAAAAATACATACATTCATTACAATTACATACACATATTCACCACGAATCTACACACATTTGTTACAAATGTATGAAAATTCATCATAAATATATAAATTCATCAAAATTTATACTCACCTTCACCACGAATACATGAAAATGCAGACAAAATACGCACAAATTTATCACAATACCACACACAATCATGAATACACATGCATTCAGGACAAATACACATTCATCACAAATAGAATCAGTCATCGAGCACACATACAGACACTTAGTTACAAAAGAACACAAACATTCATCACAATTACACACATTCATCACAAGTATACACACATTCATAAATACACACCAACATGAATCGTAAATACATGTACACAGTCATCACAAATAGAAAAACATTCATCACCAATACACACATCGGGAGGAATGTTAACATGGGTTTGGGAGTGGATGGGGGAGTGGGTTTGCGAGTGAGTGGGGGAGTGGGTTTGGGAGTAAGTGGGTATGGGAGTGAGTTTGGGAGTGGGTGGAGGAGTGGGTTTGGGAGTGGGTGGTGGAGTGGGTTTGGGAGTTGGTTTGGGAATGGGTTTGTGATTGGGTTTAGGAGTGGGTTTGGGAGTGTGTGGGAGAGTGCGTCTGGGAGTGGGTGGGGGAGTGGGTGGGGAAGTCGGTTTGGGAGTGGGTGGGGGAGTGGGTGGGGGAGTGGGTGGGGAAGTCGGTTTGGGAGTGGGTGGGGGAGTGGGTGGGTGTGTGGGTTTGGGAGTGGGTTTGGCTGTGGGTGTAGGAGTGGGTGGGGGAGTGGGTTTGGGAGTGGTTGGTGGAGTGTGTTTTGGAGTGGGTACGGGAGTGGGTTTGGGAGTGGTTGGTGGAGTGGGTTTTGGAGTGGGTGGGGGAGTGGGTTTGGAAGTGGGTTTGGGAGTGGGTGGGGAAGTGGGTTTGTGAGTGGGAATGGGTGGGGGATTGGGTGGGGGAGTGGGTTTTGGAGTGGGTGGGGGAGTGGGTTTGGGAGTGGGTTTGAGAGTGGGTGGGGGAGTGGGTTTGTGAGTGGGAGTGGGTTTGTGAGTGGCTTTATGAGTGGGTTTGTGAGTGGGTGGTGGAGTGGGTGAGGGAGTGGGTGGTGGACTGGGTGGGGGAGTGGGGTTGGGTTTAGGAGTGGGTGGGGGAGTAGGTTTGGGAGTGGGGTTTGGAGTGGCTGGGGCAGTGGGTTTGGGAGTGGGTTTGGGAGTGGGTTTTGGAGAGGTTGGGTGAGTGGGTCGGGTAGTGGGTGAGGGAGTGGGTTTGGGAATGGGGGGGTGAGTGGGTTTGGGAGTGGGTTTGGGAGTGGTATTGGGAGTTTGTTTGGGAGTGGGTGATGGAATGAGTGTGGGAGTGGATTTGGGAGTGGGTGGGGGAATGGGTTTGGGAGTGGGTGGGGGAATGGATTTTGTAGTGGGTTTGGGAGTGGGTGGGGGAGAGGGTTTGGGAGTGGGTGGGGGAATCGTTTTGGTAGTGGGATTGGGAGTGGGTTTGGGAGTGGGTGGGGGAGAGTGTTTGGGAGTGGGTTTGGGAGTAGGTGGGGGAGTGGTTCTGTGAATGGTTTGGGAGTGGGTTGAGAGTGGGTGTGGGTGTGGGTGGGGGAGTGGGAGGGGGAGTGGGTTTGGGAGTGTGTTAGTGAGTGGGTGCAAGAGTGGGTGGTGAAGTGGGAGGAGAGTGGGGTTGGGAGTGCATTTGGAAGTGGTTTTGGGAGTGTGTGGGGGAATTGCTTTGGGAGTGGGTGTGTTTGTGAGTGGTTGGTGGAGTGGTTGGCGGAGTGGGTGGGGAAGTGGGAGGGGGAGTGGTTTTGGGAGTGGGTGGGGGAGTGGGTTTGGGAGTGGGCTTGGGAGTGAGTTTGAGAGTGGGCTTTGGAGTGGGTGGGGGACTGTGTTTTGGAGTGGGTTTGGGAGTGGGCTTGGGAGTGGGTTTGAGAGTGGGCTTGGGAGTCGGTTTGGTGAGTGGGTTAGGGAGTGGTTGGGGGAGTGGGTGGGTGAGTCAGTGGGGGAGTGGGTTTGGGAGTAGGAATGGAAGTGGGTGGGGGAGTGGGTTTAGGAGTGGGCTTTGGAGTGGGTTTGGTAGTGGGTGGAGGAAGGGGTTTGGGAGTGGGTGAGGGAGTGTGTTTGGGAGTGTATTTGGGAGCGGGTTTCGGAGTGGGTGGGGGAGTGGGTTTGTGAGTGGGAGTGGATTAGTGAGTGGGTTTGTGAGTGGGTTTGCGAGTGCGTGGTGGAGTGGGTGTAGGAGTGGGTTAGGGATTGGGTTTGGAGTGGAACGGGAGTTGTTTTGGGAGTGGTTGGGGGATTAGGTTTGGGAGTGGGTTTGGGAGTGGCTGGGGGAGTGGGCTTGTGAGTGGGTTTATGAGTGCGTTTGGGAGTGGGTTTGTGGGTGTGTGGGGGAGTGGGTTTGGGAATGGGTGGGGGAGTGGGTGGGGGAGTGGATTTAGGAGTGGGTTTGGGAGTGGGTGGGGGAGTGGGTTTGGGAGTGGGCTTGGGAGTGGGTTTGGTAGTGAGTTTGCAAGTGGGTTTGGGAGTGTTTTGGGGAGAGGGTTTTGGAGTGGTTGGGGGAATGGGTTTGGGAGTGGGTTTGGGAATGGGTTTGGTAGTGGTTGGGGGAGTGGGTTTTGGAGTGGTTGGGGAAGTGGGTTTGGGAGTAGGATTGGGAGTGGGTTTGCGAGTGGGTTTGGGAGTGGGTTGCGGAACTTATATGGGAGAGGTGGGGCGAGTGGGTTTGGGAGTGGGTTTGGAAGTGGGTGGGGGAGTCGGTGGAGGAGTGAGTTTGTGAGTGGGTTTGTGAGTAGTTTTGGGAGTGGGTTTATGAGTGGGTGGGGGAGTGGGTTTGGGAGTGGGTGGGTTTGCGGGTGGGAGAGTGGGTTTTTGGAGTGGGTGGTGGACTGGGTTTGGGAATGGGTTTGGGAGTGGGTTTGAGAGTGGGTTTGGGAGTGGGTTTGGGAGTGGGTGGGGGAGTGGGTTGTGGAGTGGGCTTGGGAGTGAGTTTGAGAGTGGACTTTGGAGTGGGTGGGGGACTGTGTTTTGGAGTGCGTTTTGGAGTGGGCTTGGGAGTGGGTTTAGGAGTGGGCTTGGGAGTGGGTTTGGGAGTGGGTGGGGGACTGAGTGGGTGAGTCAGTGGGGGAGTGGGTTTTGGAGTGGGAATGGAAGTGGGTGGGGGAATGGGTTTAGGAGTGGGTTTGGTAGTGGGTGGGTTTGTGAGTGGATTTGCGAGTGCGTAGTGGAGTGGGTGGGGGAGTGGGTTTGGGATTGGGTTGGAGTGGGTGGGGAGTCGTTTTAGGAGTGGGTGGGGGATTAGGTTTGGGAGTGGGTTTGCGATTGGCTGGGGGAGTGGGTTTGTGAGTGGGTTTATGAGTGGGTTTGGGAGTGGGTTTGTGGGTGTGTGGGGGAGTGGGTTTGGGAATGGGTGGGGGAGTGGGTGGGGGAGTGTGTTTAGGAGTGGGTTTGGGAGTGGGCTTGGAAGTGGGTTTGGGAGTGGATTTGCAAGTGGGCTTGGCAGTGTTTTGGGGAGAGGGTTTTGGAGTGGTTGGGGGAGTGGGTTTGGGTGTGGGTTTGGGAATCGGTTTGGTAGTGGATGGGGGAGTGGGTTTTGGAGTTGTTGGGGAATTGTGTTTGGGAGTGGGATTGGGAGTGGGTTTGCGAGTGGGTTTGGGAGTAGGTTGCGGAACTTATATGGGAGAGGTGGGGTGAGTGGGTTTGGGAGTGGGTTTGGGAGTGGGTTTGGAAGTGGGTGGCGGAGTTGGTGGGGGAGTCGGTGGAGGAGTGAGTTTGTGAGTGGGTTTGTGAGTGGTTTTGGGAGTGGGTTTATGAGTGGGTGGGGGAGTGGGTTTGGGAGTGGGTGGGTTTGCGGGTGGGGGAGTGGGTTTTGGATGGGGTGGTGGACTGGGTTTGGGAGTGGGTTTGGGAGTGGGTTTGAGAGTGGGTTTGGGAGTGGGTGGGGGAGTGGGTGGGGAAGTGGGTTTGGGAGTCGGTTTGGGAGTGAGTGGAGGAGTGGGTTTGGGAGTGTGTTTGGGAGTGTGTTTGGGAGTGGGTGGGGAAGTGCATTTGGGAGTGGTTTTGGGAGTGGGTGGGGGAATGAGTTTGGGAGTGGGTTTGGGAGTGGTTTGGGAGAGGGTGGAGGAGTGGTTGTTGGGAGTAGGTTTGGAGTGGATTTACAAGTGGGATTGGGAGTGGGTGGGGGAGTGTTTGGTGGAGTGGGTTTGGGAGTGGGTTTGGGAGTGGTTTTGGGAGTAGGTGGAGAAGTGGGATAGGGAGTGAGTTTGTGAGTGAGTGGAGGAGTGGGTTTGAGAGTGTGTTTGGAAGTGGGTTTGGGAGTGTGTGGGGGAGTGGGTTTAGGATTGTGTTTGGAGTGGGTTTGGGAGTGGATGGGGGAATGGGTTTGGGAGTGGGATTTAAAGTGGGTGGGGGATTGGGTTTGGGAGTGGGCTTGGGAGTGGGTTTGGGAGTGGACTTTGGAGTGGGTGGGGGACTGTGTTTTGGAGTGCGTTTGGGAGTGGGCTTGGGAGTGGGTTTAGGAGTGGGCTTGGGAGTGGGTTTGGGAGTGGGTGGGGGACTGAGTGGGTGAGTCAGTGGGGGAGTGGGTTTTGGAGTGGGAATGGAAGTGGGTGGGGGAATGGGTTTAGGAGTGGGTTTGGTAGTGGGTGGGTTTGTGAGTGGATTTGCGAGTGCGTAGTGGAGTGGGTGGGGGAGTGGGTTTGGGATTGGGTTGGAGTGGGTGGGGAGTCGTTTTAGGAGTGGGTGGGGGATTAGGTTTGGGAGTGGGTTTGCGATTGGCTGGGGGAGTGGGTTTGTGAGTGGGTTTATGAGTGGGTTTGGGAGTGGGTTTGTGGGTGTGTGGGGGAGTGGGTTTGGGAATGGGTGGGGGAGTGGGTGGGGGAGTGTGTTTAGGAGTGGGTTTGGGAGTGGGCTTGGAAGTGGGTTTGGGAGTGGATTTGCAAGTGGGCTTGGCAGTGTTTTGGGGAGAGGGTTTTGGAGTGGTTGGGGGAGTGGGTTTGGGTGTGGGTTTGGGAATCGGTTTGGTAGTGGATGGGGGAGTGGGTTTTGGAGTTGTTGGGGAATTGTGTTTGGGAGTGGGATTGGGAGTGGGTTTGCGAGTGGGTTTGGGAGTAGGTTGCGGAACTTATATGGGAGAGGTGGGGTGAGTGGGTTTGGGAGTGGGTTTGGGAGTGGGTTTGGAAGTGGGTGGCGGAGTTGGTGGGGGAGTCGGTGGAGGAGTGAGTTTGTGAGTGGGTTTGTGAGTGGTTTTGGGAGTGGGTTTATGAGTGGGTGGGGGAGTGGGTTTGGGAGTGGGTGGGTTTGCGGGTGGGGGAGTGGGTTTTGGATGGGGTGGTGGACTGGGTTTGGGAGTGGGTTTGGGAGTGGGTTTGAGAGTGGGTTTGGGAGTGGGCGGGGGAGTGGGTGGGGAAGTGGGTTTGGGAGTCGGTTTGGGAGTGAGTGGAGGAGTGGGTTTGGGAGTGTGTTTGGGAGTGTGTTTGGGAGTGGGTGGGGAAGTGCATTTGGGAGTGGTTTTGGGAGTGGGTGGGGGAATGAGTTTGGGAGTGGGTTTGGGAGTGGTTTGGGAGAGGGTGGAGGAGTGGTTGTTGGGAGTAGGTTTGGAGTGGATTTACAAGTGGGATTGGGAGTGGGTGGGGGAGTGTTTGGTGGAGTGGGTTTGGGAGTGGGTTTGGGAGTGGTTTTGGGAGTAGGTGGAGAAGTGGGATAGGGAGTGAGTTTGTGAGTGAGTGGAGGAGTGGGTTTGAGAGTGTGTTTGGAAGTGGGTTTGGGAGTGTGTGGGGGAGTGGGTTTAGGATTGTGTTTGGAGTGGGTTTGGGAGTGGATGGGGGAATGGGTTTGGGAGTGGGATTTAAAGTGGGTGGGGGATTGGGTTTGGGAGTGGGCTTGGGAGTGGGTTTGGGAGTGGGTGGGGGAATGGGTTTGGGAGTGGGTTGCGGAGTGGGTTTGGGAATGGGTTGGGGAGCGGGTTTGGGAGTGGGTGGGGGAGTAGGATTGTGAGTGGGATTGGTTTGTGAGTGGGTTTGTGAGTGGGTTTTTGAGTGGGTAGTGGAGTGGGTGGGGGAGTTGGTTTGGGATTGGATTTGGGAGTGGATGGTGGAATGGGTTTGGTAGTGGGTGGGGAGTTGGTTTGAGAGTGGGTGGGGGAGTAGATTTGGGGAATGGCTGGGGAATGGGTTTGTGAGTGGGTTTGTGAATGGGTTTGGGAGTGGGTTTGGGAGTGGGTTTGTGAGTGGGTGGGGGAGTGGGTTTGTGAGTGGGCTTGGGAGTGAGTTTGGGTGTGGATTTTGGAGTGGGTGGGGGACTGGATTTTGGAGTGGGTTTGGGAGTGGGTTTGGGAGTGGGCTTGGGATTGGGTTTGAGAGTGTGTGTGTGAGTGGTTGGGGGAATGGATTTTGGAGTGGTTGGAGGAGTGGGTCTGGTAGTGGGTTTGGGAGTGGGTTTGGAAGTGGTGGGGGAGTGGTTTTGGGAGTGGGTTTGGAAGTAGTGGGGGAGTGGGTGGGGTAGTGGGTTTGCGATTGGGTTTGGGAGTGGTTGGGGGAGTGGGTGGGGGGGTGGGTTTGGGAGTGGATGGAGGAGTGGGTTTGGGAGTGGGTGGGGGTGTGGGTTTGGGAGTGGGATTGGGAGAGGGTTTGGGAGTGGGTGGGGGAGTGGGTGGGGGAATGGGTTGGGGAGCGGGTTTGGGAGTGGGTGGGGGAGTGGGTGGGGGAGTTGGTTTGCGATTGGATTTGGGAGTGGATGGTGGAATGGGTTTGGTAGTGGGTGGGGAGTTGGTTTGAGAGTGGGTGGGGGAGTAGATTTGGGGAATGGCTGGAGAATGGGTTTGTGAGTGGGTTTGTGAATGGGTTTGGGAGTGGGTTTGGGAGTGGGTGGGGGAGTGGATTTGTGAGTGGGCTTGGGAGTGAGTTTGGGTGTGGATTTTGGAGTGGGTGGGGGACTGGATTTTGGAGTGGGTATGGGAGTGGGTTTGGGATTGGGCTTGGAATTGGGTTTGGGAGTGTGTGTGTGAGTGGTTGGGGGAGTGTGTTTTGGAGTGGTTGGTGGACTGGGTCTGGTAGTGGGTTTGGGAGTGGGTTTGGAAGTGGTGGGGGAGTGGTTTTGGGAGTGGGTTTGGAAGTAGTGGGGTAGTGAGTGGGGTAGTGGGTTTGCGATTGGGTTTGGGAGTGGTTGGGGGAGTGGGTTTGGGAGTGGATGGAGGAGTGGGTTTGGGAGTGGGTGGGGGTGTGGGTTTGGGAGTGGGATTGGGAGAGGGTTTGGGAGTGGGCGGGGGAGTGGGTGGGGGAGTGGGTGGGTGTGTGTGTTTGGGACTGGGTGGGTGTGTGGGTTTGGGAGTGGGTGGGTGCGTGGGTTTGTGAGCGGGTTTGTGTGTGTGTTGTGGAGTGTGTGGGGGAGTGGGTGGGGGAGTGGGTTTGCGATTGGGTTTGGGAGTGGGTTTGGGAGTGGGCGGGAATGTGGTTTTGGGAGAGGGCTTGTGAGTGGGATTGGGAGTGGAATGGGAAATGCGTTTGGGAGTGGCTGGGTGAGTGTGTTTGGGAGTGGGTTTGGGTGTGGGTTTGGGAGTGGGTGGGGAAATGGTTTTGTGAGTGGGTTTGTGAGTGGGTGATGGGAGTGTGGGGGAGTGGGTTTGGGAGTGGGTGGGTTTGTGAAGGGCAAGTGTGTGGGGGAGTGGGTTTGGGAGTGTGTTTGTGAGTGGGTGCGAGAATAGGTGGAGAAGTGGGAGGAGAGTGGGTTTGGGAGTGATTTTGGGAGTGGGTTGGGGAGTGTGTTTAGGAGTGGGTGGAAGAGTGTGTTTAGGAGTGGGTGGGGGAGTGGGTTTGGGAGTGGGTGGGGGAGTGCGTTTGGGAGTGTGTTTGTGAGTGGGTGCGAGAGTGGGTGGAGAAGTGGGAGGAGAGTGGGTTTGGGAGTGGTTTTGGGAGTTGATGTAGGAGTGTGTTTGGGAGTGGGTGGGCGAGTGGGGTTGGGAGTGGGATTGGGAGTTTTTTTGGGTGTGGGTGATGGAATGAGTGGGGGAGTGGGTTCGCGATTAGTTTTGAGAGTGGATGGGAGAATGGGTTTGGGAATGGGTGGGGGAGTGGATTTGGTAGTGGGTTTGGGAGTGGGTTTGGGAGTGGGTGAGCGAGATGGTTTGGGGTGGGTTTGGGAATGGGTTTGGGAGTTGGTGGGGGAGTGGTTTTGTGAATGGGTTTGGGAGTGGGTTTGGGAGTGGGTGGGGGAGTGGATTTGTGAGTGGGCTTGGGAGTGAGTTTGGGTGTGGATTTTGGAGTGGGTGGGGGACTGGATTTTGGAGTGGGTATGGGAGTGGGTTTGGGATTGGGCTTGGAATTGGGTTTGGGAGTGTGTGTGTGAGTGGTTGGGGGAGTGTGTTTTGGAGTGGTTGGTGGACTGGGTCTGGTAGTGGGTTTGGGAGTGGGTTTGGAAGTGGTGGGGGAGTGGTTTTGGGAGTGGGTTTGGAAGTAGTGGGGTAGTGAGTGGGGTAGTGGGTTTGCGATTGGGTTTGGGAGTGGTTGGGGGAGTGGGTTTGGGAGTGGATGGAGGAGTGGGTTTGGGAGTGGGTGGGGGTGTGGGTTTGGGAGTGGGATTGGGAGAGGGTTTGGGAGTGGGCGGGGGAGTGGGTGGGGGAGTGGGTGGGTGTGTGTGTTTGGGACTGGGTGGGTGTGTGGGTTTGGGAGTGGGTGGGTGCGTGGGTTTGTGAGCGGGTTTGTGTGTGTGTTGTGGAGTGTGTGGGGGAGTGGGTGGGGGAGTGGGTTTGCGATTGGGTTTGGGAGTGGGCGGGAATGTGGTTTTGGGAGAGGGCTTGTGAGTGGGATTGGGAGTGGAATGGGAAATGCGTTTGGGAGTGGCTGGGTGAGTGTGCTTGGGAGTGGGTTTGGGTGTGGGTTTGGGAGTGGGTGGGGAAATGGTTTTGTGAGTGGGTTTGTGAGTGGGTGATGGGAGTGTGGGGGAGTGGGTTTGGGAGTGGGTGGGTTTGTGAAGGGCAAGTGTGTGGGGGAGTGGGTTTGGGAGTGTGTTTGTGAGTGGGTGCGAGAATAGGTGGAGAAGTGGGAGGAGAGTGGGTTTGGGAGTGATTTTGGGAGTGGGTTGGGGAGTGGGTTTAGGAGTGGGTGGAAGAGTGTGTTTAGGAGTGGGTGGGGGAGTGGGTTTGGGAGTGGGTGGGGGAGTGCGTTTGGGAGTGTGTTTGTGAGTGGGTGCGAGAGTGGGTGGAGAAGTGGGAGGAGAGTGGGTTTGGGAGTGGTTTTGGGAGTTGATGTAGGAGTGTGTTTGGGAGTGGGTGGGCGAGTGGGGTTGGGAGTGGGATTGGGAGTTTTTATGGGTGTGGGTGATGTAATGAGTGGGGGAGTGGGTTCGCGATTGGTTTGAGAGTGGATGGGAGAATGGGTTTGGGAATGGGTGGGGGAGTGGATTTGGTAGTGGGTTTGGGAGTGGGTTTGGGAGTGGGTGGGGGAGATGGTTTGGGGGTGGGTTTGGGAATGGGTTTGGGAGTTGGTGGGGGAGTGGTTTTCTGAGTGGGTTTGGGAGTGGGTTTGTGACAGGGTTTGTCTGTGGTTGAGGGGAGTGGGTGGAGGAGTGGGTGGGGGAGTGGGTTTGGGAGTGGGTGGGTCGTGGGTGGGGAAGTGTGTGGGGGAGTGTGTTTGGGAGTGTATTTGTGAGTGGGTGTGAGAGTGGGTGGGGAAGTGGGAGGAGAGTGGGTTTGGGAGTGGGTGGGTTTGCGGGTGGGGGTGTGTGTGGGGGAGTGGTCTTGGGAGTGTGTTTATGAGTAGTTGGGGGTGTGGGTGGGAAGTGGGAGGGGGAGTGGGTTTCGGAGTGGATGTGGGAGTGGGTGGGGTAGTGGGTTTGGGAGTAGGCTTCGGAGTGAGTTCGGGAGTGTGACTTGGAGTGGGTGGGGGACTGGGTTTGGGAGTGTGTTTTGGACTGGGTTTGGGATTAAGTTTGGGAGTGGGCTTGGGAGTGGGTTTGGGAGTGGGTTTTGGAGTGGTTAGGTGAATGGGTTTGGTAGTGGGTCGGGGAGTGAGTTTGGGAGTGGGTGTGGTGTGGGTGGGGGAGTGGGTTAGGGAGTGGGTGAGGGAGTGGGTTTGGGAGTGAGTGGAGTAGTGGATTTGGGAGTGTGTTTGGGAGTGGGCGGGGAAGTGCGTTTGGGAGTGGGTGACGGAATGGGTTTGGGAGTGGTTTGGCAGAGGGTGGGGGAGTGGGTGGGGGATTGGGTGATGGAGTGGATTTGGGAGTGAGTTTGCGAGTGGGTGGGGAAGTTGGTTTGGGAGTGGGTTTGGGAGGGGGTTTGGGAGTTTTTTGGGAGTGATTTTGGGAGTGGGCGGGGAAGTGGGTTTGGGAGTGGGTGGGAGAGTGGGTTTGGGAGTGGGTTTGGGATTGGGTGGGGCAGTGGTTTTGGGAGTGGGTGGGGGACTGAGTGAGTTTGGGAGTGGGTTTGGGAGTGGGTTTGGGAGTGGGTTTAGGAGTGGGTTTGGGAGTGGTTGGGGGATTGGGTTTTGGAGTTGTTGGGGGAATTGATTTGGGAGAGGTTGGGCGACTGTCTTTGAGAGTGGGTTTGTGAGTGGGTGGCAGAGTAGTGGGGAAGCCGATGGGGGAGTAGGTTTCGGAGTGGGTTTGCGAGTGTGTGTGGGAGTGTGTTTGAGAGTGGGTTTGGGAGTGGGTGGGGGAGTGGGTTTGGGAATGTGTGGTGGACTGGGTGGGGGAGCGGGTTTGGGAGTGGGATTGGGAGTGGTAGAGGGTGTGGGTTTGGAAATGGTTGGGGAGTGGGTTTGGGAGTGGGTTTGGAAGTGGTGCGGGAGTGGGTTTGGAAGTGGGTCTGGGTTTGGGAGAGGGATTGGGAATGGGTTTGGGAGTGGGTGGGGAAGTGGGATTGGCATTGGATTTGGGAGTGTGTTTGGGAATGGGTTTGGGAGTGGGTTTGTGAATCGGTGGGGTAGTGGGTTTGAGATTGGGTTTGGGAGTGGCTGGGGGAGTGGGTTTAGGAGTGGGTTTGTGAATGAGTGTGGGAACGGATCGAGGAGTGGGTGGGTGTGTGGTTTTGCTCTTGGATTTGTGAGTGGGTTTGTGAGTGGATGGGGGAGTGGGTCTGGTAGTGTGTTTGGGAGTGGGTTTGGAAGTGGTGGGAGAGTGGTTTTGGGAGTGGGTTTGGAAGTAGTGGGGTAGTGTGTGGGGTAGTGGGTTTGCGATTGGGTTTGGGAGTGGTTGGGGGAGTGGGTGGGGGAGTGGGTTTGGGATTGGATGGAGGAGTGGGTTTGGGAGTGGGTGGGGGTGTGGGTTTGGGAGTGGGATTGGGAGAGGGTTTGGGATTGGGCGGGGGAGTGGGTGGGGGAGTGGGTGGGTGTGTGTTTGGGACTGGGTGGGTGTGTGGGTTTGGGAGTGGGTGGGTGCGTGGGTTTGTGAGCGGGTTTGTGTGTGTGTTGTGGAGTGTGTGGGGGAGTGGGTGGGGGAGTGGGTTTGCGATTGGGTTTGGGAGTGGGTTTGGGAGTGGGCGGGGATGTGGTTTTGGGAGAGGGCTTGTGAGTGGGATTGGGAGTGGAATGGGAAATGCGTTTGGGAGTGGCTGGGTGAGTGTGTTTGGGAGTGGGTTTGGGTGTGGGTTTGGGAGTGGGTGGGGAAATGGTTTTGTGAGTGGGTTTGTGAGTGGGTGATGGGAGTGTGGGGGAGTGGGTTTGGGAGTGGGTGGGTTTGTGAAGGGCAAGTGTGTAGGGGAGTGGGTTTGGGAGTGTGTTTGTGAGTGGGTGCGAGAATAGGTGGAGAAGTGGGAGGAGAGTGGGTTTGGGAGTGATTTTGGGAGTGGGTTGGGGAGTGTGTTTAGGAGTGGGTGGAAGAGTGTGTTTAGGAGTGGGTGGGGGAGTGGGTTTGGGAGTGGGTGGGGGAGTGCGTTTGGGAGTGTGTTTGTGAGTGGGTGCGAGAGTGGGTGGAGAAGTGGGAGGAGAGTGGGTTTGGGAGTGGTTTTGGGAGTTGATGTAGGAGTGTGTTTGGGAGTGGGTGGGCGAGTGGGGTTGGGAGTGGGATTGGGAGTTTTTTTGGGTGTGGGTGATGGAATGAGTGGGGGAGTGGGTTCGCGATTAGTTTTGAGAGTGGATGGGAGAATGGGTTTGGGTATGGGTGGGGGAGTGGATTTGGTAGTGGGTTTGGGAGTGGGTTTGGGAGTGGGTGAGCGAGATGGTTTGGGGTGGGTTTGGGAATGGGTTTGGGAGTTGGTGGGGGAGTGGTTTTGTGAGTGGGTTTGGGAGTGGGTTTGTGACAGGGTTTGTCTGTGGTTGAGGGGAGTGGGTGGAGGAGTGGGTGGGGGAGTGGGTTTGGGAGTGGGTTGGTCGTGGGTGGGGAAGTGTGTGGGGGAGTGTGTTTGGGAGTGTGTTTGTGAGTGGGTGCGAGAGTGGGTGGGGAAGTGGGAGGAGAGTGGGTTTGGGAGTGGGTGGGGGAGTGGTTTTGGGAGTGGGCGGGGGTTGCTGGGTGGGGGTGTGTGTGGGGGAGTGGTCTTGGGAGTGTGTTTATGAGTAGTTGGGGGTGTGGGTGGGAAGTGGGAGGGGGAGTGGGTTTCGGAGTGGATGTGGGAGTGGGTGGGGTAGTGGGTTTGGGAGTAGGCTTCGGAGTGAGTTCGGGAGTGTGACTTGGAGTGGGTGGGGGACTGGGTTTGGGAGTGTGTTTTGGACTGGGTTTGGGAGTGAGTTTGGGAGTGGGCTTGGGAGTGGGTTTGGGAGTGGGTTTTGGAGTGGTTAGGTGAATGGGTTTGGTAGTGGGTCGGGGAGTGAGTTTGGGAGTGGGTGTGGTGTGGGTGGGGGAGTGGGTTAGGGAGTGGGTGAGGGAGTGGGTTTGGGAGTGAGTGGAGTAGTGGATTTGGGAGTGTGTTTTGGAGTGGGCGGGGAAGTGCGTTTGGGAGTGGGTGACGGAATGGGTTTGGGAGTGGTTTGGCAGAGGGTGGGGGAGTGGGTGGGGGATTGGGTGATGGAGTGGATTTGGGAGTGAGTTTGCGAGTGGGTGGGGAAGTTGGTTTGGGAATGGGTTTGGGAGGGGGTTTGGGAGTTTGTTTGGGAGTGGGTTTGGGAGTGGGCGGGGAAGTGGGTTTGGGAGTGGGTGGGAGAGTGAGTTTGGGAGTGGGTTTGGGAGTGGGTGGGGCAGTGGGTTTGGGAGTGGGTGGGGGACTGAGTGAGTTTGGGAGTGGGTTTGGGAGTGGGTTTTGGAGTGGGTTTAGGAGTGGGTTTGGGAGTGGTTGGGGGATTGGGTTTTGGAGTTGTTGGGGGAATTGGTTTGGGAGAGGTTGGGCGACTGTCTTTGAGAGTGGGTTTGTGAGTGGGTGGCAGAGTAGTGGGGAAGCCGATGGGGGAGTAGGTTTCGGAGTGGGTTTGCGAGTGTGTGTGGGCGTGTGTTTGAGAGTGGGTTTGGGAGTGGGTGGGGCTGTGGGTTTGGGAATGTGTGGTGGACTGGGTGGGGGAGCGGGTTTGGGAGTGGGATTGGGAGTGGTAGAGGGTGTGGGTTTGGAAATGGTGGGGGAGTGGGTTTGGGAGTGGGTTTGGAAGTGGTGCGGGAGTGGGTTTGGAAGTGGGTCTGGGTTTGGGAGAGGGATCGGGAATGGGTTTGGGAGTGGGTGGGGAAGTGGGATTGGCATTGGATTTGGGAGTGTGTTTGGGAATGGGTTTGGGAGTGGGTTTGTGAATCGGTGGGGTAGTGGGTTTGAGATTGGGTTTGGGAGTGGCTGGGGGAGTGGGTTTAGGAGTGGGTTTGTGAATGAGTGTGGGAACGGATCGAGGAGTGGGTGGGTGTGTGGTTTTGCTCTTGGATTTGTGAGTGGGTTTGTGAGTGGATGGGGGAGTGGGTGGGGAAGTGGGTTTGGGAGTGGGTTTGGGAGTGCGTTTGGGAGTGGGTTTCGGAATGGGTGGGGGAGTGGGGTTGGGGGAGTGGGTTTGTGAGTGGGTGAGTGAGTGGGTTTGGGAGTAGGTGGGGGAGTGGGTTTGGGAGTGGGTGGGGGAGTGGGTTTGGGAGAGGGTGGGGAGTCGGCTTGAGAGTGCATTTGGGAGTGGCTTTGGGAGTGGATTTGGGAGTGGGTTTGGGAGTGTGTGGCGGAGTGGGTTTGTAGTGGGCTTGGAAGTGAGTTTGGGAGTGGGGTTGGGAGTGGGTGGAGGAATGGGTGGGGGAGTGGATTTTGGAAATGATTTGGGAGTGGGTTTGGGAGTATGTGGCGGAGTGGGTTTGTGGTGGGTTTGGGAGTGGGTTTGGGAGTGAGTGGTGGATTGGGTTTAAGAGTGGGTGGAGGACTGGTTTTGTGGTGGGCTTGGGAGTGAGTTTGGGAGTGGGATTGGGAGTGGGTGGGGGAATGGGTTTTGCAGTGTGTGGCTGAGTGGGTTTGTGGTGGGCTTGGGATTGGGTTTGGGAGTGGGTTAGGGAGTGGTGGGGGATTGGGTTTGGGAGTGAGTGGAGGAGTGGGTGGGGGAGTGGGTTTGGGAGTGTGTTTGTGAGTGGGTGTGAGAGTGGGTGAGGAAGTGGGAGGGGGAGTGGGTTTGGGAGTGGGCTTGGGAGTGGGTTTAGGAGTGGGTGGGGGAATGGGTAATTGGAGTGGGTTGGGGAGTGGGTTTGGGAGTGGGTTTGGGAGCGGGTTTGGGAGTGGGTGGGGGAGTGGGAATGTGAATGGGTGGTGGAGTGGGTGGGTGATTGCGATTGGGAGTGGGTGGGGAGTCGATTTGAGAGTGGGTGGGGTCATGCGTTTGGGCTTGGGTTTGGGAGTTGATGGGGGAGTGGGTTTCGGTGTGGCTTTGCGAGTGGGTTTGGGATTGGTTGGGGCAGCGGGTTGGGGAGTGGTTGAGGGAGTGGATGGGCATGTCGGTGAGGGAGTGGGTTTGGGAGTGGTTTTAGAAGTGCGTGAGGGAATGGGAATGGATGTGGGCTTGGGATTGGGTTGGGAGTGGGTGGCGAAAAACGCCTGGGGGTGGGTTTGTGAGTGGGTTAGTGACTGGGTTTGGGAGTAGGTGGAGGAATAGGTGGGGTAGTGTGTGGGGAAGTGGGTTTGGGAGTGGGTGGGGAAGTGGGTTAGGGAGAGGGTTTGTGAGTGAGTGGAGGAGTGGACGGGGGAGAGGTCTTGGGAGTTTGTGTGGGAGTGGTTTTGGGAGTGGGTTTGGCAGTGGGATTGGGAGTGGGTGGTGGAGTGGGTTTGGGACAGGGTGGGGGAGTGTTTTTGTGAGTGGATTTGGGAGTGAGTTTGTGAGTGTGTTGTGGAGTGGGTTTGTAAGTGGGTTTGTAAGTGGGCTTGGGAGTGGGTTTGGGAGTGGGTTTGGGAGTGGGTAGGGGAATGGGTTTGGGAGTGGGTGTGGGAGTGGGAGGGGGAATGTGTTTGGGAGTGTGTTTGTGAGTGGGTGCGAGAGTGGGTGGGGAAGTGGGTTTAGGATTGGGTTTGGGAGTGGGTGGGGGAGTGGGTTTGGGAGTGGGATTGGAAGTGTGTGGAGGAGTGGGTTTGGGAGTGGGTTTGGGAGTGGGTTTGTGAGTGGGTTTGTGAGTGTGTGGTGAAGTGGGTGGGTGGGGGAGTGGGTTTGTGAGTGAGAGTGGGTTTGTGAGTGAGTTTGTGAGTGGGTGGTGGAGTGGGTGGGGGTGTGGCTGGGGGAGTGAGTTTGGGATTGGGTTTGGGAGTGGGTGGGGGAGTGGGTTTGGGAATAGGTTTGTGATTGGGTTTGGGAGTGTGTGGAGGAGTGGGTTTCATTGTGGCTTTGGGAGTGGGTTTGAGATTGGATGGGGCAGTGGGTTGGGGAGTGGTTATGGGAGTGGGTGGGGTGTGGGTGGGGGAGTGGGTTTTGGAGTGGGTTTGGAAGTGGGTGAGGGAATGGGGTTGGGTGTGGACTTGGGATTGGGTTTGGGAGTGGGTTTGGGAGTGATTGTGGGAGTGGAGTTGGGAGTGTGTTTGGGAGTGGGTTGAGAGTGTGTGGCGGAAGTGGTCTGGGGATGGATTTGTGAGTGGGTTTGTGACTGGGATTGGGAGTGGGTGGGGCAGTTGATGGGGTAGTGTGTGGGGCAGTGGGTTTGGGAGTGGGTTTGTTAGTGAGTGGAGGATTGGGTTTGGGAGTAGTGTTTGCAGTGGGCAGGGGAGTGGGTTTGGGAGTCGATTTGGGAGAGGGTAGGGCTATAGATTGGGAAGTGGGTTTGGGAGTGGGCGGGGAAGTGTGTTTGGAAGTGGGTTTGGGAATGGATGGGGGAGTGGGTGGGGAAGTGGGTTTGGGAATAGGTGTGGGAGGGAGTGTGGGAGTGGGTTTGGGAGTGGGTGGTGAGTGGGTTTGGATGTGGGTTTGGGAGTGGGAGGGGGAGTTGATTTGGGAGTGGGTGGGTGTTGTTGGTTTGGGAATGGTTTTGGAAATGCTTTGGGAGTGGGTGTGGGAGTGGGTATGGGAATGGCTGAGAGGGAGGGTGGGTGAATGGGTTTGGGAGTGGGATTGGGAGTGGGTGGGGGACTAGAGGTGGGGAGGGGTTTTGGGAGTGGTTTTGGGAGTGGGTGGGGGAGTGGGTTTGTGAGTGGGTTTGTGAGTGGGTTTGTGAATGGGTTTGGGAGAGGTGAGGGATTGGGTTTGAGAGTGGGTGGGGGAGTGGATTTGGGAGTAGGTTTGGAAGTGGGTTTTGGAGTGGTTAGGGGAGTGAGTTTGGGAGCAGGTTTGGGACTGGGTTTGGGAGTGGGTTTGGGAATGGATTTGGGATTGGGTTTGGTATTGCGTTTCGGAGTGATCTTGGAAGTGGATTTGGGAGTAGGTGGGGGAGTGGGTGGGGGAGTGGGTGGTGGAGTGGGTTTGAGAGTGGGTGGGGTAGTGCATTTGGGAGTAGGTGGGGGAATGGATTTGGGAGTGGGTTTGGGAGTGGCTTTGGTGGTGGTTGGGGAAATGGATCTGAAAGTGGGTTTGGGAGTGGGTTGGGGAATGGGTTTGGGAGTGGGTTTGGGAGTGGGTGTGGGAGTGGGTTTGGGAGTGGGTTTGTGTGTGGATTTGGGAGTGGGTTTGGGATTGGGCTTGGGATTGGGTTTGGGAGTGGGTGGCGTCCTCGGTGGGGGAATGGTTTTGGGAGTGGTTTTGAGACTGGTTTGGGAGTGGGTTTAGAAGTGGGTTAGGGAGTTTTTGAGTGGCTTTGGGAATGGGTTTGGGAGTGGATGGGGAAGTGGGTGGGGGAGAGGGTTTGGGAGTGATTTTGGGAGTGGGTTTGGGAGTGTGTGAGTGGAAGGGGAATGGGTTTGTCAGTGGGTGGGGGAGTAGATTTGGGAGTATGTTTGGAGTGGGTTTGCTAGTGAGTTTTGGAATAGGTTTGGGAGTGGGTGGGAAAGTGGGTTTGGAAGTGGTTTTATGAGGGGGTTTTGATAGTGCGTTTAGGAGTGGGTGGGGGTGTGGGTTTGGGAGTGGGTTTGGGAATGGGTTTGGGAGTGGTTTTAGGATTGGGTTTGGTATTGGGTTTGGGAATGGGTTTGGGAGTGGGTTTGGGAGTGTGTGGAGGAGTGGGTTTGGGATTGGGTTTATGCGTGGGTGGGGGAATGGGTTTGAATGTGGGTTTGGGTTTGGGATTGGGTTTTGGAGTGTGATGGGAGTTGGGTTTGGGAGTGGGTTTGGGAGTAGATGGGGGAGTAGGTGTGTGTGTGGGTTTGGGAGTGGGTTTGGAAGTGGGTGGGGGACAGTTTGTGTGAGTGGTTTTGGGAGTGGGTTTAGGAGTGGGTTTGGGAGTAGGTTTGGGAGTGAACGGCGGAGTGGGCGCGGGAATGGGTTTGTGAGTGGGGTTGAGAGTGGGCGGGGGAGTGGGTTTGTGAGTGGGTTTGGAAGTGGCTGTGGGAGCGGGTTTTGGAGTGGGTTTGGGAGTGGGTTTGTGAGGGGCGGGAGAGTGGGTTTGGGAGAGGGTATGGAAGTGAACGGCGGAGTGGGCGCGGAAATGGGTTTGTGAGTGGGGTTGGGAGTGGGTTTGGGAGTAGGTTTGGAAGTGGGTGTGGGAGCGGGTTTGGGAGTGGGTTTGGGAGTGGGTTTGTGAGGGGCGGGAGTGTGGGTTTGGGAGTGGGTATGGGAGTGGATGAGGGATTGGGTTTGGGAGTGGGTTTGAGAGTGGGTTTGTGAGGGGCGGGAGAGTGGGTTTGGGAGTGGGTATGGTAGTGGGTTGGGGTGTGGGTGGCAAATTGGAATTAGGTGTGGGTGGGGAATTGGGTTTTGGAGCGGGTTTGGGAGTGAGTTTGGGAGTGGTTAGGGGAGTGGGTTTGAAGCGGGTTTGGTAGTGGGTTTAGGAGTGGTTTGGCGGGTTTGTGGGAGTGACTTGGGAGAGGGTGGGGCAGTGAGTATGTGAGTGGGTGGAAATTGGGTTTGCGATTGGGTTTAGGGGTGGGTGGGGGAGTGGAGTTTGGATGTGGGTTTGGGATCGTGTTTGGGTTTGGGTTTGGGCGGTGGAGTGGGTTTGGGAGTGGGTTTACAATTGTGTTTGGGAGTGGGTGGGGAAGTGGGTTTGGTCGTGGGTTTGGGATTGTGTGGGGGAGTGGGATTGGGAGTGGTTTGTGAGTGGTTTTGGGAGTGAGTGTGGGAGTGGATTTGGGAGTGGATTTGGGAGTGGGCGTGGGCGTGGGTTTGGGAGTGGGTTTGGGAGTGAGGTTGGGAGTGTGTTTGGGAGTGGGTGGGGAAGTGGGATTGGTCGTGGGTTTGGAAGTGTGTGGGGGTATGGGATTGGGAGTGGGCATGGGAGTGGGTTTGGGAGTGGGTTTGGGAGTGAGTGGTGGAGTGGGTTTGGGAGTGGGTTTGGGAGTGGATTTGGGTGTGGGTTTGGGAGTGAGTGGGAGTGGGCGGGGTTATGGGTTTGGGAGTGGGTGGGCAACTGGGTTTGGGAGTGGATGGGGAAGTTGGCATGGGAGTGAGTTTGGATGTGGGTGGGGATGTGGGTTGCGAGTTGGTTTGGGAGTTGGTGGGGGAGTGGGTTTGGACTGGGTTTGAGAGTGAGTGGGGGAGTGGTTTCGGGAGTGGACGGGGGAGTGGTTTTGGGAGTGGGTTAGGGAGTGGGTTTGTGAGGGGCGGGAGTGTGGGTTTGGGAGTGGGTATGGGAGTGGATGAGGGATTGGGTTTGGGAGTGGGTTTGAGAGTGGGTTTGTGAGGGGCGGGAGAGTGGGTTTGGGAGTGGGTATGGTAGTGGGTGGGGGTGTGGGTGGCAAATTGGAATTAGGTGTGGGTGGGGAATTGGGTTTTGGAGTGGGTTTGGGAGTGAGTTTGGGAGTGGTTAGGGGAGTGGGGTTTGGATGTGGGTTTGGGATCGTGTTTGGGTTTGGGTTTGGGCGGTGGAGTGGGTTTGGGAGTGGGTTTACAATTGTGTTTGGGAGTGGGTGGGGAAGTGGGTTTGGTCGTGGGTTTGGGAGTGTGTGGGGGAGTGGGATTGGGAGTGGTTTGTGAGTGGTTTTGGGAGTGAGTGTGGGAGTGGATTTGGGAGTGGATTTGGGAGTGGGCGTGGGCGTGGGTTTGGGAGTGGGTTTGGGAGTGAGGTTGGGAGTGTGTTTGGGAGTGGGTGGGGAAGTGGGATTGGTCGTGGGTTTGGGAGTGTGTGGGGGTATGGGATTGGGAGTGGGCATGGGAGTGGGTTTGGGAGTGGGTTTGGGAGTGAGTGGTGGAGTGGGTTTGGGAGTGGGTTTGGGAGTGGATTTGGGTGTGGGTTTGGGAGTGAGTGGGAGTGGGCGGGGTTATGGGTTTGGGAGTGGGTGGGCAACTGGGTTTGGGAGTGGATGGGGAAGTTGGCATGGGAGTGAGTTTGGATGTGGGTGGGGATGTGGGTTGCGAGTTGGTTTGGGAGTTGGTGGGGGAGTGGGTTTGGACTGGGTTTGAGAGTGAGTGGGGGAGTGGTTTCGGGAGTGGACGGGGGAGTGGTTTTGGGAGTGGGTTAGGGAGTGAGTGGGGGAGTGGGTTTGGGAGTAGGTAGGGGGCTGGGTGTGGGAGTGGGTTTGAGAGTGGGTGGGGGAGTGGATTTTGGAGTAGGTTTGGGAGTGGGTTTGGGAATGGTTTTGGGAGTGGCTTTGGGAGTGGGTGGGGAAATGGGTTTGGCAGTGGGTTTGGGAGTGGGTTTGGAAGTGGGTTTGGGAATTGGTGGCGAAGTGGGTTTGGGAGATCATGGGGAAGTGGGTTTGGGGTTGGGTTTGGGAGTGGGTTTGGGAGTACGTTTGGGAGAGAATTGGAAGTTGGTTTGGGAGTGGGTCTGGGTGTGGGTCTTGGAGTGGGTTTGGGAGTGGGATTGGGAGTGGGTTTGGGAGTGGGTGGGGGAGTTAGTTTGGGAGTGTATTTGGGAGTGGGTTTGTGAGTGTGTGGCAAAGTGGGTTTGTGGTGGGCTTGGGAGTAGGTTTGGGAGTAGGATTGGGAGTGGGTGGGGGAATGGGTTTGGGAGTGGGTGGAGGAGTGGGTGGGGGAGTGGGTTTGGAACTGGATTTGGGAGTGGGTTTGGGAGTGTGTGGCTGAGTGGGTTTGTGGTGGGCTTGGGATTGGGTTTGGGAGTGGGTTTGGGAGTGGGTGAGCGATTGGGTTTGGGAGTGTGTGGAGGAGTGGGTGGGGGAGTGGGTTTGGGAGTGTGTTTGTGAGTGGGGGTGATAGTGGGTGAGGAAGTGGGTTAAGGATTGGGTTTGGGAGTGGTTGGGAATGTAGGTGGGGGAGTGGGTTTGGGAGTGGGATTGGAAGTGGGTGGGGGAGTGGGTTTGGGAGTGGGCTTGGGAGTGGGTTTGGGAGTGGATGGGGGAATGGGTTTGGGAGTGGGTTGGGGAGTGGGTTTGGGAGTGGGTTTGGAAGCGGGTTTGGGAGTGGGTAAGGGAGTGGGTTTGTGAATGGGTGCTGGAGTGGGTGGGTGAATGACTTTGGGAGTGAGAGGGTAGTCGATTTGAGAGTGGGTGGGGTAGTGCGTTTGGGCTTGGGTTTGGGAGTGGGTGGGGGCAGTGGGTTTCGGAGTGGCTTTGCGAGTGGGTTTGGGATTGGATGGGGCAGTGGGTTGGGGAGTGGTTGAGGGAGTGGATGGGCATGTCGGTGAGTGGGTTTGGGAGTGGGTTTGGAAGTGCGTGAGGGAATGGGATTGAGTGTGGGCTTGGGATTGGGTTGGGAGTGGGTGGCGAAAGAGGCCTGGGGGTGGGTTTGTGAGTGGGTTTGTGACTGGGTTTGGGAGTGGATGGGGAAGTGGGTTAGGGAGTGGGTTTGTGAGTGGAGGAGTGGACGGGGGAGAGGTTTTGGAAGTTTGTGTGGGAGTGGGTTTGGCAGTGGGATTGGGAGTGGGTGGGGGAGTGTGTGGTGGAGTGGGTTTGGGACAGGATGGGGAGTGAGTTTTGTGAATGGATTTGGGAGTGGGTTTGTGAGTGTGTGGGTGGAGTGGGTTTGTAAGTGGGTTTGTGGTGGGCTTGGGAGTGGGTTTGGGAGTGGGTTTGGGAGTGGGTGGGGGAATGGGTTTGGGAGTGGGTGGGGGAGTGGGAGGCTGAATGTGTTTGGGAGTGTATTTGTGAGTGGGTGCGAGAGTGGGTGGGGAAGTGGGTTTAGGATTGGGTTTGGGAGTGGGTGGGGGAGTGGGTTTGGGAGTGGGATTGGAAGTGTGTGGGTTTGGGAGTGGGCTTGGAAGTGGGTTTGGGAGTGGGTGGGGGAGTGGATTTGTGAGTGAGAGTGGATTTGTGAGTGGGTTTGTGAGTGGGTGGGGGTGTGGGTGGGGGAGTGGGTTTGGGATTGGCTTTGGGAGTGTGTGGGGGAGTGGGTTTGGGACAGGGTGGGACAGTGTTTTTGTGAGTGGAATTGGGAGTGGGTTTGTGAGTGTGTGAGGGAGTGGGTATGTAAGTGGGTTTGTGGTGGACTTGGGAGTGGGTTTGGGAGTGGGTTTGGTAGTGGGTGGGGGAATGGGTTTGGGAGTGGGTGGGGGAGTGGGAGGCTGAATGTGTTTGGGAGTGTATTTGTGAGTGGGTGCGAGAGTGGATGGGGAAGTGGGTTTAGGATTGGGTTTGGGAGTGGGTGGGGGAGTGGGTTTGGGAGTGGGATTGGAAGTGTGTGGGTTTGGGAGTGGGCTTGGAAGTGGGTTTGGGAGTGGTTGGGGGAGTGGATTTGTGAGTGAGAGTGGGTTTGTGAGTGGGTTTGTGAGTGGGTGGGGGTGTGGGTGGGGGAGTGGGTTTGGGATTGGCTTTGGGAGTGTGTGGGGGAGTGGGTTTGGGACAGGGTGGGGCAGTGTTTTTGTGAGTGGATTTGGGAGTGGGTTTGTGAGTGTGTGGGGGAGTGGGTATGTAAGTGGGTTTGTGGTGGACTTGGGAGTGGGTTTGGGAGTGGGTTTGGTAGTGGGTGGGGGAATGGGTTTGGCAGTGGACGGGGAATTGTGTTTGGGATTGGGTTTGGGAATGGATGGGGGAGTGAGTGGGGAAGTGGGTTTGGGAGTGGGTTTGGGAGGGAGTGTGGGAGTGGGTTTGGGAGTGGGTGGGTGAGTGGGTTTGGGTGTGGGTTTGGGAGTGGGAGGGGGAGCTGATTTGGGAATGTGTGGGGGGTGTGGGTTTGGAAATAGTTTTGGAAGTGGTTTTATGAGTGTGTGGGGGAGTGGGTATGGGAGTGGGTGAGAGAGTGGGTGGGTGAATGGGTTTGGGAGTGGGATTGGGAGTGGGTGGGGGACTAGAGGGGGGGAGGGGTTTTGAGAGTGTTTTTGGAGTGGGTGGGGGAGTGGATTTGGGAGTGGGTTTGGGAGTGGGTTTGTGAATAGGTTTGGGAGAGTTGAGGGAGTGGGTTTGAGTGTGGGTTGGGGGAGTGGATTTGGGAGTAGGTTTGGGAGTGGGAGGGGGAGCTGATTTGGGAATGGGTGGAGGGTGTGGGTATGGGAATGGTTTTGGAAGTGGTTTGGGAGTGTGTGGGGGAGTGGGTATGGGAGTGGGTGAGAGGGTGGGTGGGTGAATGGGTTTGGGAGTGGGATTGGGAGTGGGTGGGGGACTAGAGGGGAGAGGGGTTTTGGGAGTGGTTTTGGGAGTGGGTGGGGGAGTGGATTTTGGAGTGGGTTTGGGAGTGGGTTTGTGAATGGGTTTGGAAGAGGTGAGGGAGTGTGTTCTGGAGTGGGTGAGGGAGTGGATTTGGGAGTCGGTTTGGGAGTGGGTTTGGGAGTGTGTGGGGGAGTGGATTTGGGAGCGGTTTTGGGACAGGGTTTGGGAGTGGGTGGTGAATGGATTTGGGATTGGGTTTGGTATTGCGTTTGGAAGTGATCTTGGAAGTGGATTTGGGAGTAGGTGGGGGAGTGGTTGGGGGAGTGGGTGGTGGAGTGGGTTTGAGAGTGGGTGGGGTAGTGGATTTGGGAGTAGGTTTGGGAGTGGGTTTGGGAGTAGCTTTGGGAGTGGCTTTGGTGTTGGGTGGGGAAATGGGTCTGGAAGTGGGTTTGGGAGTGGGTGGGGCAATGGGTTTGGGAGTGGGTTTGGGAGTGGGTGTGGGAGTGGGTTTGGGAGTGGGTTTGGGTGTGGGTTTGGGAGTGGGTTTGGGAAGGTGTTTGGGATTGGATTTGGGAGTGGGTGGCGTCCTCGGTGGGGGAATGGTTTTGGGAGTTGTTTTGAGACTGGTTTTGGGAGTGGGTTTAGGAGTGGGTTAGGGAGTGAGTTTTTGAGTGGCTTTGTGAATTGGTTTGGGAGTGGATGGTGGAGTGGGTGGGGGAGAGCGTTTGAGAGTGGTTTTATGAGGGGATTTGGGAGTGGGTTTAGGAGTGGGTGGGGGTGTGGGTTTTGGAGTGGGTTTGGGAGTGGACGGAGGAGTGGGTTTGAAGGTTGGTGGTTAGTGTGTTTGGAGTTGGGTTTGCGATTGGGTTTGGGAATGGGTTTGGGAGTGGTTTTGGGATTAGGTTTGGTAGTGGGTTTGGGAGTGGGTTTGGGAGTGTGTGGAGGAGTGGGTTTGGGATTGGGTTTATGCGTGGGTAGAGACTGGGTTTGAATGTGGGTTTGGTTTTGAGTTTGGGATTGGGTTTTGGAGTGGGATGGGAGTTGAGTTTGGGAGTGAGTTTGGGAGTGGATGGGGGAGCAGGTGTGCGTGTGGTTTGGGAGTGGGTTTGGAAGTGGGTGGGGGACAGTTTGGGTGAGTGGTTTTGGGAGTGGGTTTAGGAGTGGGTTTGAGAGTAGGTTTGGGAGTGAACGGCGGAGTGGGCGCGGGAATGGGTTTGTGAGTGGGGTTGAGAGTGGGCGGGGGAGTGGGTTGGGAGTGGGTTTGGGAGTGGGTGTGGGAGCGGGTTTGGGAGTGGGTTTGGGAGTGGGTTTGTGAGGGGCGGGAGAGTGGGTTTGGGAGTGGGTATGGGCGTGGGTGAGGGAGTGGGTTTGGGAGTGGGTTTGGGAGTGGATGGGGGTGTGGGTTTGGGATTGAGTTTTGGATTGGGTTTGGGTGTGGGTTTGGGAGTGGGTGGGGAAGTGGGTTTCCGAGTGGGTTTGAACATTGGTTTGGGAGTGGGTGAGGAAGTGGGTGGCGGCGTGGTTTTGGTTCTGTTCGTGGGAGTGAGTTTGGGAGTGAGTGTGGAAGTTGGTTTGGGAGTGGGTGGGGGAGTGGGTTTTGGAGTGGGTGGCAAATTGGAATTGGGAGTGGGTGGGTAATTGGGTTTGGGAGTTGGTTTGGGAGTGAGTTTGGGAGTGGTTCGGAGAGTGGGTTTGAAGTGGGTTTGTGAGTGGATTTGGGAGTGGGTGGGGGAGTGGGTTTGGGTTTGGGTTTTCGATTGGGTTTGGGACTGGGCTTGGGAGTGGATTTTGGAATGGGTGGGGGATTGGGTTGGGGAGTGGGTTTGGGAGTTTGTTTGGAAGTGGGTTTGGGTGTGTGTTTGGGAGTAGTTGAGGAAGTGGTTGGGGGCGTGGTTTTGGTTTTGTTCGGGGGAGTGGTTTTGGGAGTGAGTTTGGGAGTGAGTGGGGAAGTCGGTTTGGGACTGGGTGGGGGAGTGGGTTTGGGAGTGAGTTTGGGAGTGGTTAGGGGAGTGGGTTTGAAATGGGTTTGGGAGTGGGTTGAGGAGATGGTGGGGGAGTGGGGTGGCAGTGTTTTTGGGAGTGGTTTGGTCGTAACTGGAGGAGTGGTATGGGAGTGGGTGGAAATTGGGTTTGGGATTGGGTTTGGGGGTGGGTGGGGGAGTGAGATTGGGAGTGATTTGGGAGTGAGTTTGGGACTGGGTTTGGGAGTGGGTTTGGGAATGGATTTGGGATTGGATTTGGTATTGCGTTTGGGAGTGATCTTGGAAGTGGATTTGGGAGTAGGTGGGGGAGTGGGTGAGGGAGTGGGTATTGGAGTGGGTTTGAGAGTGGGTGGGGTAGTGGATTTGGGAGTAGGTTTGGGAGTGGCTTTGGGAGTGGCTTTGGTGGTGGGTGGGGAAATGGGTCTAGAAGTGGGTTTGGGAGTGGACGGAGGAGTGGGTTTGAAGGTTGATGGTTAGTGTGTTTGGAATTGGGTTTGCGGTTGGGTTTGGGAATGGGTTTGGGAGTGGTTTTGGGATTGGGTTTGGTCGTGGGTTTGGGAGTGGGTTTGGGAATGTGTGGAGGAGTGGGTTTGGAATTGCGTTTATGCGTGGGTGGGGGACTGGGTTTGAATGTGGGTTTGGTTTTGAGTTTGGGATTGGGTTTTGGAGTGGGATGGGAGTTTGGTTTGGGAGTGGGTTTGGGAGTGGATGGGGGAGCAGGTATGGGTGTGGTTTGGGAGTGGGTTTGGAAGTGGGTGGGGGACAGTTTGGATGAGTGATTTTGGGAGTGGGTTTAGGAGTGGGTTTGAGACTAGGTTTGGGAGTGAACGGCGGAGTGGGCGCGGGAATGGGTTTGTGAGTGGGTTTGTGAGTGGGGTTGAGAGTGGGCGGGGGAGTGGGTTTGGGAGTGGGTTTGGGAGTGGGTGTGGGAGCGGGTTTGGGAGTAGGTTTGGGAGTTTGTTTCTGAGGGGCGGGAGAGTGGGTTTGGGAGTGGGTATGGGAGTGGGTGAGGGAGTGGGTTTGGGAGTGGGTTTGGGAGTGGGTGGGGGTGTGGGATTGGGATTGAGTTTTGTATTGGGTTTGGGTGTGGGTTTGGGAGTGGGTGGGGAAGTGGGTTTCCGAGTGGGTTTGAACATTGGTTTGGGAGTGGGTAAGGAAGTGGGTGGCGGCGTGATTTTGGTTCTGTTCGTGGGAGTGAGTTTGGGAGTGAGTGTGGAAGTGGGTTTGGGAGTGGGTGGGGGAGTGTGTTTTGGAGTGGGTGGCAAATTGGAATTGGGAGTGGGTGGGTAATTGGGTTTGGGAGTGGGTTTGGGAGTGAGTTTGGGAGTGGTTCGGGGAGTGGGTTTGAAGTGGGTTTGTGAGTGGGTTTCGGATTGGGTGGGGGAGTGAGTTTGGGATTTGGTTTTGGATTGGGTTTGTGACTGGGCTTGGGAGTGGATTTGGGAGTGGGTTGGGGATTGGGTGGGGGAGTGGGAGGCTGAATGTGTTTGGGAGTGTATTTGTGAGTGGGTGCGAGAGTGGGTGGGGAAGTGGGTTTAGGATTGGGTTTGGGAGTGGGTGGGGGAGTGGGTTTGGGAGTGGGATTGGAAGTGTGTGGGTTTGGGAGTGGGCTTGGAAGTGGGTTTGGGAGTGGGTGGGGGAGTGGATTTGTGAGTGAGAGTGGATTTGTGAGTGGGTTTGTGAGTGGGTGGGGGTGTGGGTGGGGGAGTGGGTTTGGGATTGGCTTTGGGAGTGTGTGGGGGAGTGGGTTTGGGACAGGGTGGGACAGTGTTTTTGTGAGTGGAATTGGGAGTGGGTTTGTGAGTGTGTGAGGGAGTGGGTATGTAAGTGGGTTTGTGGTGGACTTGGGAGTGGGTTTGGGAGTGGGTTTGGTAGTGGGTGGGGGAATGGGTTTGGGAGTGGGTGGGGGAGTGGGAGGCTGAATGTGTTTGGGAGTGTATTTGTGAGTGGGTGCGAGAGTGGATGGGGAAGTGGGTTTAGGATTGGGTTTGGGAGTGGGTGGGGGAGTGGGTTTGGGAGTGGGATTGGAAGTGTGTGGGTTTGGGAGTGGGCTTGGAAGTGGGTTTGGGAGTGGTTGGGGGAGTGGATTTGTGAGTGAGAGTGGGTTTGTGAGTGGGTTTGTGAGTGGGTGGGGGTGTGGGTGGGGGAGTGGGTTTGGGATTGGCTTTGGGAGTGTGTGGGGGAGTGGGTTTGGGACAGGGTGGGGCAGTGTTTTTGTGAGTGGATTTGGGAGTGGGTTTGTGAGTGTGTGGGGGAGTGGGTATGTAAGTGGGTTTGTGGTGGACTTGGGAGTGGGTTTGGGAGTGGGTTTGGTAGTGGGTGGGGGAATGGGTTTGGCAGTGGACGGGGAATTGTGTTTGGGATTGGGTTTGGGAATGGATGGGGGAGTGAGTGGGGAAGTGGGTTTGGGAGTGGGTTTGGGAGGGAGTGTGGGAGTGGGTTTGGGAGTGGGTGGGTGAGTGGGTTTGGGTGTGGGTTTGGGAGTGGGAGGGGGAGCTGATTTGGGAATGTGTGGGGGGTGTGGGTTTGGAAATAGTTTTGGAAGTGGTTTTATGAGTGTGTGGGGGAGTGGGTATGGGAGTGGGTGAGAGAGTGGGTGGGTGAATGGGTTTGGGAGTGGGATTGGGAGTGGGTGGGGGACTAGAGGGGGGGAGGGGTTTTGAGAGTGTTTTTGGAGTGGGTGGGGGAGTGGATTTGGGAGTGGGTTTGGGAGTGGGTTTGTGAATAGGTTTGGGAGAGTTGAGGGAGTGGGTTTGAGTGTGGGTTGGGGGAGTGGATTTGGGAGTAGGTTTGGGAGTGGGAGGGGGAGCTGATTTGGGAATGGGTGGAGGGTGTGGGTATGGGAATGGTTTTGGAAGTGGTTTGGGAGTGTGTGGGGGAGTGGGTATGGGAGTGGGTGAGAGGGTGGGTGGGTGAATGGGTTTGGGAGTGGGATTGGGAGTGGGTGGGGGACTAGAGGGGAGAGGGGTTTTGGGAGTGGTTTTGGGAGTGGGTGGGGGAGTGGATTTTGGAGTGGGTTTGGGAGTGGGTTTGTGAATGGGTTTGGAAGAGGTGAGGGAGTGTGTTCTGGAGTGGGTGAGGGAGTGGATTTGGGAGTCGGTTTGGGAGTGGGTTTGGGAGTGTGTGGGGGAGTGGATTTGGGAGCGGTTTTGGGACAGGGTTTGGGAGTGGGTGGTGAATGGATTTGGGATTGGGTTTGGTATTGCGTTTGGAAGTGATCTTGGAAGTGGATTTGGGAGTAGGTGGGGGAGTGGTTGGGGGAGTGGGTGGTGGAGTGGGTTTGAGAGTGGGTGGGGTAGTGGATTTGGGAGTAGGTTTGGGAGTGGGTTTGGGAGTAGCTTTGGGAGTGGCTTTGGTGTTGGGTGGGGAAATGGGTCTGGAAGTGGGTTTGGGAGTGGGTGGGGCAATGGGTTTGGGAGTGGGTTTGGGAGTGGGTGTGGGAGTGGGTTTGGGAGTGGGTTTGGGTGTGGGTTTGGGAGTGGGTTTGGGAAGGTGTTTGGGATTGGATTTGGGAGTGGGTGGCGTCCTCGGTGGGGGAATGGTTTTGGGAGTTGTTTTGAGACTGGTTTTGGGAGTGGGTTTAGGAGTGGGTTAGGGAGTGAGTTTTTGAGTGGCTTTGTGAATTGGTTTGGGAGTGGATGGTGGAGTGGGTGGGGGAGAGCGTTTGAGAGTGGTTTTATGAGGGGATTTGGGAGTGGGTTTAGGAGTGGGTGGGGGTGTGGGTTTTGGAGTGGGTTTGGGAGTGGACGGAGGAGTGGGTTTGAAGGTTGGTGGTTAGTGTGTTTGGAGTTGGGTTTGCGATTGGGTTTGGGAATGGGTTTGGGAGTGGTTTTGGGATTAGGTTTGGTAGTGGGTTTGGGAGTGGGTTTGGGAGTGTGTGGAGGAGTGGGTTTGGGATTGGGTTTATGCGTGGGTAGAGACTGGGTTTGAATGTGGGTTTGGTTTTGAGTTTGGGATTGGGTTTTGGAGTGGGATGGGAGTTGAGTTTGGGAGTGAGTTTGGGAGTGGATGGGGGAGCAGGTGTGCGTGTGGTTTGGGAGTGGGTTTGGAAGTGGGTGGGGGACAGTTTGGGTGAGTGGTTTTGGGAGTGGGTTTAGGAGTGGGTTTGAGAGTAGGTTTGGGAGTGAACGGCGGAGTGGGCGCGGGAATGGGTTTGTGAGTGGGGTTGAGAGTGGGCGGGGGAGTGGGTTGGGAGTGGGTTTGGGAGTGGGTGTGGGAGCGGGTTTGGGAGTGGGTTTGGGAGTGGGTTTGTGAGGGGCGGGAGAGTGGGTTTGGGAGTGGGTATGGGCGTGGGTGAGGGAGTGGGTTTGGGAGTGGGTTTGGGAGTGGATGGGGGTGTGGGTTTGGGATTGAGTTTTGGATTGGGTTTGGGTGTGGGTTTGGGAGTGGGTGGGGAAGTGGGTTTCCGAGTGGGTTTGAACATTGGTTTGGGAGTGGGTGAGGAAGTGGGTGGCGGCGTGGTTTTGGTTCTGTTCGTGGGAGTGAGTTTGGGAGTGAGTGTGGAAGTTGGTTTGGGAGTGGGTGGGGGAGTGGGTTTTGGAGTGGGTGGCAAATTGGAATTGGGAGTGGGTGGGTAATTGGGTTTGGGAGTTGGTTTGGGAGTGAGTTTGGGAGTGGTTCGGAGAGTGGGTTTGAAGTGGGTTTGTGAGTGGATTTGGGAGTGGGTGGGGGAGTGGGTTTGGGTTTGGGTTTTCGATTGGGTTTGGGACTGGGCTTGGGAGTGGATTTTGGAATGGGTGGGGGATTGGGTTGGGGAGTGGGTTTGGGAGTTTGTTTGGAAGTGGGTTTGGGTGTGTGTTTGGGAGTAGTTGAGGAAGTGGTTGGGGGCGTGGTTTTGGTTTTGTTCGGGGGAGTGGTTTTGGGAGTGAGTTTGGGAGTGAGTGGGGAAGTCGGTTTGGGACTGGGTGGGGGAGTGGGTTTGGGAGTGAGTTTGGGAGTGGTTAGGGGAGTGGGTTTGAAATGGGTTTGGGAGTGGGTTGAGGAGATGGTGGGGGAGTGGGGTGGCAGTGTTTTTGGGAGTGGTTTGGTCGTAACTGGAGGAGTGGTATGGGAGTGGGTGGAAATTGGGTTTGGGATTGGGTTTGGGGGTGGGTGGGGGAGTGAGATTGGGAGTGATTTGGGAGTGAGTTTGGGACTGGGTTTGGGAGTGGGTTTGGGAATGGATTTGGGATTGGATTTGGTATTGCGTTTGGGAGTGATCTTGGAAGTGGATTTGGGAGTAGGTGGGGGAGTGGGTGAGGGAGTGGGTATTGGAGTGGGTTTGAGAGTGGGTGGGGTAGTGGATTTGGGAGTAGGTTTGGGAGTGGCTTTGGGAGTGGCTTTGGTGGTGGGTGGGGAAATGGGTCTAGAAGTGGGTTTGGGAGTGGACGGAGGAGTGGGTTTGAAGGTTGATGGTTAGTGTGTTTGGAATTGGGTTTGCGGTTGGGTTTGGGAATGGGTTTGGGAGTGGTTTTGGGATTGGGTTTGGTCGTGGGTTTGGGAGTGGGTTTGGGAATGTGTGGAGGAGTGGGTTTGGAATTGCGTTTATGCGTGGGTGGGGGACTGGGTTTGAATGTGGGTTTGGTTTTGAGTTTGGGATTGGGTTTTGGAGTGGGATGGGAGTTTGGTTTGGGAGTGGGTTTGGGAGTGGATGGGGGAGCAGGTATGGGTGTGGTTTGGGAGTGGGTTTGGAAGTGGGTGGGGGACAGTTTGGATGAGTGATTTTGGGAGTGGGTTTAGGAGTGGGTTTGAGACTAGGTTTGGGAGTGAACGGCGGAGTGGGCGCGGGAATGGGTTTGTGAGTGGGTTTGTGAGTGGGGTTGAGAGTGGGCGGGGGAGTGGGTTTGGGAGTGGGTTTGGGAGTGGGTGTGGGAGCGGGTTTGGGAGTAGGTTTGGGAGTTTGTTTCTGAGGGGCGGGAGAGTGGGTTTGGGAGTGGGTATGGGAGTGGGTGAGGGAGTGGGTTTGGGAGTGGGTTTGGGAGTGGGTGGGGGTGTGGGATTGGGATTGAGTTTTGTATTGGGTTTGGGTGTGGGTTTGGGAGTGGGTGGGGAAGTGGGTTTCCGAGTGGGTTTGAACATTGGTTTGGGAGTGGGTAAGGAAGTGGGTGGCGGCGTGATTTTGGTTCTGTTCGTGGGAGTGAGTTTGGGAGTGAGTGTGGAAGTGGGTTTGGGAGTGGGTGGGGGAGTGTGTTTTGGAGTGGGTGGCAAATTGGAATTGGGAGTGGGTGGGTAATTGGGTTTGGGAGTGGGTTTGGGAGTGAGTTTGGGAGTGGTTCGGGGAGTGGGTTTGAAGTGGGTTTGTGAGTGGGTTTCGGATTGGGTGGGGGAGTGAGTTTGGGATTTGGTTTTGGATTGGGTTTGGGACTGGGCTTGGGAGTGGATTTGGGAGTGGGTTGGGGATTGGGTGGGGGAGTGGGAGGCTGAATGTGTTTGGGAGTGTATTTGTGAGTGGGTGCGAGAGTGGGTGGGGAAGTGGGTTTAGGATTGGGTTTGGGAGTGGGTGGGGGAGTGGGTTTGGGAGTGGGATTGGAAGTGTGTGGGTTTGGGAGTGGGCTTGGAAGTGGGTTTGGGAGTGGGTGGGGGAGTGGATTTGTGAGTGAGAGTGGATTTGTGAGTGGGTTTGTGAGTGGGTGGGGGTGTGGGTGGGGGAGTGGGTTTGGGATTGGCTTTGGGAGTGTGTGGGGGAGTGGGTTTGGGACAGGGTGGGACAGTGTTTTTGTGAGTGGAATTGGGAGTGGGTTTGTGAGTGTGTGAGGGAGTGGGTATGTAAGTGGGTTTGTGGTGGACTTGGGAGTGGGTTTGGGAGTGGGTTTGGTAGTGGGTGGGGGAATGGGTTTGGGAGTGGGTGGGGGAGTGGGAGGCTGAATGTGTTTGGGAGTGTATTTGTGAGTGGGTGCGAGAGTGGATGGGGAAGTGGGTTTAGGATTGGGTTTGGGAGTGGGTGGGGGAGTGGGTTTGGGAGTGGGATTGGAAGTGTGTGGGTTTGGGAGTGGGCTTGGAAGTGGGTTTGGGAGTGGTTGGGGGAGTGGATTTGTGAGTGAGAGTGGGTTTGTGAGTGGGTTTGTGAGTGGGTGGGGGTGTGGGTGGGGGAGTGGGTTTGGGATTGGCTTTGGGAGTGTGTGGGGGAGTGGGTTTGGGACAGGGTGGGGCAGTGTTTTTGTGAGTGGATTTGGGAGTGGGTTTGTGAGTGTGTGGGGGAGTGGGTATGTAAGTGGGTTTGTGGTGGACTTGGGAGTGGGTTTGGGAGTGGGTTTGGTAGTGGGTGGGGGAATGGGTTTGGCAGTGGACGGGGAATTGTGTTTGGGATTGGGTTTGGGAATGGATGGGGGAGTGAGTGGGGAAGTGGGTTTGGGAGTGGGTTTGGGAGGGAGTGTGGGAGTGGGTTTGGGAGTGGGTGGGTGAGTGGGTTTGGGTGTGGGTTTGGGAGTGGGAGGGGGAGCTGATTTGGGAATGTGTGGGGGGTGTGGGTTTGGAAATAGTTTTGGAAGTGGTTTTATGAGTGTGTGGGGGAGTGGGTATGGGAGTGGGTGAGAGAGTGGGTGGGTGAATGGGTTTGGGAGTGGGATTGGGAGTGGGTGGGGGACTAGAGGGGGGGAGGGGTTTTGAGAGTGTTTTTGGAGTGGGTGGGGGAGTGGATTTGGGAGTGGGTTTGGGAGTGGGTTTGTGAATAGGTTTGGGAGAGTTGAGGGAGTGGGTTTGAGTGTGGGTTGGGGGAGTGGATTTGGGAGTAGGTTTGGGAGTGGGAGGGGGAGCTGATTTGGGAATGGGTGGAGGGTGTGGGTATGGGAATGGTTTTGGAAGTGGTTTGGGAGTGTGTGGGGGAGTGGGTATGGGAGTGGGTGAGAGGGTGGGTGGGTGAATGGGTTTGGGAGTGGGATTGGGAGTGGGTGGGGGACTAGAGGGGAGAGGGGTTTTGGGAGTGGTTTTGGGAGTGGGTGGGGGAGTGGATTTTGGAGTGGGTTTGGGAGTGGGTTTGTGAATGGGTTTGGAAGAGGTGAGGGAGTGTGTTCTGGAGTGGGTGAGGGAGTGGATTTGGGAGTCGGTTTGGGAGTGGGTTTGGGAGTGTGTGGGGGAGTGGATTTGGGAGCGGTTTTGGGACAGGGTTTGGGAGTGGGTGGTGAATGGATTTGGGATTGGGTTTGGTATTGCGTTTGGAAGTGATCTTGGAAGTGGATTTGGGAGTAGGTGGGGGAGTGGTTGGGGGAGTGGGTGGTGGAGTGGGTTTGAGAGTGGGTGGGGTAGTGGATTTGGGAGTAGGTTTGGGAGTGGGTTTGGGAGTAGCTTTGGGAGTGGCTTTGGTGTTGGGTGGGGAAATGGGTCTGGAAGTGGGTTTGGGAGTGGGTGGGGCAATGGGTTTGGGAGTGGGTTTGGGAGTGGGTGTGGGAGTGGGTTTGGGAGTGGGTTTGGGTGTGGGTTTGGGAGTGGGTTTGGGAAGGTGTTTGGGATTGGATTTGGGAGTGGGTGGCGTCCTCGGTGGGGGAATGGTTTTGGGAGTTGTTTTGAGACTGGTTTTGGGAGTGGGTTTAGGAGTGGGTTAGGGAGTGAGTTTTTGAGTGGCTTTGTGAATTGGTTTGGGAGTGGATGGTGGAGTGGGTGGGGGAGAGCGTTTGAGAGTGGTTTTATGAGGGGATTTGGGAGTGGGTTTAGGAGTGGGTGGGGGTGTGGGTTTTGGAGTGGGTTTGGGAGTGGACGGAGGAGTGGGTTTGAAGGTTGGTGGTTAGTGTGTTTGGAGTTGGGTTTGCGATTGGGTTTGGGAATGGGTTTGGGAGTGGTTTTGGGATTAGGTTTGGTAGTGGGTTTGGGAGTGGGTTTGGGAGTGTGTGGAGGAGTGGGTTTGGGATTGGGTTTATGCGTGGGTAGAGACTGGGTTTGAATGTGGGTTTGGTTTTGAGTTTGGGATTGGGTTTTGGAGTGGGATGGGAGTTGAGTTTGGGAGTGAGTTTGGGAGTGGATGGGGGAGCAGGTGTGCGTGTGGTTTGGGAGTGGGTTTGGAAGTGGGTGGGGGACAGTTTGGGTGAGTGGTTTTGGGAGTGGGTTTAGGAGTGGGTTTGAGAGTAGGTTTGGGAGTGAACGGCGGAGTGGGCGCGGGAATGGGTTTGTGAGTGGGGTTGAGAGTGGGCGGGGGAGTGGGTTGGGAGTGGGTTTGGGAGTGGGTGTGGGAGCGGGTTTGGGAGTGGGTTTGGGAGTGGGTTTGTGAGGGGCGGGAGAGTGGGTTTGGGAGTGGGTATGGGCGTGGGTGAGGGAGTGGGTTTGGGAGTGGGTTTGGGAGTGGATGGGGGTGTGGGTTTGGGATTGAGTTTTGGATTGGGTTTGGGTGTGGGTTTGGGAGTGGGTGGGGAAGTGGGTTTCCGAGTGGGTTTGAACATTGGTTTGGGAGTGGGTGAGGAAGTGGGTGGCGGCGTGGTTTTGGTTCTGTTCGTGGGAGTGAGTTTGGGAGTGAGTGTGGAAGTTGGTTTGGGAGTGGGTGGGGGAGTGGGTTTTGGAGTGGGTGGCAAATTGGAATTGGGAGTGGGTGGGTAATTGGGTTTGGGAGTTGGTTTGGGAGTGAGTTTGGGAGTGGTTCGGAGAGTGGGTTTGAAGTGGGTTTGTGAGTGGATTTGGGAGTGGGTGGGGGAGTGGGTTTGGGTTTGGGTTTTCGATTGGGTTTGGGACTGGGCTTGGGAGTGGATTTTGGAATGGGTGGGGGATTGGGTTGGGGAGTGGGTTTGGGAGTTTGTTTGGAAGTGGGTTTGGGTGTGTGTTTGGGAGTAGTTGAGGAAGTGGTTGGGGGCGTGGTTTTGGTTTTGTTCGGGGGAGTGGTTTTGGGAGTGAGTTTGGGAGTGAGTGGGGAAGTCGGTTTGGGACTGGGTGGGGGAGTGGGTTTGGGAGTGAGTTTGGGAGTGGTTAGGGGAGTGGGTTTGAAATGGGTTTGGGAGTGGGTTGAGGAGATGGTGGGGGAGTGGGGTGGCAGTGTTTTTGGGAGTGGTTTGGTCGTAACTGGAGGAGTGGTATGGGAGTGGGTGGAAATTGGGTTTGGGATTGGGTTTGGGGGTGGGTGGGGGAGTGAGATTGGGAGTGATTTGGGAGTGAGTTTGGGACTGGGTTTGGGAGTGGGTTTGGGAATGGATTTGGGATTGGATTTGGTATTGCGTTTGGGAGTGATCTTGGAAGTGGATTTGGGAGTAGGTGGGGGAGTGGGTGAGGGAGTGGGTATTGGAGTGGGTTTGAGAGTGGGTGGGGTAGTGGATTTGGGAGTAGGTTTGGGAGTGGCTTTGGGAGTGGCTTTGGTGGTGGGTGGGGAAATGGGTCTAGAAGTGGGTTTGGGAGTGGACGGAGGAGTGGGTTTGAAGGTTGATGGTTAGTGTGTTTGGAATTGGGTTTGCGGTTGGGTTTGGGAATGGGTTTGGGAGTGGTTTTGGGATTGGGTTTGGTCGTGGGTTTGGGAGTGGGTTTGGGAATGTGTGGAGGAGTGGGTTTGGAATTGCGTTTATGCGTGGGTGGGGGACTGGGTTTGAATGTGGGTTTGGTTTTGAGTTTGGGATTGGGTTTTGGAGTGGGATGGGAGTTTGGTTTGGGAGTGGGTTTGGGAGTGGGTGGGGGACAGTTTGGATGAGTGGTTTTGGGAGTGGGTTTAGGAGTGGGTTTGAGACTAGGTTTGGGAGTGAACGGCGGAGTGGGCGCGGGAATGGGTTTGTGAGTGGGTTTGTGAGTGGGGTTGAGAGTGGGCGGGGGAGTGGGTTTGGGAGTGGGTTTTGGAGTGGGTGTGGGAGCGGGTTTGGGAGTAGGTTTGGGAGTTTGTTTCTGAGGGGCGGGAGAGTGGGTTTGGGAGTGGGTATGGGAGTGGGTGAGGGAGTGGGTTTGGGAGTGGGTTTGGGAGTGGGTGGGGGTGTGGGATTGGGATTGAGTTTTGTATTGGGTTTGGGTGTGGGTTTGGGAGTGGGTGGGGAAGTGGGTTTCCGAGTGGGTTTGAACATTGGTTTGGGAGTGGGTAAGGAAGTGGGTGGCGGCGTGATTTTGGTTCTGTTCGTGGGAGTGAGTTTGGGAGTGAGTGTGGAAGTGGGTTTGGGAGTGGGTGGGGGAGTGTGTTTTGGAGTGGGTGGCAAATTGGAATTGGGAGTGGGTGGGTAATTGGGTTTGGGAGTGGGTTTGGGAGTGAGTTTGGGAGTGGTTCGGGGAGTGGGTTTGAAGTGGGTTTGTGAGTGGGTTTCGGATTGGGTGGGGGAGTGAGTTTGGGATTTGGTTTTGGATTGGGTTTGGGACTGGGCTTGGGAGTGGATTTGGGAGTGGGTTGGGGATTGGGTGGGGGAGTGGGTTTGGGAGTGGGTGGCAAAGTGGAATTGGGGGTGGGTTGGGAATTGGGTTTGTGAGTGAGTTTGGGAGTGGTTAGGGGAGTGGGTTTGAAGTGGGTTTGGGAGTGGGTTTAGGAGATGGTGGGGGAGTTGGTTTGGCAGTGTTTTTGGGAGTGGTTTGGTAGTAAGTTGGGGAGTGGGTATGGGAGTGGGTGGAAATTGGGTTTGGGATTGGGTTTGGCGGTGTGTGGGGGATTGGGATTGGGAGTGATTTGGGAGCGGGTTTGGGACTGGGTTTGGGAGTGGGTTTGTTAATGGATTTGGGATTGGATTTGGTATTGCGTTTGGGAGTGATCTTGGAAGTTGATTTGGGAGTAGGTGGGGGAGTGGGTGAGGGAGTGGGTGTTGGAGTGGGTTTGAGAGTTGGTGAGGTAGTGGATTTGGGAGTAGGTTTGGGAGTGGCTTTGGTAGTGGCTTTGATGGTGGGTGTGGAAATGGGTCTACAAGTGGGTTTGGAAGTGGGTGGGGGAATGGGTTTGGGAGTGTGTTTGGGAGTGGGTGTGGGAGTGGGTTTGGGAGTGGGTTTGGGTCTGGATTTGGCAGTGGGATTGGGATTGTGTTTGGGATTGAGTTTGGGAGTGGGTGACGTCCTCGGTGGGGGAATGGTTTTGGGAGTGGTTTTGAGACTGGTTTTGGGAGTGATTTTAGGAGTGGGTTAGGGAGTGAGTTTTTGAGTGGCTTTGTGAATGGGTTTGGGATTGGATGGGGGAATGGGTGGGGAAGATGGTTTGGGAGTGGTTTTATGAGGGGATTTGGGAGTGGGTTTTGGAGTGGTTGGGGGTGTGGGTGTGGGAGTGGGTTTGAGAGTGGACGGAGGAGTGGGTTTGAAGGTTGGTGGTTAGTGTGTTTGGAATTGGGTTTGCGATTGGTTTTGGGAATGGGTTTGGGAGTGGTTTTGAGATTGGGTTTTGTAGTGGGTTTGGGAGTGGGTGTGGGAGTGTGTGGAGGTGTGGGTTTGGGATTGGGTTTATGCGTGGGTGGGGGAATGGGTTTGAATGTGGGTTTGGTTTTGAGTTTGGGATTGGGTTTTGGAGTGGGATGGGAGTTGGGTTTGGGAGTGCGTTTGGGAGTGGATGGGGGAGCAGGTGTGGGTTTGGTTTGGGAGTGGGTTTGGAAGAGGGTGGGGGACAGTTTGGGTGAGTGGTTTTGGGAGTGGGTTTAGGAGTGGGTTTGAGAGTAGGTTTGGGAGTGAAAGGCGGAGTGGGCGCGGGAATGGGTTTGTGAGTTGGTTTGTGAGTGGGGTTGAGAGTGGGCGGGGGAGTGGGTTTGGGAGTGGGTTTGTGAGTGGGTGTTGGAGCGGGTTTGGGAGTGGGTTTGGGAGTGGGTTTGTGAGGGGCGGGAGAGTGGGTTTGGGATTGAGTATGGGAGTGGGTGAGGGAGTGGGTTTGGGAGTGGGTTTGGGAGTGGGTGGGGTGTGGGTTTGGGATTGGGTTTTGGATTGGGTTTGGGTGTGGGTTTGGGAGTGGGTGGGGAAGTGGGTTTCTGAGTGGGTTTGAACATTGGTTTGGGAGTGGGTGAGGAAGTGGGTGGCGGCGTGGTTTTGGTTCTGTTCGTGGGAGTGAGTTTGGGAGTGAGTGTGGAAGTGGGTTTGGGAGTGGGTTTGGGAATAGGTTTGTGAGGGGCGGGAGAGTGGGTTTGGGAGTGAATGTGGAAGTGGGTTTGGGAGTGGGTGGGGGAGTGCGTTTTGGAGTTTGTGGCAAATTGGAATTGGGAGTGGGTGGGGAATTGGGTTTGGGAGTGGGTTTGGGAGTAAGTTTGGGAGTGGTTCGGGGAATGGGTTTGAAGTGGGTTTGTGAGTGGGTTCGGGAGTGGTTGGGGGAGTGGGTTTGGGATTGGGTGGGGGAGTGGGTTTGGGAGTTGGTTTGGAAGTGGGTTTGGTTGTGTGCTTGGGAGTAGTTGAGGAAGTGGGTGGGGGCGTGGTTTTGGTTCTGTTCGGGGGAGTGGTTTTGGGAGTGTGTTTGGGACTGAGTGGGGAAGTGGGTTTGGGACTGGGTGGGGGAGTGGGTTTTGGATTGCGTGGCAAAGTGGAATTGGGAGTGTGTGGTGAATTGGGTTTGGGAGTGAGTTTGGGAGTGGTAAGGGGAGTGAGTTTGATGTGGGGTTGGGAGTGGGTTTAGGAGATGGTGGGGGTGTGGGTTTGGCAGTGTTTTTGGGAGTGGTCTGTTAGTAAGTGGGGGAGTGGGTATGGGAGTGGGTGGAAATTGGGTTTGGGAGTGGCTTTGGGAGTGGCTTTGGGAGTGGCATTGGTGGTGGGTGTGGAAATGGGTCTAGAAGTGGGTTTGAGAGTGGGTGGGGGAATGGGTTTGGGAGTGTGTTTGGGATTGGGTGTGGGAGTGGGTTTGGGAGTGGGTTTGGGTGTGGGTTTGGGAGTGGGTTTGGGATTGTGTTTGCGATTGGCTTTGGGAGAGGGTGGCGTCCTCGGTGGGGGAATGGTTTGGGAGTGGTTTTGAGACTGGTTTTGTGAGTGGGTTTAGGAGTGGGTTAGGGAGTGAGAATTTGAGTGGCTTTGTGAATAGGTTTGGGAGTGGATGGGGGAGTGGATGGGGGAGAGGGTTTGGGAGTGGTTTTATGAGGAGATTTGGGAGTGGGTTTTGGAGTGGTTGGGGGTGTGGGTTTGGCAGTGGGTTTGATAGTGGACGGAGGAGTGGGTTTGAAGTTTGGTGGTTAGTGTGTTTGGAATTGGGTTTGCGATTGGGTTTGGGAATGGGTTTGGGAGTGGTTTTGAGATTGGGTTTGGGAATGGGTTTGGGAGTGGTTTTGAGATTGGGTTTGGTAGTGGGTTTGGGAGTGGGTGTGGGAGTGTGTGGAGGAGTGGATTTGGGATTGGGCTTATGCATGGGTGGGGGAATGGGTTTGAATGTGGGTTTGGGATTGTGTTTGGGATTGGGCTTGGGATTGGGTTTGGGAGTGTGTTTGGGAATTGGTGGGGAAGTGGGTTTGGGAGATCATGGGGAAGTGGGTTTTTGGGTTAGGTTTGGGAGTGGGTTTGGGAGTACATTTGGGAGAGGATTGGAAGTTGGTTTGGGAGTGGGTCTGGGTGTGGGTCTGGGAGTGGGTTTGGGAGTGGGTTTGGGAGTGGATTTGGGATTGGGTTTGGGATTGAGTTTGGGAGTGATCTTGGAAGTGGGTTTGGGAGTAGGTGGGGGTGGTGGGTGTGGGAGTAGGTTTGACAGTGAGTGGGGGAGTGGATTTGGGAGTAGGTTTGGGAGTGGGTTTGGGAATGGTTTTGGGAGTGGGAGGGGGAGTTGGTTTGGGAGTGGGTGTGGGAGTGGGTTTGGGAGAGGGTTTGGGTGTGGGTTTGGGATTGGGTTTGGGATTGGGTTTGGGAGTGTGTTTGAGAGTGGGTTTGGGAGTGGATTTGCTGGTGGGTTTGGGATTGATTTTGGGAGTGGGTGGTTATGTGGGTTCAGAAGTGGGTTTGGGAGTGAGTTTGGGATTGGGTTTGTGAGTGATTGTGGAGTGATTTTGTGAATGGGTGGGTGGGTGGGTTTTGGTGTTGGTTTGGGAACGGGTGGGGGAGTGGGTGGGAGAGTGGGTTTATGAGTGGGTTTGGGAGTTGGTGGGGGAGTGGTTTTTGGAGTGGGTTTGGGAGTGGGTGGCCGAGTGGTTTTGGGATTGGGTTTGTGATTGGGCGGGAGAGTGGGTTTGGGAGTGGATTTGGGAGTGGGATTGGGCGTGGCTGTGGAATTGGGATTTGGGCATGGGTTTGGCAGTGGGTTTGGCAGTGGGTGGGGATGATAGTTTGTTAGTGGTTTTGAGAGTGGGTGAGGGAGTGCGTTTGGGAGTGGGTGGGGGGGTGGGTATGGTAGGGCGTGGGGAAGTGGGTTTGTGAGTTGGTTATGGAGTCGATTTGGGAGTGTGTTTGCTCGTGGGTTTTGGAGTTGGTTTGGGAGTTGGTTTGGGAGTGATTTTGGGACAGGGTGGGGAGTGGTTTTGGGAATAGGTTTGGGAGTTGGTTTGCGAGTGGGTTTGGGAGTGGGTTTGTGAGTGAGTGGGAAAGTGGGTTTTGGAGTTGGTTTTGGAGTGGGTTTGGGAATTGGTGGCAAAGTGGGTTTGGGAGATCATGGCGATGTGGGTTTGGGGTTGGGTTTGGGAGCGGGTTTGCGAGTACGTTTGGGAGAGGATTGGAAGTTGGTTTGGGAGTGCGTGGGGGAGTTAGTTTGGGAGTGTATTTGGGAGTGGGTTTGTGAGTGTGTGGCAAAGTGGTTTTGTGGTGGGCTTGGAAGTAGGTTTGGGAGTGGGATTGGGAGTGGGTGGGGGAATGGGTTTGGGAGTGGGTGCTGGAGTGGGTGGGCAGTGGGTTTGGAACTGGATTTGGGAGTGGTTTTGGGAGTGTGTGGCTGAGTGGGTTTGTGGTGGGCTTGGGATTGGGTTTGGGAGTGGGTTTGGGAGTGGGTGGGGGATTGGGTTTGGGAGTGGGTGGAGGAGTGGTTGGGGGAGTGGGTTTGGGAGTGTGTTTGTGAGTGGGGGTGAGAGTGGGTGAGGAAGTGGGTTAAGGATTGGGTTTGGGAGTGGTTGGGAATGTAGGTGGGGGAGTGGGTTTGGGAGCGGGATTGGAAGTGGGTGGGGGAGTGGGTTTGGGAGTGGGCTTTGGAGTGGGTTTGGGAGTGGGTGGGTAAATGGGTTTGGGAGCGGGTTTGGGAGTGGGAAAGGGAGTGGGTTTGTGAATGGGTGCTGGAGTGGGTGGGTGAATGGGTTTGGGAGTGAGAGGGTAGTCGATTTGAGAGTGGGTGGGGTAGTGCGTTTGGGCTTGGGTTTGGGAGTGGGTGGGGGCAGTGGGTTTCGGAGTGGCTTTGCGAGTGGGTTTGGTATTAGATGGGGCAGCGGGTTGGGGAGTGGTTGAGGGAGTGGATTGGCATGTCGGTGAGGATGTGGGTTTGGGAGTGGGTTTGGAAGTGCGTGAGGGAATGGGATTGAGTGTGGGCTTGGGATTGGGTTGGGAGTGGGTGGCGAAAGAGGCCTGGGAGTGGGTTTGTGAGTGGGTTTGTGACTGGGTTTGGGAGTAAGTGGAGGAGTGGGTGGGGTAGTGTGTGGGGCAGTGGGTTTGGGAGTGGGTGGGGAAGTGGGTTAGGGAGTGGGTTTGTGAGTGAGTGGAGGAGTGGACGCGGAAGAGGTTTTGGGAGTTTGTGCGGGAGTGGGTTTGGCAGTGGGATTGGGAGTGGGTGGGGGAGTGTGTGGTGGAGTGGGTTTGGGACAGGGTGGGGAGTGGGTATTGTGAATGGATTTGGGAGTGGGTTTGTGAGTGTGTGGGTGGAGTGGGTTTGTAAGTGGGTTTGTGGTGGGCTTGGGAGTGGGTTTGGGAGTGGGTGGGGGAATGGGTTTGTGAGTGGGTGGGGGAGTGGGAGGTTGAATGTGTTTGGGAGTGTGTTTGTGAGTGGGTGCGAGAGTGGGTGGGGAAGTGGGTTTAGGATTGGGTTTGGGAGTGGGGGGGGGAGTGGGTTTGGGAGTGGGATTGGAAGTGGGTTTGGGAGTGGGTGAGAGAGTGGGTGGGTGAATGGGTTTGGGAGTGGGATTGTGAGTGGGTGGGTGACTAGAGGGGGGGAGGGGTTTGGGAGTGGTTTTGGGAGTGGGTTTGTGCATGGGTTTGGGAGAGGTGAGGGTGTGGGTTTGAGAGTGGGTGGGGGAGTGGATTTGGAGGTCGGTTTGGGAGTGGGAGGGGGAGCTGATTTGGGAATGGGTGGAGGGTGTGGGTTTGGGAATAGTTTTGGAAGTGGTTTGGGAGTAGGTGGGGGAGTGGGTGAGGGAGTGGGTGTTGGAGTGGGTTTGAGAGTGGCTGGGGTAAGTGGATTTGGGAGTAGGTTTGGGAGTGGCTTTGGGAGTGGCTTTGGGAGTGGCTTTGGGAGTGGCTTTGGTGGTGGGTGGGGAAATGGGTCTAGAAGTGGGTTTGGGAGTGGGTGGGGGAATGGGTTTGGGAGTGTGTTTGGGAGTGGGTGTGGGAGTGGGTTTGGGAGTGGGTTTGGGTGTGGGTTTGGGAGTGGGTTTGGGATTGTGTTTGGGATTGTGTTTGGGAGTGGGTGGCGTCCTCGGTGGGGGAATGGTTTTGTGAGTGGTTTTGAGACTGGTTTTGTGAGTGGGTTTAGGAGTGGGTTAGGGAGTGAGAATTTGAGTGGCTTTGTGAATGGGTTTGGGAGTGGATGGGGGAGTGGGTGTGGGAGAGGATTTGGGAGTGGTTTTATGAGGGGATTTGGGAGTGGGTTTTGAAGTGGTTGCGGGTGTGGGTTTGACAGTGAATTTGAGAGTGGACGGAGGAGTGGATTTGAAGTTTGGTGGTTAGTGTGTTTGGAATTGGGTTTGCGATTGGAGTTGGGAATGGGTTTGGGAGTGGTTTTGAGATTGGGTTTGGTAGTGGGTTTGGGAGTGGGTTTGGGAATGTGTGGAGGAGTGGGTTTGGGATTGGGCTTATGCATGGGTGGGGGAATGGGTTTGAATGTGGGTTTGGGATTGTGTTTGGGATTGGGCTTGGGATTGGGTTTGGGAGTGTGTTTGGGAATTGGTGGGGAAGTGGGTTTGGGAGATCATGGGGAAGTGGGTTTTTGGGTTGGGTTTGGGAGTGGGTTTGGGAGTACATTTTTGGAGAGGATTGGAAGTTGGTTTGGGAGTGGGTCTGGGTGTGGGTCTGGGAGTGGGTTTGGGAGTGGGTTTGGGAGTGGATTTGGGATTGGGTTTGGGATTGAGTTTGGGAGTGATCTTGGAAGTGGGTTTGGGAGTAGGTGGGGGTGGTGGGTGTGGGAGTAGGTTTGAGAGTGGGTGGGGGAGTGGATTTGGGAGTAGGTTTGGGAGTGGGTTTGGGAATGGTTTTGGGAGTGGCTTTGGGAGTGGGTGGGGAAATGGGTTTGGAAGTGGGCTTGGGAGTGGGTTTGAAAGTGGGTTTGGGAGTGGGAGGGGGAGTTGGTTTGGGAGTGGGTGTGGGAGTGGGTTTGGGAGAGGGTTTGGGTGTGGGTTTGGGATTGGGTTTGGGATTGGGTTTGGGAGTGTGTTTGAGAGTGGGTTTGGGAGTGGATTTGCTGGTGGGTTTAGGATTGATTTTGGGAGTGGGTGGCTATGTGGGTTCGGAAGTGGGTTTGGGAGTGAGTTTGGGATTGGTTTTGTGAGTGATTGGGGAGTGATTTTGTGAATGGGTGGGTGGGTGGGTTTTGGTGTTGGTTTGGGAACGGGTGGGGGAGTGGGTGGGAGAGTGGGTTTATGAGTGGGTTTGGGAGTTGGTGGGGGAGTGTTTTTTGGAGTGGGTTTGGGAGTGGGCGGCCGAGTGGTTTTGGGATTGGGTTTGTGATTGGGCGGGAGAGTGGGTTTGGGAGTGGATTTGGGAGTGGGTTTGGGCGTGGCTGTGGAATTGGGATTTGGGCATGGGTTTTCAGTGGGTTTGGCAGTGGGTGGGGATGATAGTTTGTTAGTGGTTTTGAGAGTGGGTGAGGGAGTGCGTTTGGGAGTGGGTGGGGGGGTGGGTATGGTGGGGCGTGGGGAAGTGGGTTTGTGAGTTGGTTATGGAGTCGATTTGGGAGTGCGTTTGCTCGTGGGTTTGGGAGTTGGTTTGGGAGTTGGTTTGGGAGTGATTTTGGGACAGGGTGGGGAGTGGTTTTGGGAATAGGTTTGGGAGTTGGTTTGCGAGTGGGTTTGGGAGTGGGTTTGTGAGTGAGTGGGAAAGTGGGTTTTGGAGTTGGTTTTGGAGTGGGTTTGGGAATTGGTGGCAAAGTGTGTTTGGGAGATCATGGCGATGTGGGTTTGGGGTTGGGTTTGGGAGCGGGTTTGCGAGTACGTTTGGGAGAGGATTGGAAGTTGGTTTGGGAGTGGGTGGGGGAGTTAGTTTGGGAGTGTATTTGGGAGTGGGTTTGTGAGTGTGTGGCAAAGTGGGTTTGTGGTGGGCTTGGGAGTAGGTTTGGGAGTGGGATTAGGAGTGGGTGGGGGAATGGGTTTGGGAGCGGGTGGTGGAGTGGGTGGGCAGTGCGTTTGGAACTGGATTTGGGAGTGGTTTTGGGAGTGTGTGGCTGAGTGGGTTTGTGGTGGGCTTGGGATTGGGTTTGGGAGTGGGTTTGGGAGTGGGTGGGGGATTGGGTTTGGGAGTGGGTGGAGGAGTGGTTGGGGGAGTGGGTTTGGGAGTGTGTTTGTGAGTGGGGGTGAGAGTGGGTGAGGAAGTGGGTTAAGGATTGGGTTTGGGAATGGTTGGGAATGTAGGTGGGGGAGTGGGTTTGGGAGTGGGATTGGAAGTGGGTGAGGGAGTGTGTTTGGGAGTGGGCTTGGGAGTGGGTTTGGGAGTGGGTCGGTAAATGGGTTTGGGAGCGGGTGTGGGAGTGGGAAAGGGAGTGGGTTTGTGAATGGGTGTGGAGTGGGTGGGTGAATGGGTTTGGGAGTGAGAGGGTAGTCGATTTGAGAGTGGGTGGGGTAGTGCGTTTGGGCTTGGGTTTGGGAGTGGGTGGGGGCAGTGGGTATCGGAGTGGCTTTGCGAGTGGGTTTGGTATTAGATGGGGCATCTGGTTGGGGAGTGGTTGAGGGAGTGGATGGGCATGTCGGTGAGGGTGTGGGTTTGGGAGTGGGTTTGGAAGTGGTTTGGGAGTGTGTTTGGGAGTGGGTCTGGGAGTGGGTTTGGGAGTGGTTTTGGGACAGGGTTTGGGAGTGGGTTTGGGAATGGATTTGGGATTGGGTTTGGTATTGCGTTTGGGAGTGATCTTGGAAGTGGATTTGGGAGTAGGTGGGGGAGTGGGTGGGGGAGTGGGTGGTGGAGTGGGTGGGATAGTGGATTTCGGAGTAGGTTTGTGAGTGGGTTTGGGAGTAGCTTTGGGAGTGGCTTTGGTGCTGGGTGGGGAAATGGGTCTGGAAGTGGGTTTGGGAGTGGGTGGGGGATGGGTTTGGGAGTGGGTTTGGGAGTGGGTGTGGGAGTGGGTTTGGGTGTGGGTTTGGGAGTGGGATTGTGATTGTGTTTGGGATTGGGTTTTGGAGTGGGTGACGTCCTCGGTGGGGGAATGGTTTTGGGAGTGGTTTTGGGAGTGGTTTGGTAGTAAGTGGGGGAGTGGGTATGGGAGTGGGTGGAAATTGGGTTTGCGATTGGGTTTGGGGGTGGGTGGGGAAGTGGGATTGGGAGTGATTTGGGAGTGGGTTTGGGACTGGGTTTGGGAGTGGGTTTGGGAATGGATTTGGGATTGGGTTTGGTATTGTGTTTGGGAGTGATCTTAGAAGTGGATTTGGGAGTAGGTGGGGGAGTAGGTGAGGGAGTGGGTATTGGAGTGGGTTTGAGAGTGGGTGGGGTAGTGGATTTGGGAGTAGGTTTGAGAGTGGCTTTGGGAGTGGCTTTGGTGGTGGGTGGGGAAATGGGTCCAGAAGTGGGTTTGGGAGTGGGTGGGGGAATGGGTTTGGGAGTGTGTGTGGGAGCGGGTTAGGGAGTGGTTTTGGGTGTGGGTTTGGGAGTGGGATTGTGATTGTGTTTGGGATTGGGTTTTGGAGTGGGTGACGTCCTCGGTGGGGAATGGTTTTGGGAGTGGTTTTGAGACTGGTTTTGTGAGTGGTTTTGGAGTGGTTTAGGGAGTGAGTTTTTGAGTGGCTTTGTGAATTGGTTTGGGATTGGATGGGGGAGTCATTGGGGGGTGTGGGTTTGGGAGTGGGTTTGAGAGTGGACGGAGGAGTGGGTTTGAAGGTTGGTGGTTAGTGTGTTTGGAATTGGGTTTGCGATTGGGTTTGGGAATGGATTTGGGAGTGGTTTTGAGATTGGGTTTGGTAGTGGGTTTGGGAGTGAATGTGGGAGTGTGTGGAGGAGTGGGTTTGGGATTGGGTTTATGCGTGGATGGGGGAATTGGTTTGAATGTGGGTTTGGTTTTGAGTTTGGGATTCGGTTTTGGAGTGGGATGGTAGTTGGGTTTGTGAGTGGGTTTGTGAGTGGGGTTGAGAGTGGGCGGGGGAGTGGGTTTGGGAGTGGGTTTGGGAGTGGGTGTTGGAGCGTGTTTGGATGTGGGTTTGGGAGTGGGTGGGGAAGTGGGTTTCTGAGTGGGTTTGAACATTGGTTTGGGAGTGGGTGAGGAAGTGGGTGGCGGCGTGGTTTTGGTTCTGTTCGTGGGAGTGAGTTTGGGAGTGAGTGTGGAAGTGGGTTTGGGAGTGGGTTTGTGAGGGGCGGGAGAGTGGGTTTGGGAGTGAGTGTGGAAGTGGGTATGGGAGTGGGTGGGGGAGTGGGTTTTGGAGTGGATGGCAAATTGGAATTGGGAGTGGGTGGGTAATTGGGTTTGGGAGTGGGTTTGGGAGTGAGTTTGGGAGTGGTTCGGGGAGTGGGTTTGAAGTGGGTTTGTGAGTGGGTTTGGGAGTGGGTGGGGGAGTGGGTTTGAGATTGGGTTTTCGATTGGGTTTGGGACTTGGCTTGGGAATGGATTTGGGAGTGGGTAGGGGATTGGGTGGGGGAGTGGGTTTGGGAGTGGGTTTGGAAGTGGGTTTGGGTGTGTGTTTGGGAGTAGTTGAGGAAGTGGGTGGGGGCGTGGTTTTGGTTTTGTTTCGGGGGAGTGGTTTTGGGAGTGGGTTTGGGAGTGAGTGGGGAAGTGGGTTTGGGAGTAGGTGGCAAAGTGGAATTGGGTGTGGGTGGGGAATTGGGTTTGGGAGTGAGTTTGGGAGTGGTTAGAGGAGTGGGTTTGAAGTGGGTTTGGGAGCGGGTTGAGGAGATGGTGGGGGAGTGGGTTTGGCAGTGTTTTTGGGAGTTGTTTGGTAGTAAGTGGGGGAGTGGGTATGGGAGTGGGTGGAAATTGGGTTTGGGATTGGGTTTGGGGGTGGGTGGGAAAGTGGGATTGGGAGTGATTTGGGAGTGGGTTTGGGACTGGGTTTGGGAGTGGGTTTGGGATTGGGTTTGGTATTGTGTTTGGGAGTGATCTTGGAAGTGGATTTGGGATTGGTGAGGGAATGGGTATTGGAGTGGGTTTGAGAGTGGGTGGGGTGTGGGTTTGGGAGTAGGTTTGAGAGTGGCTTTGGGAGTGGCTTTGGTGGTGGGTGGGGAAATGGGTCTATAAGTGGGTTTGGGAGTGGGTGGGGGAATGGGTTTGGGAGTGGGTGTGGGAGCGGGTTTGGGAGTGGGTTTGGATGTGGGTTTGGGAGTGGGATTGGGATTGTGTTTGGGATTGTGTTTTGGAGTGGGTGACGTCCTCGGTGGGGGAATGGTTTTGGGAGTGGTTTTGAGACTGGTTTTGTGAGTGAGTTTAGGAGTGGGTTAGGGAGTGAGTATTTGAGTGGCTTTGTGAATGGGTTTGGGAGTGGATGGGAGAGTGGGTGGGGAAGAGGGTTTGGGACTGGTTTTATGAGGGGATTTGGGAGTTGGTTTAGGAGTGGGTGGGGGTGTGGGTTTGGGAGTGGGTTTGGGAGTGGACGGAGAAGTCGGTTTGAAGGTTGGTGGTTAGTGTGTTTGGAATTGGGTTTGCGAATGGGTTTGGGAATGGGTTTGGGAATTGTTTTGGGATTAGGTTTGGTAGTGGGTTTGGGAGTGGGTTTGGGAATATGTGGAGGAGTGGGTTTGGGATTGGGTTTATGCGTGGATGGGGGACTGGGTTTGAATGTGGGTTTTGTTTTGAGTTTGGGATTGGGTTTTGGAGTGGGATGGGAGTTTGGTTTGGGAGTGGGTTTGGGAGTGGATGGGGGAGCAGGTGTGGGTGTGGTTTGGGAGTGGGTTTGGCAGTGGGTAGGTGACAGTTTGGGTGAGTGGTTTTGGGAGTGGGTTTAGGAGTGGGTTTGAGAGTAGGTTTGGGAGTGGGCGCGGGAATGGGTTTGTGAGTGGGTTTGTGAGTGGGGTTGAGAGTGGGCGGGGGAGTGGGTTTGGGAGTGGGTTTGGGAGTGGGTGTGGGACCGGGTTTGGGAGTAGGTTTGGGAGTGGGTTTGTGAAGGGCGGGAGAGTGGGTTTGGGAGTGGGTATGGGAGTGGGTGAGGGAGTGGGTTTGAGAGTGGGTTTGGGAGTGAGTGGGGGTGTGGGTTTGGGATTGAGTTTTGGATTGGGTTTGGGTGTGGGTTTGGGAATGGTTGGGAAGTGGGTTTCCGAGTGGGCTTGAACATTGGTTTGGGAGTAGGTGAGGAAGTGGGTGGCGGCGTGGTTTTGGTTCTGTTCGTGGGAGTGAGTTTGGGAGTGAGTGTGGAAGTGGGTTTGGGAGTGGGTGGGGGAGTGGGATTTGGAGTGGGTAGCAAATTGGAATTGGGAGTGGGTGGGTAATTGGGTTTGGGAGTGGATTTGGGAGTGAGTTTGGGAGTGGTACGGGGAGTGGGTTTGAAGTGAGTTTGTGAGAGGGTTTGGGAGTGGGTGGAGGAGTGGGTTTGGGATTGGGTTTTGGATTGGGTTTGGGACTGAGCTTGGGAGTGGATTTGGGAGTGGGTGGGGGATTGGGTGGGGGAGTGGGTTTGGGAGTTGGTGTGGAAGTGGGTTTGGGTGTGTGTTTGGGAGTAGTTGAGGAAGTGGGTGGGGGCGTGGTTTTGGTTCTGTTCGGGGGAGTGGATTTGCGAGTGTGTTTGGGACTGAGTGGGGAAGTGGGTTTGGGACTGGGTGGGGGAGTGGGTTTTGGGATTGCGTGGCAAAGTGGAATTGGGAGTGGGTGGTGAATTGGGTTTGGGAGTGAGTTTGGGAGTGGTAAGGGGAGTGAGTTTGATGTGGGGTTGGGAGTGGGTTTAGGAGATGGTGGGGGTGTGGGTTTGGCAGTGTTTTTGGGAGTGGTTTGTTAGTAAGTGGGGGAGTGGGTATGGGAGTGGGTGGAAATTGGGTTTGGGATTGGGTTTGGGGGTGGGTGGGGGAGTGGGATTGGGAGTGATTTGGGAGCGGGTTTGGGACTGTGTTTGGGAGTGGGTTTGGGAATGGATTTGGGATTGGGTTTGGTATTGCATTTGGGAGTGATCTTGGAAGTGGATTTGGGAGTAGGTGGGGGAGTGGGTGAGGGAGTGGGTGTTGGAGTGGGTTTGAGAGTGGGTGGGGTAAGTGAATTTGGGAGTAGGTTTGGGAGTGGCTTTGGGAGTGGCTTTGGGAGTGGCTTTGGTGGTGGGTGGGGAAGTGGGTCTGGAATTGGGTTTGAGAGTGGTTGGGGGAATGGGTTTGGGAGTGTGTTTGGGAGTGGGTGTGGGAGTGGGTTTGGGAGTAGGTTTGGGTGTGGGTTTGGGAGTGGGTTTGGGATTGTGTTTGGGATTGGGTTTGGGAGTGGGTGGCGTCCTCGGTGGGGGAATGGTTTTGGGAGTGGTTTTGAGACTGGTTTTGTGAGTGGGTTTAGGAGTGGGTTAGGGAGTGAGAATTTGAGTGGCTTTGTGAATGGGTTTGGGAGTGGATGGGGGAGTGGGTGGGGGAGAGGGTTTGGGAGTGGTTTTATGAGGGGATTTGGGAGTGGGTTTTGGAGTGGTTGGGGGTGTGGGTTTGGCAGTTGGTTTGAGAGTGGACGGAGGAGTGGGTTTGAAGTTTGGTGGTTAGTGTGTTTGGAATTGGGTTTGCGATTGGGTTTGGGAATGGGTTTGGGAGTGGTTTTGAGATTGGGTTTTGTAGTGGGTTTGGGAGTGGGTTTGGGAGTGTGTAGAAGAGTGGTTTTGGGATTGGGCTTATGCATGGGTGGGGTAATTGGTTTGAATGTGGGTTTGGGATTGTGTTTGGGATTGGGCTTGGGATTGGGTTTGGGAGTGTGTTTGGGAATTGGTGGGGAAGTGGGTTTGGGAGATCATGGGGAAGTGGATTTGGGGTTGGGTTTGGGAGTGGGTTTGGATTACATTTGGGAGAGGATTGGAAGTTGGTTTGAGAGTGGGTCTGGGTGTGGGTCTGGGAGTGTGTTTGGGAGTGGGTTTGGGAGTCGATTTGGGATTGGGTTTGGGATTGAGTTTGGGAGTGATCTTGGAAGTAGGTTTGGGAGTAGGTGGGGGTGGTGGGTGTGGGAGTAGGTTTGAGAGTGGGTGGGGGAGTGGATTTGGGAGTAGGTTTGGGAGTGGGTTTGGGAATGGTTTTGGGAGTGGGTTTGGCAGTGGGTGGGGAAATGGGTTTGGAAGTGGGCTTGGGAGTGGGTTTGGAAGTGGGTTTGGGAGTGGGAGGGGGAGTTGGTGTGGGAGTGGGTTTGGGAGAGCGTTTGGGTGTGGGTTTGGGATTGGGTTTGGGATTGGGTTTGGGAGTGTGTTTGAGAGTGGGTTTGGGAGTGGATTTGCTGGTGGGTTTGGGATTGATTTTGGGAGTGGGTGCTTATGTGGGTTCGGAAGTGGGTTTGGGAGTGAGTTTGGGATTGGGTTTGTGAGTGATTGGGGAGTGATTTTGTGAATGGGTGGGTGGGTGGGTTTTGGTGTTGGTTTGGGAACGGGTGGGGGGAGTGGGTGGGAGAGTGGGTTTATGAGTGGGTTTGGGAGTTGGTGGGGGAGTGGTTTTTGGAGTGGGTTGGGAGTGGGTGGCCGAGTGGTTTTGGGATTGGGTTTGTGATTGGGCGGGAGAGTGGGTTTGGGAGTGGATTTGGGAGTGGGTTTGGGCGTGGCTGTGGAATTGGGTTTGAGCGTGGGTTTGGCAGTGGGTTTGGCAGTGGGTGGGGATGATAGTTTGTTAGTGGTTTTGAGAGTGGGTGGGGGAGTGCGTTTGGGAGTGGGTGGGTATGGTAGGGCGTGGGGAAGTGGGTTTGTGAGTTGGTTATGGAGTCGATTTGGGAGTGCGTTTGCTCGTGGGTTTGGGAGTTGGTTTGAGAGTTGGTTTGGAAGTGATTTTGGGACAGGGTGGGGAGTGGTTTTGGGAATAGGTTTGGGAGTTGGTTTGTGAGTGGGTTTGGGAGTGGGTTTGTGAGTGAGTGGGAAAGTGGGTTTTGGAGTTGGTTTTGGAGTGGGTTTGGGAATTGGTGGCGAAGTGGGTTTGGGAGATCATGGGGAAGTGGGTTTGGGGTTGGGTTTGGGAGTGGGTTTGCGAGTACGTTTGGGAGAGGATTGGAAGTTGGTTTGGGAGTGGGTCTGGGTGTGGGTCTGGGAGTGGGTTTGGGAGTGGGTTTGGAAGTGGGTTTGGGAGTGGGTGGGGGAGGTAGTTTGGGAGTGTATTTGGGAGTGGGTTTGTGAGTGTGTGGTAAAGTGGGTTTGTGGTGGGCTTGGGAGTAGGTTTGGGAGTGGGATTGGGAGTGGGTGGGGAAATGGGTTTGGGAGTGGGTTTGGGAGTGAGTTTGGGTTTGGAGTGGATTTGAAGTGGGTTTGTGAGTGGGTTTGGGAGTGGGTGGGGGAGTGGGTTTGGGATTGGGTTTTGGATTGAGTTTGGGACTGGACTTGGGAGTGGATTTGGGAGTGGGTGGGGGATTGGGTGGGGGAGTGGGTTTGGGAGTTGGTTTGGAAGTGGGTTTGGGTGTGTGTTTGGGAGTAGTTAAGGAAGTGGGTGGGGGCGTGGTTTTAGTTCTGTTCGGGGGAGTGGTTTTGGGAGTGTGTTTGGGAGTGAGTGGGGAAGTGGGTTTGGGCCTGGGTGGGGGAGTGAGTTTGGGATTGGGTGGCAAAGTGGAATTGGGAGTGGGTGGTGAATTGGGTTTGGGAGTGAGTTTGGGAGTGGTAAGTGGAGTGAGTTTGATGTGGGGTTGGGAGTGGGTTTAGGAGATGGTGGGGGTGTGGGTTTGGCAGTGTTTTTGGGAGTGGTTTGTTAGTAAGTGGGGGAGTGGGTATGGGAGTGGGTGGAAATTGGGTTTGGGATTGGGTTTGGGGGTGGGTGGGGGAGTGGGATTGGGAGTGATTTGGGAGCGGGTTTGGGACTGTGTTTGGGAGTGGGTTTGGGAATGGATTTGGGATTGCGTTTGGTATTGCATTTGGGAGTGATCTTGGAAGTGGATTTGGGAGTAGGTGGGGGAGTGGGTGAGGGAGTGGGTGTTGGAGTGGGTTTGAGAGTCGGTGGGGTAAGTGGATTTGGGAGTAGGTTTGGGAGTGGCTTTGGGAGTGGCTTTGTGAGTGGCTTTGGTGGTGGGTGGGGAAATGGGTCTAGAAGTGGGTTTGAGAGTGGGTGGGGGAATGGGTTTGGGAGTGTGTTTGGGAGTGGGTGTGGGAGTGGGTTTGGGAGTGGGTTTGGGTGTGGGTTTGGGAGTGGGTTTGGGATTGTGTTTGGGATTGGGTTTGGGAGTGGGTTAGGGAGTGAGAATTTGAGTGGCTTTGTGAATGGGTTTGGGAGTGGATGGGGGAGTGGTTGGGGAGAGGGTTTGGGAGTGGTTTTATGAGGGGATTTGGGAGTGGGTTTTGGAGTGGTTGGGGGTGTGGGTTTGGCAGTGGGTTTGAGAGTGGACGGAGGAGTGGGTTTGAAGTTTGGTGGTTAGTGTGTTTGGAATTGGGTTTGGGATTGGGTTTGGGAATGGGTTTGGGAGTGGTTTTGAGATTGGGTTTGGTAGTGGGTTTGGGAGTGGGTTTGGGAGTGTGTGGAAGAGTGGTTTTGGGATTGGGCTTATGCATGGGTGGGGTAATTGGTTTGAATGTGGGTTTGGGATTGTGTTTGGGATTGGGCTTGGGATTGGGTTTGGGAGTGTGTTTGGGAATTGGTGGGGAAGTGGGTTTGGGAGATCATGGGGAAGTGGGTTTGGGGTTGGGTTTGGGAGTGGGTTTGGGAGTACGTTTGGGAGAGGATTGGAAGTTGGTTTGGGAGTGGGTCTGGGTGTGGGTCTGGGAGTGGGTTTGGGAGTGCGTTTGGGAGTGGGTTTGGGAGTGGATTTGGGATTGGGTTTGGGATTGAGTTTGGGAGTGATCTTGGAAGTGGGTTTGGGAGTAGGTGGGGGTGGTGGGTGTGGGAGTAGGTTTGAGAGTGGGTGGGGGAGTGGATTTGGGAGTAGGTTTGGGAGTGGGTTTGGGAATGGTTTTGGGAGTGGGTTTGGAAGTGGGCTTGGGAGTGGGTTTGGAAATGGGTTTGGGAGTGGGAGGGGGAGTTGGTTTGGGAGTGGGTGTGGGAGTGGGTTTGGGAGAGGGTTTGGGTGTGGGTTTGGGATTGGGTTTGGGAGTGTGTTTGAGAGTGGGTTTGGGAGTGGATTTGCTGGTGGGTTTGGGATTGATTTTGGGAGTGGGTGGTTATGTGGGTTCGGAAGTGTGTTTGGGCGTGAGTTTGGGATTGGGTTTGTGAGTGATTGTGGATTGATTTTGTGAATGGGTGGGTGGGTGGGTTTTGGTGTTGGTTTGGGAACGGGTGGGAGAGTGGGTGGGAGAGTGGGTTTATGAGTGGGTTTGGGAGTTGGTGGGGGAGTGTTTTTTGGAGTGGGTTTGGGAGTGGGTGGCCGAGTGGTTTTGGGATTGGGTTTGTGATTGGGCGGGAGAGTGGGTTTGGGAGTGGATTTGGGAGTGGGTTTGGGCGTGGCTGTGGAATTGGGTTTGGGCGTGGGTTTGGCAGTGGGTTTGGCAGTGGGTGGGGATGATAGTTTGTTGGTGGTTTTGAGAGTGGGTGGGGGGGTGGGTATGGTAGGGCGTGGGGAAGTGGGTTTGTGAGTTGGTAATGGAGTCGATTTGGGAGTGCGTTTGCTCGTTGGTTTGGGAGTTGGGTTTGTGAGTGAGTGGGTTTGGGAGTGGGTTTGTGAGTGAGTGGGAAAGTGGGTTTTGGAGTTGGTTTTGGAGTGGGTTTGGGAATTGGTGGCGAAGTGGGTTTGGTAGATCATGGGGAAGTGGATTTGGGGTTGGGTTTGGGAGTGGGTTTGCGAGTACGTTTGGGAGAGGATTGGAAGTTGGTTTGGGAGTGGGTCTGGGTGTGGGTCTGGGAGTGTATTTGGGAGTGGGTTTGGGAGTGGGTGGGGGTGTTAGTTTGGGAGTGTATTTGGGAGTGGGTTTGTGAGTGTGTGGGTGGAGTGGATTTGTAAGTGGGTTTGTGGTGGGCTTGGGAGTGGGTTTGGGAGTGGGTGGGGGAATGGGTTTGTGAGTGGGTGGGGGAGTGGGAGGCTGAATGTGTTTGGGAGTGTGTTTGTGAGTGGTTGCGAGAGTGGGTGGGGAAGTGGGTTTAGGATTGGGTTTGGGAGTGGGTGGGAGAGCGGGTTTGGGAGTGGGATTGGAAGTGTGTGTGGGAGTGGGTTTGGGAGTGGGCTTGAAAGTGGGTTTGGGAGTGGGTGAGAGAGTGAGTGGGTGAATGGGTTTGGGAGTGGGATTGTAAGTGGGTGGGTGACTAGAATGGGAGGGGTTTTTGGAGTGGTTTTGGGAGTGGGTGGGGGAGTGGATTTGTGCATGGGTTTGGGAGAGGTGAGGGTGTGGGTTTGAGAGTGGGTGGGGGAGTGGATTTGGGAGTCGGTTTGGGAGTGAGAGGGGGAGCTGATTTGGGAATGGGTGGAGGGTGTGGGTTTGGGAATGGGTTTGGGAATGTGTTTGGGATTGGGTTTGGGAGTGGGTGGCGTCCTCGGTGGGGGAATGGTTTTGGGAGTGGTTTTGAGACTGGTTTTGGGAGTGGGATTAGGAGTAGGTTAGGGAGTGAGTTTTTGAGTGGCTTTGTGAATGGGTTTGGGAGTGGATGGTGGAGTGGGTGCGGGAGAGGGTTTGGGAGTGGTTTTATGAGGGGATTTGGGAGTGGGTTTAGGAATGGGTGGGGGTGTGGGTTTGGGATTGAGTTTGGGAGTGGACGGAGGAGTGGGTTTGAAGGTTGGTGGTCAGTGTGTTTGGAATTGGGTTTGCGATTGGGTTTGGGAATGGGTTTGGGAGTGGTTTTGGGATTGGGTTTGGTAGTGGGTTTGGGAGTGGGTTTGGGAGTGTGTGGAGGAGTGGGTTTGGGATTGCGTTTATGCGTGGGTGGGGGACTGGGTTTGAATGTGGGTTTGGTTTTGAGTTTGGGATTGGGTTTTGGAGTGGGATGGGAGTTGGGTTTGGGAGTGGGTTTGGGAGTGGATGGGGGAGCAGGTGTGGGTGTGGTTTAGGAGTGGGTTTGGAAGTGGGTGGGGGACAGTTTGGGTGAGTGGTTTTGGGAATGGGTATGGAATGGGTTTGAGAGTAGGTTTGGGAGTGAACGGCGGAGTGGGCGCGGGAATGGGTTTGTGAGTGGGTTTGTGAGTGGGGTTGAGAGTGGGCGGGGGAGTGGGTTTGGGAGTGGGTTTGGGAGTGGGTGTGTGAGCGGGTTTGGGAGTGGGTTTGGGAGTGGGTTTGTGAGGGGCGGGAGAGTGGGTTTGGGAGTGGGTATGGGAGTGGGTGAGGGAGTGGGTTTGGGAGTGGGTTTGGGAGTGGGTGGGGAAGTGGGTTTCCGAGTGGGTTTGAACATTGGTTTGGGAGTGGGTGAGGAAGTGGGTGGGGGCGTGGTTTTGGTTCTGTTCGTGGGAGTGAGTTTGGGAGTGAGTGTGGAAGTGGGTTTGGGAGTGGGTGGGGGAGTGGGTTTTGGAGAGGGTGGCAAATTGGAATTGGGAGTGGGTGGGTAATTGGGTTTGGGAGTGGGTTTGGGAGTGAGTTTGGGAGTGGTTCGTGGAGTGGGTTTGAAGTGGGTTTGTGAGTGGGTTTGGGAGTGGGTTTTAGATTGGGTTTGGGACTGGGCTTGGGAGTGGATTTGGGAGTGGGTGGGGGATTGTGTGGGGGAGTGGGTTTGAGAGTGGGTTTGGAAGTGGGTTTGGGTGTGTGTTTGGGAGTAGTTGAGGAAGTGGGTGGGGCCGTGGTTTTGGTTCTGTTCAGGGGATTGGTTTTGGGAGTGGGTTTGGGACTGAGTGGGGAAGTGGGTTTGGGACTGGGTGGGGGAGTGGGTTTGGGATTGCGTGGCAAAGTGGAATTGGGAGTGGGTGGTGAATTGGGTTTGGGAGTGAGTTTGGGAGTGGTAAGGGGAGTGAGTTTGATGTGGGGTTGGGAGTGGGTTTAGGAGATGGTGGGGGTGTGGGTTTGGCAGTGTTTTTGGGAGTGGTTTGTTAGTAAGTGGGGGAGTGGGTATGGGAGTGGGTGGAAATTGGGTTTGGGATTGGGTTTGGGGGTGGGTGGGGGAGTGGGATTGGGAGTGATTTGGGAGCGGGTTTGGGACTGTGTTTGGGAGTGGGTTTGGGAATGGATTTGGGATTGTTTGGTATTGCATTTGGGAGTGATCTTGGAAGTGGATTTGGGAGTGGGTGGGGAATGGGTGAGGGAGTGGGTGTTGGAGTGGGTTTGAGAGTGGGTGGGGTAAGTGGATTTGGGAGTAGGTTTGGGAGTGGCTTTGGGAGTGGCTTTGGGAGTGGCTTTGGTGGTGGGTGGGGAAATGGGTCCAGAAGTGGGTTTGAGAGTGATGGGGGAATGGGTTTGGGAGTGTGTTTGGGAGTGGGTGTGGGAGTGGGTTTGGGAGTGGGTTTGGGTGTGGGTTTGGGAGTGGGTTTGGGATTGTGTTTGGGATTGGGTTTGGGAGTGGGTGGCGTCCTCGGTGGGGGAATGGTTCTTGGAGTGGTTTTGAGACTGGTTTTGTGATTGGGTTTAGGAGTGGGTTAGGGAGTGAGAATTTGAGTGGCTTTGTGAAAGGGTTTGGGAGTGGATGGGGGAGTAGATGGGGGAGAGGGTTTGGGAGTGGTTTTATGAGGGGATTTGGGAGTGGGTTTTGGAGTGGTTGGGGGTGTGGGTTTGGCAGTGGGTTTGAGAGTGGATGGACTAGTGGGTTTGAAGTTTGGTGGTTAGTGTGTTTGGAATTGGGTTTGCGATTGGGTTTGGGAATGGGTTTTGGAGTGGTTTTGAGATTGGGTTTGGTAGTGGGTTTGGGAGTGGGTTTAGGAGTGGGTTTGAGAGTAGGTTTGGGAGTGAACGGCGGAGTGGGCGTGGGAATGGGTTTGTGAATGGGTTTGTGAGTGGGGTTGAGAGTGGGCGGGGGAATGGGTTTGGGAGTGGGTTTGGGAGTGGGTGTGTGAGCGGGTTTGGGAGTGGGTTTGGGAGTGCGTTTGTGAGGGGCGGGAGAGTGTCTTTGGGAGTGGATATGGGAGTGGGTGAGGGAGTTGGTTTGGGAGTGGGTTTGGGAGTGGATGGGGGTGTAGGTTTGGGAGTGGGTGGGGAAGTGGGTTTCCGAGTGGGTTTGAACATTGGTTTGGGAGTGGGGGAGGAAGTGGGTGGCGGCGTGGTTTTGGTTCTGTTCGTGGGAGTGAGTTTGGGAGTGAGTGTGGAAGTGGGTTTGGGAGTGGGTGGGGGAGTGGGTTTTGGAGTGGGTGGCAAATTGGAATTGGGAGTGGGTGGGTAATTGGGTTTGGGAGTGGGTTTGGGAGTGAGTTTGGGAGTGGCTTTGGGAGTGGCTTTGATGGTGGGTGGGGAAATCGGTCTAGAAGTGGGTTTGAGAGTGGGTGGGGGAATGGGTTTGGGAGTGTGTTTGGGAGTGGGTGTGGGAGTGGGTTTGGGAGTGGGTTTGGGTGTGGGTTTGGGAGTGGGTTTGGGATTGTGTTTGGGATTGGGTTTGGGAGTGGGTGGCGTCCTCGGTGGGGGAATGGTTTTGGGAGTGGTTTTGAGACTGGTTTTGTGAGTGGGTTTAGGAGTGGGTTCGGGAGTGAGAATTTGAGTGGCTTTGTGAATGGGTTTGGGAGTGGATGGGGGAGTGGGTGGGGGAGAGGGTTTGGGAGTGATTTTATGAGGGGATTTGGGAGTGGGTTTTGGAGTGGTTGGGGGTGTGGGTTTGGCAGTGGGTTTGAGAGTGGACGGAGGAATGGGTTTGAAGTTTGGTGGTTAGTGTGTTTGGAATTGGGTTTGCGATTGGGTTTGGGAATGGGTTTTGGAGTGGTTTTGAGATTCAGTTTGGTAGTGGGTTTGGGAGTGGGTTTGGGAGTGTGTGGAGGAGTGGGTTTGGGATTGGGCTTATGCATGGGTGGGGGAATGGGTTTGAATGTGGGTTTGGGATTGTGTTTGGGATTGGGCTTGGGATTGGGTTTGGGAGTGTGTTTGGGAATTGGTGGGGAAGTGGGTTTGGGAGATCATGGGGAAGTGGGTTTGGGGTTGGGTTTGGGAGTGGGTTTGGGAGTACGTTTGGGAGAGAATTGGAAGTTGGTTTGGAAGTGGGTCTGGGTGTGGGTTTGGGAGTGGGTTTGGGAGTGGGTTTGGGAGTGGGTTTGGGAGTGGATTTGGGATTGGGTTTGGGATTGAGTTTGGGAGTGATCTTGGAAGTGGGTTTGGGAGGAGGTGGGGGTGGTGGGTGTGGGAGTAGGTTTGAGAGTGGGTGGGGGAGTGGATTTGGGAATAGGTTTGGGAGTGGCTTTGGTGTTGGGTGGGGAAATGGGTCTGGAAGTGGGTTTGGGAGTGGGTGGGGGAGTGGGTTTGGGAGTGGCTTTGGGTGTGGGTTTGGGAGTGGGTTTGGGAATGTGTTTGGGATTGGGTTTGGGAGTGGGTGGCGTCCTCGGTGGGGGAATGGTTTTGGGAGTGGTTTTGAGACTGGTTTTGGGAGTGGGATTAGGAGTGGGTTAGGGAGTGAGTTTTTGAGTGGCTTTGTGAATGGGTTTGGGAGTGGATGGTGGAGTGGGTGCGGGAGAGGGTTTGGGAGTGGTTTTATGAGGGGATTTGGGAGTGGGTTTAGGAATGGGTGCGGGTGTGGGTTTGGGAGTGGGTTTGGGAGTGGACGGAGGAGTGGGTTTGAAGGTTGGTGGTTAGTGTGTTTGGAATTGGGTTTGCGATTGGGTTTGGGAATGGGTTTGGGAGTGGTTTTGGGATTGGGTTTGGTAGTGGGTTTGGGAGTGGGTTTGGGAGTGTGTGGAGGAGTGGGTTTGGGATTGGGTTTATGCGTGGTTGGGGGACTGGGTTTGAATGTGGGTTTGGTTTTGAGTTTGGGATTGGGTTTTGGAGTGGGATGGGAGTTGGGTTTGGGAGTGGGTTTGGGAGTGGATGGGGGAGCAGGTGTGGGTGGGGTTTGGGAGTGGGTTTGGAAGTGGGTGGGGGACAGTTTGGGTGAGTGGTTTTGGGAGTGGGTTTAGGAGTGGGTTTGAGAGTAGGTTTGGGAGTGAATGGCGGAGTGGGCACGGGGATGGGTTTGTGAGTGGGTTTGTGAGTGGGGTTGAGAGTGGGCGGGGGAGTTGGTTTGGGAGTGGGTTTGGGAGTGGGTGTGTGAGCGGGTTTGGGAGTGGGTTTGAGAGTGGGTTTGTGAGGGGTGGGAGAGTGGGTTTCGGAGTGGGTATGGGAGTGGGTGAGGGAGTGGGTTTGGGAGTGGGTTTGGGAGTGGATGGGGGTGTGGGTTTGGGAGTGGGTTTTGGATTGGGTTTGGGTGTGGGTTTGGGAGTGGGTGGGGAAGTGGGTTTCCGAGTGGGTTTGAACATTGGTTTGGGAGTGGGTGAGGAAGTGGGTGGCGGCGTGGTTTTGGTTCTGTTCGTGGGAGTGAGTTTGGGAGTGAGTGTGGAAGTGGGTTTGGGAGTGGGTGGGGGAGTGGGTTTTGGAGTGGGTGGCAAATTGGAATTGGGAGTGGGTGGGTAATTGGGTTTGGGAGTGGGTTTGGGAGTGAGTTTGGGAGTGGTTCGGGGAGTGGGTTTGAAGTGGGTTTGTGAGTGGGTTTGGGAGTGGGTTTTGGATTGGGTTTGGGACTGGGCTTGGGAGTGGATTTGGGAGTGGGTGGGGGATTGTGTGGGGTAGTGGGTTTGGGAGTGGGTTTGGAAGTGGGTTTGGGTGTGTGTTTGGGAGTAGTTGAGGAAGTGGGTGGGGGCGTGGTTTTGGTTCTGTTCAGGGGATTGGTTTTGGGAGTGGGTTTGGGAGTGAGTGGGCAAGTGGGTTTGGGACTGGGTGGGGGAGTGGGTTTGGGAGTGGGTGGCAAAGTGGAATTGGGAGTGGGTGGGGAATTGGGTTTGGGAGTGAGTTTGGGAGTGGTTATGGGAGTGGGTTTGAAGTGGGTTTGGGAATGGGTTTAGGAGATGCTGGGGGTGTGGGTTTGGCAGTGTTTTTGGGAGTGGTTTGTTAGTAAGTGGGGGAGTGGGTATGGGAGTGGGTGGAAATTGGGTTTGGGATTGGGTTTGGGGGTGGGTGGGGGAGTGGGATTGGGAGTGATTTGGGAGCGGGTTTGGGACTGTGTTTGGGAGTGGGTTTGGGAATGAATTTGGGATTGTGTTTGGTATTGCATTTGGGAGTGATCTTGGAAGTGGATTTGGGAGTAGGTGGGGGAGTGGGTGAGGGAGTGGGTGTTGGAGTGGGTTTGAGAGTGGGTGGGGTAAGTGGATTTGGGAGTAGGTTTGGGAGTGGCTTTGGGAGTGGCTTTGGGAGTGGCTTTGGTGGTGGGTGGGGAAATCGGTCTAGAAGTGGGTTTGAGAGTGGGTGGGGGAATGGGTTTGGGAGTGTGTTTGGGAGTGGGTGTGGGAGTGGGTTTGGGAGTGGGTTTGGGTGTGGGTTTGGGAGTGGGTTTGGGATTGTGTTTGGGATTGGGTTTGGGAGTGGGTGGCGTCCTCGATGGGGGAATGCTTTTGGGAGTGGTTTTGAGACTGGTTTTGTGAGTGGGTTTAGGAGTGGGTTAGGGAGTGAGAATTTGAGTGGCTTTGTGAATGGTTTTGGGAGTGGATGGGGGAGTGGGTGGGGGAGAAGGTTTGGGAGTGGTTTTATGAGGGGATTTGGGAGTGGGTTTTGGAGTGGTTGGGGGTGTGGGTTTGGCAGTGGGTTTGAGATTGGACGGAGGAGTGGGTTTGAAGTTTGGTGGTTAGTGTGTTTGGAATTGGGTTTGCGATTGGGTTTGGGAATGGGTTTGGGAGTGGTTTTGAGATTGGGTTTGGTAGTGGGTTTGGGAGTGGGTTTGGGAGTGATCTTGGAAGTGGGTTTGGGAGTAGGTGGGGGTGGTGGGTGTGGGAGTAGGTTTGAGAGTGGGTGGGGGAGTGGATTTGGGAGTAGGTTTGGGAGTGGCTTTGGTGTTGGGTGGGGAAATGGGTCTGGAAGTGGGTTTGGGAGTGGGTGGGGGAGTGGGTTTGGGAGTGGCTTTGGGTGTGGGTTTGGGAGTGGGTTTGGGAATGTGTTTGGGATTGGGTTTGGGAGTGGGTGGCGTCCTCGGTGGGGGAATGGTTTTGGGAGTGGTTTTGAGACTGGTTTTGGGAGTGGGATTAGGAGTGGGTTAGGGAGTGAGTTTTTGAGTGGCTTTGTGAATGGGTTTGGGAGTGGATGGTGGAGTGGGTGGGGGAGAGGGTTTGGGAGTGGTTTTATGAGGGGATTTGGGAGTGGGTTTAGGAATGGGTGCGGGTGTGGGTTTGGGAGTGGGTTTGGGAGTGGATGGAGGAGTGGGTTTGAAGGTTGGTGGTTAGTGTGTTTGGAATTGGGTTTGCGATTGGGTTTGGGAATAGGTTTGGGAGTGGTTTTGGGATTGGGTTTGGGAGTGGGTTTGGGAGTGTGTGGAGGAGTGGGTTTGGGATTGGGTTTATGCGTGGGTGGGGAACTGGGTTTGAATGTGGGTTTGGTTTTGAGTTTGGGATTGGGTTTTGGAGTGGGATGGGAGTTGGGTTTGGGAGTGGGTTTGGGAGTGGATGGGGGAGCAGGTGTGGGTGTGGTTTGGGAGTGGGTTTGGAAGTGGGTGGGGGACAGTTTGGGTGAGTGGTTTTGGGAGTGGGTTTAGGAGTGGGTTTGAGAGTAGGTTTGGGAGTGAATGGCGGAGTGGGCGCGGGAATGGGTTTGTGAGTGGGTTTGTGAGTGGGGTTGAGAGTGGGCGGGGGAGTTGGTTTGGGAGTGGGTTTGGGAGTGGGTTTGTGAGGGGCGGGAGAGTGGGTTTGGGAGTGGGTATGGGAGTGGGTGAGGGAGTGTGTTTGGGAGTGGGTTTGGGAGTGGATGGGGGTGTGGGTTTGGGAGTGGGTTTTGGATTGGGTTTGGGTGTGGGTTTGGGAGTGGGTGGGGAAGTGGGTTTCCGAGTGGGTTTGAACATTGGTTTGGGAGTGGGTGAGGAAGTGGGTGGCGGCGTGGTTTTGGTTCTGTTCGTGGGAGTGGGTGGGGGGAGTGGGTTTGGAGTGGGTGGCAAATTGGAATTGGGAGTGGGTGGGTAATTGGGTTTGGGAGTGGGTTTGGGAGTGAGCTTGGGAGTGGTTCGGGGAGTGTGTTTGAAGTGGGTTTGTGAGTGGGTTTGGGAGTGGGTTTTGGATTGTGTTTGGGACTGGGCTTGGGAGTGGATTTGGGAGTGGGTGGGGGATTGTGTGGGGGAGTGGGTTTGGGAGTGGGTTTGGAAGTGGGTTTGGGTGTGTGTTTGGGAGTAGTTGAGGAAGTGGGTGGGGGAGTGGTTTTGGTTCTGTTCAGGGGATTGGTTTTGGGAGTGGGTTTGGGAGTGAGAGGGCAAGTGGGTTTGGGACTGGGTGGGGGAGTGGGTTTGGGAGTGGGTGGCAAAGTGGAATTGGGAGTGGGTGGGGAATTGGGTTTGGGAGTGAGTTTGGGAGTGGTTATGGGAGTGGGTTTGAAGTGGGTTTGGGAATGGGTTTAGGAGGTGGTGGGGGTGTGGGTTTGGCAGTGTTTTTGGGAGTGGTTTGTTAGTAAGTGGGGGAGTGGGTATGGGAGTGGGTAGAAATTGGGTTTGGGATTGGGTTTGGGGGTGGGTGGGGGAGTGGGATTGGGAGTGATTTGGGAGCGGGTTTGGGACTGTGTTTGGGAGTGGGTTTGGGAATGAATTTGGGATTGTGTTTGGTATTGCATTTGGGAGTGATCTTGGAAGTGGATTTGCGAGTAGGTGGGGGAGTGGGTGAGGGAGTGGGTGTTGGAGTGGGTTTGAGAGTGGGTGGGGTAAGTGGATTTGGGAGTAGGTTTGGGAGTGGCTTTGGGAGTGGCTTTGGGAGTGGCTTTGGTGGTGGGTGGGGAAATCGGTCTTGAAGTGGGTTTGAGAGTGGGTGGGGGAATGGGTTTGGGAGTGCGTTTGGGAGTGGGTGTGGGAGTGGGTTTGGGAGTGGGTTTGGGTGTGGGTTTGGGAGTGGGTTTGGGATTGTGTTTGGGATTGGGTTTGGGAGTGGGTGGCGTCCTCGGTGGGGGAATGGTTTTGGGAGTGGTTTTGAGACTGGTTTTGTGAGTGGGTTTAGGAGTGGGTTAGGGAGTGAGAATTTGAGTGGCTTTGTGAATGGGTTTGGGAGTGGATGGGGGAGTGGGTGGGGGAGAGGGTTTGGGAGTGGTTTTATGAGGGGATTTGGGAGTGGGTTTTGGAGTGGTTGGGGGTGTGGGTTTGGCAGTGGGTTTGAGAGTGGACGGAGGAGTGGGTTTGAAGTTTGGTGCTTAGTGTGTTTGGAATTGGGTTTGCGATTGGGTTTGGGAATGGGTTTGGGAGTGGTTTTGAGATTGGGTTTGGTAGTGGGTTTGGGAGTGGGTTTGGGAGTGTGTGGAGGAGTGCGTTTGGGATTGGGCTTATGCATGGGTGGGGGAATGGGTTTGAATGTGAGTTTGGGATTGTGTTTGGGATTGGGCTTGGGATTGGGTTTGGGAGTGTGTTTGGGAATTGGTGGGGAAGTGGGTTTGGGAGATCATGGGGAAGTGGGTTTGGGGTTGGGTTTGAGAGTGGGTTTGGGAGTACGTTTGGGAGAGGATTGGAAGTTGGTTTGGGAGTGGGTCTGGGTGTGGGTCTGGGATTGGGTTTGGGAGTGGGTTTGGGAGTGGGTTTGGGAGTGGATTTGGGATTGGGTTTAGGATTGAGTTTGGGAGTGATCTTGGAAGTGGGTTTGGGAGTTGGTGGGGGTGGTGGTTGAGGGAGTAGGTTTGAGAGTGGGTGGGGGAGTGGATTTGGGAGTAGGTTTGGGAGTGGGTTTGGGAATGGTTTTGGGGTGGCTTTGGGAGTGGGTGGGGAAATGGGTTTGGAAGTGGGCTTGGGAGTGGGTTTGGAAGTGGGTTTGGGAGTGGGAGGGGTAGTTGGTTTGGGAGTGGGTGTGGGAGTGGATTTGGGAGAGGGTTTGGGTGTGGGTTTGGGATTGGGTTTGGGATTGGGTTTGGGAGTGTGTTTGAGAGTGGGTTTGGGAGTGGATTTGCTGGTGGGTTTGGGATTGATTTTGGGAGTGGGTGGTTATGCGGGTTCGGAAGTGTGTTTGGGAGTGAGTTTGGGATTGGGTTTGTGAGTGATTAGGGAGTGATTTTGTGAATGGGTGGGTGGGTGGGTTTTGGTGTTGGTTTGGGAACGGGTGGGGGAGTGGGTGGGAGAGTGGGTTTATGAGTGGGTTTGGGAGTTGGTGGGGGAGTGGTTTTTGGAGTGGGTTTAGGAGTGGGTTCGGGAGTGAGTATTTGAGTGGCTTTGGGAATGGGTTTGGGAGTGGGTGGGGGAGAGGGTTTTTGGAGTGGTTTTGGGAGTGGGTTTGTGAGTGGGTTTGTGAGGGGCGGGAGAGTGGGTGAGGGAGTGGGTATGGGAGTGGGTGAGGGAGTCGGTTTGGAGGTGGGTTTGGGAGTGGGTGGGGGTGTGGGTTTGGGATTGGATTTTGGATTGGGTTTGGGTGTGGGTTTTGGACTGAGTTGGGAAGTGGGTTTCCGAGTGGGTTTGAACATTGGTTTGGGAGTGGGTGAGGAAGTGGGTGGGTGCGTGGTTTTGGTTCTGTTCGTGGGAGTGAGTTTGGGAGTGAGTGTGGAAGTGGGTTTGGGAGTGGGTGGCAAATTGGAATTGGGAGTGGGTGGGGAATTGGGTTTGGGAGTGGGTTTGGGAGTGAGTTTGGGAGTGGTTCGGGGAGTGGGTTTGAAATGGGTTTGTGAGTGGGATTGGGAGTGGGTAGGGGAGTGGGTTTAGGATTGGGTTTTGGATTGGGTTTGGGACTGGGCTTGGGACTGGTTTTGGGAGTGGGTGGGGGAGTGGGTTTGGGTGTTGGTTTGGGAGTGGGGGAGAAAATGGGTGGGGCGTGGTTTTGGTTCTGTTCAGGGGAGTGGTTTTGGGAGTGGGTTTGGGAGTGAGTGGGGAAGTGGGTTTGGGACTGGGTGGGGGAATGGGTTTGGGAGTGGATGGCAAAGTGGAATTGGGAGTGGTTGGGGAATTGGGTTTGGGAGTGGGTTTGGGAGTGAGTTTGGGAGTGGTTAGGGGAGTGGGTTTGAAGTTGTTTTGGGAGTGGGTTTAGGAGTGGGTGGGGGAGTGGGTTTGGCACTGTTTTTGGGAGTGGTTTGGTAGTGGGTGGGAGAGTGGGTATGGGAGTGGGTGGAAATTGGGTTTGGGATTGGGTTTGGGGGTGGGTGGGTGAGTGGGGTTTGGAAGTGGGTTTAGAAGTGTGTTTGGGAGTGGGTGAGGAAGTGGGTTTGGTCTAGGGTTTGGGAGTGTGTGGAGGAGTGGGATTGGGAGTGGTTTGAGGGTGGGTTTGGGAGTGGTTTTGGGAGTTAATGTGGGAGTGGATTTGGGAGTGGATTTTGGAGTGGGCGTGGGAGTGGGTTTGGGAGTGGGTTTGGGAGTGACGTTGGGAGTGTGTTTGGGAGTGGGTGGGGAAGTGGGTTTGGTCGTGGGTTTGGGAGTGTGTGGGGGTGTGGGATTGGGAGTGGGTATGGGAGTGGGTTTGGGAGTGGATTTGGGAGTAAGTGGTGGAGTGGGTTTGGGAGTGGGTTTATGCGTGGGTGGGGGAATGGGTTTAAATGTGGGTTTTGGTTTGGGTTTGGGATTGGGTTTTGGAGTGGGATGGGAGTTGGGTTTGGGAGTGGGTTTGGGAGTGGATGGGGGAGTAGGTGTGGGTGTGGGTCTGGGAGTGGGTTTGGAAGTGGGTGGGGGACAGTTTGGGTGAGTGGTTTTGGGAGTGGATTTAGGAGTGGGTTTGGGAGTAGGTGTGGGAGTGAACGGCGGAGTGGGCACGGGAATGGGTTTGTGAGTGGGTTTGTGAGTGGGGTTGAGAGTGGGCGGGGGAGTGGGTTTGGGAGTGGGTATGGGAGTGGGTTTGCGAGTGGGTTTGGGAGTGGGTTTGTGAGGGGCGGGAGAGTGGGTGAGGGAGTGGGTATGGGAGTGGGTTTGGGAGTGGGTGGGCGTGTGGGTTTGGGATTGGGTTTTGGAATGGGTTTGGGCGTGGGTTTGGGAGTGGGTGGAGAAGTGGGTTTCCGAGTGGGTTTGAACATTGGTTTGGGAGTGGGTGAGGAAGTGGGTGGCGGCGTGGTTTTGGTTCTGTTCGTGGGAGTGAGTTTGGGAGTGAGTGTGGAAGTGGGTTTGGGAGTGGGTGGGGGAGTGGGTTTTGGAGTGGGTGGCAAATTGGAATTGGGAGTGGGTGGGGAATTGGGTTTGGGAGTGGGTTTGGGAGTGAGTTTGGGAGTGGTTCGGGGAGTGGGTTTGAAATGGGTTTGTAAGTGGGTTTGGGAGTGGGTGTAGGAATGGGTTTAGGATTAGGTTTTGGATTGGGTTTGGGACTGGTCTTGGGAGTGATTTTTGGAGTGGGTGGGGGAGTGGGTTTGGGTGTTGGTTTGGGAGTGGGTGAGGAAGTGGGTGGGGGCGTGGTTTTGGTTCTGTTTGGGGGAGTGGTTTTGGGAGTGGGTTTGGGAGTGAGTTTGGAAGTGGTTAGGGGAGTGGGTTTGAAGTTGTTTTGGGAGTGGGTTTTGGAGTGGGTGGGGGAGTGCGTATGGGAGTGGGTGGAAATTGGGTTTTGGATTGGGTTTGGGGGTAGGTGGGTGAGTGGGGTTTGGATGTCGGTTTGGGATCGTGTTTGGGTTTGGGTTTGGGCGGTGGTGTGCGTTTGGGAGTGGGTTTAGAAGTGTGTTTGGGAGTGGGTGGAGAAGTGGGTTTGGTCATGGGTTTGGGAGTGTGTGGAGGAGTGGGATTGGGAGTGGTTTGGGGGTGGGTTTGGGAGTGGTTTTGGGAGTGAATGTGGGAGTGGATTTGGGAGTGGATTTTGGAGTGGGCATGGGAGTGGGTTTGGGAGTGGGTTTGGGAGTGAGGTTGGGAGTGTTTTTGGGAGTGGGTGGGGAAGTGGGATTGGGAGTGGGTATGGGAGTGGGTTTGGGAGTGGGTTTGGGAGTGGATTTGGGTGTGGGTTTGGGAGTGAGTGGGAGTGGGCAGGTGAATGGGTTTGGGAGTGGGTGGTCAACTGGGTTTGGGAGTGGATGGGAAAGTTGGCTTGAGAGTGAGTTTGGATATGGGTGGGAATTTGGGTTGCGAGTTGGTTTGGGAGTTGGTGGGGGAGTGGGTTTGGTAGTGTGTTTGGGAGTGAGTGGGAGAGTGGGTTTGGCATGGGTTTGGGAGTGAGTTTGGGAAGTGCGTGTTGAAGTGTGTTTAGGAATGGGTGGGAAAGTGGGTGTGGGATTGGGTTTGGGAGTGGGTTTGGGAGTGGGTGGGGGAGTGGTTTTGGCTGTGGGCGGGTAAGTGGATTTGGGAGTGGGTTTGTAACCAGGGTTAGGAGTGGGTTTGTGAATGCGTTTGGGAGTAGGTTTGTGAGTAGGTGGGCTTGTGGGTTTGGGAGTGGATGGGGGAGTGAGTGGGGGAGTGGTTTTGGGAGTGGTTTTAGGAGTGGGCGGGGGTGTGTGGGTTTGGGATTGCGCTTGGGAGTGGGTTTGCATGTGGGCGGAGGAGTGGGTTTGGTCATGTGTTTGGGTTTGGGTTTGGGAGTGGGTGGGGGAGTGGCTGGGGGCGTGGCTGGGGGAGTGGGTTTGGGAGTGGGAGTGGGCGTGGGTTTGAGAGTGGGTTTGGGAGTGGATTGTTGAATGGGTTTGGGAGTGGGTTTTAAAGTGGGTTTGTGAGTGGGTTTGGGAGTGGGTTTGGGAGTGGATTTGGGATTGGGTTTGGGATTGCGTTTGGGAGTGATCTTGGAAGTGGGTTTGGGAGTAGTTGGGGGAGTGGTTGTGGGAGTGGGTTTGAGAGTGGGTGGGGGAGTGGATTTGGGAGTAGGTTTGGGAGTGGGTTTGGGAATGGTCTTTGGAGTGGCTTTGGGAGTGGGTGGGGAAATGGGTCTGGAAGTGGGCTTGGGAGTGGGTTTGGAAGTGGGTTTGGGAGTGGGAGGGGGAGTTGGTTTGGGAGTGAGTAGGGGAATGGGTTTGGGAGTGGATGTGGGAGTGTGTGTGCGAGTGGGTTTGGGAGTGGGTTTGGGTGTGCGTTTGGTATTGGGTTTGGGATTGGGTTTGGGAGTGGGTGGCAGAATGGTTTTGGGAGAGGGTGGGGAGTTGGTTTGCGAGTGGGATTGTGAGTGGCTTTGCCAATGGGTTTGGGAGAGGGTTTGGGAGAGGGTTTGGGAGTGGGTTTGAGAGTGGGTTTGGGAGTGGATTTGCTCGTGGGTTTGGGATTGATTTTGGGAGTGGGTGGTTTTGTGGGTTTGGAAGTGGGTTTGGGAGTGTGTTTGGGATTGGGTTTGTCCGTGATTGGGGAGTGGTTTTGTGAATGGGTGGGTGAGTGAGTTTGGGTGTTGGTTTGGGAACGGGTGGGGGAGTGGGTGGGAGAGTGGGTTTATGAGTGGATTTGGGAGTTGGTGGGGGAATGGTTTTTGGAGTGGGTTCGGAAGTGGGTGGCGGAGTTGTTTTGGGATTGGGTTTGTGATTGGGCGGGAGAGTGGGGTTGGGAGTGGATTTGGGAGTGGGTTTGGGCATGGCTGTGGATTTGGGTTTGGGAGTGGGTTTGGCAGTGGGTTTGGCAGTGGGTGGGGATGATAGTTTGTTCAAGGTTTTGAGAGTGGGTGGGGGAGTGCATTTGGGAGTAGGTGGGGGAGTGGGTATGGTAGGGCGTGGGAAAGTGGGTTTGGGAGTGCGTTTGCTGGTGTGTTTGGGAGTTGGTTGGGAGTTGGTTTGTGAGTGATTTTGGGAGAGTGTGGGGATTGGTTTTGGGAATGGGTTTGGGAGTTGGTTTGCGAGTGGGTTGGGGAATGGGTTTGTGAGTGGGTGGGAAAGTGGGTTTGGGAGTTGGTTTGGGAGTGGGTTTGGGATTAAGTGGGGAAGTGGGTTTGGGAGATCATGGGGAAGTGGGTTTGGGGGTGGGTTTGGGAGTGAGTTTGGGAGTGTGTTTGGGAGAGGGTTGGGAGTTGGTTTGGAGTGGGTCTGCGTGTGGATCTGGGAGTGGGTTTGGGAGTGGGTTTGGGAGTGGGTTTGGGAGTGGGTGGCGGAGAGAGTGGGGGAGTGTGTTTGCGAGTGGGCTTGGGAGTGGGTGGGGGAGTGGGTGGGGAAATGGGTTTGAGTTTGGTTTTGGAAGTGGGTTTGAGAGTGGGTGGGGGAGTGGGTTTGGAAGTGGGTTTCGGAGTGAGGTAGAGAATGTGTTTGCGAGTGGGTGGCGAAGTGGGTTTGATCGTGGGTTTGAGAGTGTTTGGGGGAGTGGGATTGAGAGTGGTTTTGGGAGTGAGTGTGGGAGTGGATTTCGGAGTGGATTTGGGAGTGGGCGGGGTAGTGGGTTTGGGAGTGGGTTTGGGAGTGTGTTTGGGAGTGGGTGGGGAAGTGGGTTTGATCGTGGGTTTGGGAGTGTGTGTGGGTGTGGGATTGGGAGTGTGTATGGGAGTGGGTTTGGGAGTGGGTTTGGGAGTGGGTTTAGAAGTGGGTTTGGGAGTGAGTTTTTGAGTGGCTTTGGGAATGGGTTTTGGAGTGGATGGGGGTGTGGGTGGGGGAGAGGGTTTGGGAGTGTGTTTGTGAGTGGAAGGGGAATGGGTTTGTCAGTGGGTGGGGGAGTAGATTTGGGAGTATGTTTGGAGTGGGTTTGCTTGTGAGTTTTGGAATAGGTTTGGTAGTGGGTGGGAAAGTGGGTTTGGAAGTGGTTTTATGAGGGGGTTTGGGAGTGGGTTTAGGAGTGGGTGGAGGTGTGGGTTTAGGAATGGGTTTGGGAGTGGACAGAGGAGTGGGTTTGAAGGTTGGTGGTTCGTGTGTTTGGAATTGGGTTTGCGATTGGGTTTTTGAGTGGCTTTGGGAATGGGTTTTGGAGTGGGATGGGAGTTGGGTTTGGGAGTGGGTTTGGGAGTAGATGGGGGAGTAGGTGTGGGTGTGGGTTTGGGAGTGCGTTTGAAAGTGGGTGTGGGGGACAGTTTGGGTGAGTGGTTTTGGGAGTGGGTTTAGGAGCGGGTTTGGGAGTAGGTTTGGGAGTGAATGGCGGAGTGGGCGCTGGAATGGGTTTGTGAATGGGTTTGTGAGTGGGGTTGAGAGTGGGTGGGGGAGTGGGTTTGGGAGTGGGTTTGGGAGTGGGTGTGGGATCGGATTTGGGAGTGGGTTTGGGAGTGGGTTTGGGAGTGCGTGGGGGTGTGGGTTTGGGATTGGGTTTTGGATTGGGTTTGGGTGTGGGTTTGGGAGTGGGTGGGGAAATGGGTTTCCGAGTGGGTTTGAACATTGGTTTGGGAGTGGGTGAGGAAGTGGGTGGCGGCGTGGTTTTGGTTCTGTTCGTGGGAGTGAATTTGGGAGTGAGTGTGGAAGTGGGTTTGGGAGTGGGTGGGGGAGTGGGTTTGTGAGTGAGTTTGGGAGTGTTTCGGGAAGTGGATTTGAAGTGGGTTTGTGAGCGGGTTTGGGAGTGGGTGGGGGAGTGGGTTTGGGAGTGGGTTTGGGAGTGGGTGGGGGAGTGGGTGGGGAAATGGGTTTGAGTTTGGTTTTGGAAGTGGGTTTGAGAGTGGGTGGGGGAGTGGGTTTGGAAGTGGCTTTGGGAGTGAGGTAGAGAGTGTGTTTGCGAGTGGGTGGCGAAGTGGGTTTGATCGTGGGTTTGGGAGTGTTTGGGGGAGTGGGATTGAGAGTGGTTTTGGGAGTGAGTGTGGGAGTGGATTTCGGAGTGGATTTGGGAGTGGGCGGGGTAGTGGGTTTGGGAGTGGGTTTGGGAGTGTGTTTGGGAGTGGGTGGGGAAGTGGGTTTGACCGTGGGTTTGGGAGTGTGTGTGGGTGTGGGATTGGGAGTGGGTATGGGAGTGGGTTTGGGAGTGAGTTTTTGAGTGGCTTTGGGAATGGGTTTTGGAGTGGATGGGGGTGTGGGTGGGGGAGAGGGTTTGGGAGTGGTTTTAGGAGTGGGTTTGGGAGTGTGTTTGTGAGTGGAAGGGGAATGGGTTTGTCAGTGGGTGGGGGAGTAGATTTGGGAGTATGTTTGGAGTGGGTTTGCTCGTGAGTTTTGGAATAGGTTTGGTAGTGGGTGGGAAAGTGGGTTTGGAAGTGGTTTTATGAGGGGGTTTGGGAGTGGGTTTAGGAGTGGGTGGAGGTGTGGGTTTAGGAATGGGTTTGGGAGTGGACAGAGGAGTGGGTTTGAAGGTTGGTGGTTCGTGTGTTTGGAATTGGGTTTGCGATTGGGTTTTTGAGTGGCTTTGGGAATGGGTTTTGGAGTGGGATGGGAGTTGGGTTTGGGAGTGGGTTTGGGAGTAGATGGGGGAGTAGGTGTGGGTGTGGGTTTGGGAGTGCGTTTGAAAGTGGGTGTGGGGGACAGTTTGGGTGAGTGGTTTCGGGAGTGGGTTTAGGAGCGGGTTTGGGAGTAGGTTTGGGAGTGAACGGCGGAGTGGGCGCTGGAATGGGTTTGTGAATGGGTTTGTGAGTGGGGTTGAGAGTGGGTGGGGGAGTGGGTTTGGGAGTGGGTTTGGGAGTGGGTGTGGGAACGGATTTGGGAGTGGGTTTGGGAGTGGGTTTGGGAGTGCGTGCGGGTGTGGGTTTGGGATTGGGTTTTGGATTGGGTTTGGGTGTGGGTTTAGGAGTGGGTGGGGAAGTGGGTTTCCGAGTGGGTTTGAACATTGGTTTGGGAGTGGGTGAGGAAGTGGGTGGCGGCGTGGTTCTGGTTCTGTTCGTGGGAGTGAGTTTGGGAGTGAGTGTGGAAGTGGGTTTGGGAGTGGGTGGGGGAGTGGGTTTGTGAGTGAGTTTGGGAGTGTCTCGGGAAGTGGATTTGAAGTGGGTTTGTGAGGGGTTTGGGAGTGGGTGGGGGAGTGGGTTTGGGATTGGGTTTTGGATTGGGTTTGGGACTGGGCTTTGGAGTGGTTTTGGGAGTGGGTGGGGGAATGGGTTTGGGAGTGGGTTTGGAAGTGTGTTTGGGTGTGGGTTTGGGAGTGGGTGAGGAAGTGGGTGGGGGCGTGGTTTTGGTTCTGTTCTGGGGAGTGGTTTTGGGAGTGGGTTTGGGAGTGAGTGGGGAAGTGGGTTTGGGACTGGGTGGGGGAGTGGGTTTGGGAGTGGGTGGCAAAGTGGAATTGGGAGTGGGTGGGGAATTGGGTTTTGGAGTGAGTTTGGGAGTGGTTAGGGGAGTGGGTTTGAAGTGGGTTTGGGAGTGGGTTTAGGAGTGGGTGGGGGAGTGGGTTTGGCAGTGTTTTTGGGAGTGGTTTTGGAGTGGGTGGGGGAGTGGGTATGGGAGTGGGTGGAAATTGGGTTTTGGATTGGGTTTGGGGGTGGGTGGGGGAGTGGGGTTTGAATGTGGGTTTGGGATCGTGTTTGGGTTTGGGTTTGGGTGGTGGAGTGGGTTTATGAGTGGATTTAGAAGTGTATTTGGGAATAGGTGGGGAAGTGGGTTTGATCATGGGTTTGGGAGTGTGTGGGGGAGTGGAATTGGGAGTGGTTTGTGGGTGGGTTTGGGAGTGGTTTTGGGAGTGAGTGTGGGAGTGGATTTGGGAGTGGGCGTGGGAGTGGGTTTGGGAGTGGGTTTGGGAGTGAGGTTGGGAATGTGTTTGGGAGTGGATGGTTGTGGGTTTGGGAGTGTCTGGGGGTGTGGGATTGGTAGTGGGTATGGGAGTGGGTTTGGGAGTGAGTGGTGGAGTGAGTTTGGGAGTGGGTTTGGGAGTGGATTTGGGTGTGGGTTTGGGAGTGAGTGGGAGTGGGCGGGGATATAGTTTTGGGAGTGGGTGGTCAACTGGGTTTGGGAGTGGATGGGGAAGTTTGCTTGGGAGTGAGTTTGGATATGGTTGGGGATGTGGATTGCGAGTTGGTTTGAGAGTTGGTGTGGGAGTGGGTTTGGTAGTGTGTTTGGGAGTGAGTGGGAGAGTGGTTTTGGAATGGGTTTGGGAGTGAGTGGGGGTGTGGTTTTGGGAGTGGATGGGGGAGTGGGTTTGGGAGTGGGTTAGGGAGTGAGTGGGGGTGTGGGTTTGGGAGTGGGTGGGGAAGTGGGTGTGGGAGTCGGTGTGAGATTGGGTTTGGGAGTAAGTTTTGGAAGTGCGTGTGGGAGTGTGTTTGGGAATGGGTGGGAAAGTGGGTGCGTGATTGGGTTTGGGAGTCGGTTTGGGAGTGGGTGGGTGAGTGGTTTTGTCTGTGGCGGGGAAGTGGATTTGGCAGTGGGTTTGTGACCAGGGTTGGGAGTGGGTTTGTGAATGCATTTGGGAGTAGGTTTGTGAGTGGCTGGGCTTGTGGGTTTGGGAGTGGCTATGGGAGTGAGTGGGGGAGTGGTTTTTGGAGTGCGTTTGGGAGTGGTTTTGGGAGTCGGTGGGGGGGGTGGGTTTGGGATTGCGCTTGGGAGTGGGTTTGCATGTGGGCGGAGGAGTGGGTTTGGTCGTGTGTTTGGATTTGGGTTTGGGAGTGGGTGGGGGAGTCGCTGAGGGAGAGGGTTTGGGTGTCGGTTTGGGATTGGGTTTGGGATGGGGTTTGGGATTGGGTTTGGGAGTGGGTGGCTGAATGGTTTTGGGAGAGGGTGGGGAGTGGGTTTGGGAGTGGGTTTGTGAGTGGCTTTGCTCGTGGGTTTGGGAGAGGGTTTGGGATTGATTTTGTGAGTGGGTGGTTATGTGGGTTTGGAAGTGGGTTTGGGAGTGAGTTTGTGATTGGGTTTGTGAGTGATTGGGGAGTGGTTTTGTGAATGGGTGGGTGAGTGGGTTTGGGTGTTGGTTTGGGAACAGGTGGGGGAGTGGGTGGGGGAGTGGGTTTATGAGTGTGTTTGGGAGTTGGTGGGGGAGTGGTTTTTGGAGAGGGTTCGGGAGTGGATGGCGGAGTGGTTTTGGGATTGGATTTGTGATTGGGCGGGAGAGTGGGTTTGGGAGTGGATTTTGGAGTGGATTTGGGCGTGGCTGTGGAATTGGGTTTGGGAGTGGGTTTGGCAGTGGGTTTGGCAGTGGGTGGGTATGATAGTTTGTTCAAGGATTTGAGAGTGGGTGGGGGAGTGCGTTTGGGTGTGGGTGGGGGTGTGGGTATGGTAGGGCGTGGGGAACTGGGTTTGAGAGTGGGTTATGGAGTGGGTTTGGGAGTGCGTTTGCTAGTGGGTTTGGGAATGGGTTTGGGAGTTGGTTTGCGAGTGGGTTGGGGAATGGGTTTGTGAGTGGGTGTGAAAGTGGGTTTGGGAGTTGGTTTGGGAGTGGGTTTTGGAATGGGTGAGGAAGTGGATTTGGAAGATCATGGGGAAGTGGGTTTGGGGGTGGGTTTGGGAGTGGGTTTGGGAGTGCGTTTGGGAGAGGGTTGGGAGTTGGTTTGGAGTGGGTCTGGGTGTGTGTTTGGGAGTGGATTTGGGAGTGGGTTTGGGAGTGGGTGGCGGAGAGGGTGGGGGAGTGGGTTTGCGAGTTGGTTTGTTAGTGGTTGGGGAGTGGGTCTGGGAGTGGGTTTGGGAATCGGTTTGGGAGTGGGTGGTGGAGTGGGTTGGGGAGTGGGTTTGTGTTTGGTTTTGTAAGTGGGTTTGGGAGTAGGTGGGGGATTGGGTTTGGGAGTGGTTTTGAGAGTGGGTAGCGGAGTGTGTTTGTGAGTGGGTGGGGGAGTGGGTTTGGGAGCGGGTGGGGAAATGGGTATGGGAGTGGGTGGGGGAGTGGGTGGGGGAGTGGGTTTGGGAGTGGGTTTGGGAATGGGTTTGGGAGTGGATTTGGGAGTGTGTTTGGGAGTGGCTGTGGAAGTGGGTTTTGGTGTGGGTTTGGAAGTGGGTCTGGGAGTTGGTAGGGAAGTGGGTTTGAGAATGGTTTTGACAGTGGGTACGGGAGTGCGTTTGGGAGTGGGTGGGGGAGTGGGTTTGGGAGGGCATGGGGAAGTGGATTTAGGAGTGGGTTTGGGGGAGGATTTTGGAGTGGGTTTGGGAGTGCGATTGCTAACGGGTTTGGGAGCGGTTTTGGGAGAGGGTGGCGAGTGGGTTTGAGAGTGGGTTTGGGAGTGGGATTGTGAGTGGGCGGGAGAATGGGTTTGGGAGTGGGTTTGGGAGTTGGTGGGGGAGTGGGTTGGGGAGTGGCTTTGCTATTGGGTTTGGGAGTGGCTTTGGGAGTGGCTTTGGGATTGGTTTTCAAATCGGGTGCGGATGTAGGTTTGGAAGTGGGTTTGTGAGTGAGTTTGGGATTGGGTTTGTGAGTGATTGGGGTGTAGTTTTGGCAATGTGTGGGGCAGTGGGTTTGGTGTGGGTTTGGGAGTGGGTGGGGGAGTGTGTGGGGGAGTAAGTGGGGGAATGGGTTTGGGAGTAGGTTTGGGAGTAGGTTTGGGAGTGGGTGTGGGAATGGGTGTGGGAGTGGGTTTGGGAGTGGCTGTGGAAGTGGGTTTGGGAGTGAGTTTGGGAGTGGGTTTGAGAATGGTTTTGAGAGTGGGTGGGGGAGTGCGTTTGGGAGTGGGTGGGGGAGCGGGTTTGGGAGGGCGTAGGGAAGTGGGTTTGGGAGTGGATTTTGGAGTGGGTTTGGGAGTGCGTTTGCTAATGGGTTTGGGAGTGGTTTTGGGAGAGGGTGGCGAGTGGTTTTGTGAGTGGGTTTGGGAGTGGGATTGTGAGTGGGCGGGAAAACGGGTTTGGGATTGGGTTGGGGAGTTGGGGGGGAGTGGGTTTGGGAGTGGCTTTGCTAATGAGTTTGGGAGTGGGTTTGGGATTGGTTTTCAAATTGGGTGGGAATGTAGATTTGGAAATGGGTTTGGGAGTGAGTTTGGGATTGGGTTTGTGAGTGATTGGGGAGTGGTTTTTGGAATGGGTGGGGAGTGGGTTTGGATGTGGGTTTGGGAGCGGGTAGGGGAAATGGGTGGGGAAGTGTGTGGGGGAGTAGGTGGGGGAATGGGTTTGGGAGTGCGTTTGGATTGAGTGGGGGAGTGGTTGGGGGAGTGGGTTTGAGAGTGGGTTTGGGACTGGGTTTGGGAGTGGATTTGGGAGTGGGTTTGGGAGTGGGTGGGGAAGTGGGTTTGAGAGTGGTTTTGAGAGAGGGTAGGGGAGTGCGTTTGAGAGTGGGTGGGGGAGTGGGTTTGGGAGGGCGTCGGGAAGTTGGTTTGGGAATGGGATTTGGAGTGGTTTTGTGAGTGCGTTTGCTAGTGGGTTTGGGAGTGGGTTTGGAGTGGGTTTGGGAGTGGGTGGAGGAGTGGATGTTGGAGTGGGTTTGGGAGTGTGTTTGTGAGTGGGTGTGAGAGTGGGTGAGGAAGTGGGTTAAGGATTGGGTTTGGGAGTGGGTGGGAATGTAGGTGGAGAAGTGGGTTTGGGAGTGGGATTGGAAGTGGGTGGAGGAGTGTGTTTGGGAGTGGGTTTGGGAGTGGGTGGGAGAATGTGTTTGGGAGTGGGTTGGGGAGTGGGTTTGAGAGTGGTTTTGGGAGCGGGTTTGGGAGTGGATGGGCGAGCGGGTTTGTGAATGGGTAGTGGAGTGAGTGGGTGAATGGGTTTGGGAGTGGGTAGGGAGTCGAGTTGAGAGTGGGTGGGGTAGTGCGTTTGGGCTTGGGTTTGGGAGTGGGTGGTGAGTGGGTTTCGGAGTGGCTTTGTGAGTGGGTTTGGGATTGGATGGGGCAGCGGGTTGGGGAGTGGTTGATGGAGTAGATGGGCATGTCGGTGAGGGAGTGGGTTTGGGAGTGGGTTTGGAAGTGCATGAGGGAATGGGATTGCGTGTGGGCTTGGAATTGGGTTGGGAGTGGGTGGCGAAAGAGGCCTGGGGTTGGGATTGTGAGTAGGTTTGTGACTGGGTTTGGGTGTCGGTGGAGGAGTGGGTGGGGTAGTGTGTGGGGCAGTGGGTTTAGGAGTGGGTGGGGAAGTGGGTTAGGGAGTGGGTTTGTGAGTGAGTGGAGGAGTGGACGGGGGAGTGGTTTTGGGAGTTTGTGTGGGAGTGGGTTTGAGAGTGGGTTTGGCAGTGGGATTGGGAATGGGTGGAGGAGTTGGTGGTGGAGTGGGTTTGGGACATGGTGGGGGAGTGGGTTTGTGAATGGATATGGGAGTGGGTTTGTGAGTGTGTGGGTGGAGTGGGTTTGTAAGTGGGTTTGTGTTGGGCTTGGGAGTGGGTTTGGGAGTGGGTTTGGGAGTTGTTTTGGGAGTGGGTGGGGGAATGGGTTTGGGAGTGGGTGGGGGAGTCGGGGGCTGAATGTGTTTGGGAGTGTGTTTGTGAGTGGGTGCGAGAGTGGGTGGGGAAGTGGGCTTAGGATTGGGTTTGGGAGTGGGTGGGGGAGTGGGTTTGGGAGTGGGATTGGAAGTGTGTGGGGACTGGGTTTGGGAGTGGGCTTGGAAGTGGGTTTGGGAGTGGGTGGGGGAGTGGATTTGTGAGTGAGAGTGGGTTTGTGAGTGGGTGGTGGAGTGGGTGGGGATGTGGGTGGGGGAGTGGGTTTGGGATTGGGTTTGGGAGTGTGTGGGGGAGTGGGTTTGGGACTGGGTGGGGGAGTGTTTTTGTGAGTGGAATTGGGAGTGGGTTTGTGAGTGTGTGGGGGAGTGGGTTTGTCACTAGGTTTATGCTGGGCTTGGGAGTGGGTTTGGGAGTGGGTTTGGTAGTGGGTGGGGGAATGGGATTGGGAGTGGGCGGGGAAGTGTGTTTGGGAGTGGGTTTGGGAATGGATGGGGGAGTGGGTGGTGAAGTGGGTTTGGGAGTGGGTATGGGAGGGAGTGTGGGAGTGGGTTTGTGAGTGGGTGGGTGAGTGGGTATGGGTGTGGGTTTGGGAGTGGGAGCGGGAGTTGATTTGCGAGTGGGTGGGGGGGGTGTGTTTGGGAATGGTTTTGGAATTGGTTTGGGAGTGGTTGGGGGACTAGAGAGGGGGAGGGGTTTTGGGAGTGGTTTTGGGAGTGGGTGGGGTGTGAGTTTGGGAGTAGGTTTGGGAGTGGTTTTGGGAGTGGGTGGGGGAGTGAGTTTGGGAGCGGGTTTGGGACTGGGTTTGGGAGTGGGTTTGGGAATAGATTTGGGATTGGGTTTGGTATTGCGTTTGGGAGTGATCTTGGAAGTGGATTTGGGAGTACGTGAGGGAGTGGGTGGGAGAGTGGGTGGTGGAGTGGGTTTGAGAGTGGGTGGGGTAGTGGATTTGGGAGTAGGTTTAGGAGTGGCTTTGGGAGTGGCTTTGGGAGTGGCTTTGGTGGTGGGTGGGGAAATGGGTTTGGAAGTGGTTTTGGGAGTAGGTGGGAGAATGGGTTTGGGAGTGGGTTTGGGAGTGGGTTTGGGATTGGGTTTGGGTGTGGGTTTGGGATTGGGTTTGGGATTGGGTTTGGGAGTGGTGGGGAGATTGTTTTGGGAGTGGTTTTGAGACTGGTTTTGGGAGTGGGTTTAGGCGTGGGTTAGGGAGTGAGTTTGCTAGTGGGTTTGGGAGCGGGTGGGATGTGGGTTTGGAAGTGGGTTTGGGAGTGGGTTTGGGATTGGGTTTGTGAGTGGGTGGGGAACTGGTTTTGGGAATGGTTGGGGGAGTGGGTTTGAGAGGGGGTTTGGGAGCGGGTGGGTGAGTGGATTTTGGAGTGGGTTTGGGAGTGGGTTTGGGAGTGGTTTTGTGTGTGGTTTTGGGAGTGGGGTTGGGAGTGGGTGAGGGAGTGGTTTTTGGCGTGGGTTTGGGAATGGATTTGGGTGTGGGCTTGGGAGTGGGTGAGGTGTGGGTTTGGGAGTGGCTTTGGGAGTGGGTGGGGGAGTGGGTTTGGGACTGAGTTTGGGAGTGAGTGGGTTTGGGAGTGGGTGGGGGAGTGGGTGAGGGAGTGGATTTGGGTGTGGCTTTTGGAGTGGGTTTGGCATTGGGTTTGGGAGTGGGTTTTGGGAGAGTGTGGGGGAGTGGGTTTTGAAGTGGGTGTGTTAGTTGGTTTGTGAGTGGGTTTGTGAATGGGTCGCGGAGTGGTTTAGGGATTGGGTGGGGAAGTGGATTTGGTAGGGCATGGGGAAGTGGTTTGGGGAGTGCGTTTGGGAGTGGTTTTGGGAGTCGGTTGGGGAGTGGGTTTGGGAGTGGGTATTGGAGTGGGTGGGGGAGTTGGTTTGGGAGTGGGTGGGGAAGTGGGTTTGGGAGTGGGTTTTAGGAGTGGGTTTGGGAGTTGGTTTGGGAGTGGGTTTGGGAGTTGGTCGGGAAATGGGTTTGGGAGTGGGTTTTGGAAGAGTGTGGGGGAGTGGGTGGGGGAGTGGGTTTTGAAGTGGGCGCGTGAGTTGGGTTATGAGTGTGTTTGTGAGTGGGTCGGGGAGTGGTTTAGGAAGTGGGTGGGGGAGTGGATTTGGGAGGGCATGGGGAAGTGGTTTGGGGAGTGCGTTTGGGAGTGGTTTTGGGAGTGGGTCGGGGAGTGGATTTGGGAGGGCATGGGGAAGTGGTTTGTGGAGTGCGTTTGGAAGTGGTTTTTGGGAGTGGGTCGGGGAGCGGGTTTGGGAGTGGGTTTTAGGAGTGGGTTTGGGAGTTGGTCGGGAAATGGGTTTGGGAGTGGGTTTTGGCAGAGTGTGGGGGAGTGGGTGGGGGAGTGGGTTTTGAAGTGGGTGTGTGAGTTGGTTTGTGAGTTAGTTTGTGAGTGGGTCGGGGAGTGGTTTAGGGAGTGGGTGGGGGAGTGGATTTGGGAGGGCATGGGGAAGTGGTTTGGGGAGTGCGTTTGGGAGTGGTTTTGGGAATGGGTCGGGGAGTGGATTTGGGAGGGCATGGGGAAGTGGTTTGGGGAGTGCATTTGGGAGTGGTTTTGGGAGTGGGTCGGGGAGTGGGTTTGGGAGTGGCTATTGGAATGGGTGGGGGAGTTGGTTTGAGAGTGGTTTTGGGAGTGGGTTTTGGAGAGAGTGAGGTAGTATATTTAAGAGTAGGTGGGGGAGTGGATTTGGGAGATGGTTTGCGAGTGGTTTTGGGAGTGGGTGCGGAAGTGGGTTTGGGAGTGGGTTTCAGGAGTGGGTTTAGGAGTGGGTCGGGAATTGGGTTTTGGAGTGGGTTTTAGGAGTGTGTTTGGGTGTGGGTGGGGAAGTTGGTTTGGGAGTGGGTTTTGCAATCAGTGGCTGAGTGGGTTTGGAAGTGGGATTGGGACTGGGTTTGGGAGTGGGTGGCTGAGTGGGTTTGGGAATGGGTTTGGGAGTGGTATTGGGAGTGGGTTTTGGGAGTGGTTTTGAGAGTGTGTTTTGGAGTGGGTGGGGGAGTAGATTTGGGAGTGGGTTTCGGAGTGGTCCTGGGAGTGGTTGGGGAAGTGGGTTTGCGCAAGCATGGGGAGTGGGTATTGGAGTGGGTGGGGTAATTGGTTTGGGAGTGGTTTTTGGAGTGGGTTTTGGAGAGAGTGAGGGAGTGGATTTAAGAGTAAGTGGGGGAGTGGAATTTGGGAGAGGGTTTGCGAGTCTGTTTGGGAGTGGGTGGGGAAGTGGGTTTGGGAGTGGGTTTGGGAGTGGGTCGGGAAGTGGTTTTTAGGAGTGTGTTTGGGAGTGGGTGGGGAAGTTGGTTTGGTAGTGGGTTTTAGAGTCGGTGGGTGAGTGGGTTTGGGAGTAGAATTGACAGTGGGTTTTGGGACTGGTTTTGAGAGTGGGTTTGGGAGCGGGTGGGGGAGTAGGTTTGGGAGTGGGTTTCGGAGTTGTCCTGAGAGTGGTAGGAGAAGTGGGTTTGCGCAAGCATGGGGAAGTGGTTTTGAGAGTGGGTTTGGGAGTGGGTGGGAGAGTGGGTTTGGGAGTGGGTGGGAGAGTGGGTTTGGGAGTGATATTGGGAGTGGGTTTTGGGACTGGTTTTGAGAGTGGGTTTGGGAGCGGGTGGGGGAGTAGGTTTGGGAGTGGGTTTCGGAGTTGTCCTGAGAGTGGTAGGAGAAGTGGGTTTGCGCAAGCATGGGGAAGTGGTTTTGAGAGTGGGTTTGGGAGTGGGTGGGAGAGTGGGTTTGGGAGTGGGTGGGAGAGTGGGTTTGGGAGTGATATTGGGAGTGGGTTTTGGGACTGGTTTTGAGAGTGGGTTTGGGAGTGGGTGCGTGAGAGAGTTTGGGATTGGGTTTTGGAGTGGATGGGTGAGTGGGTTTGGGAGTGGGTTTTGTGATTGGGTTATGGAGTGGGTTTGGGAGTGGGTTTGCTAATGGGTTTGGGAGTGGGTTTGGGAGCAGGTGGGGATGTGGGTTTGGAAGTGGTTTTGGGAGTGGTTTGGTAGTGGGTTTGGGAGCGGGTGGGGATGTGGGTTTGGAATTGGTTTTGGGAGTGGGTGGCGAAGTGGTTTTGGGAATGGGTGGGGGAGTGGGTTTGGGAGGTGGTTTGGGAGCGGGTGGGGGAGTGGGTTTGGGAGTGGGTTTGGGAGTGGGTTTGGGAGTTGGTGGGGGAGTGGGTTTGGGAATGGGTTTGGGGGTAGTTTTGTGTGTGGTTTTGGGAGTGGGTTTGGGAGTGGTATTGGGAGTGGGTTTTGGGAGTGGTTTTGAGAGTGGGTTTGGGAGCGGGTGGGGGAGTAGGTTTGGGAGTGGGTTTCGGTGTGGTCCTGGGAGTGGTTGGGGAAGTGGGTTTGCGCAAGCATGGGGAGTGGGTTTGGAAGTGGGTTTTGGAGTGGGTGGGGGAGTGGCTTTGGGAGTGAGTTTTCTAGTGGGTTTGGGAGTGTGTTTGGGAGTGGGTGTGTGAGAGAGTTTGGAAGTGGGTTTTGGAGTGGGTGGGTGAGTGGGTTTGGGATTGGGTTTTGTGATTGGTTTAGAGAGTGGGTTTGGGAATGGGTTTGCTAGTGGGTTTGGGAGTGGTTTTGGAGCGGGTGGGGGAGTGGGTTTGGGATTGGGTTTGTGAGTGGGTGGGGAAGTGGTTTTGGGAATCGGCATTGGAGTGGGTTTGGGAGGTGGTTTGGGAGCGGGTATGGGTGTGGGTTTGGGAGTGGGTTTGGGAGTGGGTTTCGGAGAGGGTTTGGGACTTGGTGGGGGGGCAGGGGAAGTAGTTTGGGGAGTGCGTTTGGGAGTGGTTTTGGGAGTGGGTCGGGGAGTGGGTGGGGGAGTGGATTTTGGAGGGCATGGGGAAGTGGTTTGGGGAGTGCGTTTGGGAGTGGTTTTGGGAGTGGGTCGGGGAGCGGGTTTGGGAGTGGGTTTTGGAGTCGGTGGGTGAGTGGGTTTGGGAGTGGGATTGGAATTAGGTGGGGGAGTGGGTTTGGGAGTTGGTGGGGGAGTAGGTTTGGGACTGAGTTTGGGAGTGAGTGGGTTTGGGAGTGGGTGGGGGAGCGGATTTGGGTGGGGGAGTTGATTTTAGGTGTGCATTTTGGAGTGGGTTTGGGATTGGGTTTGGGAGTGGGTTTTGGGAGTGGGTGGGGGAGTGGGTGGGAAGTGGGTTTTGAAGTGGGTGCGTGAGTTGGTTTGTTAGTGGGTTTGTGAGTGTGTCGAGGAGTGGTTTAGGGAGTGGGTGGGGGAGTTGATTTGGGAGGGCATGGGGACGTGGTTTGGAATTGCGTTTGGGTATGGTTTTGGAAGTGGGTCGGGGAGTGGGTTTGGGAGTGGCTATTGGAGTAGGTGGGGGAGTGGATTTGGGAGATGGTTTGCGAGTGGGTTTGGGAGTGGGTGCGGTAGTGGGTTTGGGAGTGGGTGGGGAAGTTGGTTTGGGAGTGGGATTGGGACTAGGTGGGGGAGTGGGCTTGGGAGTGGGTGGAGAAGTGGGTTCCGGAGTGCGTTTGGGAGTGGTATTGGAAGTGGGTCTTGGGAGTGGTTTTGAGAGTGGGTTTGGGAGTGGGTGGGGGAGTAGGTTTGGGAGTGGTTGGGGAAGTGGATTTCCACAAGCATGGGGAAGTGGTTTGTGAGTGGGTTTTGGAGTGGGTGGGGGAGTGGGTTTGGGATTGGGTTTTCTAGTGGTTTTGGGAGTGTGTTTGGGAGTGGGTGCGTGAGAGAGTTTGGGAGTTGGTTTTGGAGTGGGTGGGGGAGTGGGTTTGGGAGTGGCTGACACAATGGGTTTGGGATTAGTTGGGTGAGCGGATTTGGGAGTGGGCTTGGGAGTGGGTGGATGAATGTGTTTGGGAGTGGGTTTGGGATTGGGTTTGGAAGTGGGTTTGGGATTGGGAGGAGGCGTGGGTGTGGGAGTGGGGTTTCGGAGTAGATGGGGGAGTGGAATTGGGAGTGGGCTTGCGAGTGGTTTTGTGGGTGGGTAGCGGAGTGGGTTTTGGAGTGGGTTTGACAGTGGGTTTGGGAGTGGCGGTGGAGTGGGTTTGGGAGTGAGTTTGGGAGTGGGTTTGTGATTGGGAGGCGGCGTGGTTGTGGCAGTGGGTTTACGAGTAGGTGGGGCAGTGGTTTGGGATTAGGTTTGGGTGTCGGTTTGGGTGTGAGTTTGGGAGTGGGTTTGGGAGGGTGAGGGAGTGGGTTTAAGAGTAGATGGGATGTGATGTCGGAATGGGTATGGTATTGAGTTTGGGAGTTGGTTTGGGAGTGTGTTTGGGAGTGGTTGTGGAGTGGGTTTGGGAGTGGGTTTGTGAGTGGGTTTTGTGAGTGGGTTTGGGAGTGGTTTTGGGTGTGGGTGGATTGTGGATTTGTGAGTGGGTTTTGTGAGTGTGTTTGGGAGTGGCTTTGGGAGTGGGTGGGGAAGTGGGTTTGCATGTGGGTTTGGGAGTGGGTTTGTGAGTGGTTTTTGGACTGCGTTTGGGAGTGGATTTGTGAGTCGGTTTGTGAGTCGGTTTGTGAGACGGTTTGTGAGAGGATGTGGGTGTCAGTTTGGGAGTGGATGGAGGAGTGGTTTTGGGAGTGGGTTTGGGAGTGTGTTTGGAATGGGTTTGGGATTGGATTTTTGAGTGGGCGGGGGAGTGGTTTTGGGAATGGTTTGGGAGTGGTTTTGGGAGTGGGTCGGGGAGCGGGTTTGGGAATGGGTTTTGGAGTCGGTGGGTGAGTGGGTTTGGGAGTGGGATTGGAATTAGGTGGGGGAGTGGGTTTGGGAGTTGGTGGGGGAGTAGGTTTGGGACTGAGTTTGGGAGTGAGTGGGTTTGGGAGTGGGTGGGGGAGCGGATTTGGGTGGGGGAGTTGATTTTAGGTGTGGATTTTGGAGTGGGTTTGGGATTGGGTTTGGGAGTGGGTTTTGGGAGAGTGTGGGGGAGTGGGTGGGAAGTGGGTTTTGAAGTGGGTGCGTGAGTTGGTTTGTTAGTGGGTTTGTGAGTGTGTCGAGGAGTGGTTTAGGGAGTGGGTGGGGGAGTTGATTTGGGAGGGCATGGGGACGTGGTTTGGAATTGCGTTTGGGTATGGTTTTGGAAGTGGGTCGGGGAGTGGGTTTGGGAGTGGCTATTGGAGTAGGTGGGGGAGTGGATTTGGGAGATGGTTTGCGAGTGGGTTTGGGAATGGGTGCAGTAGTGGGTTTGGGAGTGGGTGGGGAAGTTGGTTTGGGAGTGGGATTGGGACTAGTTGGGGGAGTGGGCTTGGGAGTGGGTGGAGAAGTGGATTCCGGAGTGCGTTTGGGAGTGGTATTGGAAGTGGGTCTTGGGAGTGGTTTTGAGAGTGGGTTTGGGAGTGGGTGGGGGAGTACGTTTGGGAGTGGCTGGGGAAGTGGATTTCCACAAGCATGGGGAAGTGGGTTTGTGAGTGGGTTTTGGAGTGGGTGGGGGAGTGGGTTTGGGATTGGGTTTTCTCGTGGTTTTGGGAGTGTGTTTGGGAGTGTGTGCGTGAGAGAGTTTGGGAGTTGGTTTTGGAGTGGGTGGGGGAGTGGGTTTGGGAGTGGCTGACACAATGGGTTTGGGATTAGTTGGGTGAGCGGATTTGGGAGTGGGCTTGGGAGTGGGTGGATGAATGTGTTTGGGAGTGGGTTTGGGATTGGGTTTGGAAGTGGGTTTGGGATTGGGAGGAGGCGTGGGTATGGGAGTGGGGTTTCGGAGTAGGTGGGGGAGTGGAATTGGGAGTGGGCTTGCGAGTGGTTTTGTGGGTGGGTAGCGGAGTGGGTTTTGGAGTGGGTTTGACAGTGGGTTTGGGAGTGGCGGTGGAGTGGGTTTGGGAGTGAGTTTGGGAGTGGGTTTGTGATTGGGAGGCGGCGTGGTTGTGGCAGTGGGTTTACGAGTAGGTGGGGCAGTGGTTTGGGATTAGGTTTGGGTGTCGGTTTGGGTGTGAGTTTGGGAGTGGGTTTGGGAGGGTGAGGGAGTGGGTTTAAGAGTAGATGGGATGTGATGTCGGAATGGGTATGGTATTGAGTTTGGGAGTTGGTTTGGGAGTGTGTTTGGGAGTGGTTGTGGAGTGGGTTTGGGAGTGGGTTTGGGAATTGGTTTGTGAGTGAGTTTGGCAGTGGGTTTGGGAGTGGTTTTGGGTGTGGGTGGGTTGTGGATTTGTGAGTGGGTTTTGTGAGTGTGTTTGGGAGTGGCTTTGGGAGTGGGTGGGGAAGTGGGTTTGCATGTGGGTTTGGGAGTGGGTTTGTGAGTGGTTTTTGGACTGCGTTTGGGAGTGGATTTGTGAGTCGGTTTGTGAGTCGGTTTGTGAGTCGGTTTGTGAGACGGTTTGTGAGAGTCAGTTTGGGAGTGGATGGAGGAGTGGTTTTGGGAGTGGGTTTGGGAGTGTGTTTGGAATGGGTTTGGGATTGGATTTTTGCGTGGGCGGAGGAGTGGTTTTGGGAATGGTTTGGGAGTGGGTTTGGGAGTGGGTTTGGGAGCGGGTGGTGGAGAGGGTTTGGGAGCGGGTGGGGGAGCGGGTGGGGGAGTGGGTGGGGGAGTCGGTTTGGGAATGGGTTTGGGAGTGGGTTTGGGAGTGGGTATGTGAGTGTTTTTGGGAGTGGATTCGTGAGCGGTTTTGTGCGTGGTTTCGGCTGTGGGTTTGGCAGTGGGTGGACGAGTGGTTTTGAGAGTGCGTTTGGGAGTGGGTTTGCTAGTGGGTTTGAGAGTGGGTTTGGGAGCGGATGGGGATGTGGGTTTGTAAGTGGGTTTGGGAGTGGGTTTGGGATTGGGTTTGTGAGTGGGTGGGGAAGTGGTTTTGGGAATGGGTGGGGGAGTGGGTTTGGGAGGGGGTTTTGGAGTGGGTGGGGGAGTGGGTTTGGAAGTTAGTTTGGGAGTGGGTTTGGGATTGGGTTTGGGAGTTGGTGGGGGAGTGGGTTTGGGAGTGGGTTTGGGATTGGGTTTGTGAGTGGGTGGGGATATGGTTTTGGGAATGGATGGAGGAGTGGGTATGGGATGGGGTTTGGGAGCGGGTGTGGGAGTGGGTTTGGGAGTGGGTTTGGGAGTGGTTTAGGGAGTGGGTTTGGGAGTTGGTGGGGGAGTGGGTTTGGGAGTGGGTTAGGAGTGGTTTTGTGTGTGGTTTTGGGAGTGGGTTTGGGAGTGAGTGAGGGAGTGGTTTTGGGCGTGGGTTTGGGAATGGATTTGGGAGTGGGTGAGGAGTGGGTTTGGGAGTGGGTTTGGGAGTGGGTTTTGGAAGAGTGTGGGGGAGTTGGTGGGTAGTGGGTTTTGAAGTGGGTGCGTGAGTTAGTTTGTGAGTGGGTTTGTGAGTGGGTCGGGGAGTGATTTAAGGAGTGGGTGGGGGAGTGGATTTGGGGGGGCAGGGGAAGTAGTTTGGGGAGTGCGTTTGTGAGTGGTTTTGGGAGTGGGTCGGGGAGTGGGTGGGGTAGTGGATTTTGGAGGGCATGGGGAAGTGGTTTGGGGAGTGGTTTTGGGAGTGGTTTTGGGAGTGGGTCGGGGAGCGGGTTTGGGAGTGGGTTTTGGAGTCGGTGGGTGAGTGGGTTTGGGAGTGGGATTGGAATTAGGTGGGGGAGTGGGTTTGGGAGTTGGTGGGGGAGTAGGTTTGGGACTGAGTTTGGGAGTGAGTGGGTTTGGGAGTGGGTGGGGGAGCGGATTTGGGTGGGGGAGTTGATTTTAGGTGTGGATTTTGGAGTGGGTTTGGGATTGGGTTTGGGAGTGGGTTTTGGGAGTGGGTGGGGGAGTGGGTGGGAAGTGGGTTTTGAAGTGGGTGCGTGAGTTGGTTTGTTAGTGGGTTTGTGAGTGTGTCGAGGAGTGGTTTAGGGAGTGGGTGGGGGAGTTGATTTGGGAGGGCATGGGGACGTGGTTTGGAATTGCGTTTGGGTATGGTTTTGGAAGTGGGTCGGGGAGTGGGTTTGGGAGTGGCTATTGGAGTAGGTGGGGGAGTGGATTTGGGAGATGGTTTGCGAGTGGGTTTGGGAGTGGGTGCGGTAGTGGGTTTGGGAGTGGGTGGGGAAGTTGGTTTGGGAGTGGGATTGGGACTAGGTGGGGGAGTGGGCTTGGGAGTGGGTGGAGGAGTGGGTTCCGGAGTGCGTTTGGGAGTGGTATTGGAAGTGGGTCTTGGGAGTGGTTTTGAGAGTGGGTTTGGGAGTGGGTGGGGGAGTAGGTCTGGGAGTGGTTGGGGAAGTGGATTTCCACAAGCATGGGGAAGTGGGTTTGTGAGTGGGTTTTGGAGTGGGTGGGGGAGTGAGTTTGGGATTGGGTTTTCTAGTGGTTTTGGGAGTGTGTTTGGGAGTGGGTGCGTGAGAGAGTTTGGGAGTTGGTTTTGGAGTGGGTGGGGGAGTGGGTTTGGGAGTGGCTGACACAATGGGTTTGGGATTAGTTGGGTGAGCGGATTTGCGAGTGGGCTTGGGAGTGGGTGGATGAATGTGTTTGGGAGTGGGTTTGGGATTGGGTTTGGAAGTGGGTTTGGGATTGGGAGGAGGCGTGGGTGTGGGAGTGGGGTTTCGGAGTAGGTGGGGGTGTGGAATTGGGAGTGGGCTTGCGAGTGGTTTTGTGGGTGGGTAGCAGAGTGGGTTTTGGAGTGGGTTTGACAGTGGGTTTGGGAGTGGCGGTGGAGTGGGTTTGGGAGTGAGTTTGGGAGTGGGTTTGTGATTGGGAGGCGGCGTGGTTGTGGCAGTGGGTTTACGAGTAGGTGGGGCAGTGGTTTGGGATTAGGTTTGGGTGTCGGTTTGGGTGTGGGTTTGGGAGTGGGTTTGGGAGGGTGAGGGAGTGGGTTTAAGAGTAGATGGGATGTGATGTCGGAATGGGTATGGTATTGAGTTTGGGAGTTGGTTTGGGAGTGTGTTTGGGAGTGGTTGTGGAGTGGGTTTGGGAGTGGGTTTGGGAATTGGTTTGTTGTGTGAGTTTGGCAGTGGGTTTGGGAGTGGTTTTGGGTGTGGGTGGGTTGTGGATTTGTGAGTGGGTTTTGTGAGTGTGTTTGGGAGTGGCTTTGGGAGTGGGTGGGGAAGTGGGTTTGCATGTGGGTTTGGGAGTGGGTTTGTGAGTGGTTTTTGGACTGCGTTTGGGAGTGGATTTGTGAGTCGGTTTGTGAGTCGGTTTGTGAGACGGTTTGTGAGAGGATGTGGGTGTCAGTTTGGGAGTGGATGGAGGAGTGGTTTTGGGAGTGGGTTTGGGAGTGTGTTTGGAATGGGTTTGGGATTGGATTTTTGAGTGGGCGGGGGAGTGGTTTTGGGAATGGTTTGGGAGTGGGTTTGGGAGTGGGTTTGGGAGCGGGTGGTGGAGAGGGTTTGGGAGCGGGTGGGGGAGCGGGTGGGGGAGTGGGTGGGGGAGTCGGTTTGGGAATGGGTTTGGGAGTGGGTTTGGGAGTGGGTCTGGGAGTGTTTTTGGGAGTGGATTCGTGAGCGGTTTTGTGCGTGGTTTCGGCTGTGGGTTTGGCAGTGGGTGGACGAGTGGTTTTGAGAGTGCGTTTGGGAGCGGATGGGGATGTGGGTTTGTAAGTGGGTTTGGGAGTGGGTTTGGGATTGGGTTTGTGAGTGGGTGGGGAAGTGGTTTTGGGAATGAGTGGGGGAGTGGGTTTGGGAGGGGGTTTTGGAGTGGGTGGGGGAGTAGTTTTGGGAGTGGTTGGGGAAGTGGGTTTGCACAAGCATGGGGGAGTGGGTTAGGGATTGGGATTTCTATTGGGTTTGGGAGTGTGTTTGGGAGTGGGTGCATGAGAGAGTTTGGGAGTTGGTTTTGGAGAGGATGGGGGAGTGGGTTTTGAGAGTGTGTTTGGGAGTGGGTGCGTGAGAGAGTTTGAGAGTTGGTTTTGGAGTGGGTGGGGGAGTGGGTTTGGGAGTGGCTGAGATAATGGATTTGGGATTAGTTGGGGGAGCAGATTTGGGTGTGGGTTTGAGAGTGGGTGGATGAATGTGTTTGGGAGTGCGTTTGGGAGTGGGATTGGAAGTGGGTTTGGGATTGGGAGGAGGCGTGGTTGTGGGAGTGGGGTTTCGGAGTAGGTGGGGGAGTGGAATTGGGAGTGGGCTTGCGAGTGGTTTTGTGGGTGGGTGGTGGAGTGGGTTTGGGAGTGGGTTTGACAGTGGGTTTGGGAGTGGTGGTGGAGTGGATTTGGGAGTGAGTTTGGGAGTGGGTTTGTGATTGGGAGGCGGCGTGGTTGTGGCAGTGGGTTTACGAGTAGGTGGGGCAGTGGTTTGGGATTAGGTTTGGGTGTCGGTTTGGGTGTGGGTTTGGGAGTGGGTTTGGGAGGGTGAGGGAGTGGGTTTAAGAGTAGATGGGGTGTGATGTCGGAATGGGTATGGTATTGAGTTTGGGAGTTGGTTTCGGAGTGTGTTTGGTAGTGGTTGTGGAATTGTTTTGGGAGTGGGTTTGGGAATTGGTTTGTGAGTGAGTTTGGCAGTGGGTTTGGGAGTGGGTTTGGGAGTGGTTTTGGGTGTGGGTGGGTTGTGGATTTGTGAGTGGGTTTTGTGAGTGTGTTTTGGAGTGGCTTTGGGAGTGGGTGAGGAAGTGAGTTTGCATGTGGGTTTGGGAGTGGGTTTGTGAGTGGTTTTTGGACTGCGTTTGGGAGTGGGTTTGTGAGTCGGTTTGTGAGTTGGTTTGTGAGACGGTTTGTGAGAGGATGTGGGTGTCAGTTTGGGAGTGGATTGAGCAGTGGTTTTGGGAGTGGGTTTGGGAGTGTGTTTGGAATGGGTTTGGGATTGGATTTTTGAGTGGGCGGGGGAGTGGTTTTGGGAATGGTTTTGGAGTGGGTTTGGGAGTGGGTGGTGGAGTGGGTTTGGGAGCGGGTGGGGGAGCGGGTGGGGGAGTGGGTGGGGGAGTCGGTTTGGGAATGGGTTTGGGAGTGAGTTTGGGAGTGGGTCTGGGAATGTTTTTGGGAGTGGATTCGTGAGCGGTTTTGTGCGTGGTTTCGGCTGTGGGTTTGGCAGTGGGAGGGCGAGTGGTTTTGGGAGTGCGTTTGGGAGTGGGTTTGCTCGTGGGTTTGAGAGTGGGTTTGTGAGCGGATGGGGATGTGGGTTTGTAAGTGGGTTTGGGAGTGGGTTTGGGATTGGGTTTGTGAGTGGGTGGGGATGTGGTTTTGGGAATGGGTGGGGGAATGGGTTTGGGAGGGGGTTTGGGAGTGGGTGGGGGAGTGGGTTTGGAAGTTAGTTTGGGAGTGGGTTTGGGAGTTGGGTGAGTGGGTTTGGGAGTGGGGTTTGGGAGTGGTTTTGTGTGTGGTTTTGGGATTGGGTTTGGGAGTGGGTGAGGGAGTGGTTTTGGGCGTGGGTTTGGGAATGGATTTGGGAGTGGGTGAGGAGTGGGTTTGGGAGTGGGTGAGGGAGTAGGTTTGGGACTGAGTTTGGGAGTGAGTGGGTTTGGGAGTGGGTGGGGGTGTGGATTTGGGTGTGGCTTTTGGTGTGGGTTTGGGATAGGGTTTGGGAGTGGGTTTTGGAAGAGTGTGGGGGAGTGGGTTTTGAAGTTGGTGCGTGAGTTGGTTTGTGAGTGGGTTTGTGAGTGGGTCGGGGAGTGGTTTAGGGAGTGGGTGGGTGAGTGGATTTGGGAGGGCAGGGGAAGTGGTTTGGGGAGTGCGTTTGGGAGTGGTTTTGGGAGTGGATTTGGGAGTGGGTATTGGAGTGGGTGGGGGAGTTGGTTTGGGAGTGGTTTTGGGAGTGGGTTTGGAGAGAGTGAGGGAGTGGATTTAAGAGTAGGTGGGGGAGTGGATTTGGGAGAGGGTTTGCGAGTGGGTTTGGGAGTGGTTCGGGAAGTGGGTTTTGGAGTGGGTTTTAGGAGTGTGTTTGGGAGTGGGTGGGGTAGTTGGTTTGGGAGTGGGTTTTGGAGTCAGTGGGTGAGTGGGTTTGGGAGTGGAATTGGGACTAGGTGGGGGAGTGGGTTTGTGAGTGGGTGGGAGAGTGGGTTTGGGAGTGGGTTTTAGAGTGGTATTGGGAGTGGGTTTTGGGAGTGGTTTTGAGAGTGGGTTTGGGAGCGGGTGGGGGAATAGGTTTGAGAGTGGGTTTCGGAGTGGTCCTGGGAGTGGTTGCGGAAGTGGGTTTGCGCAAGCATGGGGAAGTGGGTTTGCGAGTGGGTTTGGGAGTGGGTCGGGAAATGGGTTTAGGAGTGGGTTTTAGGATTGTGTGTGGGAGTGGGTGGGGAAGTTGGTTTGGGAGTGAGTTTTGGAGTCGGTGGGTGAGTGGGTTTGGGAGTGGGATTGGGACTAGGTGGGGGAGTGGGTTTTGGAGTGGGTGGGAGAGAGGGTTTGGGAGTGGGTTTGGGAGTGGTATTGGGAGTGCGTTTTGGGAGTGATTTTGAGAGTGGGTTTGGGAGTGGGTCTGCGAGTGTTTTTGGGAGTAGGTTTGGCAGTGGTTTTGTGTGTGGTTTCAGCAGTGGGTGGGCAAGTGGTTTTGGTAGTGGTTTGGGAGTGGGTTTGCTAGTGGATTTGGGAGCGGGTGGGGATGTGAGTTTGGAAGTGGGTTTGGGAGTGGGTTTGGGATTGCGTTTGTGAGTGAGTGGGGAAGTGGTTTTTGGAATGGTTGGGGGAGTGGGTTTGAGAGGGGGTTTGGGAGCGGGTGGGAGAGTGGATTTTGGAGTGGGTTTGGGAGTGGGTTTGGGAGTGGTTTTTGTGTGGTTTTGGGAGTGGGGTTGGGAGTGGGTGAGGGAGTGGTTTTGGGCGTGGGTTTGGGAATGGATTTGGGAGTGGGCTTGGGAGTGGTTGGGGCAGTGGATTTGGGACTGAGTTTGGGAGTGAGTGGGTTTGGGAGTGGGTGGGGGAGTGGGTGGAGGAGTGGATTTGGGTGTGGCTTTTGGAGTGGGTTTTGAAGTGGGTGTGTTAGTTGGTTTGTGAGTGGGTTTGTGAGTGGGTCGGGGAGTGGTTTAGGGAGTGGGTGGGGGAGTGGATTTGGGAGGGCATGGGGAAGTGGTTTGGGGAGTGCGTTTGTGAGTAGTTTTGGGAGTGGGTCGGGGAGTGGGTTTGGAAGTGGGTATTGGAGTGGGTGGGGGAGTTGGTTTGGGAGTGGTTTTTGAAGTGGATGGGGAAGTGGGTTTGGGAGTGGGTTTTAGGAGTGGGTTTGGGGGTTGGCCGGAAAGTGGGTTTGGGAGTGGGTTTTGGCAGAGTGTGGGGGAGTGGGTGGAAGAGTGGGTTTTGAAGTGGCTGCGTGAGTTGGTTTGTGAGTGGGTTTGTGAGTGGGTCGGGGAGCGGTTTAGGGAGTGGGGGGTGGATTGGATTTGGGAGGGCATGGGGAAGTGGTTTGGGGAGTGCGTTTGGGAGTGGTTTTGGGAGTGGGTCTGGGAGTGGGTGGGGGAGTGGATTTGGGAGGGCATGGAGAAGTGGTTTGGGGAGTGCGTTTGGGAGTGGTTTTGGGAGTGGATTTGGGAGTGGGTATTGGAGTGGGTGGGGGAGTTGGTTTGGGAATGGTTTTGGGAGTGGGTTTGGAGAGAGTGAGGGAGTGGATTTAAGAGTAGGTGGGGGAGTGGATTTGGGAGAGGGTTTGCGAGTGGGTTTGGGAGTGGTTCGGGAAGTGGGTTTTGGAGTGAGTTTTAGGAGTGTGTTTGGGAGTGGGTGGGGTAGTTGGTTTGGGAGTGGGTTTTGGAGTCAGTGGGTGAGTGGGTTTGGGAGTGGAATTGGGACTAGGTGGGGGAGTGGGTTTGGGAGTGGGTGGGAGAGTGGGTTTGGGAGTGGGTTTTAGAGTGGTATTGGGAGTGGGTTTTGGGAGTGCTTTTGAGAGTGGGTTTGGGAGCGGGTGGGGGATTAGGTTTGAGAGTGGGTTTCGGAGTGGTCCTGGGAGTGGTTGCGGAAGTGGGTTTGCGCAAGCATGTGGAAGTGGGTTTAGGAGTGTGTTTGGGAGTGGGTGCGTGAGAGGGTTTGGGAGTGGGTTTTGGAGTTGGTGGCGGAGTGAGTTTGGGAGGGGGTTTGGGAGCGGGTGGGGATGTGGGTTTGGAAGTGGGTTTGGGAGTGGGTTTGTGAGTGGGTGGGGAAGTGGTTTTGGGAGCGGGTGGGGGAGTTGGTTTGGGAGTGGTTTTGGGAGTGAGTTTGGGAGTGGGTTTAGGAGTTGGTGGGGGAGTGGGTTTGGGAGTGGGTTTGGGAGTGGTTTTGTGTGTGGTTTTGGGATTGGGTTTGGGAGTGGGTGAGGGAGTGGTTTTGGGCGTGGGTTTGGGAATGGATTTGGGAGTGGGTGGGGATGTGGTTTTGGGAATGGTTGGTGGAGTGGGTTTGGGAGGGGGTTTGGGAGCGGGTGGGTGAGTGGGTTTGGGAGTGGGTTTGGGAGTGGGTGAGGGAGTGGTTTTGGGCGTGGGTTTGGGAATGGATTTGGGAGTGGGCTTGGGAGTGGGTGAGGAGTGGCTTTGGGTCTGGCTTTGGGAGTGGGTGGGGGAGTGGGTTTGGGACTGAGTTTGGGAGTGAGTTGGTTTGGGAGTGGGTGTGGGAGTGGATTTGGGTGTGGCTTTTGGAGTGGAGTGGGATTGTGTTTGGGAGTGGGTTTTGGGAGAGTGTGGGGGAGTGGGTGGGGGAGTGCGTTTTGGGAGTGATTTTGAGAGTGGGTTTGGGAGTGGGTCTGCGAGTGTTTTTGGGAGTAGGTTTGGCAGTGGTTTTGTGTGTGGTTTCAGCAGTGGGTGGGCGAGTGGTTTTGGTAGTGGTTTGGGAGTGGGTTTGCTAGTGGGTTTGGGAGCGGGTGGGGATGTGGGTTTGAAAGTGGGTTTGGGAGTGGGTTTGGGATTGGGTTTGTGAGTGGGTGGGGAAGTGGTTTTTGGAATGGTTGGGGGAGTGGGTTTGAGAGGGGGTTTGGGAGCGGGTGGGAGAGTGGATTTTGGAGTGGGTTTGGGAGTGGGTTTGGGAGTGGTTTTGTGTGTGGTTTTGGGAGTGGGGTTGGGAGTGGGTGAGGGAGTGGTTTTGGGCGTGGGTTTGGGAATGGATTTGGGAGTGGGCTTGAGAGTGGTTGGGGCAGTGGGTTTGGGACTGAGTTTGGGAGTGAGTGGGTTTGGGAGTGGGTGGGGGAGTGCGTGGAGGAGTGGATTTGGGTGTGGCTTTTGGAGTGGGTTTTGAAGTGGGTGTGTTCGTTGGTTTGTGAGTGGGTTTGTGAGTGGGTCGGGGAGTGGTTTAGGGAGTGGGTGGGGGAGTGGATTTGGGAGGGCATGGGGAAGTGGTTTGGGGAGTGCGTTTGTGAGTGGTTTTGGGAGTGGGTCGGGGAGTGGGTTTGGAAGTGGGTATTGGAGTGGGTGGGGGAGTTGGTTTGGGAGTGGTTTTTTGAGTGGATGGGGAAGTGGGTTTGGGAGTGGGTTTTAGGAGTGGGTTTGGGGGTTGGTCGGAAAGTGGGTTTGGGAGTGGGTTTTGGCAGAGTGTGGGGGAGTGGGTGGAAGAGTGGGTTTTGAAGTGGCTGCGTGACTTGGTTTGTGAGTGAGTTTGTGAGTGGGTCGGAGAGTGGTTTAGGGAGTGGGTGGGGGAGTGGATTTGGGAGGGCATGGGGAAGTGGTTTGGGGAGTGCGTTTGGGAGTGGTTTTGGGAGTGGGTCTGGGAGTGGGTGGGGGAGTGGATTTGGGAGGGCATGGGGAAGTGGTTTGGGGAGTGCGTTTGGGAGTGGTTTTGGGAGTGGGTCGGGGAGTGGGTTTGGAAGTGGGTTTTGGAGTCGGTGGGTGTGTGGGTTTGGGAGTGGGATTGGGATTAGGTGGGGGAGTGGGTTTGGGAGTTGGTGGGGGAGTGGGTTTGGGACTGAGTTTGGGAGTGAATGGGTTTGGGAGTGGGTGGGGGAGTGGATTTGGGTGTGGATTTTGGAGTGGGTTTGGGATTGGGTTTGGGAGTGGGTTTTGGGAGAATGTGGGGGAGTGGGTGGGAAGTGGGTTTTGAAGTGGGTGCATGAGTTGGTTTGTGAGTGGGTTTGTGAGTGTGTCGGGGAGTGGTTTAGGGAGTGGGTCGGGGAGTTGATTTGGGAGGGCATGGGGAAGTGGTTTGGAAGCGCGTTTGGGTGTGGTTTTGGGAGTGGGTCGGGGAGTGGGTTTGGGAGTGGCTATTGGTGTGGGTGGGGAGTTGGTTTGGGACTAGTTTTTGGAGTAGGTTTTGGAGAGGGTGAAGCAGTGTATTTAAGAGTAGGTTGGGGAGTGGATTTGGGAGATGGTTTGCGAGTGGGTTTGGGAGTGGGGTTGGGAGCGGGTGGGGATGTGGGTTTGGAAGTAGGTTTGGGAGTGGGTTTGGAATTGGGTTTGTGAGTGGGTGGGGGAGTGGGTTTGGGAGTGGGTTTGGGAGTGGGTTTGGGAGTGGTTTTGTGTGTGGTTTTGGGAGTGGGTTTGGGAGTGGGTGAGGGAGTGGTTTTGGGCGTGGGTTTGGGAATGGATTTGGGAGTGGGCTTGGGAGTGGGTGAGGTGTGGGTTTGGGAGTGGCTTTGGGAGTGGCTTTGGGAGTAGGTTTTGGGAGAGTGTGGGGGAGTCGGTCGGTAGTGAGTTTTGAAGTGGGTGCGTGAGTTGGTTTGTGAGTGGGTTTGTGAGTGGGTCGGGGAGTGGTTTAGAGAGTGGGTGGGGGAGTGGATTTGGGGGGGGCAGAGGAAGTGGTTTGGGGAGTGCGTTTGGGAGTGGTTTTGGGAGTGGGTCGGGGAGTGGGTTTGGGAGTGGGTATTGGAGTGGGTGGGGGAGTTGGTTTGGGAGTGGTTTTGGGAGTGGGTTTTAGAGAGAGTGAGGGAGTGGATTTAAGAGTAAGTGGAATTTGGGAGAGGGGTTGCGAGTGGGTTTGGGAGTGGGTGGGGAAGAGGGTTTGGGAGTGGGTTTCAGGAGTGGGTTTGGGAGTGGGTCGGGAAGTGGGTTTTAGGAGTGTGTTTGGGAGTGGGTGGGGAAGTTGGTTTGGTAGTGGGTTTTAGAGTCGGTGGGTGAGTTGGTTTGGGAGTGGAATTGGGAGTGGGTTTTGGGACTGGTTTTGAGAGTGGGTTTGGGAGTGGGTGGGGGAGTAGGTTTGGGAGTGGGTGGGAGAGTGGGTTTGGGAGTGATATTGGGAGTGGGTTTTGGGACTGGTTTTGAGAGTGGGTTTGGGAGTGGGTGGGAGAGTAGGTTTGGGAGTGTGTTTTGGAGTGGTCCTGGGAGTGGTTGGGGAAGTGGGTTTGCGCAAGCATGGGGAAGTGGGTTTGGGAATTGGTTTTGGAGTGGGTGGGGGAGTGGGTTTGGGAGTGCGTTTACTCGTGGGTTTGTGAGTATGTTTGGGAGTGGGCGCGTGAGAGAGTTTGGGATTGGGTTTTGGAGTGGATGGGGAAGTGGGTTTGGGATTGGGTTTTGTGATTGGTTTAGGGAGTGGGTTTGGGAGTGGGTTTGCTAATGGGTTTGGGAGTGGGTTTGGGAGCGGGTGGGGATGTGGGTTTGGAAGTGGTTTTGGGAGTGGGTTTGGGATTGGGTTTGTCAGTGGGTGGGGAAGTGGTTTTGGGAATGGGTGGGGGAGTGGGTTTGGGAGGGGGTTTCGGAGCGGGTGGGGGAGTGGGTTTTGGAGTGGGTTTGGGAGTTGGTGGGGGAGTGGGTTTGGGAGTGGGTTTGGGAGTGGTTTTGTGTGTGGTTTTGGGAGTGGGTTTGGGAGTGGGTGAGGGAGTGGTTTTGGGCGAGGGTTTGGGAATGGATTAGAGAGTGGGCTTGGGAGTGGGTGAAGAGTGGCATTGGGAGTGGCTTTTGGAGTGGGTGGGGGAGTGGCTTTGGGACTGAGTTTGGGAGTGAGTGGGTTTGGGAGTGGGTGGGGGAGTGGATTTGGGTGTGGCTTTTGGAGTGGGTTTGGGATTGGGTTTGGGATTGGGTTTTGGGAGAGTGTGGGGGAGTGGGTGGGGATTGGGTTTTGAAGTGGGTGCGTGAGTTGGTTTGTGAGTGGGTTTGTGAGTGGGTCGGGGAGCGGTTTAGGGAGTGGGTGGGGAAGTGGATTTGGGACGGCATGGGGAAGTGGGTTTGGGAGTGAGTTTGGGAGTGGATTTGGGAGCGGGTGGTGGAGTGGGTTTGGGAGCGGGTGGGGGAGCGGGTGGGGGAGTGGGTGGGGGAGTGGGTTTGGGAATGGGTTTGGGAGTGGGTTTGGGAGTGAGTCTGGGAGTGTTTTTGGGAGTGGATTTGTGAGCGGTTTTGTGCGTGGTTTCGGCTGTGGGTTTGGCAGTGGGTGGGCGAGTGGTTTTTGGAGTGCGTTTGGGAGTGGGTTTGCTAGTGGGTTTGAGAGTGGGTTTGTGAGCGGATGGGGATGTGGGTTTGTAAGTGGGTTTGGGAGTGGGTTTGGGATTGGGTTTGTGAGTGGGTGGGGAAGTGGTTTTGGGAATGGGTGCGGGAGTGGGTTTGGGAGGGGGTTTGGGAGTGGGTTGGGGAGTGGGTTTAGAAGTTAGTTTGGGAGTGGGTTTGGGAGTTGGGGGAGTGGGTTTGGGAATGGGTTTGGGAGTGGTTTTGTGTGTGGTTTTGGGATTGGGTTTGGGAGTGGGTGAGGGAGTGGTTTTGGGCGTGGGTTTGGGAATGGATTTGGGAGTGGGTGAGGAGTGGTTTTGGGAGTGGGTTTGGGAGTGTGTGAGGGAGTGGGTTTGGGACTGAGTTTGGGAGTGAGTGGGTTTGGGAGTGGGTGGGGGAGTGGATTTGGGTGTAGCTTTTGGAGTTGGTTTGGGATACGGTTTGGGAGTGGGTTTTGGAAGAGTGTGGGGGAGTGAGTTTTGAAGTTGGTGCGTGAGTTGGTTAGTGAGTGGGTTTGTGAGTGGGTCAGGGAGTGGTTTAGGGAGTGGGTGGGGGAGTGGATTTGGGAGGGCAGGGGAAGTGGTTTGGGGAGTGCGTTTGGGAGTGGTTTTGGGAGTGGGTTTGGGAGTGGGTATTGGAGTGGGTTGGGGAGTTGGTTCGGGAGTGGTTTTGGGATTGGGTTTGGAGAGAGTGAGGGAGTGGATTTAAGAGTAGGTAGGGGAGTGGATTTGGGAGAGGGTTTGCGAGTGGGTTTGGGAGTGGGTCGGGTAGTGGGTTTTGGATTGGGTTTTAGGATTGTGTTTGGGAGTGGGTGGGGTAATTGGTTTGGGAGTGGGTTTTGGAGTCAGTGGGTGAGTGGGTTTGGGAGTGGAATTGGGACGAGGTGGGGAGTGGGTTTGGGAGTGGGTGGGAGAGTGGGTTTGGGAGTGGGTTTGGGAGTGGTATTGGGAGTGGGTTTTGGGAGTGCTTTTGAGAGTGGGTTTGGGAGCGGGTGGGGGATTAGGTTTGAGAGTGGGTTTCGGAGTGGTCCTGGGAGTGGTTGCGGAAGTGGGTTTGCGCAAGCATGGGGAAGTGGGTTTGGGAGTGCGTTTGGGAGTGGGTGCGTGAGAGAGTTTGGGAGTGGGTTTTGGAGTGGATGGGGGCGTGGGTTTGGGAGGGGGTTTGGGAGCGGGTGGGGATGTGGGTCTGGAAGTGGATTTGGGAGTGGATGGGGAAGTGGTTTTGGGAGAGTGTGGGGGAGTGGGTTTGGGAGTGGTTTTGGGAGTGTGTTTGGGAGTGGGTTTAGGAGTTGGTGGGGGAGTGTGTTTGGGAGTGGGTTTGGGAGTGGTTTTGTGTGTGGTTTTGGGATTGGGTTTGGGAGTGGGTGAGGGAGTGGTTTTGGGCGTGGGTTTGGGAATGGATTTGGGAGTGGGTGAGGAGTGGGTTTGTGAGTGGGTGGGGGAGTGAGTTTGGGACTGAGTTTGGGAGTGAGTGGGTTTAGGAGATGGGTGGGGGAGTGGATTTGGATGTGGCTTTTGGAGTGGGTTTGGGATTGGGTTTGGGAGTGGGTTATGGGAGAGTGTGGGGGAGTGGGTTTTGAAGTGGGTGCGTGAGTTGGTTTGTGAGTGGGTTTGTGAGTGGGTCGGGGAGTGGTTTCGGGAGTGGGTGGGGCAGTGGATTTGGGAGGGCAGGGAAAGTGGTTTGGGGAGTGCGTTTGGGAGTGGTTTTGGGAGTGGGTCGGGGACTGGGTTTGGGAGTGAGTATTGGAGTGGGTGGGGGAGTTGGTTTGGGAGTGGTTTTGGGAGTGGGTTTTGCAGAGAATGAGGGACTGTATTTAAGAGTAGATGGGGGAGTGGATTTGGGAGATGGTTTGCGAGTGGGTTTGGGAGTGGGTGCGGAAGTGAGTTTGGGAGTGGGTTTCAGGAGTGGGTTTGGGAGTGAGTCGGAAAATGGGTTTTGGAGTGGGTTTTAGGAGTGTGTTTGGGAGTGGGTGGGGAAGTTGATTTGGGAGTGGGTTTTGGAGTCGTTGGGTTAGTGGTTTGGGAGTGGAATTGGGACTAGGTGGGAGAGTGGGTTTGGGAGTGGGTTTGGGTGTGGGTTTGGGAATGGGTTTGGGAGTGATTCTGGGAATGGTTAGGGAAGTGGGTTTGCGCAAGCATGGGGAAGTCGGTTTAGGAGTGGGTTTTGGAGTGGGTGGGCGAGTGGGTTTAGGAGTGGGTTTTCAAGTGGGTTTGGGAGTGTGTTTGGGAGTGGGTGGGGGAGTGGGTTTGGGAGTGGATTTTGTGATTGGTTTAGGGAGTGGTTTTGGGAGTGGGTTTTCGAGTGGGTGAGGGAGTGGTTTTGGGCGTGGGTTTGGGAATGAATTAGAGAGTGGGCTTGGGAGTGGGTGAAGAGTGGGTTTGGGAGTGGCTTTGGGAGTGGGTGGGGGAGTGGCTTTGGGACTGAGTTTGGGAGTGAGTGGGTGGGTGAGTGGATTTGGGTGTGGCTTTTGGAGTGGGTTTAGGATTGGGTTTGGGAGTGGGTTTTGGGAGTGGGTTTTGGGAGAGTGGGTGGGGAGTGTGTTTTGAAGTGTGTGCGTGAGTTGGTTTGTGAGTGGGTTTGTGAGTGGTCGGGGAGCGGTTTAGGGAGTGGGTGGGGAAGTGGATTTGGGAGGGCATGGGGAAGTGGGTTTGGGAGTGGGTTTGGGAGCGGGTGGTGGAGTGGGTTTGGGAGCGGGTGTGGGAGCGGGTGTGGGAGTGGGTGGGGGAGTCGGTTTGGGAATGGGTTTCGGCTGTGGGTTTGGCAGTGGGTGGGCGAATGGTTTTGGGAGTGCGTTTGGGAGTGGGTTTGCTAGTGGATTTGCTCGTGGGTTTGGGAGCGGATGTAGATGTGGGTTTGTAAGTGGGTTTTGGAGTGGGTTTGGGATTGGGTTTGTGAGTGGGTGGGGAAGTGGTTTTGGGAATGGGTGGGGGAGTGGGTTTGGGAGGGGGTTTGGGAGTGGGTGGGGGAGTGGGTTTGGAAGATAGTTTGGGAGTGGGTTTGGGAGTTGTGGGAGTGGGTTTGGGAGTGGGTTTGGGAGTGGTTTTTTGTGTAGTTTTGGGATTGGGTTTGGGAGTGGGTGAGGGAGTGGGTTTGGGACTGAGTTTGGGAGTGAGTGGGTTTGCGAGTGGGTGGGGGAGTGGATTTGAGTGTGGCTTTTGGAGTTGGTTTGGGATACGGTTTGGGAGTGGGTTTTGGAAGAGTGTGGGGGAGTGAGTTTTGAAGTTGGTGCGTGAGTTGGTTAGTGAGTGGGTTTGTGAGTGGGTCAGGGAGTGGTTTAGGGAGTGGGTGGGGGAGTGGATTTGGGAGGGCAGGGGAAGTGGTTTGGGGAGTGCGTTTGGGAGTGGTTTTGGGAGTGGGTTTGGGAGTGGGTATTGGAGTGGGTTGGGGAGTTGGTTCGGGAGTGGTTTTGGGATTGGGTTTGGAGAGAGTGAGGGAGTGAATTTAAGAGTAGGTAGGGGAGTGGATTTGGGAGAGGGTTTGCGAGTGGGTTTGGGAGTGGGTCGGGTAGTGGGTTTTGGATTGGGTTTTAGGATTGTGTTTGGGAGTGGGTGGGGTAATTGGTTTGGGAGTGGGTTTTGGAGTCAGTGGGTGAGTGGGTTTGGGAGTGGAATTGGGACGAGGTGGGGAGTGGGTTTGGGAGTGGGTGGGAGAGTGGGTTTGGGAGTGGGTTTGGGAGTGGTATTGGGAGTGGGTTTTGGGAGTGCTTTTGAGAGTGGGTTTGGGAGCGGGTGGGGGATTAGGTTTGAGAGTGGGTTTCGGAGTGGTCCTGGGAGTGGTTGCGGAAGTGGGTTTGCGCAAGCATGGGGAAGTGGGTTTGGGAGTGCGTTTGGGAGTGGGTGCGTGAGAGAGTTTGGGAGTGGGTTTTGGAGTGGATGGGGGCGTGGGTTTGGGAGGGGGTTTGGGAGCGGGTGGGGATGTGGGTCTGGAAGTGGATTTGGGAGTGGATGGGGAAGTGGTTTTGGGAGAGTGTGGGGGAGTGGGTTTGGGAGTGGTTTTGGGAGTGTGTTTGGGAGTGGGTTTAGGAGTTGGTGGGGGAGTGTGTTTGGGAGTGGGTTTGGGAGTGGTTTTGTGTGTGGTTTTGGGATTGGGTTTGGGAGTGGGTGAGGGAGTGGTTTTGGGCGTGGGTTTGGGAATGGATTTGGGAGTGGGTGAGGAGTGGGTTTGTGAGTGGGTGGGGGAGTGAGTTTGGGACTGAGTTTGGGAGTGAGTGGGTTTAGGAGATGGGTGGGGGAGTGGATTTGGATGTGGCTTTTGGAGTGGGTTTGGGATTGGGTTTGGGAGTGGGTTATGGGAGAGTGTGGGGGAGTGGGTTTTGAAGTGGGTGCGTGAGTTGGTTTGTGAGTGGGTTTGTGAGTGGGTCGGGGAGTGGTTTCGGGAGTGGGTGGGGCAGTGGATTTGGGAGGGCAGGGAAAGTGGTTTGGGGAGTGCGTTTGGGAGTGGTTTTGGGAGTGGGTCGGGGACTGGGTTTGGGAGTGAGTATTGGAGTGGGTGGGGGAGTTGGTTTGGGAGTGGTTTTGGGAGTGGGTTTTGCAGAGAATGAGGGACTGTATTTAAGAGTAGATGGGGGAGTGGATTTGGGAGATGGTTTGCGAGTGGGTTTGGGAGTGGGTGCGGAAGTGAGTTTGGGAGTGGGTTTCAGGAGTGGGTTTGGGAGTGAGTCGGAAAATGGGTTTTGGAGTGGGTTTTAGGAGTGTGTTTGGGAGTGGGTGGGGAAGTTGATTTGGGAGTGGGTTTTGGAGTCGTTGGGTTAGTGGTTTGGGAGTGGAATTGGGACTAGGTGGGAGAGTGGGTTTGGGAGTGGGTTTGGGTGTGGGTTTGGGAATGGGTTTGGGAGTGATTCTGGGAATGGTTAGGGAAGTGGGTTTGCGCAAGCATGGGGAAGTCGGTTTAGGAGTGGGTTTTGGAGTGGGTGGGCGAGTGGGTTTAGGAGTGGGTTTTCAAGTGGGTTTGGGAGTGTGTTTGGGAGTGGGTGGGGGAGTGGGTTTGGGAGTGGATTTTGTGATTGGTTTAGGGAGTGGTTTTGGGAGTGGGTTTTCGAGTGGGTGAGGGAGTGGTTTTGGGCGTGGGTTTGGGAATGAATTAGAGAGTGGGCTTGGGAGTGGGTGAAGAGTGGGTTTGGGAGTGGCTTTGGGAGTGGGTGGGGGAGTGGCTTTGGGACTGAGTTTGGGAGTGAGTGGGTGGGTGAGTGGATTTGGGTGTGGCTTTTGGAGTGGGTTTAGGATTGGGTTTGGGAGTGGGTTTTGGGAGTGGGTTTTGGGAGAGTGGGTGGGGAGTGTGTTTTGAAGTGTGTGCGTGAGTTGGTTTGTGAGTGGGTTTGTGAGTGGTCGGGGAGCGGTTTAGGGAGTGGGTGGGGAAGTGGATTTGGGAGGGCATGGGGAAGTGGGTTTGGGAGTGGGTTTGGGAGCGGGTGGTGGAGTGGGTTTGGGAGCGGGTGTGGGAGCGGGTGTGGGAGTGGGTGGGGGAGTCGGTTTGGGAATGGGTTTCGGCTGTGGGTTTGGCAGTGGGTGGGCGAATGGTTTTGGGAGTGCGTTTGGGAGTGGGTTTGCTAGTGGATTTGCTCGTGGGTTTGGGAGCGGATGTAGATGTGGGTTTGTAAGTGGGTTTTGGAGTGGGTTTGGGATTGGGTTTGTGAGTGGGTGGGGAAGTGGTTTTGGGAATGGGTGGGGGAGTGGGTTTGGGAGGGGGTTTGGGAGTGGGTGGGGGAGTGGGTTTGGAAGATAGTTTGGGAGTGGGTTTGGGAGATGTGGGAGTGGGTTTGGGAGTGGGTTTGGGAGTGGTTTTTTGTGTAGTTTTGGGATTGGGTTTGGGAGTGGGTGAGGGAGTGGGTTTGGGACTGAGTTTGGGAGTGAGTGGGTTTTCGAGTGGGTGGGGGAGTGGATTTGAGTGTGGCTTTTGGAGTTGGTTTGGGATACGGTTTGGGAGTGGGTTTTGGAAGAGTGTGGGGGAGTGAGTTTTGAAGTTGGTGCGTGAGTTGGTTAGTGAGTGGGTTTGTAAGTGGGTCAGGGAGTGGTTTAGGGAGTGGGTGGGGGAGTGGATTTGGGAGGGCAGGGGAAGTGGTTTGGGGAGTGCGTTTGGGAGTGGTTTTGGGAGTGGGTTTGGGAGTGGGTATTGGAGTGGGTTGGGGAGTTGGTTCGGGAGTGGTTTTGGGAGTGGGTTTGGAGAGAGTGAGGGAGTGGATTTAAGAGTAGGTGGGGGAGTGGATTTGGGAGAGAGTTTGCGAGTGGGTTTGGGAGTGGGTCGGGTAGTGGGTTTTGGATTGGGTTTTAGGATTGTGTTTGGGAGTGGGTGGGGTAATTGGTTTGGGAGTGGGTTTTGGAGTCAGTGGGTGAGTGGGTTTGGGAGTGGAATTGGGACGAGGTGGGAGAGTGGGTTTGGGAGTGGGTGGGAGTGTGGGTTTGGGAGTGGGTTTGGGAGTGGTATTGGGAGTGGGTTTTGGGAGTGCTTTTGAGAGTGGGTTTGGGAGCGGGTGGGGGATTAGGTTTGAGAGTGGGTTTCGGAGTGGTCCTGGGAGTGGTTGCGGAAGTGGGTTTGCGCAAGCATGGGGAAGTGGGTTTGGGAGTGTGTTTGGGAGTGGGTGCGTGAGAGAGTTTGGGAGTGGGTTTTGGAGTGGATGGGGGCATGGGTTTGGGAGGGGGTTTGGGAGCGGGTGGGGATGTGGGTCTGGAAGTAGATTTGGGAGTGGATGGGGAAGTGGTTTTGGGAGAGTGTGGGGGAGTGGGTTTGGGAGTGGTTTTGGGAGTGTGTTTGGGAGTGGGTTTAGGAGTTGGTGGGGGAGTGTGTTTGGGAGGGGGTTTGGGAGTGGTTTTGTGTGTGGTTTTGGGATTGGGTTTGGGAGTGGGTGAGGGAGTGGTTTTGGGCGTGGGTTTGGGAATGGATTTGGGAGTGGGTGAGGAGTGGGTTTGTGAGTGGGTGGGGGAGTGAGTTTGGGACTGAGTTTGGGAGTGAGTGGGTTTAGGAGATGGGTGGGGGAGTGGATTTGGATGTGGCTTTTGGAGTGGGTTTGGGATTGGGTTTGGGAGTGGGTTATGGGAGAGTGTGGGGGAGTGGGTTTTGAAGTGGGTGCGTGAGTTGGATTGTGAGTGGATTTGTGAGTGGGTCGGGGAGTGGTTTCGGGAGTGGGTGGGGCAGTGGATTTGGGAGGGCAGGGAAAGTGGTTTGGGGAGTGCGTTTGGGAGTGGTTTTGGGAGTGGGTCGGGGACTGGGTTTGGGAGTGAGTATTGGAGTGGGTGGGGGAGTTGGTTTGGGAGTGGTTTTGGGAGTGGGTTTTGCAGAGAATGAGGGACTGTATTTAAGAGTAGATGGGGGAGTGGATTTGGGAGATGGTTTGCGAGTGGGTTTGGGAGTGGGTGCGGAAGTGAGTTTGGGAGTGGGTTTCAGGAGTGGGTTTGGGAGTGAGTCGGAAAATGGGTTTTGGAGTGGGTTTTAGGAGTGTGTTTGGGAGTGGGTGGGGAAGTTGGTTTGGGAATTGGTTTTGGAGTCGTTGGGTGAGTGGGTTTGGGAGTGGAATTTGGACTAGGTGGGAGAGTGGGTTTGGGAGTGGGTTTGGGTGTGGGTTTGGGAATGGGTTTGGGAGTGATTCTGGGAATGGTTAGGGATGTGGGTTTGCGCAAGCATGGGGAAGTCGGTTTAGGAGTGGGTTTTGGAGTGGGTGGGCGAGTGGGTTTAGGAGTGGGTTTTCAAGTGGGTTTGGGAGTGTGTTTGGGAGTGGGTGGGGGAGTGGGTTTGGGAGTGGGTTTTGTGATTGGTTTAGGGAGTGGTTTTGGGAGTGGGTTTTCGAGTGGGTGAGGGAGTGGTTTTGGGCGTGGGTTTGGGAATGAATTAGAGAGTGGGCTTGGGAGTGGGTGAAGAGTGGGTTTGGGAGTGGCTTTGGGAGTGGGTGGGGGAGTGGCTTTGGGACTGAGTTTGGGAGTGAGTGGGTGGGTGAGTGGATTTGGGTGTGGCTTTTGGAGTGGGTTTAGGATTGGGTTTGGGAGTGGGTTTTGGGAGTGGGTTTTGGGAGAGTGGGTGGGGAGTGTGTTTTGAAGTGTGTGCGTGAGTTGGTTTGTGAGTGGGTTTGTGAGTGGTCGGGGAGCGGTTTATGGAGTGGGTGGGGAAGTGGATTTGGGAGGGCATGGGGAGGTGGGTTTGGGAGTGGGTTTGGGAGCGGGTGGTGGAGTGGGTTTGGGAGCGGGTGTGGGAGCGGGTGTGGGAGTGGGTGGGGGAGTCGGTTTGGGAATGGGTTTGGGAGTGGGTTTGGGAGCGGTTTTGTGAGTGGTTTCGGCTGTGGGTTTGGCAGTGGGTGGGTGAATGGTTTTGGGAGTGCGTTTGGGAGTGGGTTTGCTAGTGGATTTGCTCGTGGGTTTGGGAGCGGATGTAGATGTGGGTTTTTAAGTGGGTTTTGGAGTGGGTTGGGGAGTTGGTTCGGGAGTGGTTTTGGGATTGGGTTTGGAGAGAGTGAGGGAGTGAATTTAAGAGTAGGTAGGGGAGTGGATTTGGGAGAGGGTTTGCGAGTGGGTTTGGGAGTGGGTCGGGTAGTGGGTTTTGGATTGGGTTTTAGGATTGTGTTTGGGAGTGGGTGGGGTAATTGGTTTGGGAGTGGGTTTTGGAGTCAGTGGGTGAGTGGGTTTGGGAGTGGAATTGGGACGAGGTGGGGAGTGGGTTTGGGAGTGGGTGGGAGAGTGGGTTTGGGAGTGGGTTTGGGAGTGGTATTGGGAGTGGGTTTTGGGAGTGCTTTTGAGAGTGGGTTTGGGAGCGGGTGGGGGATTAGGTTTGAGAGTGGGTTTCGGAGTGGTCCTGGGAGTGGTTGCGGAAGTGGGTTTGCGCAAGCATGGGGAAGTGGGTTTGGGAGTGCGTTTGGGAGTGGGTGCGTGAGAGAGTTTGGGAGTGGGTTTTGGAGTGGATGGGGGCGTGGGTTTGGGAGGGGGTTTGGGAGCGGGTGGGGATGTGGGTCTGGAAGTGGATTTGGGAGTGGATGGGGAAGTGGTTTTGGGAGAGTGTGGGGGAGTGGGTTTGGGAGTGGTTTTGGGAGTGTGTTTGGGAGTGGGTTTAGGAGTTGGTGGGGGAGTGTGTTTGGGAGTGGGTTTGGGAGTGGTTTTGTGTGTGGTTTTGGGATTGGGTTTGGGAGTGGGTGAGGGAGTGGTTTTGGGCGTGGGTTTGGGAATGGATTTGGGAGTGGGTGAGGAGTGGGTTTGTGAGTGGGTGGGGGAGTGAGTTTGGGACTGAGTTTGGGAGTGAGTGGGTTTAGGAGATGAGTGGGGGAGTGGATTTGGATGTGGCTTTTGGAGTGGGTTTGGGATTGGGTTTGGGAGTGGGTTATGGGAGAGTGTGGGGGAGTGGGTTTTGAAGTGGGTGCGTGAGTTGGTTTGTGAGTGGGTTTGTGAGTGGGTCGGGGAGTGGTTTCGGGAGTGGGTGGGGCAGTGGATTTGGGAGGGCAGGGAAAGTGGTTTGGGGAGTGCGTTTGGGAGTGGTTTTGGGAGTGGGTCGGGGACTGGGTTTGGGAGTGAGTATTGGAGTGGGTGGGGGAGTTGGTTTGGGAGTGGTTTTGGGAGTGGGTTTTGCAGAGAATGAGGGACTGTATTTAAGAGTAGATGGGGGAGTGGATTTGGGAGATGGTTTGCGAGTGGGTTTGGGAGTGGGTGCGGAAGTGAGTTTGGGAGTGGGTTTCAGGAGTGGGTTTGGGAGTGAGTCGGAAAATGGGTTTTGGAGTGGGTTTTAGGAGTGTGTTTGGGAGTGGGTGGGGAAGTTGATTTGGGAGTGGGTTTTGGAGTCGTTGGGTTAGTGGTTTGGGAGTGGAATTGGGACTAGGTGGGAGAGTGGGTTTGGGAGTGGGTTTGGGTGTGGGTTTGGGAATGGGTTTGGGAGTGATTCTGGGAATGGTTAGGGAAGTGGGTTTGCGCAAGCATGGGGAAGTCGGTTTAGGAGTGGGTTTTGGAGTGGGTGGGCGAGTGGGTTTAGGAGTGGGTTTTCAAGTGGGTTTGGGAGTGTGTTTGGGAGTGGGTGGGGGAGTGGGTTTGGGAGTGGATTTTGTGATTGGTTTAGGGAGTGGTTTTGGGAGTGGGTTTTCGAGTGGGTGAGGGAGTGGTTTTGGGCGTGGGTTTGGGAATGAATTAGAGAGTGGGCTTGGGAGTGGGTGAAGAGTGGGTTTGGGAGTGGCTTTGGGAGTGGGTGGGGGAGTGGCTTTGGGACTGAGTTTGGGAGTGAGTGGGTGGGTGAGTGGATTTGGGTGTGGCTTTTGGAATGGGTTTAGGATTGGGTTTGGGAGTGGGTTTTGGGAGTGGGTTTTGGGAGAGTGGGTGGGGAGTGTGTTTTGAAGTGTGTGCGTGAGTTGGTTTGTGAGTGGGTTTGTGAGTGGTCGGGGAGCGGTTTAGGGAGTGGGTGGGGAAGTGGATTTGGGAGGGCATGGGGAAGTGGGTTTGGGAGTGGGTTTGGGAGCGGGTGGTGGAGTGGGTTTGGGAGCGGGTGTGGGAGCGGGTGTGGGAGTGGGTGGGGGAGTCGGTTTGGGAATGGGTTTCGGCTGTGGGTTTGGCAGTGGGTGGGCGAATGGTTTTGGGAGTGCGTTTGGGAGTGGGTTTGCTAGTGGATTTGCTCGTGGGTTTGGGAGCGGATGTAGATGTGGGTTTGTAAGTGGGTTTTGGAGTGGGTTTGGGATTGGGTTTGTGAGTGGGTGGGGAAGTGGTTTTGGGAATGGGTGGGGGAGTGGGTTTGGGAGGGGGTTTGGGAGTGGGTGGGGGAGTGGGTTTGGAAGATAGTTTGGGAGTGGGTTTGGGAGTTGTGGGAGTGGGTTTGGGAGTGGGTTTGGGAGTGGTTTTTTGTGTAGTTTTGGGATTGGGTTTGGGAGTGGGTGAGGGAGTGGGTTTGGGACTGAGTTTGGGAGTGAGTGGGTTTGCGAGTGGGTGGGGGAGTGGATTTGAGTGTGGCTTTTGGAGTTGGTTTGGGATACGGTTTGGGAGTGGGTTTTGGAAGAGTGTGGGGGAGTGAGTTTTGAAGTTGGTGCGTGAGTTGGTTAGTGAGTGGGTTTGTGAGTGGGTCAGGGAGTGGTTTAGGGAGTGGGTGGGGGAGTGGATTTGGGAGGGCAGGGGAAGTGGTTTGGGGAGTGCGTTTGGGAGTGGTTTTGGGAGTGGGTTTGGGAGTGGGTATTGGAGTGGGTTGGGGAGTTGGTTCGGGAGTGGTTTTGGGATTGGGTTTGGAGAGAGTGAGGGAGTGAATTTAAGAGTAGGTAGGGGAGTGGATTTGGGAGAGGGTTTGCGAGTGGGTTTGGGAGTGGGTCGGGTAGTGGGTTTTGGATTGGGTTTTAGGATTGTGTTTGGGAGTGGGTGGGGTAATTGGTTTGGGAGTGGGTTTTGGAGTCAGTGGGTGAGTGGGTTTGGGAGTGGAATTGGGACGAGGTGGGGAGTGGGTTTGGGAGTGGGTGGGAGAGTGGGTTTGGGAGTGGGTTTGGGAGTGGTATTGGGAGTGGGTTTTGGGAGTGCTTTTGAGAGTGGGTTTGGGAGCGGGTGGGGGATTAGGTTTGAGAGTGGGTTTCGGAGTGGTCCTGGGAGTGGTTGCGGAAGTGGGTTTGCGCAAGCATGGGGAAGTGGGTTTGGGAGTGCGTTTGGGAGTGGGTGCGTGAGAGAGTTTGGGAGTGGGTTTTGGAGTGGATGGGGGCGTGGGTTTGGGAGGGGGTTTGGGAGCGGGTGGGGATGTGGGTCTGGAAGTGGATTTGGGAGTGGATGGGGAAGTGGTTTTGGGAGAGTGTGGGGGAGTGGGTTTGGGAGTGGTTTTGGGAGTGTGTTTGGGAGTGGGTTTAGGAGTTGGTGGGGGAGTGTGTTTGGGAGTGGGTTTGGGAGTGGTTTTGTGTGTGGTTTTGGGATTGGGTTTGGGAGTGGGTGAGGGAGTGGTTTTGGGCGTGGGTTTGGGAATGGATTTGGGAGTGGGTGAGGAGTGGGTTTGTGAGTGGGTGGGGGAGTGAGTTTGGGACTGAGTTTGGGAGTGAGTGGGTTTAGGAGATGGGTGGGGGAGTGGATTTGGATGTGGCTTTTGGAGTGGGTTTGGGATTGGGTTTGGGAGTGGGTTATGGGAGAGTGTGGGGGAGTGGGTTTTGAAGTGGGTGCGTGAGTTGGTTTGTGAGTGGGTTTGTGAGTGGGTCGGGGAGTGGTTTCGGGAGTGGGTGGGGCAGTGGATTTGGGAGGGCAGGGAAAGTGGTTTGGGGAGTGCGTTTGGGAGTGGTTTTGGGAGTGGGTCGGGGACTGGGTTTGGGAGTGAGTATTGGAGTGGGTGGGGGAGTTGGTTTGGGAGTGGTTTTGGGAGTGGGTTTTGCAGAGAATGAGGGACTGTATTTAAGAGTAGATGGGGGAGTGGATTTGGGAGATGGTTTGCGAGTGGGTTTGGGAGTGGGTGCGGAAGTGAGTTTGGGAGTGGGTTTCAGGAGTGGGTTTGGGAGTGAGTCGGAAAATGGGTTTTGGAGTGGGTTTTAGGAGTGTGTTTGGGAGTGGGTGGGGAAGTTGATTTGGGAGTGGGTTTTGGAGTCGTTGGGTTAGTGGTTTGGGAGTGGAATTGGGACTAGGTGGGAGAGTGGGTTTGGGAGTGGGTTTGGGTGTGGGTTTGGGAATGGGTTTGGGAGTGATTCTGGGAATGGTTAGGGAAGTGGGTTTGCGCAAGCATGGGGAAGTCGGTTTAGGAGTGGGTTTTGGAGTGGGTGGGCGAGTGGGTTTAGGAGTGGGTTTTCAAGTGGGTTTGGGAGTGTGTTTGGGAGTGGGTGGGGGAGTGGGTTTGGGAGTGGATTTTGTGATTGGTTTAGGGAGTGGTTTTGGGAGTGGGTTTTCGAGTGGGTGAGGGAGTGGTTTTGGGCGTGGGTTTGGGAATGAATTAGAGAGTGGGCTTGGGAGTGGGTGAAGAGTGGGTTTGGGAGTGGCTTTGGGAGTGGGTGGGGGAGTGGCTTTGGGACTGAGTTTGGGAGTGAGTGGGTGGGTGAGTGGATTTGGGTGTGGCTTTTGGAGTGGGTTTAGGATTGGGTTTGGGAGTGGGTTTTGGGAGTGGGTTTTGGGAGAGTGGGTGGGGAGTGTGTTTTGAAGTGTGTGCGTGAGTTGGTTTGTGAGTGGGTTTGTGAGTGGTCGGGGAGCGGTTTAGGGAGTGGGTGGGGAAGTGGATTTGGGAGGGCATGGGGAAGTGGGTTTGGGAGTGGGTTTGGGAGCGGGTGGTGGAGTGGGTTTGGGAGCGGGTGTGGGAGCGGGTGTGGGAGTGGGTGGGGGAGTCGGTTTGGGAATGGGTTTCGGCTGTGGGTTTGGCAGTGGGTGGGCGAATGGTTTTGGGAGTGCGTTTGGGAGTGGGTTTGCTAGTGGATTTGCTCGTGGGTTTGGGAGCGGATGTAGATGTGGGTTTGTAAGTGGGTTTTGGAGTGGGTTTGGGATTGGGTTTGTGAGTGGGTGGGGAAGTGGTTTTGGGAATGGGTGGGGGAGTGGGTTTGGGAGGGGGTTTGGGAGTGGGTGGGGGAGTGGGTTTGGAAGATAGTTTGGGAGTGGGTTTGGGAGTTGTGGGAGTGGGTTTGGGAGTGGGTTTGGGAGTGGTTTTTTGTGTAGTTTTGGGATTGGGTTTGGGAGTGGGTGAGGGAGTGGGTTTGGGACTGAGTTTGGGAGTGAGTGGGTTTTCGAGTGGGTGGGGGAGTGGATTTGAGTGTGGCTTTTGGAGTTGGTTTGGGATACGGTTTGGGAGTGGGTTTTGGAAGAGTGTGGGGGAGTGAGTTTTGAAGTTGGTGCGTGAGTTGGTTAGTGAGTGGGTTTGTAAGTGGGTCAGGGAGTGGTTTAGGGAGTGGGTGGGGGAGTGGATTTGGGAGGGCAGGGGAAGTGGTTTGGGGAGTGCGTTTGGGAGTGGTTTTGGGAGTGGGTTTGGGAGTGGGTATTGGAGTGGGTTGGGGAGTTGGTTCGGGAGTGGTTTTGGGAGTGGGTTTGGAGAGAGTGAGGGAGTGGATTTAAGAGTAGGTGGGGGAGTGGATTTGGGAGAGAGTTTGCGAGTGGGTTTGGGAGTGGGTCGGGTAGTGGGTTTTGGATTGGGTTTTAGGATTGTGTTTGGGAGTGGGTGGGGTAATTGGTTTGGGAGTGGGTTTTGGAGTCAGTGGGTGAGTGGGTTTGGGAGTGGAATTGGGACGAGGTGGGAGAGTGGGTTTGGGAGTGGGTGGGAGTGTGGGTTTGGGAGTGGGTTTGGGAGTGGTATTGGGAGTGGGTTTTGGGAGTGCTTTTGAGAGTGGGTTTGGGAGCGGGTGGGGGATTAGGTTTGAGAGTGGGTTTCGGAGTGGTCCTGGGAGTGGTTGCGGAAGTGGGTTTGCGCAAGCATGGGGAAGTGGGTTTGGGAGTGTGTTTGGGAGTGGGTGCGTGAGAGAGTTTGGGAGTGGGTTTTGGAGTGGATGGGGGCATGGGTTTGGGAGGGGGTTTGGGAGCGGGTGGGGATGTGGGTCTGGAAGTAGATTTGGGAGTGGATGGGGAAGTGGTTTTGGGAGAGTGTGGGGGAGTGGGTTTGGGAGTGGTTTTGGGAGTGTGTTTGGGAGTGGGTTTAGGAGTTGGTGGGGGAGTGTGTTTGGGAGGGGGTTTGGGAGTGGTTTTGTGTGTGGTTTTGGGATTGGGTTTGGGAGTGGGTGAGGGAGTGGTTTTGGGCGTGGGTTTGGGAATGGATTTGGGAGTGGGTGAGGAGTGGGTTTGTGAGTGGGTGGGGGAGTGAGTTTGGGACTGAGTTTGGGAGTGAGTGGGTTTAGGAGATGGGTGGGGGAGTGGATTTGGATGTGGCTTTTGGAGTGGGTTTGGGATTGGGTTTGGGAGTGGGTTATGGGAGAGTGTGGGGGAGTGGGTTTTGAAGTGGGTGCGTGAGTTGGATTGTGAGTGGATTTGTGAGTGGGTCGGGGAGTGGTTTCGGGAGTGGGTGGGGCAGTGGATTTGGGAGGGCAGGGAAAGTGGTTTGGGGAGTGCGTTTGGGAGTGGTTTTGGGAGTGGGTCGGGGACTGGGTTTGGGAGTGAGTATTGGAGTGGGTGGGGGAGTTGGTTTGGGAGTGGTTTTGGGAGTGGGTTTTGCAGAGAATGAGGGACTGTATTTAAGAGTAGATGGGGGAGTGGATTTGGGAGATGGTTTGCGAGTGGGTTTGGGAGTGGGTGCGGAAGTGAGTTTGGGAGTGGGTTTCAGGAGTGGGTTTGGGAGTGAGTCGGAAAATGGGTTTTGGAGTGGGTTTTAGGAGTGTGTTTGGGAGTGGGTGGGGAAGTTGGTTTGGGAATTGGTTTTGGAGTCGTTGGGTGAGTGGGTTTGGGAGTGGAATTTGGACTAGGTGGGAGAGTGGGTTTGGGAGTGGGTTTGGGTGTGGGTTTGGGAATGGGTTTGGGAGTGATTCTGGGAATGGTTAGGGATGTGGGTTTGCGCAAGCATGGGGAAGTCGGTTTAGGAGTGGGTTTTGGAGTGGGTGGGCGAGTGGGTTTAGGAGTGGGTTTTCAAGTGGGTTTGGGAGTGTGTTTGGGAGTGGGTGGGGGAGTGGGTTTGGGAGTGGGTTTTGTGATTGGTTTAGGGAGTGGTTTTGGGAGTGGGTTTTCGAGTGGGTGAGGGAGTGGTTTTGGGCGTGGGTTTGGGAATGAATTAGAGAGTGGGCTTGGGAGTGGGTGAAGAGTGGGTTTGGGAGTGGCTTTGGGAGTGGGTGGGGGAGTGGCTTTGGGACTGAGTTTGGGAGTGAGTGGGTGGGTGAGTGGATTTGGGTGTGGCTTTTGGAGTGGGTTTATGATTGGGTTTGGGAGTGGGTTTTGGGAGTGGGTTTTGGGAGAGTGGGTGGGGAGTGTGTTTTGAAGTGTGTGCGTGAGTTGGTTTGTGAGTGGGTTTGTGAGTGGTCGGGGAGCGGTTTATGGAGTGGGTGGGGAAGTGGATTTGGGAGGGCATGGGGAGGTGGGTTTGGGAGTGGGTTTGGGAGCGGGTGGTGGAGTGGGTTTGGGAGCGGGTGTGGGAGCGGGTGTGGGAGTGGGTGGGGGAGTCGGTTTGGGAATGGGTTTGGGAGTGGGTTTGGGAGCGGTTTTGTGAGTGGTTTCGGCTGTGGGTTTGGCAGTGGGTGGGTGAATGGTTTTGGGAGTGCGTTTGGGAGTGGGTTTGCTAGTGGATTTGCTCGTGGGTTTGGGAGCGGATGTAGATGTGGGTTTTTAAGTGGGTTTTGGAGTGGGTTTGGGATTGGGTTTGTGAGTGGGTGGGGAAGTGGTTTTGGGAATGGGTGGGGGAGTGGGTTTTGGAGGGGGTTTGGGAGTGGGTGGGGGAGTGGGTTTGGAAGATAGTTTGGGAGTGGGTTTGGGAGTTGTGGGAGTGGGTTTGGGAGTGGGTTTGGGAGTGGTTTTGTGTGTAGTTTTGGGATTGGGTTTGGGAGTGGGTGAGGGAGTGGTTTTGGGCGTGGGTTTGGGAATGGATTTGGGAGTGGGTGAGGAGTGGGTTTTGGAGTGGGTTTGGTAGTGGGTGAGGGAGTGGGTTTGGGACTGAGTTTGGGAGTGAGTGGGTTTTGGAGTGGGTGGGGGAGTGGATTTGGGTGTGGCTTTTGGAGTGGGTTTGGGATAGGGTTTGGGAGTGGGTTTTGGAAGAGTGTGGGGGAGTGGGTTTTGAAGTGGGTGCGTGAGTTGGTTTGTGAGTGGGTTTGTGAGTGGGTCGGGGAGTGGTTTAGGGAGTGGGTGGGGGAGTGGATTTGGGAGGGCAGGGGAAGTGGTTTGGGGAGTGCGTTTGGGAGTGGTTTTGGGAGTGGGTTTGGGAGTGGGTATTGGAGTGGGTGGGGGAGTTGGTTTGGGAGTGGTTTTGGAAGTGGGTTTGGAGAGAGTGAGGGAGTGAATTTAAGAGTAGGTGGGTGAGTGGATTTGGGAGAGGGTTTGCGAGTGGGTTTGGGAGTGGGTCGGGAAGTGGGTTTTGGAGTGGGTTTTAGGAGTGTGTTTGGGAGTGGGTGGGGTAATTGGTTTGGGAGTGGGTTTTGGAGTCAGTGGGTGAGTGAGTTTGGGAGTGGAATTGGGACGAGGTGGGGGAGTGGGTTTGGGAGTGGGTGGGAGAGTGGGTTTGGGAGTGGTATTGGGAGTGGGTTTTGGGAGTGGTTTTGAGAGTGGGTTTTGGAGCGGGTGTCGGATTAGGTTTGAGAGTGGGTTTCGGAGTGCTCCTGGGAGTGGTTGCGGAAGTGGGTTTGCGCAAGCATGGGGAAGTGGGTTTGGGAGTGTGTTTGGGAGTGGGTGCGTGAGAGAGTTTGGGAGTGGGTTTTGGAGTGGGTGGGGGAGTGGGTTTGGGAGGGGGTTTGGGAGCGGGTGGGGATGTGGGTTTGGAAGTGGGTTTGGGAGTGGGTTTGTGAGTGGGTGGGGAAGTGGTTTTGGGAGAGGGTGGGGGAGTGGGTTTGGGAGTGGTTTTGGGGGTGGGTTTGGGAGTGGGTTTAGGAGTTGGTGGCGGAGTGGGTTTGTGAGTGGGTTTGGGAGTGGTTTTGTGTGTGGTTTTGGGATTGGGTTTGGGAGTGGGTGAGGGAGTGGTTTTGGGCGTGGGTTTGGGAATGGATTTGGGAGTGGGTGAGGAGTGGGTTTTGGGAGTGGGTGGGGGTGTGGGTTTGGGACTGAGTTTGGGAGTGAGTGGGTTTGGGAGATGGGTGGGGGAGTGGATTTGGATGTGGCTTTTGATGTGGGTTTGGGATTGGGTTTTGGAGTGGGTTTTGGGAGAGTGTGGGGGAGTGGGTTTTGAAGTGGGTGCGTGAGTTGGTTTGTGAGTGGGTTTGTGAGTGGGTCGGGGAGTGGTTTCGGTAGTGGGTGGGGGAGTGGATTTGGGAGGGCAGGGAAAATGGTTTGGGGAGTGCGTTTGGGAGTGGTTTTGGGAGTGGGTCGGGGAGTGGGTTTGGGAGTGGGTATTGGAGTGGATGGGGGAGATGGTTTGGGAGTGGTTTTGGGATTGGGTTTTGGAGAGAGTGAGGGAGTGTATTTAAGAGTAGGTGGGGGAGTGGATTTGGGAGATGGTTTGCGAGTGGGTTTGGGAGTGGGTTTCAGGAGTGGGTTTGGGAGTGAGTCGGAAAATGGGTTTTGGAGTGGGTTTTAGGAGTGTGTTTGGGAGTGGGTGGGGAAGTTGGTTTGGGAATTGGTTTTGGAGTCGTTGGGTGAGTGGGTTTGGGAGTGGGATTGGGAGTGGTCCTGGGAGTGTTTAGGGAAGTGGGTTTGCGCAAGAATGGGGAAGTAGGTTTGGGAGTGTTTTGGAGTGGGTGGGCGAGTGGGTTTAGGAGTGGTTTTCAAGTGGGTTTGGGAGTGTGTTTGGGAGTGGATGGGGGAGTGGGTTTAGGAGTGGGTTTTCAAGTGGGTTTGGGAGTGTGTTTGGGAGTGGGTGGGGGAGTGGGTTTGGGAGTGGGTTTGGGAGCGTGTGGGGATGTGGGTTTGGAAGTGGTTTTGGAGAGTGTGTTTGGGATTGGGTTTGTGAGTGGGTGTGGAAGTGGTTTTGGGAATGGGTGGGGGAGTGGGTTTGGGAGGGGTTTTGGCAGTGGGTGGGGGAGTCGGTTTGGGAGTGGGTTTTGGAGTGGGTGGGGAAGTGGTTTAGGGAGTGGGTGGGGAAGTGGATTTGGGAGGGCATGGGGAAGTGGTTTGGGGAATGCGTTTGGGAGTGGTTTTGGGTTTGGGTTGGGGAGTGGGTTTGTGAGTGGCTATTGGAGTGGGTGGGGGATTTGGTTTGGGAGTGGTTTTGGGAGTGGATTTTGGAGAGAATGAGGGAGTGGATTTAAGAGTAGGTGGGGGAGTGGATTTGGGAGAAGGTTTGCGAGTGGGTTTGGGAGTGGGTGGGGAAGTGGGTTTGGGAGTGGGTTTCAGGGGTGGGTTTGGGAGTGGGTTGGGAAGTGGGTTTGGGAGTGGGTTTTAGGAGTGGGTTTGGGAGTGGGTCGGGAAGTGGGTTTTGGAGTGGGTTTTGGAATCAGTGGGTGAGTCGGTTTGGGAGTGGGATTGGGACTAGGTGGAGGAGTGGGTTTGGGAATGGGTTTGGGAGTGGTATTGAGAGTGGGTTTGGGAGTGGTGAGGGAGTAACTTTGGGTGTGTGTTTCGGAGTGGTCCTGGGTGTGGTTGGGGAAGTGGGTTTGCGCAAGCATGGGGAAGTGGGTTTGGAAGTGGTTTTGGAGTGGGTGGGGGATTGGGTTTGGGTGTGGGTTTTCTAGTGGGTTTGGGAGTGTGTTTGGGTGTGGGTTTTCTAGTGGGTTTGGGAGTGTGTTTGGGTGTGGGTTTTCTAGTGGGTTTGGGAGTGTGTTTGGGTGTGGGTTCATGAAAGAGTTTGGCAGTGGGTTTTGGAGTGGGTGGGGGAGTGGGTTTGGGAGTGGCAGTGGCTGAGAGAATGGGTTTGGGATTAGTTGGAGGAGCGGATTTGGGAGTGGGCTTGGGAGTGGGTGGATGAGTGTGTTTTGGAGTGGATTTGGGAGTGGGATTGGAAGTGGGTTTGGGATTGGGAGGAGGCGTGGGTGTGGGAGTGGGTTTACGAGTAAGTGGTGGAGTGGGTTTGGGAGTGGGTGAGAGAATGGGTTTGGGAATAGGTGTGGGAGTGGGATTGGGAGTGTGCTTGAAAGCAGGCTTCCGAGTGGGTGGGGGAGTCGGTTTGCGAGTGGGTTTGGGAGTGGGTTTTGGAGTGTGATTGGAAGTGGGTTTGGGATTGGGAGGAGGCATGGCTGTGGCAGTGGGTTTGCGAGTAGGTGGGTCAGACGGTTTGGGAGTTGGTGTGGCAGTTGGTTTGGGAGTTGTATTGGGAGTGGTCTTGGGAGTGTGTTTGGGAGGAGGTGGGGTAGTGGGTGTGGGAGTGGATTTGGGAGTAGATGGGGGAGTGATGTGGGAGTGGGTTTGGTATTGGGTTTGGGATTTGGTTCTGTGTGTGTTTGGGAGTGGTCTTGGGAGTGGGTTTGGGAGTGGGTGTGGGAGTGGGTATGGCGGTGGGTTTGGGAATAGTTTTGTGAGTGCGCTTGTGAGTGGGTTTTGCAGTCAGTTTGGGAGTGGGTTTGGGAGTGGTTTTGGGTGTGTGTGATTTGTGGGTTTGGGAATGGGTTTGGGAGTGGGTCGGGAAGTGGGTTTTGGAATGGGTTTTAGGTCTTCGTTTGGGAGTGGGTGGGGAAGTTGTTTTGGAAGTGGGTTTTGGAATCGGTGGAGGAGTGGGTTTGGGAGTGGGATTGGGACTAGGTGGGGGAGTGGGTTTGGGAGTGGGTGGGGGAGTGGATTTGAGAGTGGATTTGGGAGTGGTATTGGGAGTGGGTTTTGGGAGTGGTTTTGGGAGAAGGTTTGGGAGTGGGTTTCGGAGTGGTCCTGGGAGTGGTTGGGTAAGTGGGTTTACGCAAGCATGGGGAAGTGGGTTTGGGAGTGGGTTTTGGAGTGGGTGGGGGAGTGGGTTTGGGAGTGGGTTTTCTAGTGGGTTTGGGAGTGTGTTTGGGAGTGGGTACATGAGAGAGTTTGGGAGTGGGTTTTGGAATGGGTGGGGGAGTGGGTTTGGGAGTGGCTGAGAGAATGGGTTTGGGATTAGTTGGGGGAGCGGATTTGGGATTGGGCTTGGGAGTGGGTGGATGAGTGTGTTTGGGAGTGCGTTTGGGAGTGGGATTGGAAGTGGGTTTGGGATTGGGAGGAGGCGTTGGTGTGGGAGTGGGTTTGCGAGTAGGTGGGGGAGTGGGTTTGGGAGTGGGTGAGAGAATGGGTTTCGGAGTAGGTGGGGGAGTGGAATTGGGAGTGGGCTTGGGAATGGTTTTGGGTGTGGGTGGGTTGTGGGTTTGTGAGTGGGTTTGAGTGTGTTTGAAGGTGGGTTTGGGAGTGGGTGGGGAAGTGGGTTTGCATGTCAGTTTGGGAGTGGGTTTGTGAGTGGCTTTTGGACTGCGTTTGGGAGTGGGTTTGGGAGTGGGTTTTTGAGTGGCTTTGTGAGTCGGTTTGTGAGAGGATGTGGGTGTCAATTTGGGAGTGCATGGAGGAGTGGTTTTGGGAGTGGGTTTGGGGGTGTTTTTGGAGTGGGTTTGGGATTGGATTTTTGAGTGGGCGGGTGAGTGGTTTTGGAAATGGTTTGGGAGTGGCTTTGGGAGTGGGTTTGGGAGCGGATGGGGGAGTGGGTTTGGGAGCGGGTGGGGGAGTGGATGGGGGAGTGGGTGGGGGAGTGGGTTTGGGAATGGGTTTGGGAGTGGGTTTGGGAGTGGGTCTGGGAGTGTTTTTGGGAGTGGGTTTGGGAGTGGTTTTGTACGTGGTTTCGGCTGTGGGTTTGGCAGTGGGTGGGCAAGTGGTTTTGGGAGTGGGTTTTGGAGTGGGTTTGGGAATGGCTGTGCAAGTGGGTTTGGGAGTGGGTTTGGGAGTGGTTTTGGAGTGGATCTGGGAGTGGGTTTGGAAATGGGTTTGCGAGTGGGTTTGTGATTGGGTTTGTGAGAGGGTGTGGGTATGGGTTTGGGAGTGTGTGGAGGAGTCGATTTGGGAGTGGTTTTGCGTGTGTCTTTGGAGTGGGTTTGGGAGTGGAGTTGGCAGTAGGTTTGGGAGTGGGTTTGGGAGTGGGGTTGGGAGTGTGTGGGGGTTGGGTGGGATTTGGGCTTGGAGTGGGTATGTGAGTTGGTTTGAGAGTGGGTTTGGGAGTGGGTCGGGGAGTGGTTAGGGAGTGTGGGGTATTGGAGGGCATGGTGAAGTGATTTTGGGAGTGCATTTGCGAGTGGTTTTGGGAGTGGGTTGGGGAGTGGGTGGGGGAGAGCGTTTGGGATTGAGTTTGGGAGTGGGTTTGGGAGTGCATTTGGGAGAGGATTTGAGATTGAGTTTGGAAGTGGGTTTGGAATTGGGTTTTGCAAAAGGTGTGGGAGTGGGTTTGTTAGTGGGTGGGGGAGAGGTTTGGGAGTGGGTGGGGGAGTGGATTTAGGTGTGGGTTTGGGAGTGGTTTTGGGTGTGGGTCTGGGAGTGGGTTGGGAAGTGGGTTTGAGAGTGGGTGGAGGAGTGGATTTGGGAGTGGGTTTGTGAGTGGCTTTGGGAGTGTGTTTGGGAGTGGTTCGGGGAGAGGTTAAGGGAGTGGGTGGGTGAGTGGGTTGGAGGGCATGTGGAAGTGGTTTTGGGAGTGCGTTTGGGAGTAGGTTTGGGAGTGGGTTGGCACGTGGGTTTGGAAGTGGATATGGGATTAGGTTTGGGAGTGTGCTTGTAAGTGGGTTTGGGAGTGAGTTTGGGAGTGGGTTTGGGAGTGGGTGTGGGAGTGGGTCTGGGATTAGGTTTGGGAGTGTGCTTGGGAGTGAGTTTGGGAGTGGGTGGGGGAGTGGGTATGGGATTAGGTTTGGGAGTGTGCTTGTGATTGGGTTTGGGAATGGGTTTGGGAGTGGATGGGGGAGTGGATTTGGGAGTGGGTTTGGGAGTTATTTTGGGAATGGGTCTGGGAGTGGGTTGGGGAGTGGGTTTGGGAGTGGGTTTGGGAGTGGGTGGGGGAGTGGATATGGGATTAGGTTTGGGTGTGTGCTTGTGTTTGGTTTGGGAATGGGTTTGGGAGTGGATGGGGGTGTAGATTTGGGAGTGGGTTTGGGAGTCATTTTGGGAATGGGTCTGGGAGTGGGTTGGGGAGTAGGTTTGGGAGTGGGTTTGGGAGTGGGTGGGGGAGTGAATTTTGGAGTGGGTTTGGGAGTGAGTGTGGAGGTGGGTTTGGGGCTGGGTTTTGGTGTCGGTGGGTGAGTGGGTTTGGCAGTGAGATTGTGAATAGGTGGAGTAGTGGGTTTGGGATTATGTGGGTGAGTGTGTTTGGGAGTGGATTTGGGACTGGTTTGGGAGTGGTTTTGGGAGTGGGTCTGGGAGTGGGTTTGGGAATGAGTTTTGGAGTGGGTTTGGAAGTGATTGTGGGAGTGGGTGGGGAAGTGGGTTTGGGAGTGAGCTTCGGAGTGGGTGGGGGAGTGGGTTTGGCTGTTGGGTTTGGGAGTGTGTGGGTGAGTAGGCGGGGTAGTGGGTTTGTGAGTATGTTTGGGAGAGGGTTTGGAAGTGGGTGGGGACGTGGCTTTGGGAGTGGGTTCGTGAGTGGGTTTGGAGTGGGTTTGGGAGTGGGTTTGGAGTGGGTTTGGAGTGGGTTTGGGAGTGGGTTTGGAGTGGGTTTGACAGTGGGTTTGCTAGTTGGTTTGCGACTGGGTTTTGTTAAGGGTGGGGATGTGGATTTGGAGGTGGCTTTGGGAGTGGCTTTGGGAGTGCTTTTGGGAGTGGGTTTGGGAGTAGTTTTGGAAGTGGGCTTCGGAGTGGGTGGGGGAGTGGGTTTGGGAGTGGGTGGAGGATTGGGTGGGGGAGTGGATTTGAGAGTGGGTTTGGGAGTGGGTTTGTGAGTGGGTTTGAAAGTGGGTTTGGGAGTTGGTGGTGGAGTGGGTTTGGGAGTGGGTGGGGGAGTGGTTTTGGGAGTGGTTTGGGAGTGGATCTGGGTGTGGGTTTGAGAGTGGTTGTGGAAATGGTGTTGTGAGTGTGTTTGGGAGTGGGTTTGGGAGTGGGTTTGGGAGTGGGTTTGAGAGTGGTTTAGTGAGTGGATGGATGAGTGGGTTTGGGAGGGCATGTGGAAGTGGTTTTGGGAGTGCATTTGGGAGTAGTTTTGGGAGCGGGTCGGCGAGTGGGTGGGGGAGTGGATTTGGGAGTGGGTTTGGGAGTCATTTTAGGAATGGGTCTGGGAGTGGGTTGGTGAGTGGGTTTGGGAGTGGGTGGGGGAGTGGGTTTGGGAGTGAGTTTGGGAGTGGGTGGGGAAGTGGGTTTGGGCAGGCATGGGGAAGTGGGTTTGGGAGTAGGCTTTGGAGTGGGTGGGGGAGTGAGCTCTGAGTGGGTTTGGGAATTGGATTTGGAGTGGGTGGGGGAGTGGGTTTGGGAGTGAGCTTGGGAGTAGGTGGGGGAGTGGGTTTGGGTGTTGGGTTTGGGAGTGTGTGGGTGAGTGGGCGGGGGAGTGGGTTTGTGAGTATGTTTGGGAGTGGGTTTGGAAGTGGGTGGGGATGTGGCTTTGGGAGTGGGTTTAGGAGTGGGTTTGTGAGTGGGTTTTGGAGTGGGTTTGGAGTAGGTTTGGAGTGGGTTTGGGAGTGGGTTTGGAGTGGGTTTGGGAGTGGGTTTGGAGTGGGTTTGGGAATTAGTTTTGGAGTGGGTTTGGAAGTGATTGTGGGAGTGGGTGGGGGAGTGGGTTTGGCTGTTGGGTTTGGGAGTGTGTGGGTGAGTGGGCGGCTTAGTGGGTTTATGAGTATGTTTGGGAGAGGGTTTGGAAGTGGGTGGGGACGTGGCTTTGGGAGTGGGTTTGTGAGTGGGTTTGGAGTGGGTTTGGGAGTGGGTTTGGAGTGGGTTTGGAGTGGGTTTGGGAGTGGGTTTGGAGTGGGTTTGACAGTGGGTTTGCTAGTTGGTTTGGGACTGGGTTTAGTTAAGGATGGGGATGTGGGTTTGGAGGTGGCTTTGGGAGTGGCTTTGGGAGTGCTTTTGGGAGTGGGTTTGGGAGTAGTTTTGGAAGTGGGCTTCTGAGTGGGTGGGGGAGTGGGTTTGGGAGTGGGTGGAGGATTGGGTGGGGGAGTGGGTTTGAGAGTGGGTTTGGGAGTGGGTTTGTGAGTGGGTTTGAAAGTGGGTTTGGGAGTTGGTGGTGGAGTGAGTTTGGGAGTGGGTGGGGGAGTGGTTTTGGGAGTGGTTTGGGAGTGGATCTGGGTGTGGGTTTGAGAGTGGTTGTGGAAATGGTTTTGTGAGTGTGTTTGGGAGTGGGTTTGGGAGTGGGTTTGGGAGTGGGTTTGAGAGTGGGTTTGGGAGTGGGTTTGGGAGTGGGTTTGGGAGTGGATGGATGAGTGGGTTTGGGAGGGCATGTGGAAGTGGTTTTGGGAGTGCGTTTGGGAGTAGTTTTGGGAGCGGGTCGGCGAGTGGGTGGAGGAGTGGGTATGGGATTAGGTTTGGGAGTATGCTTGGGAGTGGTTTTGGGAGTGGGTTTGGGAGTGGGTTTGTGAGTGGATTTGGGAGTGGGTTTGGGAATGGTTTTGGGAGTGGGTCTGGTAGTGGGTTGGGGAGTGTGTTTGGGAGTGGTTTGGAAGTGGGTGGAGGAGTGGGTTTGTGAGTGGCTTTGGGAGTGGGTTTGGGAGTGGATCGTGAAGTGGTTTAGCGAGTGGGTGGGTGAGTGGGTTTGGGAGGGCATGTGGAAGTGGTTTTGCGAGTGCGTTTGGGAGTAGCTTTTGGAGTGGGTTGGCACATGGGTTTGGAAGTGGTGGGGGAGTGGGTATGGGATTAGGTTTGGGAGTGTGCTTGTGAGTGGGTTTGGGAGTGGGTTTGGGTGTGGGTTTGGGAGTGGGTGGGGGAGTGGATTTGGGAGTGGGTTTGGGAGTCATTTTAGGAATGGGTCTGGGAGTGGGTTGGTGAGTGGGTTTGGGAGTGGGTGGGGAAGTGGGTTTGGGCAGGCATGGGGAAGTGGGTTTGGGAGTAGGCTTTGGAGTGGGTGGGGGAGTGAGCTCTGAGTGGGTTTGGGGATTGGTTTTGGAGTGGGTGGGGGCGTGGGTTTGGGAGTGAGCTTGGGAGTGGGTGGGGGAGTGGGTTTGGGTGTTGGGTTTGGGAGTGTGTGGGTGAGTGGGCGGGGGAGTGGGTTTGTGAGTATGTTTGGGAGTGGGTTTGGAAGTGGGTGGGGATGTGGCTTTGGGAGTGGGTTTAGGAGTGGGTTTGTGAGTGGGTTTTGGATTGAGTTTGGAGTAGGTTTGGAGTGGGTTTGGGAGTGGGTTTGGAGTGGGTTTGGGAGTGGGTTTGGAGTGGGTTTGGAATGGGTTTGGGAGTGGGTTTGGAGTGGGTTTGACAGTGTGTTTGCTAGTCGGTTTGGGAGTGGGTTTGGGTAAGGGTGGGGATGTGGGTTTGGAGGTGGGTTTGGGAGTGGCTTTGGGAGTGCTTTTGGAAGTGGGTTTGGGAGTAGTTTTGGAAGTGGGCTTCTGAGTGGGTGGGGGAGTGGGTTTGGGAGTGGGTGGATGATTGGGTGGGGGAGTGGGTTTGGGAGTGGGTTTGGGAGTGGGTTTGTGAGTGGGTTTGGAAGTGCGTTTGGGAGTTGGTGGGGGAGTGGGTTTGGGAGTGGGTGGGGGAGTGGTTTAGGGAGTGGTTTGGGAGTGGATCTGGGAGTGGGATTGGGAGTGGTTGTGGAAATGGTTTTGTGAGTGTGTTTGGGAGTGGGTTTAAGAGTGGGTTTGGGAGTGGGTATGGGAGTGGGTTTCGAGAGTGGGTTTGGGAGTGGGTTTGGGAGTGGTTTAGTGAGTGGGTTGGTGAGTGGGTTTGGGAGGACATGTGGAAGTGGTTTTGGGATTGCGTTTGGGAGTAGTTTTGGGAGTGGGTCGGCGCGTGGGTTTGGGAGTGGGTGGGAGATTGGGTATGGGTTTAGGTTTGGGAGTATACTTGGGAGTGGGTTTGGGAGTGGTTTTTGGAGTGGGTTTGGGAGTGGGTTGGGGAGTGGGTTTGGGAGTGGGTTTGGGAGTGGGTGGGGGAGTGGATTTGGGAGTGGGTGGGGATGTCAATTTAGCAGTGGGTTTGGGAGTGGGTTTGGGAGTGGGTCAGGAAGTGATTTATGGAGTGGGTGGGTGAGTGGGTTTGGGAGGGCATGTGGAAGTGGTTTTGGGAGTGCGTTTGGGAGTAGTTTTGGGAGTGGGTCGACGCGTGGGTTTGGGAGAGGGTGGGGGAGTTGGTATGGGATTAGGTTTGGGAGTGTGCTGGGAGTGGGTTTGGGAGTGGGTGACGGAGTGGATTTGGGAGTTGGTTTGGGAGTGGTTTTGGGAGTGGGTCTGGGAGTGGGTTGGGGAGTTGGTTTGGGAGTGGGTTTGGGAGTGGGTGGGGGAGTGAATTTGAGAGTGTGTTTGGGTGTGAGTGTGGAGGTGGGTTTGGGAGTCGGTTTTGGAGTCAGTGGGTGAGTGGGTTTGGCAGTGGGATGTGAATAGGTGGAGTAGTGGATTTGGGATTGTGTGGAGGAGTGGATTTGGGAGTGGATTTGGGAGTGGTTTTGGGAGTGGTTTTGGGAGTGGGTCTTGAGGTGTGTTGGGGAGTGGGTTTGGGATTGGATGGGGGAGTGAGTTCTGAGTGGGTTTGGGAGTAGGTTTTGGAGGGGGTGGGGGAGTGGGTTTGGGAGTGAGCTTGGGAGTCGGTTGGGGAGTGGGTTTGGGTGTTGGTTTTGGAGTGATTTTGGAATTTGTGGGGGAGTGGGCAGGGTAGTGGGTTTGTGAGTATGTATTGGAGTGGGTATGGAAGTGTGTGGGGAAGTGGGTTTGGACGTGGGTTTGGAAGTGGGTTTGTGAGTGGCTTTGGGAGTGGGTTTGGGAGTGGGTTTGGGAGTGGGTTTGGAAGTGGGTTTGACAGTGGGTTTGACACTGGGTTTGCTCGTCGGTTTGGGAATGAGTTTGGGTGAGGGTGGGGATGTGGGTTTGGAAGTGGGTTTGGGAGTGCTTTTGGGAGTGGGTTTGGGAGTGGTTTTGGAAGTGGGATTGTCAGTGGGTGGGGGAGTAGGTTTGGGAGTGGGTTGGTGATTGGGTGGGGAGTGGGTTTGTGAGTGGGTTTGGGAGTGGGTTTGGGAGTTGGTGGACGAGTGGGTTTGGGAGTGGGTGGGGGTGTGCTTTTGGGAGTGGTTGTGGAAGTGGGTTTGGGAGTGTGTTTGGGAGTGGGTTTGGGAGTGGTTTGGGAGTAGTTGGGGGAGTGGGTGGGGAATGTGTTTGGGAGTGTGTTTGAGAGTGGTATTGGGAGTGGTTGGGTGAGTGGGTTTGGGAGGGCGTGGGGAAGTGGGTTTGGGAGTGGTTTTTGGGTTGGATGAGGAAGTGGATGGGGGAATGGGTTTTAGGAGCTGGTTTGGGAGTGGGTGGGGAAGTCGGTTTAGCAGTGGGTTTGGGTGTGGCTTTTGGAGTGGATGGGGGAGTGGGTTTGCCAGTGGGTTTGGAAGTGTGTTTGGGAGTGGTTTTGGGTGTGGGTGGTTGTTGGTTTGGTAGTGGGTTTGTGAGTGCGTTTGGGAGTGTGTTTAGGAGTGGGTTTGGGAGTGGATTTGGGAGTGGGTCGGGGAATGGTTTAGGGAGTTGGTGGGTGAGTGGGTTTGGGAGGGCATGTGGAAGTGGTTTTGGGAGTGCGTTTGGGAATAGTTTTGGGAGTGGGTCGGCGCGTGGGTTTGGGAGTGGGTTGGGGAGTGGGTATGGGATTAGGTTTGTGAGTGTGCTTGGGAGTGGGTTGGGGAGTGGGTGTGGAAGTGCGTTTGGCATTGGGTTTCGGAGTGGGAGGGAGAGTGGGTGTGTGAGTGGGTTTGAAAGTGAGTGGGTGAGTGTGTGAGGGAGAGGGTTTCAGTTTTTGTTTGTGAGTGGGTTTGAGAGTGTGGTTTGGGATTGGGTGCGGGAGTGGGTGGGGGAGTGGGTTTGGGAATGGATGGGGGAGTGGGTGGGAATGTGGGTAGGGTAGTGGGTGGGGGAGTGGTTTTGGCAGTGGGTTTGGGAGAGGATGTTTGATTGTGTTTGCGAGTGGGTTTGGAATTGGATTTGGCAGAAGGTGGGGAGTGGGTTTGGGAGTGGGTGGGGGAGTTGGTTTGGGAATGGGTTTGGGAGTGGGTTTGGGAATGGTTTTGGGAGTGGGTGGGGGTGTGAGTTCTGGAGTGGGTGTGAGAGAGTGTTTTAGGAGTGGGTTTGGGAGTGTGATTGGTAGTGGGTTAGTGAGTGGGATTGGAAGCGGATTTGGGATTGGGAGGAGGCATGGGTGTGGGAGTGGGTTTGCGAGTAGGTGCGGGAGTGGCTTTGGGAGTGGGTGAGAGAATGAATTTGGGAGTAGGTAGGGGAGTGGGATTGGGAGTGGGTGGGGGAGTGGGTTTGGGAGTGGGTTTGGGAGTGGGTTTAGGAGTGGGTGGTGGACTGGGTTTGGGAGTGGGTTTGGTAGTGAGATTGGAAGTGGGTTTAGGATTGGGAGGAGGCATAGTTGTGGCAGTGGGTTTGCGAGTAGGTGGGGGAGTGGGTTTGGGAGTTGTTTTGGGAGTGGTGTTGGGAGTGGGTTTGGGAGTCGATGGGGGAGTGCTTTGGCGAGTGGGTTTGGGAGTGGTTTTGGTGTGGGTTTGGGAGCGGGTGGGGGTGGGGTTTGAAAGTGTGTTTGGGAGTGGGTTTGTGAGTGTGTTTGTGAGTGTGTCTTGGAGTGGGTGGGGAAGTGGGTTTGGACGTGGGTTTGGGAGTGAGATTGGGAGTGGGTTTGGGAGTGGGTGTGGGTGTGGTTTTGCAAGTGGGTTTGGGAGAGGGTGGGGAGTGGGTTTGGGAGTTGGTTTGGGATTGGGTTTGGGAATGGATTTGGGAGTGGATTTGCTAGTGGGTTTGGGAGTGGGTTTGGGATTACGTTTGTGAGTGTGTGGGGGAGTGGTTTTGGGAATGGGTTGGGGAGTGGGTTTGGGAGCGACTGGCAGAGTGTGTTTGGGAGTGAGTCTGGGAGTGCTTTTGGGCGTTAGTTTGGGAGTGGTTTTGGAAGTGTGTTTGGGAATGGATAGGGGAGTGGGTTTGGGAGTGGGTTTGGTAATGGTTTTGGGAGTGGGTTTGGAAGTTGGTTTGGGAGTAGTTTTGGGAGTGGGTGGGGGAGTGGGTTTGGGAGTGTGCTTGGGAGTGGGTTGGGGAGTGGGTGTGGGAGAGCGTTTGGATGTGGATTTGGGAGTGGGAGGGAGAGTGGTTGTGTGAGTGGGTTTGGAAGTGGGTGAGCGAGTGTGTGGGGGAGTGGGTTTCGATTTTTGTTTGTGAATGGGTTTGGGAGTGGGGTTTGGGATTGGGTGTGGGAGTGGGTGGGGGAGTGGGTTTGGGAGTGGGTTTGGGATTGGCTTTGGGAGTGGGATTGGGAGTGGGTTTGGGAGTGGGTGTGGGTGTGGTTTTGGGAGTGGGTGGAGGAGTGGATCTGGGAGTGGGTTTGAGTGGGTTTGCTAGTGGGTTTGCTAGTGCGGTTGCTAGTGGGTTTGGGAGTGGGTTTGGGAGAGGGTGGGGATTGGGTTTGGGAGTTGGTTTGGGTTTGGGCTTGGGAGTGGGTTTGGGAGTAAATTTGCATGTGGGTTTGGGAGTGGGTTTGGGATTACGTTTGTGACTGTGTGGTTTTGGGAATGGGTGGGGGAGTGGGTTTGGGAACGTCTGGCGTAGTGGGTGGGGAGTGGGTTTGGGAATGGGTTTGGGAGTGGGTCTGGGAGTGCTTTTGGGAGTTAGTTTGGGAGTGGTTTTGGAAGTGGGTTTGGGAGTGGTTGGGGGAATGGGTTTGGGAGTGGGTGGGGGGAGTGGGTTTGGGAATCGTTTTGGGAGTGGGTTTGGGAGTGGTTTTGGGTGTGGTTTTGGGAGTGGGTAGGGGAGTGGGTTTGGGAATGGGATTGGGAGTGGGTGTGGGAGTGTATTTGGGAATGGGTTTTGGAGTGGGTGGGGGAGTGAGTTTGGGATTGGGTTGATGAGTAGGTTTGGAACTGAGTTTGGGTGTGGGTGGGGATGGGGGCTTGGGATTCGGTGGGTGTGGATTTGGGAGTGGGTGGGTGAGTGGGTTTGGGAGTGGGTGCGGGAGTGGGTTTGCCAGTGGGTTTCGGAGTGGTTTTGGGAGTGGGTTTGGGAGTCGGTTTGGGAGTGGGTTTGGGAGTATGTGGGGATGTGGGTTTGGAAGTGGTTTTGGGAATAGGTGGGGGAGTGGGTTTGGGAGTGGGTTTGGGAACGGGTGAGGGAGTGGGTGGGGGAGTGGGTGGGGGAATTGGTTTGGGAGTGGGTCTGGGAGTGCTTTTTGGAATAGGATTGGGAGTGGTTTTGGAAGTGGGTTTGACGGGCGCGTGGAAATGGGTTTGGGAGTGGGTTTGGGAGTCGGTTGGGGAGTGGGTTTGCGATTTGGATTGGGAGTGAGTTTGGGAGTAAGTGGTGGAGTGGATGGGGGAGTGGGTTTGGGAGTTGTTTTGGGAGTGGGTTTGGGATTCGGTTGTGAGTGTGTGGGGGAGTGGTTTTGGGAATGGGTTAGGGAGTGGGTTTAGGTGTGGGTTTGGGAGCAGCTGGCAGAGTGGGTGGGGAATGGATTTGGGAATGGTTTTGAGAGTGGGTCTGGGAGTGCTTGTGGGAGTGGTATTGGAAGTGGGTTTGGGAGTGGGTGGGGAGTGGCTTTGGGAGTGGGTGGGGGAATGGATTTGAGAGTGGGTTTGGGAATGGTTTTGGGTGTGGTTTTGGGAGTGGGTTTGGGAGGGGGTGGGGAATTGAGTTTGGGAGTGGGCTTGGGAGTGGTTGTGGGAGTGTATTTGGGAATGAGTTTTGGAGTGGATGGGGGAGTGGGTTTAGGAGTGGGTTTGGGAGTCGGTTGGTGAGTAGGTTTGAAATTTGGATTGGGAGTGAGTTTGGGATTAAGTGGGGGAGTGGATGGGGGAGTGGGTTTGGGAGTGTGTTTGGGAGTGGGTGTGGGAGTGTGTTTGTGAATGGATTTGGGAGTGGGTGGAATCGTGGGTTTGGGATTGGGTGCAGGAATGGGTTTGGGACTGGGTTTGGGTGTGGGTGGGGAAGGGGGCTTGGGATTGGGTGGGGGAGTGGGTTTGGGAGTGGCTTTGGGAGTGGGTGTGGGAGTGGGTTTCGGAGTGAGTTTGGAAGTGGGTGAGCGAGTTGGTTTGTGAGTGGGTGGGGGAGTGGGTTTGGGAGTGGGTTTTGGAGTGGGTTTGGGAGGGCGTAGGGAAGTGGTTTTAGGAGTGCATTTGGGAGTGGTTTGGGGAGTGCGTCGGGGCGTGGGTTTGTGAGTGGGTGGGTGAGTGGGTATTGGAGTGGGTTGGGGGAGTGGCTGGGGGTTGGCGTTTGAGATTGGCTTTGGGAGTAGGAGGGGGAGTGGGTGTGTGAGTGGGTTTGGAAGTGGGTGGGCAAGTATGTGGGGGGAGTGGGTTTGATTTTGCATGGGAGGGTGGGTGGGGAAGTTCATTTGGGAGTGGGTTTGGGAGTGGATTTTTGATTGGGTTTTGGAGTTGGTTTGGAATTGGGTTTGGCAGAAGGTGGGGGAGTTGGTTTCGGGGTGGTTTTGGAAGTGGGTTTGGGAGAGGGTGAGGGAGTGGGTTGAGAGTGTTTGGGGGAGTGGATTTGGGAGAGGGTTTGGGAGTTGGTTTTAGGTGTGGGTTTGGGAGTGGGTGGGGGAGTTGGTTTGTGAGTGATTTTGGGAGTGGGTTTGGGAGTGGGTTTAGGAGTGGGTTTGGGAGTGGGTGCGGGTTGAAATCCAGGAAAGAGTGCAAACGCATTGGCATGCCGACTCCAACACGCTGACTTGTGCATTTCAGTCCAGCACGTACGGCTGCCTGCGGGCATTCCCCTCGGGAGGGGCAGATTGTCAATTTCAATGCAGTTGTACAGGGCCTTGTGAGGCCTCACCTGGAATATTGTGTTCAATTTTGGTTTCCTAATCTGACGAAGGACATTCTTGCTATTGAGGGAGTGCAACGAAGGTTCACCAGACTGATTCCCAAGATGGCAGGACTGACATATGAAGAAATACTGGATCGACTGGGCCTGTATTCACTGGAGTTTCGAAGAATGAGAGGGGATCTCATAGAGACATATAAAATTCTGACGTTTTGGACAGATTAGATGCAGGAAGAATGTTCCCGATTTTGGGGAAGTCCAGAACCAGGGGTCACAGTCTAAGGATAAAAGGTAAGCCATTTAGGACCGAGATGAGGAGAAACTTCTTCACTCAGAAAGTTGTTAACCTGTAGCACTCTCTACCGCAGAGAGTTGTTGATGCCAGTTCATTGGATATATTGAAGAGGGAGTTAGATATGGCCCTTACAGCTAAAGGGATCAAGGGGTATGGAGAGAAAGCAGGAAAGGGGTACTGAGGTGAATGATCAGCCATGATCTTATTGAATGGTGGTGCAGGCTCGAAGGGCCAAATGGCCTACTCCTGCACCTATTTTCTATAGTTCTATGTTTCTGTGTGTTAATCGCTCAATTAGAGAAATATTAACATGGGCTTTGCAGCTGGAACGTGCCAGTGAAAGCAAGGTGAGAAGACAGCGGAAAGTGGGTGGCTGAAGCCATGACAGGCTACATACTCAGCACTCACAACTGCTTTCTTACCTGCTTGAGTGAAAGGGTTTGTTCAGAGTGCTTGTGTTGAGTGGTGACTTTACACACTGTGGAGATGACTTTACACAGTTTAGAGGTGTCATCTGCACTTTAAGAACATAAGAGCATAAGAAATAGGAGCCTTATGGCCCCTCGAGCCTGCTCCACCATTCATTAAGACCATGGCTGATCTAATCTTGGCCTCAACTCCACTTTCCTGCCTGTTCCCCATAACCCTTGACTCCCCTATATTTCAAGAATATGTCCATCTCAGCCTTGAATATATTCAATGACCCAGCTCTCTGTGGTAGAGAAGTCCAAAGATTCAAGACCCTCTGAGAGAAGAAATTCCTCCTCATCTCCGTCTTAAATGGGCGTCCCCTTATTCTGAAACTATGCTCCCTACTTCTAGATTCCCCCACGAGGGGAATCATCTTCTCTGAATCTACACTATCAAGCTCCCTCAGAATCTTACACATTTCAATAAGATCACCTCACATACTTCTAAACTCCTATAAATACAGGCCCAACCTGCTCAACCTCTCCTCATAAGACAACCCCTTCATCCCAGGAATCAACCGAGTGAACCTTCTCTGAATTGCCTCCAATGCAAACTTTGGAGGTTTGGCGGTCTGATCTGCACTTTGGAGTTCTGATCTGTCAGATCAGCATGGTGTGTTACTATAGGCCTCAGCTGAGGACCAGGATGACCACCAGCAGCAGGAGCTGCACCAAGTAGCACCAGCACCACCAACAACAGCCTGCTGATCACAGACCAGCTCCACAGGGGAGAAGTATCAGAGAAGTGCAGCTCACAGCAGGCCATACCCAACAAACAGGGTCTAAAGGCAGAGGATAAGCTTCCTTGACATGTCGGAACACCAGTGTCTGAGGAGGCTCAGGGTGTTCCGTCATGTGGTGGCAGACATTTTCAGCCTGCTGAAACAAGACCCATTGCCAAATGGATCTGGTGGCCACACTTCACCAGTGGTTGTCAATGTCACCACCGCCCTCAAAATTTTTGCCTCTGGCCCTTTCCATGCTCTGCCGGAGACATTTGCAGAATCTCACAGTATGCGGTACACAAATGCATAAGACTGATTGCTAGTCTGCCAGAGCCGGCAATAATGTAAACTTCACAAGAGATGGCACCGATCAGAATGAGTGGGTGTTCAGGTTTGCAGCTCTGGCTGGCTTTCCATATGTGCCGGCACTGTACGCATGTAATAATGAAAGCACCCCCAGATCACACAACTGCAACTGCAAATGCTTCCACTCCATCAATGCAAAGCTGGTATGCAACCACAAAAAGATCTTGATGCCGGTGTGTACAAGGTTCCTGGGCAGCTACCTTGATGCTTTTGTCCTGCAGCTGTCCACCCTCCATGACCTCTTTGCACCTCGAAGAAGAATTACCGACTGGCTGCTCAGAGACAAGGGGCTGATGACACTTCTTAGAAACCCGAGGAATGAGGACCAGGAGCGATATAATGAATGCCATATGACCACTAGAGATGTCAGCGAATGTCATTAGAGTTCGAGGAGGCGGGAGTTCGGGAGGTGAGCGGCATACAAAAGGCCCGACAGTGAGCAGTCCGGGGAGTGTCGAGAGGTGGGAGTTCGGGAGGCGAGCAGCCTACAAAAGGCCTGTCAGTGAACAGTCCGGAGAGTTCGGGGAGGCGGAAGTTCGGGAGGCGAGAGGCCTACAAAAGGACCATCAGTGAACAGTCCAGGGAGCGTGGAGAGGTGGGAGTTCGGGAAGCGAGAGGCCTACAAAAGGCCCATCAGTGAACAGTCCAGGGAGCATGGAGAGGCGGGAGTTCGGGAGGCTAGAGGCCTGCAAAAGGCCCATCAGCAAGCAGTCCAGGGAGCATGGAGAGGCGAGAGTTCGGGAGGCTAGAGGCCTACAAAAGGCCTATCAGTGAATAGTCCAGGGAGCGTGGAGAGGCGGGAGTTCGGGAGTTCGGGAGGCCTACAAAAGGCCCATCAGCGAGCAGTCCAGGGAGCGTGGAGAGGAGTTCAGGAGGCCTACAAAAGGCCCATCAGCGAGCAGTCCCGGGAGCGTGGAGAGGCGGGAGTTCGGGAGACGAGAGGCCTACAAAAGGCCCATCAGCGAGCAGTCCAGGGAGCGTGGACAGGCGGGTGTTCGGGAGTTCGGGAGGCCTACAAAAGGCCCATCAGCGAGCAGTCCGGGGAGCGTGGAGAGGCGGTGTTTCGGGAGGCGAGAGGCCTAAAAAAGGCCCATCAGTGAACAGTCCAGGGAGTGTGGAGAGGCGGGAGTTCGGGAGTTCGGGAGGCCTACAAAAGGCCAGCTGGTGCAGCTGCAGCAGGGAGGCAAAAAAGAAGTAGAAAGAAATCGAAAGATGATGTCACACCAAGGGGGTAAGTGATTGGCTGGTGATTGGTAAGTAGTTTTTCTTTTTTTTTCTTTATCAATAAGTAACATTTAGCATTGTTGTTGCCAAATTAAGTTTATCTAGGGGTTAAGTCATGGCAGGAGAGCTCGGACACATGTTATTCACCTCCTGTACTATGTGAGAAGTCAGGGACGCTTCCGGTGTCCCTGATGACTACGTGTGCGGGAAGTGCATCCGCCTGCAGCTCCTAACGGACCACATTGCGGCACTGGAGCTGTGGGTGGATTCACTCTGGAGCATCCACGATTCTGAGAATGACATGAATAGCATGTTTAGTGAGTTGGTCTTACCGCAGGTAAAGGGTACACAGCCAGATAGGGAATGGGTGACCAACAGGAAGAGCAGCGCAAGGAAGGTAGTGCAGGGGTCCCCTGCGGTCATCCCCCTGCAAACCAGATACACCGCTTTGGATACTGTTGAGGGGGATGACTCATCAGGGGAGGGCAGCAGCTGCCAAGTTGAAGACACCATGGGTGGCTCTGCTGCACAGAAGGGCAGAAAAAAGAGTGGGAGAGCTATAGTGACAGGGAATTCAATTGTGAGGGGAATAGATAGACATTTCTGCGGCTGCAACCGAGACTCCAGGATGGTATGTTGCCTCTCTGGTGCAAGGGTCAAGGATGTCTCGGAGCAGGTGCAGGACATTCTGAAAAGGGAGGGTGAACAGCCAGTTGTCGTGCTGCATATAGGTACCAAAGATATAAGTAAAAAACGGGATGAGGTCCTACAAGACGAATTTAGGGAGCTAGGAGCTAAATTAAAAAGTAGGACCTCAAAAGTAGTAATCTCAGGATAGCTACCAGCGCCATGTGCTAGTCAGAGTAGGAATCGCAGAAAAGCTCAGATGAATAATGTTGTGCATCTGTAAAGCATGCACTCCAATGTTCCACCACCAGGGAGCTCATCCCCTGAAGTCCCAAGGGATCCCAGCATCCCTTGGGAGCACTGTATATAAGCCGGCCCCGAAGGCCTGTTCCTTACTCTGGAGTGCCTTATTAAAGACTGAGGTCACTGTTACTTTAACTTCCCTGCGTGCAGCCGCATCTGTGTTAGGAGCACAATAACTGGCGACCAGAATACGAATCCAACACAAAGATGCAGTAAACTGTGGGCATCCTAGAGAAGTTCTCGGAGGGTGAGGACTGGGAAGCCTATGTCGAATGGCTAGACCAGTACTTTGTAGCCAACGAGCTGGATGGAGAAGGAAGCGCTGCAAAAAGGAGAGTGGTCCTCCTCACAGTCTGCGGGGCACTGACCTACAGCCTCGTGAAAAATCTTCTGACTCCGGTGAAACCCACAGATAAGTCGTATGAGGAGCTGGTGTACACTGGTTCGGGAGCATCTTAACCCGAGGGAGAGCGTGCTGATGGCGAGGTATCCGTTCTACACATGCCAGCGATCTGAAGGTCAGGAAGTGGCGAGCTATGTCGCCGAGCTAAGGCGAATTGCAGCACAATGTGAGTTTGATGGCTACCTGGAGCAAATGCTCAAAGACTTTTTTGTACTGGACATTGGCCACGAGACCATCCTACGAAAACTTTTGACTGTAGAGACACCAGGCCATTACGATAGCACAGGCGTTTATGTCCACCAATGGCAACACCAAACAAATCTCTCAGCACACAAGTGCTAGCAATGTTCATAAATTAACTGGAACTGTGTTTGCGAGCAGAAATGTACAGGGCAGAACCCACGAGTCTGCAACTGCCAGCAGGCCTCAGGTGACCCAGATGACTCAGAGTTCCCAACAAAGGATGAATGCAAGGCATTTCACACATTGTTGGCATTGTGGAGGCTTCCATTCAGCCTATTCATGCCGCTTCAAAGGGTATGTTTGCAAGAGCTGTGGAACAATGGGGCACCTTCAACGAGCTTGCAAAGAGCTGCAAGCTCTGCAAAACCTGCTAACCACCACGTGGCAGAGGAAGATCGGTCCATGGTGGATCAAAGCAATTTTGAGCCTCAGAGAGAGGAGGCAGATGCTGAAATACACAGGGTGCACACATTTTCGACAAAATGTCCACCTATAATGTTAACATAAAATTGAATGGCTTACCCATAGCCATGGAACTGGACACTGTCGCTAGCCAATCCATCATGAGTAAAAAGATGTTTGAGAGACTGTGGTGTAAAAAGGCATTCAAACCAGCCCTGAGCCCCATCCACATGAAACTGAGAATGTACACCAAAGAGCTTATCACTATCCTGGGCAGCGCCATGGTCAAGGTCACCTACAAGGGCACGGTGCATGAACTGCCACTCTGGATTGTCCCGGGCGATGGCCCCACACTGCTTGGAAGGAGCTGGCTGGGCAAAATCCGCTGGAACTGGGATGACATCCGAGCACTATCACATGTCGATGAGACCTCATGTACCCAGATTTCCTTCCCTTTTTGAGCCAGGCATTGGAAACTTTTCCGGGGCGAAGTGCGGATCCACTTGGTCCCAGTGGCACGACCCATTCACCACAAGGCGCGAGTGATACCTCACATGATGAGGGAGAGTGTGGAAATCGAGTCGGACAGGCTACAATGCGAGGGCATCATCTCCCCAGTGGAATTCAGCGAGTGGGCCAGCCCGATTGTTCCAGTACTCAAAAGTGATGGCACGGTCAGGATTTGTGGCGATTATAAAGTAACTATTAATCGTTTTTTGCTACAGGACCAATACCCGCTACCTAAGGCAGACGACCTATTTGCGACACTGGCAGGAGACAAGATGTTCACCAAGCTCGACCTGACTTTGGCCTACATGACGCAGGAGCTGGAGGAGTCTTTGAAGGGCCTCACCTGCATCAATACGCACAAGGGACTGTTCATCTACAACATATGCCTGTTTGGAATTCGGTCGGCTGCAGCAATCTTCCAGAGAAACATGGAGAGCCTACTCAAGTCGGTACCACGCATGGTGGTTTTTCAGGACGACATATTGGTCATGGGGCGGGACACCGCCGAGCACCTACAAAACCTGGAGGAAGTCCTCCAGCGACTGGATTGCGTAGGGCTGCAGCTGAAGAGGTCGAAATGCATCTTCATGGCAACAGAAGTGGAGTTTTTGGGGAGAAAAATTGCGGTGGACTGCATTCGGCCCACAGATGCCAAGACAGAGGCCACAGAACGTCACAGAGCTGCGGGCGTTCCTGGGACTCCTCAACTATTTTGGTAACTTCCTACCGGGGTTAAGCACCCTTTTAGAGCCCCTACATCTGTTATTGCGCAAAGGTAAGAACTGGGTATGGGGAAAAAAAACAAGTAATTGCTTTTGAGAAAGCCAGAAACATTTTATGCTCCAACAAGCTGCTTGTATTGTATAACCCGTGTAAAAGACTTGTGCTAGCATGTGACACGTCGTCGTACGGAGTCGGATGTGTATTACAACAAGCTAATGTTGTGGGGAAGTTGCAACCCGTCGCAAATGCTTCCAGGAGCTTGTCTAAGGCCGAGAGGGCCTACAGCATGATTGAGAAAGAGGCATTTGTTCGAGGTAAAGAAAATGCATCAGCACCTGTTTGGCCTCAAATTTGAGCTGGAAACCGATCACAAGCCCCTCATATCACTGTTCGCTGAAAACAAGGGCATAAATACTAATGCCTCAGCCCGCATACAAAGGTGGGCACTCGCACTATCAGCGTATAACTATACCATCCGCCGCAGGCCAGGCACCGAGAACTGTGCGGATGCTCTCAGTTGGCTACCATTGCCCACCACGGGGGTGGAAATGGCGCAGCCTGCAAACTTGTTGATGGTGGCGCAGCCCGCAGACTTGTTAATGGTCATGGAAGCGCTTGAAAATGATAAATCACTTGTCACGGCCCACCAGATTAGGACTTTGACCAGTCAAGATCCTCTGCTATCCCTAGTAAAAAACTATGTACTGCATGGGAGCTGGGCCAGCATCCCCGTTGAAATGCAAGAGCTAATCAAGCTGTTCCAGTGGCGAAAGGACAAGCTGTCCATTCAGGCAGACTGCCTGTTGTGGGGTAACCGCGTAGTGCTACCCAAAAAGGGCAGGGAGACATTCATCTCGGATCTCCACAGCACACACCTAGATATAGTAATGATGAAAGCGATAGCCAGATCCCACGTGTGGTGGCCTGGTATCGACTCTGACTTAAAGTCCTGTGTACGGCAATGCAGCATGTGTGCTCAGTTGATGAATGCGCCCAGAGAGGCCCCACTAAGTTTGTGGTCCTGGTCCTCCAGACCATGGTCGAGGATCCATGTCGACTATGCGTCCCGTTTCTCGGTAAAATGTTCCTGGTGGTGGTGGATGCTTTTTCAAAATGGATTGAATGTGAAATAATGTCGGGAAGCACCTCCACCGCCACCATTGAAAGCCTGAGGGCCATGTTTGCCACCCACGGCCTGCCTGACAAACTGGTAAGTGACAACGGGCCATATTTCACCAGTGCCGAATTTAAAGAATTCATGACCCGCAATGGGATCAAACATGTCACCTCGGCCCCGTTTAAACCAGCCTCCAATGGGCAGGCAGAGTGGGCAGTACAAACCATCAAACAGAGCCTGAAACGAGTCACAGAAGGCTCACTCCAAACCCGCCTGTCCCGAGTACTGCTCAGCTACCGCACGAGACCCCACTCGCTCACAGGGGTGCCCCCCGCTGAGCTACTCATGAAAAGGACACTTAAAACCAGACTCTCGCTGGTTCACCCCAACCTGCATGATCAGGTAGAGAGCAGGCGGCAGCAACAAAATGTAAACGATGGTCGCGCCACTGTGTCACGGGAAATTGATCTGAATGACCCTGTGTATGTGCTAAACTATGAACATGGCCCAAGTGGATCGCGGGCATGGTGATAGCTAAAGAAGGGAGTAGGGTGTTTGTTGTCAAATAGACAATGGACAAATTTGCAGAAAGCACCTGGACCAAATGAGGCTGCGATTCACAGACTGCCCTGAACAACCCACAGCACACACCACCTTTTTCGAGCCCACAACACACGCCCAAAGGATCAATGACACCACGCCGGACCAGGAAATTGAACCCATCACACCCAACAGCCCAGCAAAGCCAGGCTCACCCAGCAGCCCTGCAGGGCCAACAACATGCCAGCCCAGCGAGGGCACAGCCAACACACCAGAACAGACATTTGTACTGAGGCTGTCCACCAGGGAAAGAAAGCCTCCCGACTGCCTCACCTTGTAAATAGTTTTCACTTTGACTTTGGGGGGGGGAGTGAAGTTGTGTATCTGAAAAGCATGTACTCCCATGTTCTGCCACCAGGGAACGTATCCCCTGAAGTCCCAAGGGATCCCAGCATCCATTGGGAGCACTGCATATAAGCCGGCCCCTAAGGCCTGTTCCTCACTCTGGAGTGCCTTAATAAAGACTGAGGTCACTGTTACTTTAACCTCCCTGTGTGCAGTCTCATCTGTGTTAGGAACACAATAGGATGGGAGGGAGGGAGGAAGACAGAGGTGGAGTGGAATCGGGCAGCTCTGGCACATTGGCTGGGGGCATTCACACTACGGCAACCAGTCGGATTCTGCACCATATCAATGGGACTGTTGGAAAGAAATTTGGTGCATGTTGCATTACTTTCTTGCTGATGCTGATGTTTAAACCGACTGAAATGTGTCTAAGCTAATGGAGGATTTTTTGTTGCACCTTGTTGAAAGGCATTCATGGAGAAGGCCAATGGCAAAGGGAAAATTATTATGAGTGACTGACAAGTGTTCAGCATCTCACATGTTGTATGTCCAAGCTGATTCATTAATTGTCTCGCATAATGTACTGCAATGTAACTGATGACCATGTCATCTCAGGGATGACACTCCTCCATGTTTGGCCTCACAAAAAGAGGGTTGAAGTGCAAGCCTTAAGGTCTGCCCTGCAACTTGCTAAACTAGAGTCATTGAATGGCAGCCTTCCTGCATTCATTGTCGTCTTGCGATGGCCTGATGACAGGACCCATTATACACTGCAGTCAGATGTGGATGGGAAGATATTCCTGATGAAGCAGATAACCTGAGGGACAGACGCAACGCACCACAAATATGACGTATAAATGACACACGCACAAACAGAGGGTCAACGATGTGAGTGTATTTACAAGTGCACAATGATAAACATTACATAATATTATCACATATACATACATTTACACGAGCAAGCAACTTCCACCCCTCTACCCGGCACCACTACCTCTTTTACCCCCCTCTTACAGCCATGCCCGCTTTTCTCTTCCTCCCCACGCCTACATGACGGAGTGGCCCTCCCCTGCCCCTCACTGACTCTGGTTCAGGAGGTTGTGCAGGAGGGCAGCGGGATGTGTGCAGACATGTGTGTCTCGGTGACAACGTAGGGCACGAGACCAAAGGCGCCGGGATCTCCTGCTCTTCCGCATCTGTGTGCCTTGAGGGTGTGGGATTGGGGGCTTGCAGCAGGAGAGGCCATCTCCTGCCTTATGGCCTCAACGCTTTCTGATATGCGCTCCAACACTGTGAGGAGGCGCTCCATCCTTAGATCATGCTGCTGGGTGAATGTGGCAATGCTGGCAGCTATCTCGCTCTCTCTGTCTATCAGTCTCTCTCTATCAGTGAGAGCGAGAGATAGCGAGACAGAGATATAGACAGATAGAGAGAGATAGAGAGAGACAGAGATATACAGAGAGGGAGAGAGATACAGAGAGAGAGAGGGAGACCGAGAGACAGCGAGCGAGACAGAGAGAGAGAGGGAGAGAGAGAGAGACTGAGAGAGTCAGTAAGAGAAAAACAGAGAGAGACTGATAGACAGAGAGAGCGAGAGAGAGAGAGTTAGAGACAGAGAGAGCGAGAGAGAGAGCGAGAGAGAGAGAGAGGCAGAGATAGATAGAGAGAGAAAGAGAGATAAACAGGGAGAGACAGAGAGAGAGACAGAGAGAGAGAGAGAGACTGAGAAAGAGAGTGACAGTGAGCGAGAGAGACAGTGATAGAGAGAGACAGAGTGGGGAACAGAGAGAAGGACAGAGAGAGAGAGAGTGAGAGAGAGAAAGAGATGGAAAAAGAGAGGAGAGAGAGACAGAGAGACAGAGAGAGAATCTCAGAGACACAGAGAGAGAGAGAGAGACATACAGAGAGAGAGAGGGAGGGAGAGAGAGAGGGATAGAGGGAAGACTGAGAAAGAGAGTGACAGTGAGCGAGAGAGAGAGGGAGAGACAGAGAAAAATAAAGAGCGAGAGAGAGAGACAGAGAGACAGATTGTGAGAGAGAGGGAGAGACAGAGAGAGAGTGAAACACAGAAACATAGAAAATAGATGCAGGAGTAGGCCATTCAGCCCTACGAGCCTGCACCACCATTAAATGAGTTCATGGCTGCAACAGAGACACACAGAGAGAGAGAAAGGGAGAGAGACAGAGAGAGAGAGAGACAGGGATAGGCAGCCAGACAGAGCGAGTGAGAGAGACAGAATTATAGAGAGATACAGAGAGAGGGAGAGACGGAGAGAAAGACAGAGAGAGACAGAGAGAGAGAGTCAGAGAGAGGGAAGCACAGAGAGAGAGACAGTGAGAGAGATAGCGAGAGGGAGGGAAAGACAGATAGAGAGAGTCTGTGACAGGGAAACACAGAGAGAGAGATAGAGAAAGAGAGAGAGAGAGAGACAGAGCGAGAGTGAGAGAGAGACAGAGAGAGAAGGAAAGATGGAGAGAGAAACAGAAACAGAGAGACAAGAGAGAGAGACAGAGAGTGATCGACAGACAGAAAGAGAGAGACAGAGATAGGCAGGCAGACAGAGAGAGACAGAGAGACAGAATGACAGAGAGATACAGAGAGAGAGCGAGACAGAGGAAGAGGGAGAGACGGAGCGAGATAGAGAGAGACTCAGAGAGATGAGAGAGCGAGAGAGACAGAGAAAAATACAGAGCGAGAGAGAGAGACAGAGAGAGTCAGAGCGAGAGAGAGAGAGAGACAGGGGGAGAGTGAAAGAGAGAGAGAGAGAGAGACAGAGAAAAATACAGAGCGAGAGAGAGAGACAGAGAGAGAGAGATACAGATGACAGAGAGAGAGACGGAGAGAAAGACAGAGAGATATATAGACAGAGAGAGAGGGGGAAAGATAGAACGAGAGAGAGAGAGAGAGAGAGAGAGACAGAGACAGAGAGAGAGATTGAAAGGAGAGAGGGAAAGACAGAGATAAAGACATAGAGAGATACAGAGAGAGAGACAGAGACAGAGCCAGAGGGAGCGAGAGACAGAGACGGAAAGATGGAGAGAGAAACAGAAACGGAGAGAGAAAGAGAGAGACAGACAGAGAGAGAGAGTGAGAGAGAGGGAAAGACAGATAAAGACAATGAGAGAGAGAGAGAGAGAGAGAGAGACAGCGACAGAGACAGAAACTGGGAGAGAGGGTGAAAGAGAGAGAGACAGAGACAGAGACAGAGAGAGAGAGAGGTGAAAACAGAGAAAGACAGAGATAGAGAGAGAGAGACAGAGATAGAGAGAGAGAGGGAAAGAAACAGACAGAGAGTGAGAGCGAGAGATAGAGAGACAGAGATAAAGACAGATAGAGAGAGATAGAGAGAGACAGAGATATACAGAGAGGGAGAGAGATACAGAGAGAGAGAGGGAGACCGAGAGACAGCGAGCGAGACAGAGAGAGAGAGAGAGAAAGACAGAGAGAGAGAGTGAGAGAGAGAGAGACTGACAGAGTCAGAAAGAGAAAAACAGAGAGAGACTGATAGGCAGAGAGAGCGAGAGAGAGAGAGATAGAGACAGAGAGAGCGAGAGAGAGAGCGAGAGAGAGAGCGAGGCTGAGATAGATAGCGAGAGAGAGAGAGATAAACAGGGAGAGACAGAGAGAGAGAAAAACAGAGAAAATGATAGGGAATCAGAGAGATAGAGAGAGACAGAAACAGCGAGAGACAGAGAGAGAGCGACAGAGTCAGAGATAAGAAGATAGAGAGAGATAGAGCGTGAGAGAGAGAGTGAGAGACAGAGAGAGAGAGGCAGAGAGAGAGAGACAGTGAAAAATACAGAGCGAGATAGATAGAGTAAGATAGAGAGAGAGAAAGACAGAGAGAGAGAGAGAGAGAGACTGAGAGAGTCAGAGAGAGAAAAACAGAGAGAGACTGATAGACAGAGAGAGAGAGAGAGACAGAGTGAAAGAGGCAGAGTTTTTAGGGAGATACAGAGAGAGAGATAGACAGAGAGAGAGACAGATAGAGAGAGACAAACAGAGAGAGAGAGAGAGACAGAGGCAGATAGAGATTGATAGGAGAGAGGGACAGATGGAGATAAAGACACGGAGAGATACAGGGAGAGAGACAGAGACAGAGCCAGAGGGAGAGAGTGACAGAGAGGGAAAGACGGAGAGAGAAACAGAGACAGAGAGAGAGAGAGACTTGGAGAGAGGGTGAAAGAGAGAGAGACAGAGACATAGACAGAGAGAGAGTGAGGGGAAAACAGAGAAAGACAGAGATAGAGAGAGAGAGACATAGAGAGAGATAGGGGGAAAGAAACAGACAGAGATAGAGAGAGATAGAGAGAGCGAGAGAGAGAGATAGAGACAGATAGAGAGATAGAGAGAGAGATATATAGATAGGGAGAGAGATACAGAGAGAGGGACACCGAGAGAGACAGAGCGAGACAGAGAGCGAGAGGGAGAGCGAGAGCGAGAAAGAGAGAGAGAGACTGAGAAAGAGAGAGAGAGAGAGATTGAAGCGATAGAGGGAAAGATAGAGATAATGACATAGAGAGATACAGAGAGAGAGACAGAGACAGAGCCAGAGGGAGCGAGAGACAGAGAGGGAAAGATGGAGAGAGAAACAGAAACGGAGAGAGAGAGAGAGAGACAGAGAGAGAGTGAGAGAGAGGGAAAGACAGAGAAAGACAGTGAGAGAGAGAGAGAGAGAGAGAGACAGTGACAGAGACAGAAACTGGGAGAGAGGGTGAAAGAGAGAGAGACAGAGACAGAGACAGAGAGAGAGAGTGAGGTGAAAACAGAGAAAGACAGAGATAGAGAGAGAGAGACAGAGATAGAGAGAGAGAGGGAAAGAAACAGACAGAGAGTGCGAGCGAGAGATAGCGAGACAGAGATAAAGACAGATAGAGAGAGATAGAGAGAGACAGAGATATACAGAGAGGGAGAGAGATACAGAGAGAGAGAGGGAGACCGAGAGACAGCGAGCGAGACAGAGAGAGAGAGGGAGAGAGAGAGAGACTGAGAGAGTCAGTAAGAGAAAAACAGAGAGAGACTGATAGACAGAGAGAGCGAGAGAGAGAGTTAGAGACAGAGAGAGTGAGAGAGAGAGCGAGGCAGAGATAGATAGATAGAGAGAGAGAGATAAACAGGGAGAGACAGAGAGAGAGAAAAACAGAGAGAATGATAGGGAATCAGAGAGATAGAGAGAGACAAAAACAGAGAGAAACAGAGAGATACTGAGAGACAGAGAGAAAGCGACAGAGTCAGAGATAAGCAGATAGAGAGAGATAGAGATTGAGAGAGAGAGTGAGAGACAGAGAGAGAGAGGCAGAGAGAGAGAGAGACAGTGAAAAATACAGAGCGAGATAGATAGAGTAAGATAGAGAGAGAGAAAGAAAGAGAGAGAGAGAGAGTGAGACTGAGAGAGTCAGAGAGAGAAAAACAGAGAGAGACTGATAGACAGAGAGAGAGAGATAGAGACAGAATGAAAGAGTTTTTAGGGAGATACAGCGAGAGAGAGAGACAGATAGAGAGAGACAAACAGAAAGAGAGAGAGATAGACAGAGGCAGAGAGAGATTGATAGGAGAGAGGGACAGATGGAGATAAAAACACGGAGAGATACAGAGATAGAGACAGAGACAGTGCCAGAGGGAGAGAGTGACAGAGAGGGAAAGACGGAGAGAGAAACAGAGACAGAGAGAGAGAGAGAGGGAAAGAAAGAGAAAGACAGTTAGAGAGAGAGAGAGAGAGAGATAGAGAGAGAGAGACAGCGACAGAGACAGAGAGAGACTTGGAGAGAGGGTGAAAGAGAGAGAGACAGAGACAGAGACAGAGAGAGAGTGAGGGGAAAACAGATAAAGACAGAGATAGAGAGAGAGCCATAGTGAGAGAGAGGGGGAAAGAAACAGACAGAGATAGAGAGAGATAGAGAGAGCGAGAGAGAGATAGAGACATATAGAAAGATAGAGACAGAGATATATAGATAGGGAGAGAGATACAGAGAGAGGGACACCGAGAGAGACAGAGCGAGACAGAGAGCGAGAGGGAGAGCGAGAGGGAGAGCGAGAAAGAGAGAGAGAGAGACTGAGAGAGAGAGAGAGAGAGAGAGAGAGAGATAGACTGAGAGGGAGAGAGAGAAAGACAGCGAGAGAAAGACAGAGAGAGAGAGAGACAGAGTCAGAGAGAGAGTGAGTGAGACAGAGACAGATAGCGAGAGAGAGAGAGAGATACACAGGGAGAGAGAGAGGGAGAGAGAAAAACAGACAGAGAGATAGGGAGACCGAGAGATAGAGTGAGACAGAAACAGAGAGAGATAGAGAGACAGTGAGGGAGAGAGAGAGAGAGAGAGAGAGTGAGAGAGAGAGAGAGAGAGAGAGAGAGAGAGTCAGAGTTAAGCAGATAGAGAGAGATAGAGATTGTGGAGAGAGTGAGAGACAGGGAGGGACAGGCAGAGGGAGAGACAGTGAAAAATACAGAGCAAGTGAAACAGAGCGGGAGAGAGAAAGAGAGAAACAGAGTGACAGAGGCAGAGTTGTAGAGAGACACAGAGAGAGAGGGAGAGATGGAGAGCGATCGAGAGAGACTCAGAGAGAGAGGTTGAGAGAGACAGAGGCAGAGAGAGAGAAAGAGGCAGACAGAGACAGACAGAAAGAGAGATAGAGAGAAAGAGAGGCAGAGAGAAATTGAGAGATGCAGACAGAGACAAAGGCAGAGAGAGAAAGAGAGACTGACAGAGTGAGAGAGACAGAGAGAGATAGAGTGATAGAGACAGAGAGAGAGACAGACAGTCAGAAAGAGAGATTCATAGAGAGGGAAAGACGGAGATAAAGACAGCAAGAAAAACAGATAGAGAGAGCGAAACAGAGTGAAAGGGAGAGAGAGCCAGAGACAGAGAGAAAGACAGAGAGAAAGAGAGCAAAAGACAGAGAGACAGTGAAAGACAGAGAGGCAGATAGACAGAGCGAGAGAGAGACAGACAGAGAGAGAGAGACAAGAGAGAGGGAGAGAGAGAGAGAGAGAGAGCGACAGAGAGATAGATAGACAGAAATAGAGAAAGAGAGAGAGAGAAACACAGAGAGAGTGAGAGAGAGAGAGAAAGAGAGGGTGACAGAGAGAGAAAGAGCGAGAGAGAGAGAGAGAGAAAGAGAGAGAGAGAGAGAGACAGAGAGAGAGACAAAGAGAGAATGACACAGAGAGGGAGAGATTGATAGCGAGAGAGGGAAATACAGAGATAAAGACAGGGAGAAATACAGAGAGAGCGAGAGCGAGAGAGAGAGACAGAAAGACAGGGTGACAGAGAAAGAGAGAGAGCGAGAAAGAGAGACAGATAGAAAGACAGAGAGAGTGAGACAGAGTGAGAGAATGACAGAGAGAGACAGGGATTGATAGAGACAGAGAGATTGATAGAGAGAGAGATTGATAGAGAGAGAGGGAAAGACAGAGATAAAGACAAGGAGAGATACAGAGAGAGAGAGACAGACTGCGAGAGAAAGAGAGAGAGCGTGAGAGAGGCAGGGTGAGAGAGCCAGAGAGAGGGAGGCAGAGACAGAGCGAGAGATTGATAGAGAGAGAGCGAAGGACGGAGATAAAGACAGGGAGAGATACAGATAGACAGAGAGAGAGAGCGAGAGAGAGACAGAAAGACAGAGAGAGCGAGAGAGAGAGACAGAGAGGGAGAGGGAGAGACAGATAGAGAGACAGAGACAGAGAGAGAGGGAAAGACACAGAGACAGAGAGAGCGAAAGAAAGATAGAGTGAGAGAGAGAGTGAGAAAGAGAGAGACAAGACACAGAGAGGGAGTGAGACAGAGAGAGAGACAGAGAGAGAAAAAGACAGCGAGACAGATAAAGAGAGAGAGACAGCAAGATAGATAGAGAGAGAGAGAGACAAAGAGCGAGAAAGAGAGGAGAGAGTGAGACAGGCAGACAGACTAAGAAATGGTGAAAGAGAGATACAGAGACAGAGAGCGAGACAGAGAGAGAGAGAGTGAGTGAGAGAGAGAGCGAGCCAGAGAGAGAGGGAGAGAGACAGAGAATGAGAGACAGAGAGAGAAAGACAGAGAGATAGAGATACAGAAATAGAGACAGAGAGAGAGAAACACAGAAATAGAGACAGAGACAGAGAAACAGAGAGAGAGAGAGTGAGAGAGAGACAGAGATTGATAGAGAGAGAGAGGAAAAGACAGAGATAAAGACAGGGAGAGATACGGAGAGATAGAGAGAGGCAGAGGAAGAAGGAGAGAGAGAGAGACAGAAAGACAGAGAGAGACGGAAAGATAGAGCGAGAGAGAAACAGAGATGGAGAGAGAGAGCGATGGGGAGCTAGACAGAGAAAGACAGAGAAAGAAAGAGAGAGAGAGAGAGAGACAGAGAGCGAGAGACCGATAGAGTGAGAGAGAGAGACAGAGAGAGCGCTAGATTGGGATTGATACAGGACTATGGGGAGAGAGCGGAGCAGTGGGATTAGTTTGGTGATGGATACAGTGCTATGGGGAGAGAGCGGGGCAGTGGGATTAGTTTGGGGATTGATACAGGACTATGGGGAGAGAGCGGGGCAGTGGGATTAGTTTGGGGATTGATACAGGATTATGGGGAGAGAGCGGGGCAGTGGGATTAGTTTGGGGATTGATACAGGACTATGGGGAGAGAGCGGGGCAGTGAGATTAGTTTTGGTGAAATTGAGCACCCATTTTACATGAGATGCGTGGTGACCATTTTTCACCAGGACACGTGTCTGGGTGATATGTGAGCAAACCTGGTTTATCTGCCTGGGCTCGGGTCTTTGTGTATTGGTCCCAGTCTCAGGGTCCTTCATGTGTTTGAAGAGTTTGAAGTTGGTCACATCATTTCATTATTTCAGGGCATTTAACAGAAACAGCGTCAATCCGGTATATCTGTGAGGGGGCGACAGAAACGAATTTACACCTTATTCAAGAATGGATAACGATGCACATGATGAAAATTCGCTGGCTGCTGACATCAGTTGCCCAATCATCATCATAGGTGATCCCTCGAACGAGGATGATTGCTTCCACTTGAGTTCACAGATGTTTCAATGAAGGACCCGATGTTCCAGTCCTGAACTCCAATTGAAGGGTGGAAGATGCCTGTGCGTGGATCGTTTTTAATGTGTGGTGACCGTTGCACATCAGCCACCACACGGGCTTGACAGAGCTAGGCCTTTATCAAGTGGAGACCACTTGCTTCATGGACCTAGTGCGTACACATATCGCCGTGTGGGCTGGTTCCTCTATCCCCCATTTACTGGTGCCCCTCCTTATCCCCCATTTACTGGTTCCCCTCCCAATTCCCCATTTACTGATACACTCTTCCCTATCCCCCCCCTCATTTACTGGTACCCCACCCCTATCGTGCCATTTACTGGTGCCCTACCCCATTCCCCCATTTACTGGTGCCACACCCCTATCCCCACCCCCATTTTACTGGTGCCCCACCCCTATTCCCCCATTTACTGGTGCCACACCTCTATCCCCACCCCCATTTTACTGGTGCCCCTCCCCTATCCCCCATTTACTGTTGCCCCACCCCTATCCCCCCATTTACTGGTGCCCCTCCCCATCCCCCCATTTACTGGTGCCCCACCCCTATCCCCCTATTTACTGGTGCCCCACCCCTATTCCCCCATTTACTGGTGCCCCACCCCCTATCCCCCCATTTACTGGTGCCCCTCCCCATCCCCCCATTTACTGGTGCCCCTCCCCTATCCTCCGTATGAACTTGATGACCACGGCCCCACCAAGTCTGGAGTGGTTGCCTCATCCTTTTAAAATACTAATGTTAACCTTGTTGCATGAGTAAAATTCCCCATCAAAAACACTTTGTGTGATAATAGTTGAACATCAAAAAAAGCAGAAGACCCGAAACTCGCCATCAAAAACAATTTGATACTTTGATCAAACCGAAGGAGGACATTTCTTTGTGTGATAATGGACTATTCACTGACCCAGGATGAGGAAGTGATCAAATGATACATCAAGGGGGGATTGCATCATTCATTGCCACGGGTAGGACCTTTTGTATTATAAAAGGGGTGTGTTTATGGATGAACCTTGGCAACTTGCAAGGCAACTGCGGGCGGTCTTGGTCAACCGCACACATGGAAACATACTTCCCCAAGTGACCGCCAGGGTGAGTAAGGTAAAGAGAGTTACTGTTCGAAGTTAAAGGGAACAGTGCAGTGATGTTTGTTATCCAGAGTATAATAAACAGTTAAAAGAATACTGAGTTGTGAGCCTTGACCATTTTTATCCCACCCGGACAGGTTCAGGTCAGATTCTGGAATTAGAGGAAAGAGAAAGGTGTGGCGTGTTCACCTACCTATATTCCTAAGGCTTCTTCTGTAGTACCTCTCAAACTTGAGACCTCCACCACCGAAACGGACAAGGAGTGCAGGTGGATGGGAACACCATCACTTCCATGTTCACCTCCAAGTATACCATCCCGACTTGGACGTATGTCGCCATTCCTTCATTATCACTGGGTCAAAATCCTGGATTTCCCGACCTAACAGCATTGTGAAAGTATCTTCACCACAGGGACTGCAGCGGTTAAAGAAGCAGGCTTACCACCACCATCTTCTAAAGGGCAACTAGGGATGGGCAATAAATGTCAGTCTTGACAGCATGAATTAATTTTTAAAAATTGCCTATCCACATTGTCCAGACATCGATGTCCACTATTATGCCCAGGACTCTGAGTCTCCCTGAGCTAACTCTATTCCATTGATTCTGTATCTACTGTCTCACACTGCACTTGCTGGGATTGAACTTCACCTGTCATCTGCTGTGCCCATTTGCATGAAATGTTCAAATACTTCTGCAAATGCTTAGCTGCATCTTTGGTTTTGCTGCTCTCCCTATTTTAGTATATTTAAACTTTGTTTAGGTCAGGCCAACTGTTGTGTTGGCAGATTGCTCATCCACCTTAATGACATCACATTTATGCAAGATAAAGACCAGAAGAGGACACTGATGAAGTGATCCAGAAAATTCTAGTACACACTATTTGCTTGATAGGTTGTTGCTGGGAATTGGGTGATGCAGTAGGTTAGACACGAGCATTTCCCTTCTTCTACCTGGGTTCAAGTGTGAGTCAGCCTAATATCTGCTGTCTGTAAAGGTCTTCTGTGAAATTAGTTTCGGCAGACTCAACCTAGTTCCTATGGACTAGGGCCCCAAGCACAACAATCCAATTGGCAGGCTCCCTCAGAAAGAACACAGGAAATCTGGTCTGGGAAATGGCAAAAAAATACCCTTGATGCAGTAGGGGGTGCTCTGCTGGCATTGGAGCTGAGGCAAATTGTTGGGGAAGAGTTGGAAGAGGTTTGTTGGCTGCTTAAAACAAATGGAATGTGTTCCCATATGACTGACTGCAGTATGTCATGTGGCTGTTTGAGATGGAATTCTGTTACCAGATTGCTGAGATGCCCCCTCTCTCCGTCTCCCACTTCCAGCTGCTTTGCGACTCCTGAGACTTCCAGGGCGACCTCCTCTGCTGCAGTTAAGTTGGCCAATGATGGTGGGCTAGCTCCGGCTCTTTCCCTCTTATTGTGGGATCTCTTCTCCAGCAAGGAGGGAAAGAAAAATTCGAGTGAGAGTGATGGCATGAGTGTAAGGAATGTGTGGGTCACATTTGTAGAGGGTGACTATGAGGGAATGGGGTGCCAATGCCAAAATTCCAATGCAAAGTGACCTCCTAGTGCATTGTCAGTTGGTATGATTGCATTAGGATGAGAGTGAGTGTGAGGAGTGGCTAGTCAGATGGGGATGTGAGTACGTAGATAGAGAGGTGGATGACCGTGCAAGGTACGTTGGTGTGAGTAATGATAGGATGGGAGGGTGATGGGGATGTGATGAGAGGCACAGCAGGATGAAGCTGAGTGTGGTTTGCACTCACCTTTCCTGAACTCATGAGATCATTGAAGCGCTTCTGTCACTGCACCCAGGTATTCCTCACCACATCCTTGCTGTTGACCTCCACTGCAATTTGCTGCCCGGCTCCCTTAGTCTCCTGGGGAGGTCCTTTGCACCCATCAGGAGGGAATAGGACCTCCCTGCATACTCTTACTCCCTCCACAAGAATATGTAGTGAGCTACCTGAGACCTGGGTGCTGCCCTCTATCTCTGCGAAGCCATCTGTGCAAGGGTGAGCAATAATCAAATGGTGATATGTATTGCCTGAACACTGCTAGATGAATCTTCAAATGCAATGTGGCTAAAGCTGCTTTAAATATCCCGGCTGCAAATGAGTCATTGATGATGTCATCAAACCCACACCATTTAATAGGGCCGGGTAACGCGCAGGCCTGCCTTAATAGGCGCCATTAAGGGAAAGTTGTTCTGAGGAGTGGGATCAAAAGAAGAACTGAGTTCTGTGCTGCCATGACGACTGCCCACACCTGGTCCACCCTGGTAATTAAATTCAGGCCAGTCAGTAGGGAAGGAGTGGGGTTAAAATTGTGACCAGTTGTATCCCACTCCAATTTTAACCCCTTGGTTTTGTGGAAAAATGAAGAAAGACTTGTATTTCTATCACTTTTCTTGATCCCAATACACTCTACAGCCAACAAAGTACTTTTTTTGAAGTGTAGTCACTGCTGTAATGTAGTCACTTCGACGAGAACGACCAGGAGATTCAGGAGATAATAAGCCGCAAGCGCAATGCATTCTTGAACTGAATACAGCAACATAACTCGAGAGCAAAAAAGTAGCTGAAAGCCAAGGTCCAACAAAAACCTCGCGACCTAAAGAACAGATGGTGGGTGGAGACAGCGCAGAAGGTCCAGCAGCTAGCCAACAACCACGACGTGTGTGGATTCTTTAGCGCAGTCAAGACCACCTATAGCCAAAGCACTCAAGGCCCTACCCCACTGCCAGCCATTAATGGAGAGGTATTCATCAAGGCCAGAGAGGCAGTCAGTGCCCACTGGAAGGAGCACTTCGAAGATCTTCTTAACTAAGACTCTGTCTTCGACGTGAGTGTGCTCGACTCCATCCCGCAGCATGCTACCCGCCACCACCTCAGCACAACCCCAGCCCGGCATTAGGTTGAAAAGGCCATCCAACAACTGAAGAACAACAAGGCCTCAGGAGCAGATAGAATCCCCTCCGAGCCACTAAAGCATGGCGGAGAAGCACTATTGGCGCGAATACATGAACTAATTTTATTTGGAAGAGCATGTCAAGGTATCTCAGAGACGCCGTAATCGTGACTATTTTCAAGAAAGGTGACAAGTCCGTTTGCGATAATTACAGAGGAGTTTCCATGCTGTCTGCCAGAGGGAAAGTTATCTCAAAAATCACTCTCAATCGCCTTCTCCCTGTGGCTGAAGTGCTCCTCCCAGAGTCGCAATGCGGATTCCGCCGACGGGGACACAATGGACATGATCTTTACCATGCGACAGATACAAGAGAAATGCAGGGAACAGTACCAACTGCTGTACATGGCCTTCTTTGATCTCACAAAGGTCTTCAAAACTGTCAACCGTGAGGGATTATGGAGTGTCCTCCTCAAATTCGGCTGCCCTCAAAAGTTTTCACCATTCTCTACCTGCTTCACGATGACATGCAAGCCGTGATCCTGACCAACTGATCCACCACAGACCCAATTCACCGGGATCAAGGAAGACTGTGTCATTGCACAAATGCTCTTCTCGAGCTTCCTTGCTACAATACTCCATCTCACCCTCAGTAAGCTCCCCGCTGGAGTGGAGCTAATTTACAGAACAAACGGGAAACTGTTCAAACTATCTCCTCCAGTCCAGATCCAAGGTCATCCCATCCTCCGTCATTGAATTACTGTATGCAGATGATGCTTGCGTCAGCGTCCACTCGGAGGCCGAACTCCAAACCATCGTCAACACCTTCACCGAAACGTACGAGAGCATGGGCCTTACACTAAACATCTGTAAGACAATGGTCCTCCACCAACCTGCCCGGCCACACAGTGCTGCCCCCCGATTATCAAAATCCATGTTGAGGCCTTGGACAATGCGGACCATTTTCCATACCTCGTGGAGCCTACTGTCAATAAGGGCAGACATTAATGACAAGGTCCAACACCACCTCCAGTGTGCCAGTGCAGCCTTCGGTCGCCTGAGGAAGAGAGTGTTTGAAGACCAGGACCTCAAACCCAGCACCATGCTCATGATCAGTAGTGATATCCGCCCTCCTATATGCTTCAGAGAAATGGACCATGTGCAGCAGGCACCTCAAAACACTGGCGAAGTACCACTAGCGCTGCCTCCACAAATCCTGCAAATCCATTGGCAGAGTAGATGCACCACCATCAGTGTTCTCGCTCAGGCCAATATCCCCAGCATCGAAGCATTGACCATGCTTGATCAGCTCGAATGGATAGGCCACATCATCCACATGCCCGATACCAGACTCCCAAAACAAGTGCTCTACTCGGAGCTACGACACGGCAAGCAAGCCCCAGTTGGGCAGAGGAAACGCTTGAAGGACACCCTCAAAGACTTCTTGAAAACGTTGATCATCCCCATAGACACCTGGGAATCCCTGGCCCAAGAACGCTCAAAGTGGAGGAGAAGCATCCGGGAAGGCGGCAAACACCTTGAGTCTCTTCGCCGGGAGCCTGCGGAAGCCAAGCTCAAACAGTGGAAGGAGTGCACGACAACCCAAGCATCCCATCCACCTACCACTTCAACCACCGTCTGCCCCACCTGTGACAAAGACTGTAGGTACAGCATTGGACTCATCAGTCACCTAAGAATTCATTTTTAGTGTGGAAGCAAGCCATCCTCGATTCCAAAGAACTTCTTAAGAAGAAGAGAAGAATGCAAGAAAATGCAGCAGTCCATTTGCGCACAGCAAGGTCCCAGAATCAATAATATAAGGACCAGATAATCTGGTTTTAGTGACCTTAATTGAGGGATAATTATTGGCCAGGATACCGGTTAGAAGTCTCCTGCTCTTCTTCGAATAGTGCCATTATATATTTTACATCCATCTGAGAGGGCAGGCGGGAACTTGGTTTAACATCTTATCTGAAAGACGGCAGGAGGAATTTTAAAGTGGAGAATCTCAAGGGTTTAGGTGCAGGTGTGGGGTTAAAGTGGGCGAAAATACAATTGTGTCCGGAAGCTGGCTCCAATCCACCGACTTCTGGGTTTAACTCGGGGGCGTTAGGCTAGTTGTACATAAATCCCTCTGGAGAGGCGGGCTCGCAATTTAAATCTATTAATCACTACATTGTTGCGATATTTCAACCCACATTCGAATTTAACGCTGCATGCATGGGTTTTCCTGAAACTCGCCACTGAAACCAAGGTGAGAAAACAGCGGCAATTCATGGGGCTCATTAAAAGTCAGACAAATACTACAATAAATACTTAGCGCTCACGGCTGCTGTCTTAAATATCAATGGGAAAAGGTTTGTTCAGAGTACTAGTGGTGAGAGGATAGTTTCTACAATTTGGAGATTATGAGACACAGATCAGGATGTCTGGCTGCTTTAGATTTGACATCGAAAAAGGAGCAAGATGACCATCAGCAGCAGCAACAGCTTGCTATGGAGAGACCTGCAGATGGTCATCAGAGGGGGGGGCGGCAGAGAAGGGAGGAGCATCAGAGGGGGGAGCATCAGAGGGAGAGTGGCAGAGGGAGAGCGGCAGAGGGAGAGTGGCAGAGGGAGAGTGGCAGAGGGGGGAGCAGCAGAGGGAGAGCGGAAGAGGGAGGAGCGGCAGAGGGAGGAGCGGCAGAGGGGGAGTGGCAGAGGGAGAGTGGCAGAGGGAGAGCGGCAGAGGGAGAGCGGAAGAGGGAGGAGCATCAGAGGGAGAGTGGCAGAGGGAGAGCAGCAGAGGGGGGAGCAGCAGAGGGAGAGCGGAAGAGGGAGGAGCGGCAGAGGGAGGAGCGGCAGAGGGGGAGTGGCAGAGGGAGAGTGGCAGAGGGAGAGCGGCAGAGGGAGAGCGGCAGAGGGGTGAGTGGCAGAGGGAGGAGCGGCAGAGGGAGAGTGGCAGAGGGAGAGCAACAGAGGGAGAGTGGCAGAGGGGGGAGCATCAGAGGGAGAAGCGGCAGAGGGGGGAGCGGCAGAGGGAGAGTGGCAGAGGGAGAGCGGCAGAGGGGTGAGCAGCAGAGGGAGAGTGGCAGAGGGAGAGTGGCAGGGGGAGAGCGGCAGAGGGGGGAGCGGCAAAGGGAGAGCGGCAGAGGGAGAGTGGCAGAGGGGGGAGCATCAGAGGGAGAGTGGCAGAGGGAGAGCGGCAGAGGGGGGAGCGGCAGAGGGAGAGTAGCAGAGGGAGAGCGGCAGAGGGAGAGTGGCAGAGGGAGAGCGGCAGAGGGAGAGCGGCAGAGGGAGAGCGGCAGAGGGAGAGTGGCAGAGGGAGAGCGGCAGAGGGAGAGTGGCAGAGGGAGAGCGGCAGAGGGAGAGTGGCAGAGGGAGAGCGGCAGAGGGGGGAGCATCAGAGGGAGAGTGGCAGAGGGAGAGCGGCAGAGGGGGGAGCATCAGAGGGAGAGTGGCAGAGGGAGAGCGGCAGAGGGAGGAGCATCAGAGGGAGAGTGGCAGAGGGAGAGCGGCAGAGGGGGGAGCATCAGAGGGAGAGTGGCAGAGGGAGAGCGGCAGAGGGAGGAGCATCAGAGGGAGAGTGGCAGAGGGAGAGCGGCAGAGGGAGAGTGGCAGATGGAGAGTGGAAGAGGGGTGAGCATCAGAGAGGGAAACAGCAGAGGGGTAGCGGCAGAGGGGGGAGCAGCAGAGGGATTTCACACAGGAGGCACTTTCTGGGACACAATCAGCAAAGGTCAATTCTGAATCATTTGTTTTCCATATATTTTTGTAACCTGACTATCCCAGGGTTTTTTTCTAAATTTAAATTCTAATTTAGAATTAGAAGTTGAGTTAGAAGCTGAGTTTCTTTGACATGTTGGAACATCAGTGCTCCTCAAGGCTGAGGTTGTCATATCAAGTGAACCTGATCTCTGCTGGACCTGGTGGCCCCGTGTTACCAATGATTCTCAAGGTGACCACTGCCCACAACTATTTTGCCTCCAGATCCTTTCAGAGACATTTGCAGGATCTCCCAGTCGGTTGCCACAGGAAGGATATAACAGTCACAACCAATGGCCACTCTCCTCCCCACCCCCAACCCCCTCCCCCCAATGCCACTGACACAAAGCAGTCCTGCAACAAACCAACCACCCATTGCACATATCCCTATTGGTCCCCGTCAATTCATGTATTCCCATTCATTAAAAAGCCACCAACAATGACCAACACAGGTAAGTGGTGGGGAAGTGTATCTCTCTCTGACTCCTCACTGCCCGGAGCAGAATATCAAGGGAGTGGTTGTTAAAACAGTGAGCAGCCTTTGAGCGTCCAGGCCATTTTCTGCCATTGCCGTCTCTGTACCAAATTTCCCAACTCATCTAAATCCCATCTTTGGATTGGCCCTTTAAATACTCGAGTTGAGATCTCGACATGCGGGTACACACCACACCAGCTGTTGCACATTCGACACCAAACTCAAAAGTAAAATTATAATGAGGTGCCTGCGTTGAAATGCCACAGATAGATGTGTTGAAATTCCTTCTGGGTTTCCCGTTGTTATCCGACCATGCCCCCCCCGACCCCTGGTTTCAACGCACCTCAAATTTAATATCGGGGCCGGCACCTCTGACAGTGCCTACATTTTAAGCTCAAGCCCCTTAAGTGGGACTCGAACCTATGACTGCCTGACTCAGAGCCCTGAGTATTACCCATAGACCATGGCTGACATGGTCCTCAGGGAACATGGAGGACATCTGAAGCAGGTAAGTGGAGCCATCGTAAATATTGAAAAGTCGGTGTATTTATCTGGCCCGGGAAAATAAAGCTTTCTCACCTTTATATATGGTTCCTTGTTGGTCCAAGAGCACCACTGGGCTTCCCCCCTCTCAAACTTGCTTTGGCTGCGATTGGGCCTTGTCTCCCCCCCCCATCCAGCTGGCATGACTTCCCAACCTAATTACCACTCCTGTCCAGCCAGCCATTTTCAGGCTGGAGATAGACCAAAACAATTTGAATGAGCCCTGGAGTTAAAATGGCCCAGGTTTCACGTGGAGGAGTCCGCAATCATCCGACATCGGACCCAATCTTCAAATTTTAAACAGGACCCTGGATCTTTCCTGCAGATGTCCTGCTCGCCTGCTCAAAAGAGCAACTTAATATGGGGACACGGTGGGAAGGAAGTAGGATCGGTGGGAGTGAGTGACTTCCGTTATTTTAAATGCCCCCTGCCCATATTCTGCCAGGTGGGTGCAGTTAGAATCGGACCCAAGCTATCTGCCTATTCTTTAATCAGTTGGTGAGTTAAATTATGATAAAGAGCAGAGGGCTTATTTTTTTCTTGCCAGAAATTCCTCTCTTCCCTTGAGGGTCAGTAGGCAATACGTCAAAATTAAAGAGCTCCCTAATCAATCTCTCCTGGTTTTGGTGAGCTTTCTCACAACAAAAGAACAGGTGTGCTGTGACTATATAGATATATACACAGCAGGTGCCTGCTAACCAGTTTGGCTGGGTTGAAAGTTTTGTGTCGTACACTCTATTTACAGGAAGCTGAATAAATGCTCCACCGGGGGAAAAAAAGCTGCACAGTTTGAGCTTCGAGAATCCCACCTGTTTGGAAAGTGCAAATCTGACGACCGTGGTTTGCTGTCATAGGTAGGGTTACCAACCCTCCACGATTGCCCTGGAGTCTCCAGGAATTAGATTAATCTCCAGGACACTGCTGGGAGCAAACATGGAGAAACATCATCGGGGCAATAAAATAATTGGGGGTTTACTTCCCGTGCACCCAAAAAATAATTGCCGGGAACATTAGCTTCAGCCACGGCTTGGGGAAAGGGTAGCGCAGGTGCCAGCTCCCCGAAGGGCAAAGTTTCTCAAGAGTTCTTCCTCAGAGGAGTCAGATGAGGACTTTGGTGGGGCGGCCTTCAAAAGAAGGGTGATGGCCATGCACATAGAAATGCTTGGTGCATTGGCAGACTAGCCAGAGAGCCTGTTATCACTGTCATAGAGCATTGAGGAGTCCGGCTTCAACATTGCACAGGGCTTTAAGCAGAGCTTGGAGCCGATCATTTCTAGGGTGGAAGTGATGGGCAAGTCCTTAGAGTGCTTGTGGACCCAACCATGATGCAGGGTGCGATGGCCAATGCCTCAGCTCCCATTGGAGCACAAATGGAAGTGACCCAACGTTTGAGTGCTGCAGTGGAAACTCAGACTTCTGTCATGAAGTCTCAGTTTGCTGCCATTGCGGCTGGGTTTACTGCAACTGTGGAAAGGAGCTTGCAGGGTCTCACAGCAGTCCAGCAATCTGTCCTCTAACAGATTACTAGGATTACTAAGGCACTGATGCGGAGGAGCGGCAGTGGCTCTGTAGAACTCCAAACTACTGTCCTTTCTCAGAATGACAGCATTCCTCCAATGCCATTCCACCAGTTGCCTGTCAGCCAGCCAGCCCGCACTGCTGCTGTCCAAGCTGAGGTGGCACAATCTACAGGTGGGTATCATAGGCCCAGAGCTGCCCAAGGTCATCCTGCAAGGCCATCTGCAGTTACCCCAAGGAAAGTCAGCAGCCTTCCACCAGCCATGCTGCAGCCACTAGGGTAACACTTCACAGGGACCACTGGGATAGGCAAAGGCACACGATAGACAGAGACTAAGGGAATACACAATGTTGATTAATTGACTTTGGTTTTTAATTAATTATTTATAAATTACATTTGGAATGTTTGTTTTGTGGTCAGTTTCATTTCAGCATTATTGTCAAGTGCACGTTCTAATAATGTTCTGTGACAGAGGGGTGGCAAGGTGGGGATGTGTTGAGCAACGGGGATCTAGGGTTTCATTCAGGGGATGATATGCTCATGGACAGCCCATCCGGAACGGGGATTTGCTGACTGCCTCTTCCCTTCTATCTCCTCCTCCTCCTCCTCCTTCTTCTTCTGAGGTGATCGCAGAGCCCATAGTGGCAAGAGATGCACCCTCATGATGGCCAAGTTGTGGAGGCTGCAGCAGACCAGCATCAATTGGGACATTCACTCTGGTGAGTACTGGAGAGCTCCTCCGGAGTGGTCAAGGCAGCAGAACCGTAACTTGAGCATCCCAATAGTCTACTCAATGACGTTCCTCGTGGGAGCATGGCTGTCATTATATGATTGCAGGACATGAGTGGTGGGATTGCGAGGGGAGTCATCAGCCAGATGTAGAGTAGATAGCCCTTATCTCTGAGCAGCCATCCTCGGGTTCGACGTGGTGGCTGGAAGATTGTTGGCACAGCGAACTGGCGCAGGATGAATGCATTATGACTACTATCCGGATACCAGGCATTCATCATCAGGGTGTGGTCGCCTTTGTGTTTGCGGTACATCTCAGCATTGATACGCAGTGCCCACAAAGCCACATGTGGACAGTCAATGGAGCCCTGCACCATGGGGAAGCCCAATATCCGAGCAAAGCCACATGCGTGCTCCTCCTGATTAGAGAGAAGACAATGAATCTCTTCTCCTAGAGTATAGAGCCTCTGTGACCTCTCAGATGCTGCAATGGACAGCGAACTGTGAGATGTTTGCTATGTCATCTGTTCCAGTCTGGAAGGATCCACTGACTAAAAATTCAGGACCTGAGTAAACTTGAGGGCCACTGACACCACTGTCGTCGTCCTGCTCTGAGGCTATAGGTCTGGTTCTAATAGAGGGTAGAGTTCTGTGACCACCTCCTTGGTGAAGCGGAGCCGCTGGAAATACTGCTCCTCGCTTAGGTGCAGGTAGGGGAAGTGCTACATGAAGACCCTCGGTGCGTAAGGTCTGCTGCTGAGAGCTCTACTCCTCCTTCTCCCTTTGTGAGCAGCTCACCTTTGCTGCCTCTGCTCCATCTTCTTGTCATGCTGCCGCGCGAGGGGGACTTCAAGTAGAGCCCCATGACTGGGAGTAAGTGGTGAACTCAGGCCTTCCAGTAGCAGCCAAAACCTTTCCAACGTCCAGCAGCACTCCCTGGACACTTTAACAACTTTATAAATATCTTCCCGGAAGCCAGTATTCATATAAACACTGTAAGAGACAGTACAAGAGAAGTAATCAACTTATGGGCAAGTTTGATGTGTCCCTTTAAAGAGCGCTGAATGCATGTTCAGCTCTGCGTGTTTAGGAAAGGGCATTGATTGGAGCACCGAAGTCCAAAATGGCAGGTCGTGCATTAAATCAGTGTTACATGCTGACTGACGTCATGATCTGCCTATTCTGCATACCGCCAGCACAAGCACATCGCGCCCGTACTATCACCCTCACTAAAATTTCGAGCAGTGTGGGCGACGCCGGAAGTGTGCAGAAGCGAGGCGGCTGCTTTTTTTTTACAAACCGGCCTTAACCATTGGTGCTAAATTGCTGAATTTCGCGGCCATTGTGTTTTGTTTTAAAAATTATTTAAACACTGGGGTCTGGATTTTCAGCTCATGTGCGCCTCTGTCTGTGCCCCAGAGGGGTGTTAAATGCTGTAACGCCGGGCATCCAGCTTTTAGCGCCCGGCCAGTAAATTTGGCTCATGGTTTGCGGCGGCACAAAGACTGACCACCCTGCCCTCTAGTTTCACTGAGGTCATGATGTCAGTCATCATGCAATGCTCCGCTAACACCTCATTAATCCCCCATCCCAGGAAACGTCTGAAAAAGCAGGCGTTCCGAGAGTGCAGCAGGCGGTATTGGCAGCGTATTTAAATGAAGGGACAAAGATCCTACATCGCAAGTCACACTGACTGCAACTCTTGCACACAGCATGCTGCACGAAGCACCGAATTGCAAACAGCACTTTTATCTGCTATTACAGTGTCTTTACAAGGTCAGTGAGAGAATTAAATGGGAGAATTACTAATTCGCCAGCCTATCATGCTCCATGCTATTGCCAGACGGCATCAAGTTGAAGAAGAAGGGCTCTTGGCCATGTCGGCCCACGGATGAGGAGAGGCCGAGGACATCTGGGGAGGAGGGCTTACCCGCCATGGGTTTACAGGCACCAATGCTCATACCTCCAGCTCTCTGAGGAGCAGTGTGTGAGAAGGCTATGTTTCTGAAAGGAAGTACTGACAGAGATATGCCATCTCCTACAGGCAGACCGATGCCTGCACAGCTCTGGCAGCAGCCTTCAATACTCTCCTCAACACATATCCAAATTCATTGTGGTGTGCTGCATGTTGCACAACTTGGCCATCATGAGTTGCCAGGCATTTCAGTGGGGATTGCAGGCCCACCTCAGGAGGAGGAGGACAACGAAGAGGAGCCTGGTGAGGCCCCCATTGGATAGCCATGCCATGCACAGGGAAGGCAGCATGGAGGTACTGCCAGACCATCACTCGCACGTAGCCAGCTCATAATGGACTGGTTCTCTTAAATGGAGGAAACTGAGGAATGGAGCTAATACTGGATACGCCATGTGGACCCATAAAGGCACATCTCCAGTGAACGTTGGAATGTTACACAAGACACCAATAGCAAAGGATGAATCATACTGCCACAAAGTAAGAAAAACTCCCCCCACCAAAATAAAACCATACAATATACAACGTTATGTTGCAGTGCACTGAACAACAATCGTGTTTGACAAATCTATTAGAGTGTTTACGAGTGTAACTAGAAGGGTAGATAAGGGAGAACCAGTGGATAAAGTATATTTAGATATTCAGAAGGCATTCAATAAGCTGCCACACAAGAGATTGTTACAAAATATTAGGGGCAAGAAATTGCCCTCCAATCCGATTGGGGACGGTAACCTTCAGGGGCCGGGACTTCCTGCGACCAGCCTTGAAGTCCCGCCCCCCCCACACGGAAATGTGCCACTCGTCTCTCAACAGAAGCAGAGCACTGTCTCCTGTGCTCCACTTCATATGAGGGGCGCTCCCGGGGCGGCAGCGCGATGCTGAGTCCAGTGGCGCGCAAAGCATGCCAGCGTTACGCAGATGCGCTACAACGCCCCTCCCCTTCTATTAAAGGCGAGGGCTGCTGTGTATTCTGCAGGCCCTTTGGTAGCTGCCATTGGGCCATCAGGGACGCGATCAACCGGGCCAGCAGCCCGGCATCCAAAATGGAGTGCTGGGCTTCATGGTAGCGGCCCGGTCGACTCAAGAGTCTCCACTTCCTTTGAGGGGTGGTAAGCCGAATTCAGCAGTGGCGGGGGTGACTTCTGTGCCGGGTACAGAAAGTCCCAGTCCCAGCTAGTTACCACCCCCATTTGGGGCGCAGGGCAATTTCACCCCCATGCACTATTGGGAGGGAGCTGGGGGAGAAATTAGGCTCCTTCACGCCTGATTTTTCGGTGCTACGGGTGAAGTTTTGTGTCGAAAATGGCTTCTGTGCCACATGCACACTGTTCTGGTGTGCGCCACGCCAGACGCCATTTTGGTGAGGGAGGTAGAGCGGGCGGTAGGGCGCAGGAAGTATGTAGAGTGAGCAGATCATGACTTCAATCAGTTTGCATGACAGAAGCCTGAGCTTCCACTGCAGCACTCACATATTGGGTGACTTCTGCTTGTGCTGCAATGGAAGCTGAGACATCGGCCACCAGACGCTGCTTGATGGTTAGGTCCACAACTGCGCTAATAGAGTTGTCGATCACTTCCATGCTAGAAATCACGGGGCTCCAAGCTCTGCGCAAAGGCCTGTGCATGGTTGATGCTGGACTCCTCCATGCTCCTTGACATTGCACTCAGGCTTCTGAAAGGCCTGTCAATGCCCCAAGTCTTTCATTGTGCATACCCATCAGCCTTCTTCTGTCAGCCGCCCCATTGAAGTTCTCATCTGAGTCCTATGCAACAGAGCTTGTTGTCAACTCGCCCTCTGGGAAGCTGGCACCTGCTCTACCCTTTCCCCTGTCATGATGCAGGCCACTCGTGCCCCGTGACTCACTAGATGCAGATTTTGCCTCTAACCTATCCTCTAATGTATGATGATTGTCATTATCTGAGAAGATGGGAATGACAGTGCTGTATCTTCAACATCGGTCTTGAAGTTCTTCTATTTCCTGCTCTTCCACCAATGTCTGGCTATCTGAAAGGAGAAAGGTACAAGAGTAAGGTAGTGCTTCGGGGATGGAGGGGAAGCAAAAGGTGTATACTTACACCATGTGCAGCTTATAAATAAGAAAAGATTGTGGGATGAGGGTGAAGTAGGATGTGAGAAGGTGGATTACATATGAGGATACTGGCATTGTGTATTCTTTCAGCCCCGGCCATGGGCTCAGTGATGGCCCTCCCAATAATGGCTAGCACCATCGTCTCCATTGCGGTAAAGGTTTATGTAGGCACGCCTGTCCCTCACCAGTTAACTGTGCCTCTGGTTGTGAGCCAGCCTGTCCTGCAAGTGATTGGGAAGAGTGTTAGTGAGTATGGTGCAATGTGTTTGGGTGATATGCCTGACATGGTTGAATAGCTGTGAAATGTGGGTGTGAGGCTTGCAGTGGTGCTAAGTGTGTGAGGGTGAGGTGAAGCTCTGAATGCGAGGTATGAGTCCCATCTGATAGAGATTATTGGTAGATGAGTGGTGGGGTGAGGTGAATTGAGCAGTGGCTGAGGTTAGTGATGCAATTGTTTGGATATGGCACTTAAAGATGAATTCGCTGACCTTGACCACTCGTGTTAGCTCATGGAACTTCTTGCAATAATGCATTCAGCTCCTCAGGGCTTGACTCCTGGCATTGACCACAACGGCTATCTGCTCCCACTGCCTTTTCCCCTTGGCCCCGAGTGGAAACAGGACCGCTCTCCTCCTGTCCACCTCCTGCACCAAGAACTCCAGTGCTGCATCTGAGAACCTTGGAGCATACTCTCTTCCCTGATGTGACATCAGTAGTACTTATTTCTGCTCACACTCTATTCTCCAGCTAGTTGAATCATCTGCTGCAAGCAGAATGCACCGCAACTTTAAGAGGTGCAGACTGCCTTTAAGAAGTGCAGGCTACCTTTAATTGGTGCTAGCCTCGCATGAACTTGAGCCCCCTGTTGAGTGTTCATCCACTTGGGAGCACAGGCCACAAACATATTAATCAACAGGCAGCACGAAGTTAGTGTGCTGCCTATCTTACTTTGAACGGATGTTGATCGATCCTGCATTGCGATCCCCGCAATCGTTTTCTAATTTCTAACTGCAGCCTAATTTCTAGCTGAATTTACTTGCCTTGGAGGCGCTGCAATGAAGGTTCATGAGGTTGATTCCTGGACAATAGGGTTGTCGTATGAAAAGAGATTGAATAGAATGGTCCTATATTCACTGGAGTTTAGAAGAATCAGTGGCGATCTCATTGAAATATATAACATTTGTAGCGGGCTTGAGAGGGTTATATGCTGAAACCCTGTTTCACCCTGGCTCGAGAGCCTAGAACTAGGGGTCATGGTCTCAGGATAAGGGGTTGGCCATTTAGGACTGAGGTGAGGAGAATTTCTTCAATCAGATAGGTGTGAATCTTTGGAATTCTTTACACCAGAGGACTGTGGATGCGTAGTCATTGAGTATATTCAAGATTGAGATCGATAGATATTTGAACACAAAGGGAATCAAGGAATCTGGTGTTGGGTGGAAAAGTGGAGTTGAGATAGAAGATCAACCATAATCTTATTGAATGTCGGAGCAGGCTCGAGGGGCCTTATTGCCTACTCCTGCTCCTATTTCTTATGTTCTTATGTTCTTACTCACTGGTTTTGTCTGCTTGAATTGTCAGAGTCTGGACTTTTGGAAAGAACTATTCTGAGCACTGTTACCTCATTGAATCAGACTGTTCACAACCACAGCATTCTATCCGACCTATAGCTGAGCTTCCGATACCATATGCTGTCCATCACAAAGACCTCCCACTTCCACTAGGTGCCTGAAATTGGAAAGTGTTCCATTCTACACTGTTATCTCTCACATCATAGAATCATAGACTCTTACAGCACAGAAGGAGGCCATTCAACCATCGTGCCTGTACCAGCTCTTTGAAAGAGATCAGCAATTAGTCCCACTCTCCTGTTCTTTTTCATTGAACCCTGCAAATCTTGCCATTTCAAGTATAGATCCAATTCCCTTTTGAAAGTTACTATTGAATCTGCTTCCAACACCCTTTCAGGCCAAGCATTCCAGATCAGAACAATTTGCTGCATGAAAAAAATTCCTCCTCATCTCCCCTCTGATTCGTTTGCCAATTATCTTAAATCTGTGCCCTCATATTACCGACCCACCTATCAGTGGAAACAGTTTCTCCTTATTTACTCTATCAAAACCCCTCGCAATTTTGAACGCCTCTATTAAATCTTCCCTTAACTTCTTAAGGGGAACTATCCCAGCTGGTCTTGTCTCTCCGCATAACTGAAGTCTATCGCCATGATGAACAATAAAAAGTGAATGAACAGGAAGTGGAGGTCAGAAAACCAATTCAGGCGAAGAAAGCTAAGAGCAGCCCAGGTGACTTTAACAGTCGCGATAACGAAAGGTGATTGACGTGACATTGACAGCCCACAGTCCAAGGGAGCAGCCTTGTTATCAACACTTGGACTTTAGAGATGGGTTTCTTATTCTGGTATGTGCAGCTGTAACCAGTTTTCTCTTGGCTGCACCAGCCTCCAGAGAGTTAAATGGAAACATAGCTCGTGCACTGGGTCTGCTGTCAGAGGCTGGTTCAGGCAGATGCATTCCACCTGCCGGCTCCAAGCACACTGCTGGCACTGAGGAGCAACTTCCTTTCCTGCACCCAAAACAAACATAACCGAGAGACCTATTAATTACAGCAGGAGTGGCTGATGGCAAATATACACAGACAGAAAGCCTGAAACAAAATACCGCCACATGCGCTCCACGAGACACTGATCTATTTGTGTTTTGTGCACGTGCAGCACTATTTAATGACTGTGTTGTCTTTGTCATGGTTTCAGCAGCATGCAGGCTGAACAACTTGACTTCTTTTTTAAATGCTCCATTTTCATTGGGATTGGGTTTGAATCGGCACACCGTTGACGCACTCGCTGCTGACGTGGTAAACCTGTCCCAAGAGCCTCACGGGAGCGTAATCAGACACAAAATTGACACAGAGCCAAAGAAGGAGACATTAGGATAGGTGAACAAAAGCTTGGTCAAATAGATTTTTGGTCGCATCTTAAAGGAGGAGAGGGAAGTGAAGAGGCAAAGGGATCTAGGGAGGGTTTTTCAAAGCTTGGGGCCTAGATGGCTGAAGTCCAAGCCCAATGGTGGGGCAAAGGAAGTGGAGGATGCACAAGAGGTCAGATTTGGAGGAACGCAGAATTCTCAGAGTGTTGTGGGGTGGAGGAGATTACACAGAGAGGGACGGGCGAGGTCATGGAGGATTTGAACATGACAATTGGTGAACTGGAGCCACTGCAGAACAGTGAGCAGAGGGGTGATGGATGAATTGGACTTTATGCGATTTACGATACGGGCAGCAGAGAAGACTGAGATTTTTAGGATGGTCAGCTTGGGCAGTAAGCTTCATGCAGGCCAGGTTGATAGAGCGAATGTCTCACGGAAGGTGTACCACTTGGTTGATTCCGAAGATGAGGGGATTTATGAGGAAAGGTTGAGTAGGTTGGGTCTCTACTCATTGGAGTTCAGAAGAATGAGAGGTGATCTTATCGCAACGTATAAGATAATGAGGGGGCACGACAAGGTGGATGCAGAGAGGATGTTTCCACTGATAGGAGAGACTAGAACTAGGGGACATAGTCTCAGAATGAGGGGCTGCCCATTTAAAACTGAGATGAGGAGGAATTTCTTCTCTCAGAGGGTTGTAACTTTGTAGAATTTGCTGTCTCAGAGAGCAGTGGAAGCTGGGTAATTGAATAAATTTAAGACAATAAATTTATCTTAAATGATAAGGGAATATGGGGTTATGGGGAGGGGGCAGGGAAGTGGACCTGAGTCCATGATCGGATCAGCCATGATTGTATTCATTGGCGGAGCAGGCTCGAGGGACCGGATGGCCTACTCCTGCTCCTATTTCTTAACTAGCACAGCACACAGAGATGAGCTGAACTCTTTTTTATACAGCAGTTGGATATTATGTCAGAGATGGGACAGGCTGATGCTTTGAGGACTGCTCTTTGACAGAACTGGTCAGCTGGATCAGTCTAAGCTTTTGATATTGAGAAACTAACTCCACTGGCAGGAGCGTTGGTAATCAGGGGACGCAGATCAGGGGAAATAAAGCAAAGAGTGGAGGATGAGGATTTTCTTTTGCGCAGCTAACTATTGTGATCTGGAGAGCACTGCCTGAAAGGCTGGTGGAAGCAGATTCAATAGTACCTTTCAAAAGTGAATTGGCTAATTACTTGAAAAGGAATCATTTGCAGGGCTATGAGGAAAAAGCAAGCGAAAAAGATTAATTTGATAGCTCTTTCAAAGAACCGGCACAGGCATGATGGGCCAAATGGCCTCCTTCCGTGGTGTGCTCTTGGTCAGTATTTCCATTTTCCTTCAGGATTTCAATATTCACAGATTGTAGTTTTTTTGTATCCGTCCCTGAGTTTTACCTCAAACAATAGGGTTTAATCTTGGGGAGGTGGGGTTGATAGTGTAGTGGTTATTTTGCTGAACTAACCAGATAACATGAGCTCAAATCCCATCATGGCAGGTCAAGAATTTGAAGAAGAAAAGCCAGAAATAAATAGGTGAGTGACCATAAAGCTGTTCCATTATCGTAAAAATCCAGCTGGTTCCCTAATGTCCTTTAGGGAAGGAAATCTGCTGTCCTTACCTGCTCTGGCCTATACGTGACTCCAAACCCTCACCAACATGGTTGGCTCTAACTCCCCTGAGTTGTATGTAACTTAGGACAACTCGGGGGGTGGGCAATAAATGCCAGCCTTGCCAACAACACCCACAACCAAAGAAACCAATTTTTTTTAAAAACATGATATTTGATTTTACTGTTAATCGTCCTACATAAATCAAAAATTAAAAATATACAGCCACAGTTCAGCTATCAGGAATGAAATATAATTTAACTCTAACAGGGCGGAGATGGCTAAAGACTCAGCTAACAATGGTGGGCTGAAGGGAGAGGAGAATGCCCCAAAGGCCAGAGGCAGAGGACTTAAAGGGCACCTATGGGTAGTAATGGAACTGTGCCAGAACAGTGGCAAAGGACGGAACTATGCAGTGAGACGATGGAAGAGAATGTGATAATCGACCGTGCCAAATGGCTTAGAAGAGTCCAGGACACGGAGGGATAATGCCCCAAACTCACGGTCACAGACTTGGGAAGAGCAATTTTGTAACTATGAGATGGGCATGAACTGGACTAAATGGGTTTGAACAGGAAGTTTGGGTGAAGGTGGGCTCAGAGACAAGAAAGAGAGAAAGAAAGAATGACTTGGATTTATATAGTGCCTTTCACAACCACCGTACATCTCAATTCACTTTACAGCCAATGAAGTACTTTTGGAGTGTAGTCACTGTTGTAATGTGGGAAACGGGGCAACCAATTTACGCACAGCAAGCTCCCACAAACAGCAACGTGACAATGACCAGAAAATCTGTTTTTGTTATGTTGATTGAGGAATAAGTATTGGCCAGGACACCGGGGATAACTCCTCTGCTCTTTGAAATAGCGTCATGGGATCTTTTACATTCATCTGAGAGAGCAGACGGGTCCTCGGTTTAACATCTCATCCAAAAGACAGTACAGAACTCCACCAGAGTGTCAGCCTAGATTTATATGCTCAAATCTCTGGAGTGGGACTTGAACCCACAACCTTCTGACTCAGAGACAAGTGTGTTACCCACTGAGCCATAGGTGCTGACAGGAGCCGTTAGGTGCAGCCTGTCCTTGCCACACAGCACTGCCCCCCAGTCATCAAGATTCACGGCAGGGCCCTCGACAACGTTGATCATTTCCCATACCTCGGGAGCCTCTTGTCAACAAAGGCAGACATTGATGCGCTGATTCAACGTCACCTCCAGTGCACCAGTGTAGCCTTCGGCCGCCTGAGGAAAAGAGTGTTCGAAGACGTGGCCCTAAAATCTACCACCAAGCTCATGGTCTACAGTGCTGTAGTAATATCCGCCCTCTTGTATGGATCGGAGGCATGGACGATGTACAGAAGACACATCAAGTCGCTGGAGATATATCACCAATGATGTCTCCGCAAGATCCTGCAAATCCCCTGGGAGGACAGACACACCGACATCAGTGTCCTTGCCCAGGCTAACATCCCTAGCATTGAAGCACTGACCACACTCAATCAGCTTCGCTGGGCAGGCCACCTAGTTCGCATGCCAAACACGAGACTCCCTAAGCAACTGCTCTATGCGGAGCTCCTTCATGGCAAACGAGCCAAAGGTGGGCAGCGGAAACGTTACAAGGACACCCTCAAAGCCTCCCTGGTGAAGTGCGACATCACCACTGACACCTGGGAGATCCTGGCCGAAGACTGCCCTAAGTGGAGAAAGTGCATCCGGGAGGGTGTTGAGCTCTTCGAATCTCAAAGCTGCGAGCGTGAAGAGGTCAGGCGCAGGCAGCGGAAGGAGCGTGTGGTAAATCAGTCCCACCTCCCCCAGCGCTTTCCTCCGACGAATATCTGTCTCACCTGTGACAGGGTCTGTGGCTCTCGTGTTAGACTGTTCAGCCACCAAAGAACTCACTTTAGGAGTAAAAGCAAGTCTTCCTCAATTCCGAGGGACTGCCTATGATGATGCTGACAATATGATTAGGTCGAAGTGCAGCTTAGTACCAGTTTCTTATGACTGACGTATGCGCAGGTAGGATAAAATCATTTGATAGCCCCAGGAAACAACAAAGCTGACTTACATCTGTACATGTCACTTTAAAAATCCGGTCAAGCAACATTTTGTAAAACTACTTATTTTTTTTTTGTTCAGGGTTATAATGAATGAAATAAACTATGTTACTGTGCGAACTGCTCCAAGAAATGGGCTATATTGCTGAGTTGGGTGATTAAGAGTTTTGTGAGCTGTGTGAGAGATTTAAATTATCTTTGTATCAGTTTTCTTTACATATTTAGAGGGTATTTTCAGCTAAAGGACGCTGGTACTGCAGAGTGGGATTTTTTTACACACTTGTCACTGAGCATCAACATGAAGCCTCCCCAGATCAGGTATAAAGAGCAAATCTCCCTCGACACTGCCCCATCAGTCAGGTCCAGCACAGGATACACAGGGGCGAAATTGTCCTTTTTATAGCACCGTTAGTGCCTCCTAGGGGTAATAATGGGGCACAAGACACTTTTTGCCTGGCAGAGGGGGTACTACCACCGTCCGAAAAATTGCCCAGATATGTGGCAGCACCGCGCCTCGCGTTTTGCGCCCCCGGGTCACCACGCAACCAGCAATGATGCTATCGCCATTTGCGGTGACCCCTCACCGTCCCGACCCCTTAATACCCCCGGGGGAATTTGCCTTGCGAGCCACGAGCGGATGTCAACGATAATTCGCGGGTCGCAGAGATGGCAGACATCCGCTCTCGGGGCGCTCCTTAAAAGGTCGCCAGCGCCCTGGGATGCCATCTCTTTTTGTCTGCTGACTCTCGGGATGGCTCAACAATGGCAGTCCTAGCATGGTCCAGGCCGCCATCTAGCAGCCCGGCTCTCTGTCTTGGGTGCCGGGCTGCTGGCCCGGTCTCACGCTGCCCAGGTAGCCTAGTGGAGACCATCAGAGGCCTTGCAGAATGCGCAGAAGCCCTTCCCTTTAATCGAAGAGGAGGGGCGTCGAAGCGCATCAGCATTACGCAGAGCATCCGCGTAATGTTTTCTTTAGCGCCCCAGTAGCGCCCCGGTTACCACCTTCAAAGGAAGTGGAGCACGCGAGATTGTGCTCCTCTTGTTTTGAGGGGCGGTAAGGGCAATTCCGCGGCGGATCGGGACTTGGCGCAGAATGTCCCGCCCCCAGAAGGTTACCGCACCCAATTGGGGCACAGAGCAATTTTGTCCTCAGAGTAAAGGTCTCTTTACACTGTACCATCAGATACAGCATGGGTTTGATACAGAGTGAAGCTCCCTCTACTGTCCCATCAAAGACTCCCAGGGCAGATACAACATGGGTTAGATATAGAGTAAAGCTCCCTCTACTGTCCCATCAAACATTCTCATATCAGATACAAAGAGCAAATATCCCTCTATACTGCCCAGTCAGTCAGTTACAGCACAGGCTGGATACAGAGTTAAGGTCGCTTTACACTGCGCAGGTACAGTGCGGGTTAGATGCAGAGTAAAGCTCCTTCTACTGCCACATCACACACTCCTCGGACAGGTACAGTGCGAGTTAGATACAGAGCAAAGCTCTATCTACACTGTCCCACCATATAGTCCCAGGGCAGGTACAGTATGGTTTAGATACATGGTAAAGTTCACTCTACACTGTCCCATCATATACTCCCAGAGCGGGTACAGCATGGATTAGAGACAGAGTAAAGCTCCCTCTACTGTCCCATCAAACATTCTTATATCAGATACAAAGAGCAAATATCCCTCTACACTGCCCAGTCAGTCAGGTACAGCGCAAGGTTGGATACAGTGTAAAGGTACCTTTACACTATTATCAAATACTCCTATGGCAGATACAACATGGATTAGATACAAAGTAAAGCTTCCTCCACTGTCCCAACAAACACTCCCAGGTCAGTTACAACACGGGTTCGATGCAGAGGAATGATCCCTCAACTGTCTCATCAAACAGTCCCCGGGCAGGTACAGCACGAGTTAGGTACAGAATAACGCTCCCTCTACACTGTCTCATCATATAATCCCAGAGCAGCTACAGTATGGGTTTATACAGACTAAAGCTCCCTCTACACTGTCCCATCAAACTGTCCCAAAGTAGGTAAAGCACAGGTTAGATACAGAGTAAAGCTCACTCTACATTGTCCCATCAAACATTCCCAAGTCGGGTATAACATGGTTTGGTTGAGAGTAAAGCCCCCTCTACTGCCCCACCTAACACTTCCCAGGCCGGTACAGCATGAGTTAGATGCACAGTAAAGCTCCCTCTACGCTGTCCTATCAAACACTCCTAGAGTGGATTCAGCATGGGCTAGATACAGAGTAAAGTTCCCTCTACACCCACCATCAAACACTCCCCGGGCAGGTACAGCACAGGTTAGTTACAGAGTAAAATTCTCTCTACACTGTCCCATCAAACTCTCCCAGAGTAGGTACATCCTGGGTTAGATACGGAGTAAAGCTCCCTCTACACTGTCCCATCAAACACTCCCCGGGCAGGTACAGCATGGGTTACTTAAAGAGTAAAGTTCCTTCTACACTGTCCCATCATATAATCCCAGGGCAGTTACAGTAGGGTTAGATACAGACTAAAGCGCATTCTGTTGCCCAAGATCAAAGCTCTATAATTCCCTCCCTAAACCTCTTTGCCTCCATACCTCTCTTTGCTCCTTCAAGACACTCCTTAAAACCTACCTCTTTGACCAAGCTTTTGATCACCTGCCCTAATTTCTCCATATGTAGCTCGGTGTCAAATTTTTTGTCTCATAATCCCCTTGTGAAGTGCCTTGGGATGTTTCACTACATTAAAGGCACTATATAAATACAAGTTGTTGCTGTTGTATGTTAGACAAAGTCTGGCAGCACAGAGGCAGCGGAAGGGGTGAGAGAGATGGTGCAGAGGTAGAGCTGGGTTTCAACAATATATATGTGGAAGCTGATCCCATGTCTGTAGATGATGTTGCCAAGAAATTATGAGGAAGAGGAACAAGTCAAGAATAAAATGTTGGGGACTCCAGACATAGCAGTGCAGTGCAGGGCTGGGAAGGGAAGCCATTCCTGCATTGCTATGGCTACGATTGGATAGGTACGATTGGAACCAATTGAGGAGAGTCCAATTGTCCTAAAAGGAGAGGCATTGGAATGGATGGTGTGGTTGAGTGTGTCAAAGGTTATAGAGGTCGAGAAGGATGAGGAGGGATAGTGCAACATGGTCACAATCATTTCTGACTTTGCTTAGGGCTATGGCAGGGAGAGAAACCCTGATTGAAGAGATTGAAACAATGGAGTTGATGGAAAGATGGCCATGAATTTGGGAGGCAACAGCACATTCAAGAGAGGAACGGGAGGCTGAATTGTAACAGTAATTTTGCAAAAGCATTGGGGTTGTGGATGGTCTTTTGAGGAAGGGGATAATGATAATGCCAATTTCAAAAGGAGGGGGTGCAATACCTGGGAAGAGGAAAGGAAGCGGGATGGCCAATAGTTTAGTGGCAATTGGGTCGAGGGTGCAGGAGCTGCGTCTCAGGGGACAAAAGAAGCTCAGAGAGGGCATGGAGGAAAATAGGAGAGAAACTCTGGAAAGCACAAATTAGATGCAATGCAAAGCTCCCTCTACTGTCCTAAAATGGGGTAAACATTTCTAGTTTGTGAAGCCTAGATTTTACTGCATGGTGGGTGACCTACCAGTGACCCTAGTGGTGGTTCAGCTTTATTTGAATTTTTCTTCCCATAATGGAGAGCCCACCATAGCGGGGTGAGTAAAATACCTGCAGCAGGACTCATTTACCTGTAGCAGGGAGGTTGGATCAACAGGCCTGTGACAAATTGCACTCACTAAATTGCACCATGTAGAATGTTTAAATCCTTCCACTGGCCCTTGTAACATTAAATACCTGTGAAATGCTATTGTCTGCAGTTGCTGAGGCCGTAACCATGGAAAACATGCAAATAACATCACTCCCTCATTACAGCCTTATCTGAGTAGGCCTGTCCATATTTGGTGCTTCTGACATCATAGTGACAGAAAATTGGTACAGGAGCAGAAAGGCGGGAAACGACAAAAAAAATCTTTCCTCTAAAATGGCCTAACAATCCACTCAGTTATTTCAAACCGGTAGAAAAGAAAACAAGATTAAAACCAGACAGATCACTCAGCTGCGACCTAGGCATTGAATTAAGACATAACAAAGACATACCCTGTCCAGTAGACCCTGTCATCATCATCATCATAGGCAGTCCCTTGGAATCGAGGAAGACTTGCTTCCACTCTTAGCATGAGTTCTTAGGTGGCTGTAAAGTCCAATATGAGCCACAGTCTCTGTCACAGGTGGGACAGACTCTGGTTGAAGGAAAGGTTGGGCGGTGAGTCTGGTTTGCCTTACGATCCTACCGCTGCCTGCGCTTGATTTCTGCATGCTCGAGGAGCTCAGCGCTCTCCCGGATGCACTTCCTCCACTTAGGGCGGTCTTTGGCCAGGGTCTCCCAGGTGTCAGTGGGGATGTTGCACTTTATCAGGGAGGCTTTGAGGGTGTCCTTGTAACGTTTCTGCTGTCCACCTTTGGCTCGTTTGCCGTGAAAGATTTCCGAGTAGAGTGCTTGCTTTGGGAGTCACTTGTCTGGCATGCGAACTATGTGGCCTGCCCAGCAGAGCTGATCAAGTGTGGTCAGTGCTTCAATGCTGGGGATATTGGCCTGGACGAGGACGCTAACATTGGTGCATCTGTCCTCTCAGGGGATTTGTAGGATCTTGCGGAGACATCATTGGTGGTATTTCTCCAGCGACTTGAGGTGTCTACTATACATGGTCAACGTCTCTGAGCCATACAGGAGGGCAGGGATTACTACGGCCCTGTAGACCATGAGTTTGGTGACAGTTTTGAGGGCCTGGTCCTGTGTAGACCCTATAAAGTCCTCCTCACTAACATCTGGAAATTGGTGAAGCACATCATCATCATCATCATAGGGGGTCCCGCGAATGAGGATTACTTGCTTCCACGAGTTTACAGGTGTTTCGATTAAGGACCCGATGTTCCAGTCCTGAACTCCAATTGAGGGGGTGGAAGATGCCTGTGCGTGAATTTTATTAACGTGTAGTGACCGTTGCACACCAGCCACCACACGGACTTGACAGAGCTAGGTCTTGGTCCAGTGGCAAGGATTAACCAAGACGACTGGAGACCTGCTCTGCTGCATGGATCTAGGGCGCACACAAATCACAGTGTGGGTTGGCCCATGCTGCCCCTGGGCCCTCGACTCATTCTGGGCCTCATACCCTCATCTGTCGCACCTCCGCCACGAGCTCTCGCCGCTCCTCCGCCATAAACATTCACCGCATCTCGCCACAAACACTCACCGCTCATCCGCCCCGACCTTCCCACTCTCAGTACATGGGTCCTGCCGATGTTCCTGCCCACGCTCCAAAACAGACCACGAGGACAGGCAAAGGCACATGGAAGACAGGTACTAAGGGAATGCATAAGAGTGATCAGTTTATTTTTCAACTTCCTGGTACACTTCCTCCTCCTCCTCATTCACCTCTTCATCCTCCTCCTCTTCCGCTTGCTCCAGCACCACAGACTCTCGCCTGATCGGTGGTGGCAAGTGTTGTTCCTTCATAATGGCGAGGCTGTGCAGCATGCTGCATACTACCACAAATCTTGATACACGCTCAGCTAAGTACTGCAAGGCTCCTCCAGGGTAGCCCAGGCAGCGATATCGTTGCTTGTATCCGATGGAGTGCTCGATAATGTTCCTTCTGGCAGCATGGTCCAGTAGAAAGTGCTCTTCTGGCAAAGGGCTGAGTCACAGGGGAGTTTTAACTTGGAGGAGCGTATGGGTTTGGAAGTGGATGGGGGGATAAAAGCAGCAAAATTGCACGTCGGCAATTCAGCTCCAACCCGCCGACTTCCATGTTTAACAGCAGCGCGTTAGGCTGCTTGTGTGCAACCCCCTCAGGAGAGGAGGGTTGCCTCTCAACGTATGGTAATCGCTCAGTTGGAGCAATATTCCAACACACTTTTGCATTTAACAGCGCACTCACTGGTTTTCCGGGCTTCCTGAAACTCGCCGGTGAAAGCAAGGCGAGAACACCGCGGCAATTGAGGTGCCTGATTAAAACACATGGAAATACGACAGTTGCACGTGGGGAAGGGTTTGTTCACGGTACTTTTGCTGAGAGTTTACTTTCTACACTTTGGTGGCTTTCCGAATCACATCAGGATGAGTTGCATCTTGGCTGCCTTAGATGGAACCTTGAACAAGAAGCAATGTGATCAGCAGAAGCCTGCTGTTCAGAGACCTGCAGCTGAACATCAGAGAGGGGAGCAGCAGTGGGGGGAGTGGCAGAGAGCAGAGGGGCAGGTGGAGAACAACTGAGAGTGGAGCGGCAGAGGGGGGAACTAGAAGGGAAGGCAGAGAGGGGAGCAGCCCTTAGGAGGCACTACCCGCGATACATGGTGTACAGGCATGAGCTGAGTTTCCTTGACATGTTGGAACAGCACTGTCTCAGGGTGGTGGCAGACATCTGGTCGTGATGCGCTGCTTTCTGCACAACATTTTACGGCAGCGAGGTTTGGAGCTGCAGGAGAAATAAGGCACAGAGCACAGAGCCTCTTCGGTGGAGGAGGAGGAAGAGGAAGATGAGGAGGAGGTAGGTGATGAGGGTAATGCAGCACGAACTGCTCACATTGCTGTCCAGTAAGCCAGGGTTGCCCTTATTAATGGAAGGTTTACTTAGGTTTTACCAGTGGATTGATGAGAGAACCACATACAACGGCCATACTTCCCCCCACCTCTCCAATGTCACTGACACAAAGCAAATATCTGATCATTCCTTGCACATCCCCGCATTGGTCCCCATCAATTCATATTTTTCCATTCATCATCAGCAACTTCAAAGGAGCCTTGCCACCCAGTAACCAAAAATGGGCAAGACGGGAAAGTGGTACAAATGAATACATTTTATGTGATTCTACTATGAACAGAAACTTAATAAGGTAATATTTCCTCAAACACCCATTGCATAACCTCGTGCAACTACAAAGCTTTACTCTTCCTTTTCCTACGGCTTTGACATGGGGCAACACCTGTTGCTTGAGCAGAGGTGGAGGAAGGCTGCTGATTCCTGCTCTGATTGCTGAGATGCTCTTGGCCAACAACCATCTGCATCATTACATCGTTACTTGTTGAGTACGTGGTAGCAGGCATGGTGACGCGATCTCAACTCCAGTATTTAAAGGGCTAATCCAAAGATGGAATTTGAGGAAAGTTGGGAGGCTTGGCACAAATTTCACAATGGAGTAGTATTATAGCAATTTCACAATGGAGTGAAAATTCACAATAAGTTGCAACATTTTTACCTTGTCAATACTAATTCATATATTTTCTTTCTACCAGGGACTTTACAGCAGCAGTCGATGGCCCTCGCAAACGACAACCATCTGCACCGTTACATCTGTTGTCCCCCAAGGATCTGCCCTTGGCCCCCCTCTTATTTCTCATCTATATGCTGCCCCTTGGAGATATCATCCGAAAACACGGAGTCAGTTTCCACATGTACGCTGACGACACCCAGCTCTACCTCCCCATCACTTCTCTCGACCCCTACTTGGTGATAACCCCACCAAAGACTGCTCCACCTGCACCTGTGCAGGGGCAGCCTCAGGTATCGGGAGAGGAGGCAGCATGTGAGGTATTGACTGAGGAGGGCAACAGGTGAGAAGTGGGAGGGAGTACTTTGAGTGGAGTCCCCACTTACAAGTCCCTTTTTGAAAACATCCCTGTCATGGAGAGCAGCTTGGTGCAGATCAGTGCAGCTCTGTAAAGTCAAGGCTAAGGCATCTGTCATCCTATTTAAGGTGGCAGACATGTTTGCATCCAGAATGTACCCGGCCATGGTCAAGTTGTGCATGGACTCAGTTGATAGCCGCATTTGATGTTCCACAGAGCTGGCCACACTATTCATGCAAGAAAACATCATTGCAATGCCCTGTGATATCAACCCACTCATGCTTGTGCCAAACTCTTCCATTCTCTTTGCAATCGTGGACAGTGTGCTTGGAAGGCCTGTCAGTGCATCGTACATTCCTCAATGGTGCTCCTCAATGGTGCTGCTTTTCATCGACGCCCCCACAGGTACAGCATCTGTGTCCAGCTGAGCAGAGCTTGGAGAGGGCTGTACCCTCTGATGTAGACTCTCCACAGCTGTCCTTCTCAGCATCATCTGCTCTTGTTCACTTGTAAAGTGTGAGACACCAGGTGACAGCCCAACTCTCTCTCAAATGTGTCCCACTGAAGTGCGAGTATCTCAGCTGGTGCATGGTAATCATGCGTCCTGTGACGGTGCACACTCAGAAGTAATCAGCTCCTCTGAGAATTTGTCGTTTGCGAGGGCCATCGACTGCTGCTGTAAAGTCCCTGGTAGAAAGAAAATATATGAATTGTATTGACAAGGTAAAAATGTTGCAACTTATTGTGAATTTTCACTCTATTGTGAAATTGCTATAATGCTACTCCATTGTGAAATTTGTGCCAAGCCTCCCAACTTTCCTCAAATTCCATCTTTGGATTAGCCCTTTAAATACTGGAGTTGAGATCGCGTCACCATGCCTGCTACCACGTAATCAACAAGTAAGATGATAATGAGCTAGCTGCGTTAAATTACCACAGACAGACGTGCTGAACTTATCTTCAGGTTTCCCACGCGATAACCCCAAAGCGCTTTACAGCCAATGAAGTACATTTGAAGTGTAGACACTGCTGTAAATGTAGGAAACACAACAGCCATTTTGCGCACAGCAAGGTCCCACAAACAGAAATGTGATAACTGACCAGATAATCTGTTATTTTATTTATGTTGGTTGAGGCAGAACACCAGGAGAACGCTTCTTTGAATAGTACGTTCATCTGAGAGGACAGATATGGCCTCGATTGAAACAGATTATCTCGGCATTCATTTAGTTGGTGCTTTTAAGACCTTGCTGTGCACATATTAGTTGTTGCATTTATCTATAACAACAGTGACTGCACTTCAAAAGTAATCCATTGGTTATAGAGTGTTTTATAGCATATTCAATGATGTGCTAAGTGCTATATAAATGAGAGTTCTTTCTTATATCCTTGCAGTTTACTAAACATTTCTGTTTAATTCAACAGTTGCTTGATCCTACGTACTCTGGTTTCCAACCCAGGACCATCTCAAACTTGCTCTTTCCAGTCGGGGAAAGACCATTCGTACTGACGGAATATTTTTCGAACTTACTCAGTTTTCCAATGTTTTATATAAACATGCATCAGTAAACACTGAGATGGATGTAACATAGAATAAAGGACATAGGCAAGGTGATTCAATCACATAGCCAAGAATTTTCAAAGCCGAAGGAACCCAGCCTAACATATTACAATATTAGTGCATCTCCCAGTTTCTGCAGTCTTGCTACAAGTTAAATATGACAGCATATTTCCCAATTGCTGCAACATGGTGAATTTACTGAATAAATCTATCAAATGACTGACCCAGGTAAAAAATATTACACATTTTACTTTCGCTGAAACATAACGACTTCGGGGATAGAATATTTCTAATGTTACTTATGTACCACTGAACCAAACTTGCAAAAGGTGCACGCAATTTTATTTGTTCTTTGTTCCCAGACCTTTCGTTTTCACTAATTAACATTACGAATCTTCCTTTCTGTCTCAGTTATTTATACAATTATTAAAGGTATTTTTTCTTCTCCTTTCTTTCCCACGATGGGTTTGCAGTTCTTACTGACGATATCACTTGTTGAACTGCACACCGAGAAGCTTTCTTCTACCAGAAAGTGTCCAATGATGTCATCATTTGTCATGGGCAGGAAAGAAAAGTTATAGAATGCGGAAAATTTACCATGCTGACAGAGGCCATTTAACCCATCGTGCCTGTGCCAGCTCCATGAAAAAAGCTAGCCATTCAGACCCAGTTTTCCTGTGCCCATTTAAATCTTTCCTTTTTTCAAATATTTATCATCTTTCTTTTTAAAATTTATCATGCATTTTGTTTTCATGACTGCTTCTGGTCAGGCATTCCATGCTCTAACAACTCTGTGTAAAAAAAATTCCCCTAACTTCTCTCTTCATACTTTTGTTATTGGTATTTATTTATGCTTTCTAATTATCGATTCACTAACCAATGGAAATAGTTTATCCCTATTTACCTCATCAAAACTGCTCATAATTTTGAACCCCTCTTAACCTGCCCTGCTCCAATGATAAGGATCCTACATTCTCTATTCATAACTAAAGCCTCTAATTTCTGGCATTATCATCTTCAGCACCCTCTCCATAGTCTTAACATCCTCCCTAACATAAGAGGCTCTAAATTAGACACATTTGAACTGCAGCCTAACTTCTTTGCTTTTGTATTCTATGTCCCTATTTATAAAATCAAGGATCTCATTTGTTTCTTTTCACTTTATCAATGTGCTCTTCCACCTTTAAAGATCTCTCTATGTGACCCCTTAACTTTCTCTGCTTCTTTTTAAAGGTTTACCATTTGGTGTAGTTGTCTCATTCTTCAACCATGATGTTTTATTCCAAGTATCTCTGTAATAAACTTCATCTGTTTGCCTAATCTGCCAACCTATGTTCTCCTCAAGTCGCTATCTTTGTTCTTTGTTTTTTGTTCTTGCCATTCCTGCTCCTACAGTCTCTTTATTTTACCAACAAATCTTCAATGTTACCCCTTATTAAATGCCTTTTGAAAATACACAATACCCACTGTATTTCTATTATCAGTGCACTCCATTATTTCCTCAAAAAACTCTAATTTTCATATAGGACTTGCCTTTTACAAATCCCATGCTGGCCGTGCTTAATTAAGCCATTATCTGGGTGGGTATTAATTTAATCCCATATTATGGCTTCTAGCATCTACCCCACTACAAATATTAGGCTGACTGGTCTATGGTTACCTGGTTTAACCCCTTCTCCTTTCTTGAACAGAGGTGTTATATTAGCAATCCTCCAGTCCTTTGCCACAACTTTCTAATTTCAATGATGTTTGAAAGATTGCTCTCTAACATCCTGCTACACTGTCGGAGGTGCCGTCTTTCAAATGAGATATAAAACCGAGGACCCATCTGCTCTGTCAGGTGGACATAAAAGATCCCAAGGCGTTATTTTCATTTTTTGATGTACTTCTTCCTTATCCAGAGTTGTCCAACCTAATTGCTCTACTCCCCTCTTGTATACTTTCATTCCCACTATCACACTCTCCTATGCCATCTCCATCCTACATGGAAAGATTTCTATTCATCTCCAGTCAGCCCTATTTATTCCTATTCATTCATACATAGAATTGCATAGGGCTGGATTTTCGGGTGACTTGCGCCCCAGAAGGGCGGTAAATGACTTTTCTAGATGTATTGGCGGGTGTACAGTTTTTACCACCTAATCGACATTTTCGGCTAATGGTTTGCGGCGACGCAAAAACTTACCGTCCCGCCCTCGAGTTTGACCAAGATCATGACATTAATCTGCATGCAATGCTGTGCTAGCAGCCTGAATGCAAACTTAGGCCCTTACACCTCATTAATCACCCGCTCCAGGAAACGTCTGAAAAATCGGGCATTCCCAGGGTGCGGCAAGCATTATTGGTGGCTGTTTGCAACGGCGAAATGAAAATCCTACTTTGCACTTTACAGTCACTGCAACGGATGTTTCTGTAATGCTGTGCGGAGCTGGGACTTGCAAAAGGCATGTTTATCTGGCATTACAGCATCCTTAAATGGTCCGTGAGATCATTTAATGGGGCCAATATTAGTTTGCCAGCATCTCATTCTGCATGCTAGAAGAGTTGATGGCCATGTCGGGCAATGGATGAGGACAAAGACATCTGGGGAGTAGGACTTACCCCCCATGTGTTTACAGGCACCAACGCTCATACCTCCAGCTCTCTGAGGAGCAGTGTGTGAAAAGGCTGCACTTCCGAAAGTACTGACAGAGATATGCCATTTCCTACAGGCAGACCTACAGCATTCCAGTACCAATAGGACTAAACTGACCGTCGCAGTGAAGGTGACTGTGGCGCTGGCCTTCTATGGCTCCAATTCCTTCGAGGCAGCAGCGTGGGACATATTTAGCCTTACGTTGGCACCTCATCATGGATTGGTTTGCTTGAATGGAGGAAGCTGAGGGATGCATCTAATACTGGCCATGCATTGTGCCACATTAAAGGCCCATTTACGCTAAGCTTTGAAATGATACACAGGTCTAAGTGAAATATTTACGTGAAAAATTTACAAACAATCCGCCCCCCCCCCCCCTCCCCAACAAGATCAAACAATTCTATAAAGCTTCAAAGGCAAACAAATTGCAATGTGCTGGAGTACAGCAGGACCTGGGGGTCCTGGTGCATGAAACACGAAAGGTTTGTATGCAGATACAGCAAGTGATCAGGAAGGCCAATGGAATCTTGGCCTTTATTGCAAAAGGCTGGAGTATAAAAGCTGGGAAGTCTGGCTACAGTTATACAGGGTATTGGTGAGGCCACACTTGGAATACTGCGTGCAGTTTTGGTTATCATATTTACAAAAGGATATACTTGCTTTGGGGACAGTTCAGAGAAGGTTCACTAGGTTGATTCCGGAGATGAGGGGGTTGACTTATGAGGAAAGTTTGAGTAGGTTGGGCCTCTACTCATTGGAATTCAGAAGAATGAGAGCTGATCTTATCAAAACATATAAGATTATGAGGGGGCTTGACAAGGTGGATGCAGAGAGGATGTCTCCACTGATAGGGAAACTAGAACTAGGGGGCATAATCTTAGAATAAGAGGCCGCCCATTTAAAACTGAGATGGAGGAATTTCTTCTCTCAGATTGTTGCAATTCTGTGGACTTCACTGCCTTAGAGAACTGTGGAAGCTGGGTCATTGAATAAATTTAAGACAGAGATAGACAGTTTTTAAATCGATAAGGAAATAAGCGGTTATGGGGAGCAGGCATGGAAGTGGACCTGAGTCCATGATCGGATCAGCCATGATCATATTAAATGGTGGAGGAGGCTCGAGGGGCCGTATGGCCTACTCCTGCTCCTATTTCTTTTGTTGTTATGTTCTAAAGAAAGAAACAGCGTTCTGCTGCAAGAAACGTTATAACAACTTTATTCATAATCAAAGGCTATTTTATAGATCTCAGGGCCTGTGTTCAAGGTTTTCCCAACCCTTAATGGGTTTTTGACAAACATTTCCCCCCCACCCCCCCCTTCCTTCCCTTCATCCCTCTCCCACACCTGGTGCTCCTCCTCAATGAGGCTTCAGTGCTTGCAGCAAGGCTGCTTGAGGGCTGATGTGTTAACGGAGCAGACAGAGCAGATGGCCTAGGATGCCGCTCTGGACCAGCTCTGGGCCTGGAAGGCCTGGCTGTGGACTGCTGCGCCTCAACATCGGCAGAAGCAGTCTCTGATAGCTCGGGTGTGGACCGCGTAAGGTGCATAGTGGGAGAATCGGTTGTGGGATCCAGAATGTGGTCACCCTGAAGAATGACAGCACCTTCCATCTCCTGGGAACCATTAAAACTCAGACGGGGCTGGGCCTGAGCATCCGGAGCACGATGCGTCAGCACAACTTTCTGGCCTGCTTCGGCACCATTACTTCCCCGTTGGATAGTGGAGAAGACAGAGAGTATGGCAGCAGTCATCGACCGCATCACATCACTAATCTGCATTGGTGCTTGTGCCTGCGATGAGATTGATTCTACAAAGTGATCAAGGGCACGTACCACACACTCTGGAAACCTACTGTCGCTGCTGGAAGCCACCTGCCTCTGTGAGTGGTCAAGAATGGCCCTGCTGGATTCTGGAGATGCAGGGACAATGAGTGAGGCAGCCTCCGCAAAACGAAAAGCAATTTTGTCAATGCTCGGTGATCCTAACCAATGCACCTATGAGCTCGCGGTGCATCTGTGTGTTTTCACGGGACATTGTCACCAAGTCCAGGTCGACTTCTGCCTGTTCTTCAGCAGGACTTCTGTGCCGACTCACCCCCTGGAGAGCTGGCTTTCGAGCTTCCCCTCCTGCTGGGCATTGCTGAAGGGCACAGGGACTAGGAGCCTCAGAATTGTCCAACCCCTACAAATCAGCCTCTTCCCCAGATGTTGTCTCTGCTCGCTTGGCGACTGCTGGGCTCTGCGGTTCAAGCTACAGACCTTCATCTCCTCCTCATCGTCTCCACCGTGCCCAGATGTAGAAGGCTCCTGAGAAGTCATTGCAGGTTGTGGCTGGTCATCTGCGAGCAGAAAAGAACAGACGATGGTTAGCAGAAGGAGAGGGGGCAGGGTGATAGCAGGGAGGTGGCATTGCCGATGTAGATGCAAAGGGCTAGGCAACTTCATATTAGGTGTCAATGAAGTTACATCAGTCACATGTTCCATTCATACCTAAAGGGGGCTCGGCATCGCCCCTGGCAACGTTGCGAACTGGTGTGCCCATGAGGGCCGAGACTCGTTCCTCAACTTCTCTTAGATCAAGGAGCTCAGGCTCTCCGTCTCCTGTCCGGAGTTGCTCTCGTCAGTTGTGGGAGAGTTTCACCAGCAAGAAGAACAAGAAGAAGGATTCAGTAAGGGTCCATCTCCTGCTGTGCCACATGTGCTTTCCATATTTCAATAGCTGTGACTGTGCATGTGCAAATGTCTTCAGTTCAAAGTGTGTGGCTGTTGAGTAGGGCTTTAGAAACACTGGGAGGAGGCGAGAGGCAGGTAGAATAGTGGCTGATAGTAATGTCAATGAAACGCTTATCAATAGGGTCACTGTAGTTTGAGGAGGCTCGACAATGATTAGAGCAAAAGAGGATATGTGCATCCTGAATGCAGAGGTAATGGCTGGGGAAGATAGAGTTTAGCTTTCAGCTGCATTCTACAGCCCACACCATGGCTTGCAAGACATTGAGACAGGGCAGTTCTATCAAACACTGAACATTTTGTGAGCCATTGATATTGGCAGCATGGAAGGCCTACATAAATGTGAAGGATGCCCACCCTGATGACTCTCGTGAGGTCATTGAAATTTTTTCCTGCATTGAGTGCCAGTTCTGGCCACCATTGCAGCTGCTGAGTCCTCCTGCGCTGCCTCACGTCAGATCAGTTTGTATTTGCTGGGCAGTGGTCTGACTGCCCCAACAAAATTCAATGATCTCCACCTCCTTTCCACAGCCATAAGCAAGGCCTCAGGAGCCTCTTGGGGAAATTTCCTGGCACACTGCCGGCCCTGTTGCTGCTCCATCTCTGCAGAAGTGTAACTACTTGGCCGGATCTTCTGTGCATGAGCGCAGGAAGCCACCGCACCCAGAAATACTGTCTGCGCCTGGGAAACTCGAAACACACCTGCGCATGCCAAAATGGCAACCTTCTTTAACGCCGTGATTTTCGGCTCGGGTGCTAAAAGTTCCTGGTGTAACGCTTGATTTAATGACCCCGATCATCAAACCGCTTTTTTGGCCGAATTTTTCAGAATAGGGAGCAAACTGTTCCGAGGGAGAGGGAGTTCTAGCCATGATCAGAGTGGAGGGGGAGTTCTAACCATAATTGGAGGGATGGGGAAATTCTAACCATGATTGGAGGGGAGGAGGAATTCTAACCATGATTGGAGGGAAGGGGAAGTTCTAACCATGATTGGAGGGAAGGGGAAGTTCTAAACATGATTGGAGTAGAGGAGGAGTTTTAACCATAATTGGAGGTGTTGGGGTTCTATCCATGATCTGACGGGAGGGAATATCTGGCGGCGATCAATTTACTGGTGTTTGGATGATTGGTTAACAGAATAGAGGTATTGCATGAATTGAAGTGAATCCTCAGAAAATGGTTATCAGGCTGCTCTAGAGGCTTAATTATCTATTTCTATTTATTATCTAACAAGGTCTGTAGTGCAGCACACCAACAAGGGTGAAGCCCTCTGGATGTGATTGGGGGTTAGGGGGAACGATGAGCCTGGGGCAAGGAAGAGCCAAGGACTCAAATACGCAGGTTAAGATCGAGATGGCAGGAAGGCAGTGGGATTAGAGGGGGTTTGGCCTCAGGTGGAGTATTATGTCTAATTCTAGGCACCATATGTCAGGAAGGATGTCAAGGCCTGGGACAGGGTGCAGCGTGATTTACCAGAATAGTATCAGTGATGAGAGACTTCAGTTATGTGGAGAGACTAGAGAAGCTAAAATTGATCTCGTTAGAGTAGAGAAGGTTAAGGGGAAATTAATGGAGGTGTTCAAAATGAGGAGGGGTTTCAATAGAATAAATAGGGACAAACTGTTTCGATTGACAGGTGGGTCGGTAACCAGAGGACACAGATTTAAGGTAATTGGCAAAAGAACCAGAGGGGAGACGAGTAGGATTTTTTTTGCACAGAGAGTTGTTATGATCTGGAAATCACCGGCTGAACCGGTAGTGAAAGCTGATTCCACGAGAACATTGCTGCGGTAGATAATCGCTCCTCATCTTGGTGTTCTTCCGCTCAGTTTCCAGCCTTCCCCATCCCCTGCACTCCCCCCGCCACACACCCCCACGTTGGAGCGGCAAGGTGTTGCTCCAACTTCCGCCACTTTCAGGGGGCGCCCATCCTGAGTATATGAATTACCCTGTTTCTGGGGCTGGGATTGGCATGATGCAGGGCAGACCAGCCGGTGATCTTATTGAATGGTGGAGCAGGCTCGAGGGACCAAATGGCCTACTTTGCTCTTATTTCTTATGTTCTTATGAGACACCAGCTGTATCGGGTTCAGAAGGATAAAGAATAGCCTTCAGGACAGACAGTTTAACGTCTCTTTCAAAAGACGGAACCTCTGACATTGCAGCAGTCCCTCAGTACTTCATTGAAGTGTCAGACTAGATTAGGTGCTTGGGACTCTGGAGTGGTGCTTAAACTCACAACTCTTCTGACTCAGATGTAAGAGTGAGCCAAGGCTGAAACCCTGATAAGTTATAGTCAATAGCCATAAACAGTGAGGTTAGGCACATTGCTACAAAAGCACTAGGTATGATCAGGCAGAGGCTCGATTAGATATGACGTGAAGAAAGAAAGTCAAAATCTACCAGAGCTGGCAGGCACAATTAACTCTGTCAAATTGGGGTATGTGCTCAAGTCTCTGGAATGGGACTTGAGCCTACAGCCATCTGACTCAAAGCCAAGGCTGACACTACCAGTTGGCCAACCATTTTGGGACAGACAGGAACCTGAATGCTCCACTGGTCCAAGCCATCCAAAACTGTACTCAGCAAAGCCAATAGGATATTGAGCCACATAGCCAAAACAATAGAAAGCGTTACATTTAAAATGATGGGTTATTAAAGAAAAGAGTATCCACGCATGTTCAAAAATAAACACTTCGATGAAAAATGTTTGAAATACTAAAGAGCTACCTTAAGTAAATGGAAAGAAGAAAAAAAACTTGAGAATCAAAAGTGCCCAGAAAGTTCTATTCCAAAGGTCAATAGAAATGTCTTTGAATGCATTTTCTTTGTTGTGGTAACAAACACAAACGTCTGCTATTTTCCATTTCAAAGGCTCCCAACATTACATCTGTGTTTCCTGGGTGTAGCCTGTTTACTAAACTTTGCAGCTGTGTTGACCATTAACTCAGTCCCTTGTGATTGCTCAACTCTGCCATTCTCCACTGTGATTGTGCACTGGTGTCCTTCATAAGGAGGTAGTCTTCGCAATGGTGAAACATCTCATGTCCTGTAAATATCAGCTGACTCTACTATTGCTTTTCATTGGAATAGAGTGACATTCTGAAGGCTCCTGACAAAGGCACGGTCATTTTGTTCTCTGTTCCATCCTGTGGCAGAAGTGTAAATTTACATCAAGACCTTCATTGACTTCGGTCTTCACCCAACTGCACAAAAGTGGACCATCCGGGCCTAAAACTCATCCCCCCCCCCACCCCCTCAGGAGCAGCCAAGCCACCATACTCCAATGTCCTCCTTTATGGCCTCACATACTCCACCTTCGATAAACTACAATTTGTACAAACCCCAACTGCCAACATTCTGTCCCCACACTGTCTCACTCATCTATTACCCCTGTGCATGCGGACCTACATTAGCTATCTGTCTCCTCATTCTTGTCTTCAAAACCCCGATGCCCTTGCTCTACCCTATCTCTGCAACCTTCTCCAGCCTTACGAACCCTTCTCTGGCTTTTTGTGTAACCCCTTCCCTTTGCCCAGTGTTACATCCTTCAGCTGCCTTGACCTTACTCTCTGCACCTCCTTCCCCTTCCTTCTCCATCTTTCAAAAGCTTCCCAAGATCTACCTATTCGACCAACCTTTTAGGTCACCTCCCCTGGTTCTTGCATAATGGCGCATTATCCATTCCTTTATTCCTTTCTCCCGCCAGAATGTTCTTGACATTGAAGAGTTTTTAATCAATGAAAGTTGATAATGCTGCTGTTGTTGAAAGTTGTGGCTGCTGTAGCTGTTCATGTTGCCCCTTCCCCACATGTTCAATTGGGATAGTGTTCCATTCCCAAGTACTAACATCCCTCATCTTGATCAGCAGGGAAGCGATAAAAATAAAGTAGAAAAGTGAAATGATTGTGGGTGACTGGTGCTAGACAGCTATTTTGACAACTCATTCAATGAAAGCCTTAATTTATTGTTGCACCTTATGTAATGGAGGGACCCGACTGAGTGACACTTGTGTGATAAAGTCACAATGATGAATTAAACAGGTTATGTTACATCAACAGCTATGGGTATATATTACTGATACATTCAAAGAACAGTGACAAATTAAGGCTTTCATTGTATGAATTGTCAAAATAATAGTATAACACCAGATTTAGTCGGTGTGCAACGACCACCCCACATTAAAAGAACTCACGCACAGGCATCTTCCACTCATCTAACATGAAGGTCGGGATCTGGAACATCAGGACCCTAATGGACAACTCCAATAGCAACAGGCCGAACACCGCACCGCCATAGTTGCCTGGGAATTCAGACGTTTTGACATCGACCAATATGTCGAGGAACCAACCAGGGAGCTGGCCATCCTAGACTAGGTGATGTGTAATGAGAAGGGAGTAATTAGCAATCTTGCTGTGCAAGGCCCCTTGGGGAAAAGTGACCATAACATGGTAGAATTCCTTATTAAGATGGAGAGTAACAAAGTTAATTTGGAAACCTGGGTCCTGAACTTAAGGAAAGGTAACTTCGAAGGTATGAGGCATGAATTGGCTAGAATTAACTGGCAAATGATACGGAAAGGGTTGACAGTGGATAAGCAATGGCAAACATTTAAAGATCACATGGATGAACTTCAGCAAATGTACATCCCTGTCTGGAGTAAAAATAAAACTGGGAAGGTGGCTCAACCATGGCTAACAAAGGAAATTAAAGATAGTGTTAAAGCCAAGGAAAAGGCATATAAATTGGCTAGAAAAAGCAACAAATCTGAGGACTGGGAGAAATTTAGAATTCAACAGAGGAGGACTAAGGGTTTAATTAAGAAGGGGAAAATAGAGTACGAGAGGAAGCTTGCAGGGAATATGAAAACTGACTGCAAAAGCTTCAAGAAATATGTGAAGAGAAAAAGATTAGTAAAGACAAACGTAGGTCCTTTGCAGTCGGATTCAGGTGAAATTATAATGGGGAACAAAGAAATGGCAGACCAATTGAACCAATACATCGGTTCTGTCTTCACGAAGGAAGATGCAAATATCCTTCCGAAGATACTCGGGAACAGTGGGTCTAGTGAGAAGGAGGAACTGAAGGATATCCTTATTAGGTGGGAAATTGTGTTAGGGAAATTGATGGGATTGAAGGCCTGATATTCTGCATCCCAGAGTGCTCAAGGAAGTGGCCCTAGAAATAGTGGATGCATTGGTGATCATTTTCCAACAGTCTATCGACTCTGGATCAGTTCCCATGGACTGGAGGGTAGCTAATGTAACACCACTTTTTAAAAAAGGAGGGAGAGAGAAAACGGTTAATTATAGACCAGTTAGCTTGACATCAGTAGTGGGGAAAATGTTGGAATCGATCATGAAGGACGAAATAGCAGCACATTTGGAAAGCGGTGACAGGATCAGACCAAGTCAGCATGGATTTATGAAAGGGAAATCATGCTTGACGAATCTTCTGGAATTTTTTGAGGATGTAACTAGCAGAGTGGCTAAGGGAGAACCAGTGGATATGGTGTATTTCGACTTTCAGAAGGCTTTTGACAAGGTCCCGCACAAGAGATTGTTGTGCAAAATCAAAGCACATGATATTGGGGGTAATATATTGATGTGGATAGGGAACTGGTTGGCAGACAGGAAGCAGAGAGTCGGGATAAACGGGTCCTTTTCAGAATGGCAGGCAGTGACTAGTGGAGTGCCGCAGGGCTCAGTGCTGGGACCCTAGCTCTTTACAATATACATTAACGATTTGGATGAAGGAACTGAGTGTAATATCTCTAAGTTTGCAGATGACACTAAACTGGGTGGCGATGTGAGCTGTGAGGAGGACGCTAAGAGGCTGCAGGGTGACTTGGACAGGTTAGGTGTGTGGGCAAATGCATGGCAGATGCAGTATAATGTGGATAAATGTGAGGTTATCCATTTTGGGGGCAAAAACACAAAGGCAGAATATTATCTGAATGGCGGCAGATTAGGAAAAGGGGAGGTGCAATGAGAGCTGGGTGTCATGGTTCATCAGTCACTGAAAGTGGGCACGCAGCTACAGCAGGCGGTGAAGAAGGCAAATGGTATGTTGGCCTTCATAGCTAGGGAATTTAAATATAGAAGCAGGGAGGTCTTACTGCAGTTGTATAGGGCCATAGTGAGGCCTCACCTGGAATATTGTGTTCAGTTTTGGTCTCCTAGTCTGAGGAAGGACGTTCTTGCTATTGAGGGAGTGCAGCGAAGGTTCACCAGACTGATTCCAGGGATGGCTGGGCTGTCATATGAGGAGAGACTGGATCAACTGGGCCTTTATTCACTGGAGTTTAGAAGGATGAGAGGGGATCTCATAGAAACATATAAGATTCTGATGGGACTGGACAGGTTAGATATGGGAAGACTGTTGGGGAAGTCCAGAACCAGGGGACATAGTCTTAGGATAAGAGGTAGGCCATTTAGGACTGAGATGAGGAGAAGCTTCTTCACTCAGAGAGTTGTTAACCTGTGGAATTCCCTGCTGCAGAGAGTTGTTGATGCCAGTTCACTGGATATATTCAAGAGAGAGTTAGATATGGCTCTTACGGTTAAAGGTATCAAGGGGTATGGAGAGAAAGCAGGAAAGGGGTACTGAAGGAATGATCATCCATGATCTTATTGAATGGCGGTGCAGGCTCGAAGGGCAGAATGGCCTAATCCTGCACCTATTTTCTATGACATCGATGCCCTAAGCGAGACCCAGTAGGCAGGGGAGGCCAGTTCAACGAACATGGTGGAGGTTCTACCTTTTTCTGGAAAGGAAAACCAGAGGAAGAACGGCGTCTTCACAGAGTCGGCTTCATTGTGAAAAATGAACTGGTTGACCACCTCAAAGACTCCCCCTGTGGGGTTAACGAATGCCTCATGACCCTTCGCCTTACCCTATCCCGGAACCAATGCGCCACAGTCATCAGTGCGTACGCCCCAACACTCGATGCAACGGATGAGGCTAAAGAGGGATTTTATTCCAACCTCAAGACATCCCTGTCCAGCATTCCCATGGGCGACAAATTGATCCTCCTCGGTGACTTTAATGCCAGGGTCGACAAAGACACAGCCCTCTGGGGAGGCATGATTGGCAGAGAGGGTGTAGGGAAATCCAACTCCAGCGGTACCCTACTCCTGACAAAATGTCTAGAACATGAACTCCTCATCACCAACACCCTGTTCCGCCAGAGGGACAACTACAAGGCATCGTGGCAACACCTTCACTCCAAACACTGGTACCTGCTGGACTATATCATCGTCTGAGCCAGGGATCGCAAGGAGCTGACGACTGCTTGATGGACCATCGCCTAATCAGATCCATCAACATTAACATTGCCCCAAAGCAGAGGGGACAGCAGAAGCAGTGCCGCAAAAATGTTAATACTGGGGCACTTAAAGACCCAGCTAAGAGAGCCCTATATAGCCAGTGCCTCACAGCTAATCCGGCGTGCCTTGATGACCCTGAGATGCTCAATGCCCACAACGCTTGGTCTGTCCTCCAGGCCTCCATAACCAGTGCCTGTAAAGAGACACTTGATTACTCAACCAGAAAACACCAGGACTGGTTTGATGAAAATTATCAGGAGATCCAAGAACTAATAGATCGTAAGCGCAGAGCATTTATGAGCCTCAAGCAACAACCCAACTCGGGAGTAGCAAAGCAACGTTACAAGCGGCTCAAGGCTGATGTCCAACAAAAAACCTGGGACCTAAAGAACAGGTGGCGGATGGAGAAAGCGTAAGTGATGAAACAACTAGCCGACAGCCACGACATGCGAGGATTCTTCATTGCAATCAAGGCCACCTATGGTCCAAACTCCCAAGGCCCCATCCTACTGCTGGCCAAGAAAGGGGAAATACTCATTAAGTACACCGAGGCTGTCAGGGCCCAATGGAAGGAGCACTTTGAAGATCTCCTCAAACGAGATTCTACCTTTGACTCGAGTATTCTCAACTCCATCCCGCAGTGTGCAACCGACCACCACCTCAGTGAAACCCCAGTGCTGCACGAGGTAGGCAAAGCCATAAAACAGCTCAAGAATAACAAGGCTACAGGAGCGGATGAAATTTCTGCTGAGTCGTTAAAATATGGTGGAGAGGTGCTGTTGGTGCGAATACATTACCTCATATCTCTCAATTGGAGGGAGGAGAGCATGCTGGGAGATCTCAGAGATGCAGCGATCGTGTCCATTTTAAAAAGGGGAACAAATCCAACTGCGGCAACTACAGGGGAATCCCCCTGCTATCAACCACTGGGAAGGTTGTCGCTAGAGTTCTCCTCAACTATCTTCTCCCTGTGGCCGAGGATTCCTCCCAGAGTCAGAGTACAGATTTCTTCCCTGACGGGGAACAATGGACATGATCTTTGCAGCGCGACAGCTGCAGGAAAAATGCAGGGAGCAGCGCCAGCCCTTATACATGGCATTTTTCGATCTTACAAAGGCCTTTGACACTGTCGACCGTGAGGGCTTATGGAGCGTCCTCCTCTGTTTTGGATTCCCCAAAAGTTTGTCAACATCCTACACCTGCTCCATGACAACATGTAGACCGTGATCCTTACCAGTGGATCCATTACAGGCCCATTTCACGTCCGGACTGGGGTCAAACAGGGCTGCGTCATCGCTCCAACCCTCTTCTCAATCTTCCTCGCTGCTATGCTTCACCTCACTGTCAACAAGCTCCCCGCTGGAGTGGAACTAAATTACAGAACCAGTGGGAAGCTGTTTAACCTACGCCGCCTCCAGGCCAGGTCTAAGATCACCCAAACCTCTGTCGTTGAACTGCAGTATGCGGACGACGCCTACGTCTGCGCATATCCTGAGGCTGAACTCCAGGATATAGTCGATGTATTCACCAAGGCATATGAAAGCATGGGCCTTACCCTTAATATCCGTAAGACAAAAGTCCTCCACCAGCCTGTCCTCACCGCATAGCACTGCTCCCCAGTCATCAAGATTCACGGCATGGCCCTCGACAACGTGAACCACTTCCTATACCTCGGGAGCCTCTTGTCAACAAAGGCAGACATTGATGCGGAGATTCAACATCGCCTCCAGTGCGCCAGTGCAGCCTTCGGCCCCCTGAGGAAAAGAATGTTCGAAGACCAGGCCCTCAAACCTACTACCAAGCTCATGGTCTACAGGGCTGTAGTAATACCCGCCCTCCTGTATGGATCAGAGGCATAGACGATGTACAGAAGACACATCAAGTCGCTGGAGATATATCACCAATGATATCGCCGCAAGATCCTGCAAATCCCCTGGGAGGACAGACGCACCAACATCAGTGTCCTTGTCCAGGCTAACATCCCCAGCATTGAAGCACTGACCACACTCGATCAGCTTCGCTGGGCAGGCCACTTAGTTCACATGCCAGACACAAGACTCCTTAAGCAATTGCTCTACGGGGAGCTCTTTCATGACAAATGAGCCAAAAGTGGGCAGTGAAAACGTTACAAGGACACCTTCAAAGCCTCCCTGGTGAAGTGCGACATCAGCACTGACACCTGGGAGACCCTGGCCGAAGACCGCCATCGGTGGAGAAAGTGCATCCGGGAGGGCGTTGAGCTCTTCGAATCTCAACGCTACATGCGTGGAGGTCAGGCGCAGGCAGTGGAAGGAGCATGTGGTAAATCAGGGCCACCTCCCCCACTTCCCCCAAAGAATATCTGTCCCACCTGAGACAGGGTCTGTGGCTCTCGTGTTGGATTGTTCAGCCATTAAAGAACTCACTTTTGGAGTGGAAGCAAGTCTTCCTCGATTCCGAGGGATTGCCTATAATGATGAAATCAAACAATGTATCTCTGAGCGTTTGGGCGCAAATTGACATCTTTGTATTCCTGCTGTCCAAGATTGTTAAGGTCCTCAGGAAACGTCCAGTTTTGGCAATGTAACCAATCACAGAGATGGGACAACAGGAAACCAACAGGATGTAAAACCAGGTCATTGCTTCTGACACTCACTCTAATTTTCTTCACTCCATTCCTAAAGGTGCCGACTCCAGGGACATTGCTCCATGGCTGGGGACAGCTATCTGTATAGACACAAATATTGATAGTCCCCAGTTCCAAATCTAATTGGGTACAGTTCCAGGGGTGCTGATCTCCCAATGCCGACTCTAGCTGGGCTACAGTTCCAGGGGTGCTGATCTCCCTGTGCTGTCTCTAGCTGGGGTACAGTTCCATGGGTGCTGATCTCCCAATGTCGACACTAGCTGGGGTACAGCTCCATGGGTGCTGATCTCCCAATGCCAACTCTAGCTGGTGTACAGTTCCATGGGTGCTGATCTCCCCATGCTGACTCTAGCTGAGGTACAGTTCCAGGGGTGCTGCTCTCCCAATGCCGACTCTAGCTCGGGTCCAGTTCCAGGGGTGCTGATCTCTCAATGCTGGCTCTAGCTGGGGTACAGTTCCAGGGGTGCTGATCTCCCAATGCCGGCTCTAGCTGGGGTACAGTTCCAGGGGTGCTGATCTCTCAATGCTAACTCTAGCTCGGGTCCAGTTCCAGGGGTGCTGATCTCTCAATGCTGACTCTAGCTGGGGTACTGTTCTAGGGGTGCTGATCTCCCAATGCCGAATCTAGCTGGGCTGCAGTTCCAGGGGTGCTGATCTCCCTGTGCTGTCTCTAGCTGGGGTACAGTTCCATGGGTGCTGATCTCCCAATGTCGACATTAGCTGGGGTACAGCTCCACGGGTGCTGATCTCCCAATGCCAACTCTAGCTGGTGTACAGTTCCATGGGTGCTGATCTCCCCATGCTGACTCTAGCTGAGGTACAGTTCCAGGGGTGCTGCTCTCCCAATGCCGACTCTAGCTCGGGTCCAGTTCCAGGGGTGCTGATCTCTCAATGCCGGTTCTAGCTGGGGTACAGTTCCAGGAGTGCTGATCTCTCAATGCTGACTCTAGCTCGGGTCCAGTTCCAGGGGTGCTGATCTCCCAATGCCAGCTCTAGCTGGGGTACAGTTCCAGGAGTGCTGATCTCCCAATGCTGACTCTAGCTCAGGTCCAGTTCCAGGGGTGCTGATCTCCCAATGCTGACACTGGCTCGGGTACTGTTCCAGGGGTGCTGGTCTCCCAATGCCGACACTGGCTCGGGTACTGTTCCAGGGGTGCTGATCTCCCAATGCCGACACTAGCTGGGGTCCAGTTCCAGGGGTGCTGATTTCCCCATTCTGACTCTAGCTTGGGTCTAATTCCAGGGGTGCTGATCTCCCCATTCTGACTCTAGCTTGGGTCTAATTCCAGAGGTGCTGATCTCCCAATGCCGACTCTAGCTGGGGTACAGTTCCAGGGGTGCTCATATGTGAGACTAAGCCATCAAGTTTGACAGGGTCTTTGACCAGAGGAAGGTTTTACAGCCAAGTCCAAACCTGTCCATCCAATATCTACCTGCACATTTTGTTCAACTGGATAGTGAATAAGAGGGTAAATCGGGGCTGATCTTTGTCCTTCACAGTTATGGGGCCAATTAAAGCTTCTCCATCATTACCTTGGCTGTGATCAGGAACATCAATGCAGAGCAGAGCAGAGATCAATCAAATTTGGGACTGTGTAGATCTGTACAATGTTGGGCGATACATTTAACAGCCAAGCCATTAGCTAGCTGATCAGGGTCATTGAATAAATTTAAGACAGAGATAGACAGTTTGTCAATCGATAAGGGAATAAGGGGTTATGGGGAGCGGGCAGGGAAGTGGAGCTGAGTCCATGATCAGATCAGCCATGATTATATTAAATGACGGAGCAGGCTCAAGGGGCCATGTGGCCTACTCCTACTCTGCTTTCTTATGTTGTTATTTTAATCTTCAGGTAGCAGCTTAAACAAAGTCAGAAGAGGGGAGAAAAAACGATTTCTGATTTTGAGATTAAGTCCACCAGAGAAGAGCCACAACATCACGATTCATCTCCACATTTTCACATCACTACCAAATTCTGGCAATCAGACTCTGTGATGTTTCACTCCTTTGTAAGCCATAGATGTGTGCTAGTTATTCTTAATTTATTGAGGAAAGTCAGGCACTGAGAACTGAGGTATTTTATATAATTTGAGAGCCTTATATAATGCAAGAAAATACAAGGAAAAAGTGTATTTTGGAATAAAATATTATCATTGTCAACAGTCATGGCTTATTTACCTGCTTATAGAGATACCCTAGATAGTAATGGCCATTGTTACAGGAGGAGCCGAATTATATCAACAGGCAACAAGCAATGTTTCCTAACTATTAACCATAGTCAGCTGCTAAAATATGAAATTGTTTGTGCCCATTCTGTGTAATCACAAACGCACCAGAGCTGTAGAACTGCTCGGAGCTAAGCTGGAAGTGTGAGTAGATCATGGCAGTGGAAATCTGTGCTGAACGTCTTTAAAACAAGGTAGGTAGAAAAACTGTAATATATGGAAATGCTTAGATAACTGCACAACTAAAGTCATGCTCGCGAATTCAGAAGGTGAACAGTTTTAATATAACTACTTTATACAATGATTTGGATGAGGGGACCAAATGTAATATATCCAAGTTTGCTGATGATACAAAGCTAGGCGGGAATGTAAGGTTGTAAGAATGTGAGGAGGATGCAAAGAGGCTTCAAGGGGATATAGACAGGCTAAGTGAGTGGGCAAGAACATGGCAAATGGAATATCATGTGGAGAAATGTGAAGTTATCCACTTTGGTAGGAAAAATAGTGAAGTAGAGTATTTTTTAAATGGTGAGAGATTGGGAAATGTTGGAGTTAAGAGGGACCTGGGTGTCCTTATATACAAATCACTGAAAGTTAAAATGCAGGTACAGCAAGCAATTAAGAAAACAAATGGCATTTTGGCCTTTATTACAAGAGGATTTGAGTATAAGAGAAAAGATGTCTTACTGCAATTACGTCGGGCCCTGGTGAGACCACACCTGGAGATTTGTGTACAGTTTTGGTCTTCTTACCTAAGGAAGGATATACTTGCCATAGAGGAAGTGCAACGAAGGTTCACCAGACTGATTCCTGGGTTGGGGGGATTGTTCTACGAGGAGAGATTGAGTAGACTAAGCCTTTATTCTCCAGAGTTTAAAAGAATGAGAGGTGATCTAATTGAAACATACAAAATTCTTACAGGCTTGACAGCATAGATGCAGGGAGGATGTTTCCCCTGGCTGAGGACTCTAGAACCATGGATCAGTCTCAGAATAAGGGGTCGGACATTTAGAACTGAGATGAGGAAAATCTTTGGCATTGTCTACCCTAAAAGGCTGTTGATGCTCAGTCGTTGAGTATATTCAAGACATAGATCGCTAGATTTTTGGGATATTAAGGGAATCAAGGAATATGGGGATAGTGCAGGAAAATAGAGTTGAGGTTGAAGACCAGCAATGATCTTATTGAATGGTGCAGCAGGCTCGAGGGGCCGAATAGCCTGCTCCTGATCCTATTTCCTTTGTTCTTATGTATACAGAGGGTGGTGAATTTGTGGAACAGATTGGTTGAGGTGGCTGAAAGAAGAACAACTTGCTTTAATCTAACACTTTCCATGATCTCAGGATGTCTGAAAGCGCTTTACAACCGATGAAGTACTTTATTTGAATTGTGGTCACTGTTGTCATGTAAGAAACATAAGAGCCAATTTTTGCATAGCAAGGTCCCTCGAACAGAAATGACTAGATCATCTGTTTTAGTGATGTTGGTTGCAGGATAAATATTGCCCAGCACTCTGGGAATAAATCCCCTTTTCTTCTTCGAAATAGAGCCGTGGGATCTTTTACGTCCACCTGAGAGGACAGGTGCGGCCTTGGGTTAACTTTCCATCTGAAAGATGGCACCTCCAACAATGCAGCACTCTCTCAGTATTGCACTGGGGTACCAACCTGGATTACATGCTCAAGCCTCTGGGGTGCAGGAATAGGGTACTGAAGTTGCATGATCAGCCATGATCATATTGAATGATGCAGGCTCGAAGGGCCGAATGGCCTACTCCTGCACCTACTTTCTATGTTTCTATGTTTCTATGTTGAATCCATAACATTCTGACTAGGAGGCAAGAGTGCTGCCCACTGGCAGTGGAGATGAACATTGTCAGTAAAATGAAGAGGAGGCTGGAGAGATATTTGGAAGGGAAAGTGTTTGGTATTTGAGTTGTTATAAGAGAGAGCACTGTATGGGATTTTTCAAACTTTGGGACACAGGTATGGACCCTGGCGGCCTCTTCTGGCTGTCCACATGCCAATGTTCTTATTTTTTTGGTAAAATTGCTTGTACTTGTGATATTGCATGAAGTTCAAGGCTGCTAGAGCTTTTGTCCATCATTCCGTATTTATGTTCTAGCTAACCTTGGCATAGATACTTGGGGGCTTAATTGGCCTGTTTTGCATCTCCCACTAGCACCTCCGCGGGTCGCTAATGGGACGCTAAACTGTTTTCGCCCGGGAGGGGGGTTTGGCAAGGGGGCACTACCGGCTCCCATTAAATTGCATGGGAGTTAGCCGAGGCGCTGACATGGTGGTGGCCCGGGCTGCCAAACAATCAGCAATGATGGCATCGGCTTGTGCAGCAACCCCTTAGCGCCATGCGCCAACTGCTTTCCGCCAGGCATTGTGGGGTTGCCTGGGTAGGTATCTCCCCCCTCCCCGGATATCTCCCCTCTCCCCGGGTATCGCCCCCTCCCCCTGGGAATCTTCCTCCTCCCCCCTCCCCTGGGTATCTCCCCATCCCCCTGGGAATTTTCCTCCTCCCCTCTCCTCCAGGTATCTCCCCCCTCTCCTGGGTATCTCCCCCTCCCCCTGGGAATCTTCCTCCTCCCCCCTCCCCCGGGTATCTCCCCTCTCCCCCGGGTATCTCCCCCTCCCCCTGGGAATCTCCCTCCTCCCCCCTCCCCCGGGTATCTCCTCCCTCCCCCGGGTGTCTCCCCCTCTCCCTGGGAATCTCCCTCCTCCCCCTCCCCCGGGTAGCTCCACCCTTCCCCAGGTATCCCCCAGGGTAGCTCCCCCCTCCCCCGGGTATCTCCCCCTCCCCCGGGTATCTCCCCCCTTCCCCGGGTATCTCCCCCTCTCCCTGGGAATCTCCCTCCTCCCCCCTCCCTTGAGTAACTCCCCCCTCCCCCGGGTATTTCCCCTCTCCTCCGGGTATCTCCCCCTCCCCCTGGGAATCTCCCTCCTCCCCTGGGTATCTCCCCCCTTCCCCAGGTATCTCCCCCTCCCTTGGGAATCTCCCTCCTCCCCCCCCTACTCTGGGTAGCTCCACCCTCCCCCGGGTATCTCCCCGGGTAGCTCCCCCTTCCCCAGGGTATCTCCCCCCTCCCGCTGGGAAACTCCCTCCTCTCCCCTCCCCCGGATATCTCCCCCCTTCCCCGGGTATCTCCCCCTTCCCCTGGGAATCTCCCTCCTCCCCCTACTCTGAGTAGCTATGCCCTATCCCGGGTATCTCACCCCTCCCCTGGGTATCTCCCCCTCCCCCTGGGAATCTCCCTCCTCCCCCCTCCCCCGGGTATCTTCCCCTCCCCCTGGGAATCTCCCTCCTCCCCCCTACCCTGGGCAGCTCCCCCCACCACTGGGTAGCTCTCCCCTCCCCCGGGCGAAAACAGCTTTGCGCCTCGTTAGCATCTCCCCCCCCCCCCCACCGAAGGCGCTGACGGGACTGTAAGTAGGGGCAATTTTTCCCCCTCAAACTCTTTTGCTTTCCTCTTGCGATCATCCTGTTTCTCAAACCCAACCTTGTCATCATCAAGTTACCGGCTCATCTATGATGCTAATCCCACCCCGGCACCATCCTGCTGAGGTTTCTCAATTTAAAAAAAAGTGAAATAGCCGGCACATCTTTGTCAAAAATGTGGCATCTAAACAAAATTCAATTTTCTAACAAAGTTATTATGAGATAAAATGTCTGTACAGAAAAAGTACAAATTGAATGGTAATTACGTAGACTTACCATGATCAAAGTTATTATTACAGCATTAGAAATAAATTCTGTCTTTGAACCCTTAGAAAGGGATGATGTACTTGAGGGTTCAAAGACAGAATTTATTTGGGTAGAATTAAGGAACAATAGAGGAGCTATTACGCTGCTGGTTGTATACCATAGGCCACCAAATAATGGGAACGAGATCAAGGAGAAAATTCGCAGGCAACTTACAAAAAGATGAAAGAATTATAGAGTAGTGATAATGGGGAACCTCAATTTTCCTCATATAGACTGGGCTAGTAACAGTGTAAAGGACAACAGCCACAACAACTTGTATTTATATACACCTTTAAAATTGTAAAACATCCTAAGACGCTTCACAGGTGTGTTATAAAACAAAAATATAAATTTCACACCGGGCTATGTAAGGAAAAATTACGGCAGGTGACCAAAAGCTTGGTCAAAGAGGTAGGTTTTAAGGCGTGTCTTAAAGGAGGAAAGAGAGATAGAGAGGCAGAGAGGTTTAGGGAGGGAGTTCCAGAACTTAAGGCCTCGGCAACAGAAGGCACGGCCACCGATGGTTGAGCAGTTATAATCAGGGATGCTCAAAAGGGCAAAATTTGAGGAACGCAGATATCTCGGGGGATTGTGAGGCTGAAGGAGATTACAGAGATAGGGAGGGGCAAGGCCATGGAGAGATTTGTAAACAAGGACGAGAAAGACAAAGAAAAGGAGGAATTCCTGAAATGTGTATGAGAACTTTCTTGATCAGCATGCTTCCAGCCCAATGAGGAAGGAAGCAGTGCTGGGCCTAATTCTGGGCAAGAAAGTGGGGCAAGTGGAATATGTTTCAGTGGGAGAGCATTTGGGAAACGGTGATCACAATATCATTAACTTTAGAGTAATTATGGAAAAGGACAAGGAAACATCAAATGTGAAAATATTCAACTGGAGGAGGGCTAATTTCAGTGAGTTGAAAAGGGATCTGGCCCAAGTGGATTCGAATCAAAGATTGGCAGATAAAACTAATGAGTAACGGGAAGCCTTCAAAGAGGAGATAATTCAGGTATAGAATAGACATGTTCCCACAAAAGAAAAAGGAAGGACATTCAAAATGAGAGCTCCCTGATGACTAAAGATAGAGGGGTGGAAATTCGGTTGTCTAGTGTCTCAGTTAGTGGCCAGTCGTTAATCTATTACACACGCTTTAACGCCTCGCCGGAAAATTCAGTTGAGGGCTAACTGGGGCGCGATCACTCCGATCATACGTCAGTCAGGTGCAACGACCACACTAGTGCCCCACTCACTAAATTCGGTCATTTAGCAACTGCCACTAATCACGTTTGAAAAAAACAGTCCGTACAGTTGTTAGCTGGCTAGTGGCTACTTAAAGGGGTGAGGAAGCACTTCCCTCGGATGTCACAGTCAGTGCAACATTTACACAGAGCATGGTGGTGAGCCTCCGAGTTTACAGCAGCCGACAGACATAAGAGTACAGCTTGAAAACAAATGATTTTGAAAACTTTAATGGGTGCATTACTATGCCGTGCCTTTAAGACGCGGCCTTTCCCAGGATTTCAAATTGGACATCGGAGCATTGCAATGGATTCCAGAATTTAATGTGAGCATTTTTGTTAGCGTCCCCCAGATCAAGTGTAATGGCTGATTTAGTGCCCCTGTCAGCTCTTGGCCCAATTCTAACAAATTTCTTGGCGGTAGGCGCAAACTTTTTCAAGGCTCTATACTTGCAGCTCCGCCTGGATTAATGACTCAAAAATGGGTGGTAACGGATTTCCACCCCATAGAGATTAAAATGAAATAGAAAAAGGAGGCTTATAAGAACATAAGAACATAAGAAATAGGAACAGGAGTAGGCCATATGGCTCTTCGCGCCTGTTCCGCCATTCAATAAGATCATGGCTGATCTGATCATGGACTCAGCTCCACTTCCCCACCCGCTCCCCATAACCCCTTATCCCCTTATAGTTTAAGAAACTGTCTATTTCTGTCTTAAATTTATTCAATGGCCCAGCTTCTACAACTCTCTGAGGCTGCAAATTCCACAGATTTACAACCCTCTGAGAGAAGAAATTTCTCCTCATCTCTGTTTTAAATGGGCGGCCCCTTATTCTAAGATCATGCCCTCTAGTTCTAGTCTCCCCCATCAGTGGAAACATCCTCCCTGCATCCACCTTATCAAGCCCCCTCATAATCTTATACGTTTCGATAAGATCACCTCTCATTCTTCTGAATTCCAATGAGTAGAGTATGACAAATTTTGGGTTCAGAACTCATTCGAGAACCAAGCTAAATTGAAAAAGTACAGTGGAAATATGAGGGGGAAAGAAAGTATATGAGAATAGATTAGTGGGTAACATAAAAGGGAACCCAAAGTATTTTATAAATATATAAATAATAAAAAGATGGTCAAAGGAAAGGTGGGGCCGATTCGGAACCAAAAAGGAGATCTTATGGAGGCAGAGGGCATGAAGGAGGTACTAAATGAGTACTTTGCATCTGTCTTCAATAGAAAAGAGGATGCTGCCAATGTCACTGTAAAGGAGGTAGTAGCGATATTGGATAGAATAAAAATAGATAAAGAGGAAGTCCTTGGAAGGTTGGCATCCTCAAAGTAGGAAAGTCACCCGGTCTGAATGGGATGCATCCTAGGTTGCTGAGGGGAGTAAGGGTGGAATTTAATCTTCCAATTCTCCTTAGATATGGGAAGTAGTGCCAGAGGACTGGAGGATTGCAAATGTTACAGCCCTATTCAAAAAAGGGAAGAGGGATGAATGTGGCAAATTCCAGCCAGTCAACCTAACGGTAGTGGGGAAACTTTTAGAGACATTAATCTGGGACAAAATTAATTGACACTTGGAAAAATATGGGTTAATAAATGAAAGCCAGCACGAATTTGTTAAAGGCAAATCGTGTTTGAATAATTTGAGTTCTTTGATGAAGTTATGTAGAGAGTTGATGAGTGTAGTGTGGTTGATGTTGTGTATATGGATTTTCAAAAGACGCTTGATAAAGTACCACATAATAGGCTTGTTAGCAAAATTGAAGCCCATGGGGTTAAAGGGGCAGTGGCTGTGTTGATACAAAATTGGCTAAGGGACAGAAAGCAGAGAGTAACGGTGAACGGTTGTTTTTCAGACTGGAGGGAAGTGTGTAGTAGTTTTCGCCAGGGATGGGTATTGGAACCACTGCTCTTTTTAATATAAATTCATGATCTGGGAATACAGGCATAATTTCAAAGTTTGTAAATTACATGAAACTTGGAAGTGGAGGACAGTAACAGATTTCAGGAGGACATAGACAGTCTGGTGAAATGGGTAGACACATGGCAGATGAAATTTAATGCATTGAAATGTGAATTATTTCATTTTGGTAGGAAGAATGAGGAGAGGAAATATAAACTAAATGGTACAATTTTAAAGGGGGAGGACAAGAACAGAGAGACCTGGGGGTGTATGTGCACAGGTCTTTGAAGGTGGCAGGACAAGATGAGAAGGCTGTTAAAAAGGCATACGGGATCGTGGACTGTATAAAGAAATACTTGCATTTATATTCCGACGGGGAATAATTCTGGGGACGGTAACACTCGTGAAACGTCTCGCGCAAGAAATTGGGGTTGCCGCCCCGAAAGGAAGTGGAGCGCTAATTGAAGTGCTCCACTTCTTTTTGGGGCAGTAGCAGGGCAGACGTCTTGGGAGTGGGGTGCAGCGCTACCTACTGGGCCGCGTCGCACTGCCGCGTAGGAGGGGCTCTTCACTGAATAAAAGGGAAGGGCCCAAGCTGCATATTCTGCGGCATAAAAATGGTCCTACCTGGACCCACGGGGAGCAGGGGTGCCGTGCCAACAGTCCAGCACTCAAGCAGAGTGCCAGGCTGACTGATCATGGCATGAACTCCGCGTTCAAAGCGCCAACGGGACACACAAGACAATCATAGAATTTATTTTTTAAATCCAGCATACTTTCCCTTTTAGTTTCGGCCCGCAGGTAGCCGGCCGTCCGGCTTGCGTCCCCTGAAGCTGTCACATTCATCACACGGTGCAGCTTCTAGGAATTCCTAGGCCATAGAGTACAAAAGTGTGCTTGGCAAAAGAAGCAAAGGCAACATAAAAAAAAAACGTTTATAAACAGCGAGTGGTTAGGATCTGGACTGCACTACCTGGATGAGTGGTGGAGGCAGATTCAATCACTGCTTTCAAAAGGGAATTGGATAAGTACCTGAAAGAAAAGCATTTGCAGGGCTACAGGGAAAGGGTGGGGGCGGGGGTGTGGGTAGTGGGGGCAGAGGCTGGGACTAGCTGAGGTGCTCGTGCAGAGAGACGGAACGGGCTCGACGGGCCGACTGGCCTTCTTCCGTGCTGTAACCATTCTATGATTCTATGATTCTAGTTGTAGGCCCATGAGCCAGAAGATCCCAGGTTTGATCCTTGCTCTGAACCGTCACTCAGCCATGATGGCAGGTTGAGCGACTATAATTGGCTTCTGTGCCCCTCAGCTCAGGGGTCCTGTTCCTCGTTGTCATTGGGTGTCTCCTGCTGGAAAGTGTTTGGAATGATTGTCAGGGTGAGGGGAAGAACAGGCGAACCTGTGATGCACCATAGGGTCCAATAGCCTACACATGCATTTGGTAATGTGCTGAAGTTCTGCCAGAGCAGGTAAACCTGTTGCACAGTAGGGGGTCAAAGCCCTTAGGAGAGGAAAAGTGAACTGTCTCTCTTAGATGAGCATAACCTTGTACAGATCAATGATAGCTGTACCAGTACATAGTACTAGTTAGAGGCAACATTCTGATTTCACAGCTGGGCAAATCCCCTCAGCCAGGGAGGTGAAATTGGAAAACGTACTCCTTTCGTCTCTGCATGTGTTTTATTGAATGCAAATGTTTGAGAATTTAAGTTTCCTGGGTCCTTGTTTTGTGGTAATCTTTTGCTCTGTGTTCGAAGTAATTGAAACCACAAAACATCTAAAATTACAGCAGAAAGTTTGCAGGTGAGACACTCACTGACCCCTGCACCTTTCAAGAAAGACTGGGGTATTTTGGGAAGTGATGTGTTGTGGGCAATGTTTGGCAAACTGTACCCAACCCTAGCTGTGGAGTGAGCCGGTTGTCTGATGTTTGAAGTAATAACATCCATCTTGTTTGCTGTCCCTTAACACACCATAGAGACCCAAATAAAGAAGGAGACAAGATATTATTTTCCTTCATTTATGTGTTGAGTTCACATGTCTGTCTCAGGGTTACTAGCATTTGTCAAGTCTAAAACCGAGCAGTGGGAACTGGGCAGTATTGTGCCAGCGATGAAGTGGGCCCAAGCCTTGAGTTATGACCGTCACTTGGCTGATCCTGAAAATTTCTCGAGAAGTTAAAGAAGTGATTCCTCTTCGTCAGAAGATGCAGACAAAGTAGAAAATTAGGCTCTTGCTTTTTGACTGTTAGTGTATGAAATACTCTACTACAAGTGACTACTGAAGCCCGGTCAAGGGGAAATTAGAACATTCTTGAAGAAAGATATGAAAGAGTATGGGGAAAAAGCAGGGAACTCGGCTTTGAGGGGCCACCTTAGGCATGATGAGCAGAATTACCTCCTTCTTTGAGCTGAAGTTTCTATGCTAAAGTAAAAAGAAGGAAATTGCATTTATATAGCGTCTTTCACGACCTTGGGACTTTCCAAGCATTTGCAACCAATGAAGTACTTTTGAAGTGCACTTACTGTTGTGATGTAGGATCTTTTATTTGAGGGTTTCATTGCCTTTGCTAGCACTCTGCTTAACATGTCTGTATGATATTATTTGATGTGTTAGCTGAATGTAGTATCAATTATGTCAAAAAAGTGTATTTTATATAGTTGCGTTCAGTAGAGTGCCACCAATTAATGGAGCTAAATTCTCTATTTTATTTGGCCCTGGTTTCAGTGATCAGAAAGCCACCTGGGCTTGCGAATTGGACACGCAGACCTCGCTGCCTGAGATGGTCTCCTGACAAACGAAGTGCCGCAGCGAAAAGTTCAGTCACGAGTCCATTAGGCTCAGCATGTAGGCTTTAGAAGGTGCGGATAGCTCAATCATGGCCTGTGAGAGAAAGTTCTCAATATATTCTGCTTTTATTCCAAGCCTATTTGGTTTCAATCAATGGGGATCACCCCTGCTGGATCCTGCCCCAGTTGAACATTTGACTTCATTAATGTGTTTGGAAATGCAACACTTCAGATATCTAGCACAGAAACTTTTTAATTAATTCTTGGGATGTGGGCGTTACTCGCAAGGCTGGCTTTTATTGTTCATGCCTAGTTACCTTGAGCAAATGGTGTTGGGCCTTCTTCCTCAACCGCTGTGGTCCTTGTGGCGAAGGTATTGTTAATCCTTGCAGTGGATGGAACTGAGTGGTTTGCCAGACAGTAAAGACAGCAGATTTCCTTCCCTCAAGGACTTAATGAACTAGTTGGGGTTTTATGACAATCCAAGTACTTCAAGGTGACTTTTACTGATACTAGCTTTTTCAAACTAAATTCAAACTCACACGGCCATGGTGGGATTTGAACACAGGATCTGGATTATTAATCCAGGTCATCACTAGTCCAGCAACATGACAACTATGCCTCTGTACCCTCTTATTGTGCCCTGTACTACATCATACCACAAGAAGTTTGATAGCAACATATGCATCATCGTCATTTAGAGGCCACCATTGTCATGAAATTCTTCTTGGCAAACCTACCCCTTTTGTTCATAATGAAGAGAGCGGGTGTATCACATTGGCCATGACAAATCCTAACACAAGGCTCTCTCCAACCAATATCAGTTTGTCAAACAACATCCAAAAGGTATGAACAGCCATTGGAATGTGCCAGAGTTTATTGCTCAATGTTTCTCACAGGACAACACTTAAGTGAAGGCTAGTACCCATCTCTGTTTCTTTAGCTCAAGATGTAAGCTATTCACACAGGCCTCTTACTGACTGTTCAGTAATGCAGGGCCCCTTTTAGCACCATGGATTTATGAAAGGGAAATCATGCTTGACAAATCTTCTAGAATTTTTTGAGGATGTAACTAGTAGAGTGGACAAGGGAGAACCAGTGGATGTGGTATATTTGGACTTTCAAAAGGCTTTTGAGAAGGTCCCACACAAGAGATTGGTGTGCAAAATTAAAGCACATGGTATTGGGGGTAATGTACTGACATGGATAGAGAACTGGTTGGCAGACAGGAAGCAGAGAGTCGGAATAAATGGGTCCTTTTCAGAATGGCAGGCAGTGACCAGTGGGGTGCGGCAGGGTTCAATGCTGGGACCCCAGATATTTACAATATACATCAATGGTTTAGATGAAGGAATTGAGTGTAATATCTCCAAGTTTGCAGATGACACTAAGCTGGATGGCGGTGTGAACTGTGAGGAGGATGCTAAGAGGCTGCAGGGTGACTTGGACAGGTTAGGTGAGTGGGCAAATGCATGGCAGATGCAGTATAATGTGGATAAATGTGAGGTTATCCACTTTGGTGGCAAAAACAGGAAGACAGAATATTATCTGAATGGTGACAGATTAGGAAAAGGGGAGGTGCAACGAGACCTGGATGTCATGATACATCAGTCATTGAAGTTTGGCATACAGGTACAGCAGGCGGTGAAGAAGGCAAATGGCATGTTGGCCTTCATAGCTAGAGGATTTGAATATAGGAGCAGGGAAGTCTTACTGCAATTGTACAAAGCCTTGGTGAAGCCACATCTGGAATAGTGTGTTCAGTTTCGGTCTCCTATTCTGAGGAAGGACATTCTTGCTATTGAGGGAGTACAGCGAAGGTTCACCAGACTGATTCCCGGGATGACATGACTGACATATGAGGAGAGACTGGATCAACTGGCCTTGTATCCACTGGAGTTTAGAAGAATGAAAGGGAATCTCATAGAAACATATAAAATTCTGACGGGATTGGACAGGTTAGAGGCAGGAAGAATGTTCCCATTGCTGGGGAGTTCCAGAACCAGGGGTCACAGTCTAAGAATAAGGGGTACGCCATTTAGGACCGAGATGAGGAGAAGCTTCTTCACTCAGAGACTGGTTAACCTGTGGAATTCTCTACCGCAGAAAGTTGTTGAGGCCAGTTTGTTAGATATATTCAAAAGTGAATTAGATATGGCCCTTAAGGCCAACGGCATCAAGGGGTATGGAGAGAAAGCAGGAATGGGGTACTAAAGTTGCATGATCAGCCATGATCATATTGAATGGTGGTGCAGGCTCGAAGCGCCGAATGGCCTGCTCCTGCACCTAATTTCTATGTTTCTATGTTTCTATGTTAGATAGAGTGGAACCCACTTCAGGTCAGTTACCTTGCTGAAGGAGCCTATTCACGTAGACTTTATGCTGAGCAAAGGGATTTGAAGCAGGAACTTTATCCTTGAAAACCCAAGGCCTAAACACTAGCTGCATTTGCTCTCAAGAGTGTTGTGAGGGTGAGGCTTGGGGGAAGCTGGCAGTTCCCCATATGGTGCAGTTGTGAGCTTATCCAGAAGTCAGAACCATACCAAATAGCGGAACTTTTTATCCGTAACTGTTCCAGTCAACACCTCCAATTATGTCAATACACCCCAATGATGCCATTATTGAAGTCAATGGTAGGAAAACACAGGATACTAAAGTTAATGGGTTCTTTATAGTTGTGTGATTTTAAAAGAGTTACTGATTGAAGATTAAAATGTCAGACAAGTAAACATATTAATTATTCTGAGGGTTTCAGCATTGAGAAGTTAGGTGAAGAACCAACACTTGAATAGAAGTAGAGGAGATAAGGTCAATAAAGAAGTAGTGGTTAGTTGATGCCAAGCATGTAGGAGAAAGCGAGACCAAATGACATGAAGAGTTCCACAGTTTTGAGGTCCTGGGTCAGAATGAGTTAGAGAAGGAAACAATGAGATGAGCTTAGACTTTAATAACACAGCAAGTGCAAGCATTACCTATTAATTATTTATAATACATCTGAGAAATAACACTGCAAGGAGAATAATGAGCATGTGTGATCACTCAGCTCACTAAATTTTGGTTATTAAGTCAACAAAGCATAGCGTTAACCAGGGAAAGCTAGTATCAGTAATGGTGACCATTATTCCCAAAGCAAGCGCTCTACTCGGAACTCCTTCACAGCAAATGAGCCAAGGTGGGTAGCAGAAACATTGCAAGGACACCCTCAAAGCCTCCCTGATAAAGTGCGACATCCTCACCTACACCTGGTACTTCCTGGCCAAAGACCGCCCTAAGTGGAGGAAGTGCATCCGGAAGGGCGCTGAGCACCTCGTGTCTCATCGCCGAGAGCATGCAGAAATCAAGCGGAGGCAGCGGAAAGAGCGTGCGGCAAACCAGACTCCCCACCCACCCTTTCCCTCAGTGACTATCTGTCCCACCTGTGACAGTCTGTGGCTTTCGTATTGGACTGTTCAACCACCTATGAACTCATTTTAAGAGTGGAAGCAAGCCTGCCTCGATTCCGAGAGACTGCCTATGATGATGATGATGATGTTGTAAAACCCCATCGGGTTCACTAATGTCCTTTAGGGAAGGAAATCTGCCATTATTACCTGGTCTGGCCTATATGTGGCTCCAGACCCACAGCAACGTGGTTGATTTTTAACTGCCCTCAGAAATGGCCTCGCAAATTACTCAGATGCAACAAACCGCGACAAAAAGAACAGCGGTTCAAGAAGGGCAACACCATCTTCTCAAGGGGCAATTAGGAATGGGCAAAAAATGTTGGCCTTGCCAGCGACGCCCACAACCCAGGAACAAATACACTTTTTAAAAGTAATCATGCAGGTAATTAATAAGAGATGTCAAGATCCTTTGTGCAAAATTGGTGGTTGTAAATAATTCTGTGGCGGCTCATTCCTAGCAATGTAACAATTTGTAGTCACTATCTGAGACTAAGGGGGAAAAATTCGGGAGCAACCCATTTGGGACACTAACATTTAAAAGTTGAAAAAATTAGCACCAGGCGCTAATGATTTTCAACTTTATAAAAATTTGTGGTTTGCGCACCAGAAAGGAAGTGGAGCGCTAAATGAAGCACTACACTTCCTTCCTGGAGTGCAGCAGAACACACGCCTTGGGATGTTTACTATGTTAAAGATGCTATATAAATACAAGTTGGAGTAAAACATCTCAAGGCGTTTCACAGGAGCGTTACCAAACAAAATTTGATATAGCCATTTAAGAAGATGTTGGGCAGGTTGGTCAAAGAGGTAGGTTTTAAGGAGTGGCTCAAAGGAGGAAAAAGAGGTAGTGAACAGAGAGGTTTAGGGGCAAATTCCACAGCTTGGGGCCTAGACAGCTGAAGGTATAGCTGCCAATGGTGAAGTGATGAAAATCAGGAATGCACAAGAGATGAGAATCGAAGGAGCCCAGAGATCTCGGAGGGTTGTGGGCAATGTTCCCTTTAAGCTGCATAGCCGCAGCTGTCTGGATCTCCCGCGAAACTGGCTCACTGACTTTTATATGCAAAACTGCGCATGCACAGATTTTTGAATGGGCCACGCAGTCCCCCAAAAATTAGAGTGAACGTTGGTTGTAGGGCTGGAGGAGGTTTCAGATAGGGAAGGACGAGGCCATGGAGGGATTTCAAAACAAGGATGAGAATTTTAAAATCGAGGTGCTACTGGACTGGAAGCCAATGTAGGTCAGCGAGCACAGGGGTGATGGGTGAGTCCTGGCAAGGAGTGTGTGTGTGAGTGTATGGATGGGTGGAGGTATGACCGGGCTCAGCT